>NC_060140.1:891469680-892119180 GCF_021461385.2 Schistocerca piceifrons
AAAACCCGTTTTCATCTGCATTTCTTCTTGGTGTAGCAACTTTAATGGCCAGTAGTGTATAAGCGACATGTGTGGTGTATGGTTAGTCACTTCTGCCACAACCATAATTCATGCAACCAGATATTCCTCCGACTGGACAGGGATCTCATAAACAAGTCTCTTCAAGTAGCCCCCCCCCCCCCCAAAAAAAAGTCGAAGGGGTCAAATCTGGAGATCTTGGTGGCTAAGCATCTGGCCCACCACGACCGATCCACCTATCCTCATAGACTAAGTTCAGAAAGAGCAAAATGTGCTGCTGGCCGTCATGCTGGAAGCACAATTCCTGCCGACTATCCAACGGCACATGAGCCGTGGCGACTGGCGATAGGGTGTTCTACTTGCATCGCTGATATGGATATTCGGCTGTCTGGCTATCTTTGACTGCTCCCCCCCGGTGGTTTTCCGGGTGAACGTGTGACGCGAGAGTGTCCGGTCGGCGTTCAACGAGCCATCTTGTGTTGAAAACAAGCCTACGTCCCTAATCGTGGTGCACGGGCCACGCCATGCTCGCCGCCCTTGTCTTTTGTCGCGCCGGATATACGGTGCCGATCATTGGGCGCCTTGACGTGTAAAATTGTGGTAGATTCGTCGTCTCACGCTGAACAGCTTCCCAGCTCGTAATTTGCAAGCTCCAAGTTACGTATGATCTTTATTCTGTGTTTAACTAAGAAAATTGTTGAAACTTATTGTGGCATGGGTAGCTGCCGGAGATGGTTCTGAACTTGTTTACACAGTGGCTATTTTAAGGAGGCTGATGTTGCGCATTTCGTTTCTCATCACCTGTGGAGTGTGTGTTTTAACTGGTTTTCATGCAAATTTTAACTTGTTTTAGGACATATTGACCGCTTTAGGACTGGTTGCGGCTGTGTACGCGCCCGGCAGCCGTAGAGTTAATGATTTAATCATTTGTCACGCCAGGATTTGGTATGTTTATTTAATATTGCAAGTGCCTTAAGGCAACTGGAAGTGATCTAAGTTTCCTGCTAATTTACTGCGAGACGGGTAATGTTAGAGTATCGCTCCATAAGAATTTGGGGCCAGGCTTATTACATATTCCAGTGTGGCTGTGATTTGATTCTGTTTTCATTGCACTCTATTTGTGCTGCAGGCCATTTGCTAAGTCTGCTCGTTTCATGGTGTAGGTGAGGTTATGGATTCTTGTCAGGACCGCTCATTGTGAGGCCGGTCGGACTATATATAAATACAGGGTGTTTCAAAAATGACCGGTATATTTGAAACGGCAATACAAACTAAACGAGCAGCGATAGAAATACACCGTTTGTTGCAATATGCTTGGGACAACAGTACATTTTCAGGCAGACAAAATTTCGAAATTACGGTCGCCCTACCTTTCCAGCACGTTCATCCGTCACGTTCCCAGTCCATTGAAATTTTTCAAACAGATCCTTTATTATATCGCTTTTCGGTCCTTTGGTTACATTAAACCTCAGTTGAAAACTTTGTCTTGTTGCAACAACACTGTGTTCTAGGCGGTGGAATTCCAACACCATAAAAATCCTCTGTTCTAAGGAATAAACCATGTTGTCCACAGCACACTTGCACGTTGTGAACAGCACACGCTTACAGCAGAAAGACGACGTACAGAATGGCGCACCCACAGACTGCGTTGTCTTCTATATCTTTCACATCACTTGCAGCGCCATCTGTTGTTGAAAATTGTAGCTACTGTAATTTCGAAAGTTTGTCCGCCTGAAAATGTACTGTTGTCCCAAGCATATTGCAACAAACGGTGTATTTCTATCACTGCTCGTTTAGTTTTTATTGCCGTTTCAAATATACCGGTCATTTTTGAAACACCCTGTATATAGCGGCTGCTAGTGAGACTGTGCACAAGTCGCGGGGAGTGGACGCTCGTATTGCCTACCGGCCGGAGCGTTATTGCTTCCATGTACTGCTCTGGGCCTTAACTCTGTTCTCTAAAGTTAAGTGCAATTTGCGAATCATTCTGAGTCATTATGTCCGTTAGTTAAGTGAGGTCACTTTGTTAATATTAGAGTTTCTGTAAGTCATTTTAATGGTTGAGTTATTACTAGCCATTCTTATTTAAAACTTATGTTGATCATTTGTGTGTCTTTAACGAATGTGCAACTTGTTATTTTTCCTGTGCGCCGGTTTTGCGACCTTGGTTGCCCCTCTTTGCCCCTGTTTCATTGAGGACCTTTATGTGGGCAGTTCAGTTTTATTAAGCTTTAAGATTTTTTTTAACGAAGTTGTGGTATTATGTGTCTGTGTAACTTTGGGTTGGAAGTCTTTTTAGATATGGTTAAACAAGAACGATTGTTTATGATTGATTGTTTCATCATTCCTACTATCTATGATTTTGGTTGCAGACGCAAAATATGATTCTTATTCGTGTTTATGTAATTCAATTAAAGTGAAGACTTATATATTGCATCAGTAAGAGGGCAAATGAATTGAAGTTTATAATAAAGCCTGTTTTGATTCAAATTAAAATTGTAAAACAATCACAAGCTTGTCCATCACTAGTGATCCCGGGCTTTCTATTTCCTTTAAATAACTGTGGTGAGGTTGTAATTTTTGATTTTCTAAAGAATTGAGTAGTACCACTGTTCAGCACATCTTCCAAAAACTTCGCCAGCGCTTGTAGAAATATTAAGCACCTGGTGCCTATTAGATGGTGTGTAAGAATGTGTGCCTAATAACATGACCTTCGGAGATACCTGCCGAAACACTGATGCCAAAGGTGTGCTGTGTACATGTGGTTTTGGGGTTTCCTTGATCCCAAATTCGGGTATTTCGTGCGTTCAAAACACCTTCCTTGTTGAAATGCCCTTCGTCGGTATACAAAATCCGCCTTAGAAACTGAGGAAAGTCCACACAGTGGTGTAAAAACCAAGTCCAGAAGTCGACACGTCGCACAAAACCCACTTGGAGTATGGCGTGTATCTTCTTAGGGTGATATGGGTGGAGTTGATGTTTGTGCAGAACACGCCAGACAGATGTGTGAGACACACGCAAGTCGCGTGCAGTAGCTCCAATACTCGTCGATGGGTTCCCTTCAACTTGATGAAGCAGTTACTCTTCCAATATGACAGTGCACCGCCACAATTTGCGCTATTGCTTGTGAATTTCCCACTTTCCAGCAGCCGTTGTTCTACTACGCCAAACGTGGGTCGAGATGCAGTCACACTATTTGGAAAGTGCTCGTGATACAGACGTCGAGCTTCTCTTCCATTACGGCGAGCTTCACTGTAAATTATCAACATGTCGGTGTACTCTGAGAGAATGTTATACTGCAGTATACTGTCAACTGACGCTTTACCAGGAAGGATGAAAATAAGGCACATGGAAGCTGGAAGCATAGGATGCAACGTGACATCGTACCAATCATGAATGTGGGTAGCCTACCATAACCGTTTCCTGACATGGGGTTCCTATGTAAAAACTTGATCTGCTAAGTCCTCTCTACAACCTCTAGAGGTGTGTGACATCAGTTATGAAACACCGTGAGGATTTCTGTCGTGGCTGGGCATAGAATGAAACTAAGTTTGGATGACAATACTGCTTCACCTCTATGACACAGTTCAGCAATAGTGACTGGTAATTGGTGGTACGCCAATCTCTCAGCGGTTCTTCACCAGATACTTCCAGTTGGTGAAAGATCTGGAGAACGTGCTGTGCCGGAAAAAGAGTCTAACGCCCTCTGTATCGAGGATAGAGGTAGGTCAAGAAACTATGGGCAAGAGGTGGTACTGCAGAATCTTGATGAAAGATAACGTCACGAAGACCTCCAAGATAGGACACAGTACCGACCTTCACGCATCATAATTCTATCATTGTTGGGCAAATTACCAGCTACGCGAACCAGATGTGATCATGCCGAGTGCGTAATAGCATCTCACACCAACCCGCCAAGTTGTGGATCCACACGAAGATGACGATTGCTATCTGGGAACGGAGCCTCCAGGCACGAATATCTCCTGTGTGATGTTGCACGCTGAACCAGACACAGCCTGAAACAACGGCGTGGCGCCACTCCTGTGTCCAGTGGGTGCACGGCTGACGGTGCACCTCTTCTGCAGACCCGTCAAGGGAAGCCACAACAGTGGTCGCCTGTGCTGCTGCAGACATCATTCAGAGTAGGTACTGATGCTTGTCTTGCTGAGAACGAGCCCATTCGCAGACTCTAGATACATGACGTATCTGTACAACCCTGCACGGCCGACCGAACAAAATGTCTGTCCTGTTGGGCGCTAGTCGCGTGGGCAGTTGAGATTCAACAGAGTTTCGAGTGAGGCCCTCTTGAACCAATTGATTCTAAATGCACGCAACAGTCATGAGATCCCGACGAACTAGAGCAGCAGTGCTGCAGAACGATAAACTGAAGCCGGCCGGAGTGGCCGAGCGGTTCTAGGCGCTACAGTCTGGAATCGCGCGACCGCTACGGTCGCAGGTTCGAGTCCTGCCTTGAGCATGGATGTGTGTGATGTCCTTAGGTTAGTTAGGTTTAAGTAGTTCTAAGTTCTAGGGGACTGATGACCTCAGAAGTTAAGTCCCATAGTGCTCAGAGCCATTTGAACCATTTGATAAACTGAAGTCTCTGTAGGCTACTTCTTATGCGAGACATAAACGATCCCACAACCCAACAACATTCAAATGTTATTCCCGAATGAAAAATTTGTAGCTTAATATTTCCTTAAATACGGAATATAGATGTGTATTCCGTACTTACTCTGGAATGTTATTCCAATCAACATCCAAGCATGTACTACGCTTAACGCGAAGTTGTGGTTTGTGCCATGCTCTCTTCTTCTATTTTCGGTTTTAGTGGCCAACAGTGTATTTCCTGTTCACTGTCCTTCGATTTTCCCTAATCCGAAAGCCGGGTTTCATTCACGTGATTTGAAAGACTGTGAGGCAGTGACTGAGAAGGGGGTGAGAGTAAGGCAGAGTTCTAGCAACACAGCCTCTCTCCCCAGCGAAACCGCGCCTTCTAATAATCTGCACATAGAATAAGCAGAAAATAACACTAAGGAGAAGTTTGGAAAATGATTTACAGTTAAGTATCATGGGAAAGAAGTAAAAAAAAATTATAAAATTTGCAATTACAATGTAATTCTGTGAGAGACAATAAAGAACTTGGAACAACAGTCAAATGGAACTGACTCTGTTTTTAAATGAGGTGAGTAGATGAACATCAATGACAGTAAAAGAATTTTATGGGGTATAACCCAATTAAAAGATGTAATGGTTTAGGAACTGGATTAGGAAACGAAATACTAATTAGCAGACGAATGTTCCTATCTGGACATCAAAATAAAAGAGAATGGAAGAAATAAAGAACGTATAAAATGCAGACTGGCAATACATAGAAAATATTTTCGGAAAGAGACATAACACTGAAGATAAATTTAAGTCATATGAAATATTTTCTAAAAATAAGTTTTTGGTGTTCAGTATATGGAGTGGAACTTGACGATAACCGCACAGTCAGAGGAAGAATAAAAAAGTTTGAAATGTGGTGCTACAAAAGAAAGCTGAAGATTAGACGGGCGTATAATATACCCACCAAGACAGGAGAGGAGAAAATAGATCTATGGCATAACGTTACAAAATGAAAGTATAGACTCGTAGGACACATCATAATGTTTCAAGGAATAGTTAATTTGCCAACGGGGAGAAGTGTGAGTGATAGAATTCGCAGAGAGACTCAGTCTGGAATACAGTATGAAATGAATGTAGTTCGCGGCAGTTTCTCAGAGATGAAGAATCTGTATTAAACGAGTCTTCTGTCTGAAGAGTGTAACAACCAAATTTTCAGAGTACTCGAACTCATTGTAGTTGGTAAGTACAGTCATTTGGATGGTCTGTCTTGTTTGTGGGTGCGTTTAAGTTAATACGTTAATCGATTATCAGGCGCTTTTGGCTTTCCAAAAATTTAACTGGCGGCGACTGTCTGTTCAGCGAGTATAAAATTATGGATTCCGTACAAAACCACTGTACACTGTAGATATCTACCATAAAGACGATTAGTATATTGGATAAAGTACGTTAATAGTTGCTGGATTAGACGAAAAGATTAGAAGGTAACAAAAAGGGGAATAATGACAATAATGCTTTTCGTTCAGCTCAACATTTCTACATCCAAGATGGATTCTCTATTGCAGAGACCTGCAAAAAACCGTTTGTCATTACGAAGAAAAAATTTAGAAACTTATTTGATAGGTACGTTAATCTAATTGGAAAGGTTATTGTGATCTGATTTACCATAATGATAAACTTAAAAATAGGTCATATGGCTGTAAATAACTTTGGAAACGTGGTTTGTATTATGTTTGAGCAGCTATATACCATTTATTTCAGACAAAAATAGGTTCGAGCATTCACTTCTCAACCATAAACGTCACAAAGATAATTTGTTCTGAAGCTATTACGGAAAAGAACATTAAAAGCCATAGCTGCATCGTTTGAACCATACACAGGGGGGTCCGCGTAAATAAGTGTATGTTTGCGACATTTGACAATAAGAAATGAACTCTTGAAACTAGTTATGTCTTAAATAAATAGAGTAATGGTGGCCGTTTGGAAATTATTTTTATCAAATTGACAGACAGGATGAGAGTACTCTAAGAAAGTACACCTTCATCTAGGTACATATTACGCAAGGACCATACGGTGCATGGCGGAGTCATTCCCTTGCCTGTTTCCCTCGCAAAATGGAACGAAGCAACACCTATTGTCTATAAGCTTCCACACGACATACGATTTCTCTTCATCTTGTCTTCGCGGTTATTGAGCGAGATATACATTAGTGGCAGCAGATTGTCTCAAATGCCGTTTCTCTAAAGTTTGTCAACAGATTTCGCGAAAAGGACGTCGCTTTCCCTATAGACTTTCGCATTTGAGTTCACAGAATATTTCTGTAACATCCTATTGTTGATCGAACCTAACGGTGATACGTCAACCAGCACACCTCTGAAGTATTTCGATGTCTTCCATTAACACGACCTGAAAGAGGCCACAAGCACTCGAGCGATACTCAAGAATGTGTCGCAATAGTACAAAATTGTTAAGGCTTACGTGGCCACTTGTTGACAAACTGCCTACTGGCTTCTGTCTCGGGTTCTTCGGCCGACGTTCATCTAATGATTTTTCTGACGTTTCGCCAGCACGAGTGGCTGGCATTGTCAAAGCTTCACCCTCCATTGCCGGTGGTGAACTGGAGGCGAGCTCGCAGCCGCAGACTATATGTACCTGGCGCGCCAACGTCCGAGGGCTTCTCCGCGGTCATTTCCGGTGCGGTTCTCCTCTTGCTACCTGCGACGGTCGTTCGCTGCAGTACGGGCAGCCAGGATCCGTTTACCTTAAGGCTTTCCTCTTTCTTGTTGAAACTGTTCGCGTGTTTTTGGATTTCTACAGCTTCTCTGAACAAGCGCGTGTGATAGTGCTTCTCTACAGCCAGAATTTCCGTGTCGGCGAATTTTATTACGTGGTCGGTCTCATTCAGTGCGTGCTCTGCCACTGCCGATTTCTCCACCTGCCCCAACCTACATTGTCGCTTATGCTCTTTGATCCTGGTGTTAATTGAGCGTCCAGTCATTCCGACATAAACTTTTCCGCATGTGCATGGTATACGGTATATTCCCGACATTGCAAGTGGGTCTCTTTTCTCCTTCGCCGATCTAAGACACTCTTTGATCTTCCTTGTCGGTTTAAAAATCGTCTTTACACCGTGTTTGCGCAATATACGGCCGATTCTGTCCGTCACTCTGGGAATGTATGGCAGAAAGGCCGTGCCCGACATTTCTTTTTCTGGTTCCTTACTTCGCCGAGTGTTTGGCTCTGTTACACTTATAATGTAATTTGTGGAGTACCCATTGCTCCGCAGAACAGTTTCCAGGTGTTGCATTTCTCGTTTGAGGTGTTGAGGCTCACATATTCGTCCTGCTCTCGTTACGAGCGTACTAATCATGCCTCTTTTCTGGCTCGCGTGGTGGTTTGACAGATTGTGCAGGTATCGGTCCGTGTGTGTCGGTTTCCGATACACGCTGTGTCCCAGGTTTTCGCCGTCCCTTGTGACCAGCACATCTAGAAATGGCAGTTTCTTGTCCTTTACTACTTCCATGGTAAATGTTATGCTGGCATGGAGGCTGTTCAAGTGTCTCAGGAATTCACCGAGCTGTTCTTCACCATGGCTCCACACCACGAAAGTATCATCGACGTACCTGTACCACACCTTAGGTTTGCAAGTCGCCGAGTCCAGTGCCTGTGCTTCGAATTGTTCCATGAAGAAGTTGGCCACCACTGGTCTGAGAGGACTACCCATGGCGACACCTTCCAGCTGTTCGTAGAAATCGCCATTACACGTGAAATAGCTCGTGGTGAGACATGCATGGAAGAGCTTTTTGATGTCTTGCGGGAACATGGAACCGATGTGCTCCAGAGCGTCACTGAGTGGCACTTACATAAATAACATCCTGGCTCACCAACGTATAAACTGGCGAAACACTTGGCCTCTCTGCTCCAGCCACACGTGGGGAAGACCGACACATACATTAAGGACTCAGGACATTTCATTGAGAAGCTGAAGAAACTGAAACTTGCGCCAAACGACATCCTGGTCAGTTTTGATGTTGTTTCGTTATTTACGAAATGACTGGACGCTCAATTAACACCAGGATCAAAGAGCATAAGCGACAATGTAGGTTGGGGCAGGTGGAGAAATCGGCAGTGGCAGAGCACGCACTGAATGAGACCGACCACGTAATAAAATTCGCCGACACGGAAATTCTGGCTGTAGAGAAGCACTATCACACGCGCTTGTTCAGAGAAGCTGTAGAAATCCAAAAACACGCGAACAGTTTCAACAAGAAAGAGGAAAGCCTTAAGGTAAACGGATCCTGGCTGCCCGTACTGCAGCGAACGACCGTCGCAGGTAGCAAGAGGAGAACCGCACCGGAAATGACCGCGGAGAAGCCCTCGGACGTTGGCGCGCCAGGTACATATAGTCTGCGGCTGCGAGCTCGCCTCCAGTTCACCACCGGCAATGGAGGGTGAAGCTTTGACAATGCCAGCCACTCGTGCTGGCGAAACGTCAGAAAAATCATTAGATGAACGTCGGCCGAAGAACCCGAGACAGAAGCCAATAGGCAGTTTGTCACAATAGTGTTCTATACACTATTACAGGTGAGATACAATTTTTCTAGAATTGGACCAATAAACCTAAGGTGACCACTTGCCTTCCCTTCAATCGGCCTTACGTCTCGGTCCATTTCTTGCTCTTCGCAACGTTACGTCCTCACGGAGAGAGAAAGGAATGCTGAAAAACCAATATGGCCATAGTGCCCGAAGTCTGGTGGATCTGTAGATCACTACCGTTCCAAAAATGAAGTTTTACTTTGCGAAGAGCATTTCAGAACTACCAAGTGCCCCAGTCGGCCTTTGTAGCAGAGCGATTCTAGCCGCCTTAGTCTGGAACCGCACGACCGCTACGGTCGCAGGTTCGAATCCTGCCTCGGGCATGGATGTGTGTGATGTCCTTAGGTTAGTTAGGTTTAAGTAGTTCTAAGTTCTAGGGGACTGATGACCTTAGAAGTTAAGTCCCATAGGGCTCAGAGCCATTTGAACCAAGTGCCCCTGTTACAAAGAGTCAAGAAAGATACTACTTCCTCTCACTTTTAGTATAATGACAATGGCGCTAAAATTGGAGAAATTCTGGATTATACCGAAGGGTACGGACAGTCTTGCTTCCCGTGTTCCATCCACGAATGAGATAGAAATGGGAAGGATTAAATGATATTGTTTCAATACGTATCCTTCGCCACATAACGTACGGTAATATGAGGAATACAGATGTAGTGTTGACGTGCAAATGAATGTGTGTTATAAATGCTGTTTCCTTATCAGCCACTGTTAGTACTTCTGCCCCCACACTTCCCCCCCCCCCCTTCCCCCCCTTTTGCGTACCTTAATTCCCCAACTACTTCAAAATATTCAGAATCTTTTGGCAAAGTTGCCAAACAGCGGAAAATTTCGAAAGTTATTGGTTTTTGGCAGGTTAGTTTGACGCATCCAGGCGCGGAAATGTGATTCGAGAACACACGTGCGCTTAACCGTTGTATATGCGCCCGTCATAAAAACAACGGCAGAATAAATCGGATACGTCGTTCATTAGTGCCGCTGCGTTATTTGGACGCGTGATCATCAGCAAATAACGGGCTAATACTCCCCTGACAACTCTGCAGCAGATTTACAGTATTTAGCGCCTGTGCACTGCAACAGCTTTGGGGAGATTGCGCATCACTGCCCTTGCTGTACTCGACGGGAACAAAATATCGTGTGTCACACGGCTGCTTCGCTGACAATCAGGCAAAAAGGCAAGCGCTTGACGTGCCATGTCGTCACACACGAGCCGTTTGAAAATGCTGCCTCTAGAAGTGTCTGGAACATGAATTAGCAGTGTCACGAAAAATTCTGTGTCACAGGGCTACTTAATGCAGGAATGTCAGATACTCGTATTCTACGTTTATTCTTAGAACAGGTTATATGCACTTATCACCTAAAATATAGTTGTCAAGCAAAATGTAACGCTCTGTTCTCGCCTCTGAGGCCGATTTACAGCGGTGATTACCAAAGTACGATGGTACTTTGCATCACGTAGCGAGGGGGTGCAATCTGTCCGTCACACAGGGACTATTAGCTCGATAGCCCTCTGGTGAGCAGGATATGTGCTGGCAGCCGGTTTCACTGTTTCTCTTCCTATAATATTCATATAAGTCATAACAACACGGAAGCAACACTTTATTGACTAAACAAAAAGGACTATGTTTTAGTACAACCCTCGAATACATATGCAACTTTTTCACTCGTACTAATATATTTCAATGGCAGGGTGTAATCAAGACTCAGAAAATCGAATGAAGGGTCTCGATAGTAGGTATTTAGCTCAGAATATGACTGAAGGATAAATAAAGCGAAGTCAAAGACTATGAGTAGTAGTTAGGAGAATCAAGGCATACTTAACATCAAAATAGAAAACGACATACTTGTGGAAAAAAGTGAAAGAATAATATAGGACGATCGAAGCGATGAAAGAAGAAACATATATTCTGTGAAACAGCTCTACTATAGGATACTGGGCGAAAAGAAAGGCACAGAACACACAGAAGTGATTGATTCAACGTACCCCAAAGTTGGGTGAAACGAAGAAGAAGAAGAAGAAGGATACTGATATATAAATAAAAAAAAGTGTACGTCTGGAGCACTCCATTCTACGGAAAAGAACGTGGATCATAAAAAAGCTGGAGAAGACTAATACGGAAGAATTTTAAATGTAGTGTTCCTGAAGAAAAAATTAAGCGGACACATGAAGTACTAAAAGGAAAAGGCGAGAAAAAAAGTCTGTGGTAGATCTCACCAGAAGAAGATATATTTAACTTGACACTGGAGTTTGATGGAGGGGGGGGGGGGGGGCGGACAGTAGGAGTAAACAAAGACCAGAATTGCAGAAATGCTAATTGTTCACAGTCATGTAGAATTGTCTAAATAATAATGCTTCTCTTGTATAAATTCCTTTTGACAGTAAACATAGTATTTTTAATTTATACTTCAACAAACAACATGTGACATGAAAGTTAACTAATAATGAGTTATCAGAAATTCAAATTCGGTTGCGTATCATAGAGGAGATAGGCATGGCGAAAGCATAATCACTTAGACAGCTGTAAGGTATGTTGGATACAGGATTAGTATTTAATTTTAAAAAAAGAAAAAAAGCAGCAGAAGGTAGGAAAAGATGGATGGCTGCATCAAACCAGTCAAAGTACCGATAAATTAAAAAATCTGAAGAGAGAAGACGAGTATATTATTCTTTCGTTCACTTTAAAGAGATGATATTCGTTTCTGTCATTTTTGCTAAAAGCTATATACATCTTCCATTGAAAACAGAAAGTCTGCTAACCATAAAATATATGAAGAGCTGAAGTACTCTGAAACACGGTAGTAAGTTCCCTCGTTGATATTGCACATCGAGAGTTAAAAAAAAACAAGGAATGGGTATGGAACTGTGTAGGTGAAATACTAGAACACTCATTTTGGTGCCAAAATACATATTCAGAGTCTTTGTTGACGAACGTGGAGGAGGCAGCATATTCATACTCGACACTGAGAGACACACGCTACGTTTATTCCAGGCAGTCCTTTTCTTCAAGCTGACAGCAATATGGTAGAGGCCAAATAAGTTTGCTGCAGTGTGTCATACCACACATGACGAGTCCGACACTGCGACCGAAATACCAGCACACGTTTGTATCCTCAAAATGAGTTTATAAAGTAGTATTCAATATACGTGTTACAGTCAGTTTTTGACCTAATTCAGAGTTTCAACGATTTATCTGTAGGAAGATTATAAACGCGTTGGGGTCTTGAATGTATGAGAAAAAGATCAAAGGCATCCCAATACTTGTTGGAAAATCAATTTTGATGCCTATAGGTCATAGCTGCAGCCAAAACTCGTTGATTTTAATGTTTTTATGATTTGTACAATAATTTTCAGTCTCTCGTTTGAAGCGAGCGGAACATGCATAAAATTTTGTCGGCTATTGTAAGAATGGTATGACATAGTGTTAATCGCATACGAAACTATGTTACATTTCGAAATGTAATTTTCTCAACAGTCTTGGCCACTAAAACTTTAAAAATGGATGACAAATTGAAATTAAAAATCTTCCTGCACATCGAAATAAAAGTATCTGCAGATAATAAGTATTTTTAAAGTTAAATTCATCTTTAAACCAAGATATTTACGTAAAGACATAAAAATTTTCAACGGAGATTTGCTTTGGCCCTCTATGTATGTACTGACCTCTTTTCTTGTGAATAAAGTTTCTCGTTTTGAGGTTCATGTCACACATTGCACCACTTATTTGTTACCTAGATTTTCGTAAACTAGAACAGTTGCTGTAAATTAATGATTTATATGTAAGGATTTATCACATTAATCACTTACGAGAAGATCACCAACTTTAAAATTCACAGTTGTGGATTTTTTTCTGATCCTACACCAGCTGAACGTCTGCCCGCGATAATTTAATTTATCCGAAGCCACTCTGTATCCACCATATCGCAACAATTCGATGATTCTTTTATTATTTGGATTCTCGGCCGTATAGCATTGTCTAAATGATGCTTTCGCCATTGAACTGTTATTTTACATTCTTATGAACACACTACTGCAATTACAGCTTTGTTGCCATTGTCAAGTGGTTCTGCGATAAAAATTCACATTTCAGTATTAGAACATTGTTACAACATTACAATCTACATCATGAATAATCTTAATGAGCATACTGTTAACAGATAACATACGTTTATTGTCCTTTGGAAATGAGTTACATTTCATGTTCTAAAACATTCCACCAAGAACACCGAAATCATTATCTGACCATAGAATCACCATCACTTTAATGACTCTTAAATGGTATGTCAGAGTTCAAAGTGAAGGTAGCGTGTGAGTGCCGGCAGTTTTACACAACAAACAAACAAAATTCTGCAATGACGTCATAAATAAATATATATGTTGCATGTAGGTCTTCAATACCGTTGATGACAACAGTATATGCGGTGCACGAACTTTACTAATCGCCATAGGTTTGCGAAAACGAAACAAGATGGCGGCAATAGCAAATGTAATCTTTCTAGACAAGGAAAATAATATGAGCTAGTGGTGACACACTACCTGCTTATAAACTTGAACAGCTATATTTTGTATTAAGTCACCATATTCTTATTACAGGGTATTATTGAAAATTAATAGCGTCTAGCATTTTGCCTGATTATTCTCTAAAAGGGAAGTTGTTGGGAGGGGCGAGGCACGAATATGAAAAAGAAAAAGGAAGCTAAATGGTTAATACGTTAAGACTGACATGAAATTATTCAGAAAAAGTATATTCCAATATTTATTTGGTAGTGCTGGAGGTGAAACAGGCGAGTAGCAATCACTCATAATCTGCACAATATTCTTTATCAATCGGTATGTTAACAAGTACAATATTTTGATGCTAGTATTATACTAATTAATGGCACTCAGTATTAAAAGTTTAGTTTGCAGAAATTGTCATATTTTGAAAGTTTATAGATGTCCAAGGTTGTGTATTGCCATGAAATTTATATGAGCATTATGAAAGCAGTATTGATCCCCAAAAATACAGTTATAGTATGAGCATTGTTTTAAGGATGTTCTTGTTGTTATTAAACTACTGACAAAATGTGATCAAAATTCTGAGAGCAGTAACTGGCTATACATCCTTCGATGGAAACAGATATATGGGTATCAGAAAATAATTAAAATATTTAATATGAATATCAAATAAAGAATACTTCCTAATATTCTACAAAATTATATTTATTTCACCGAGAATCGATTTCTTAGGCCATCACTGGATGACAATTTCTTTATTTAATATTTTATTTCTTTCTTTATTGTTGTTATCATGTTCTGCCAAGCCCCGCCAAGAAATGTATCACCTTACAACGGCCTAATAAGCAGAAAGCTGGTGTATGAACAACTTTTACTGAATATTAGGAAATGGTTCCTAATAATATTAATACCTCTTTTTTCCCAAGCACCGAAATATGTCTACATCTACATTTACGTGATTACTCTGCTATTCACAATAAAGTGACTGGCAGAGGGTTCAATGAGCCACCTTCATGCTGTCTCTCTACCGTTCCACTCTCGAACGGCACGCGGAAAAAAAAAAGCACTTAAATTTTTCCGTGCGAGCCCTGATTTCTCTTATTTTATCATGATGATCATTTCTCCCTATGTAGGTGGGTGCCAACAGAATGTTTTCGCAATCGGAGGAGAAAACGTGATTGAAATTTCATGGGAAAATCCCGTCGTAACGAAAAACGCCTTTGTTTTAATGATTGCCACTCCGATTCACGTATCATGTCTGCGACACTATCTCCCCTATTTCGCGATAATACAAAACGGGCTGCCCTTCTTTGTAATGCTTCGATGTCATCCGTCAGTCCCACCAGATGTGGATCCCACACCGCACAGTACTACTCCAGAATAGTGTGGACAAGCGTAGTGTAAGCAATCTCTTTGGTAGACCTGTTGCACCTTCTAAGTTTTGTGCCACTGAATCGCAGTCTTTGGTTTGCTCTACCCACAATATTATATATGTGATCGTTCCAATTTAGGTTATTTGTAATTGTAATCCCTAAGAACTTAGTTGAATTTACAGCCCTCAGATTTGTGTGACTTATCGCGTAATAGAAATTTAGCTGATTTCTTTTAGTACTCGTGTGAATAACTTCGCATTTTTCTTTATTCAGGGTCAATTGCCACTTTTCGCACCATACAGATATCTTATCTAAATCATTTTCCAAGACGTTTTAATCATCTGATGACTTGACAAGACGGTAAATGACAGCATCATCTGCAAACAATATAAGACGGCTACTCAGATTGTCCCCTAAGTCGTTAATATAGATCAGGAACAATAGAGGGCCTATAACACTTCTTTGGGGAACGCCGGATGTTACTTCTGTTTTACTCGATGACTTTCCGTCTATTACTACGAACTGTGGTCTTCCTGACAGGAAATCAAGAATCCAGTCGCACAACTGAGCCAATACTCCTTAGGCATGGAGTTTGATTAGAAGACGCTTGTGAGGAATGGTGTCGAAAGCCTCCTGGAAATCTAAAAATATGGAATCAATTTGACATCCCCTGTCGACAGCACTTATTACTTCATGAGTATAAAGAGCTAGTTGTGTTTCACAAGAACGATATTTTCTGAACCCGTGCTGATTACATGTCAATAAATCGTTTTCTTCGAGGTACTTCATAATGTTCGAATACAGTATATGTTCTACAACCCTACTGCAAATGATTAGATTAGATTAGATTAGAGTAGTTTTTCGTTCCATAGATCCGTGCTGAGGAGTTCCTCGTGGATGTGGAACATGTCAATTTTCTTTTTTAAAGCTGAAGTATCAATGCTAATAGTATGAATATATACAATACATAATTTGTTTCTATGAAAAAATTCGTCCATGGAGTAAAAGGAGTTGGCCACTAGTTAGTCTTTCAGGCTCCTTTTAAACTGATCTTTATTTGTAACTAATTTTTTTATGTTTGCTGGCAATTTAAAGTAAGTGCTTTTAAGTCCTTGTGCAGATCATTTTTGTTCCTGGTATTGTGTGTATGAACTGAGCTGCTTGTTGGAAAAAGAGATATATTATTTAGGACAAATTTCATTAAGGAGTAAATACACTGTGAGGCAGTAGTTAGTATACCCAGTTCTTTGAAGAGGTTTCTACAGGACGTCCGTGAATTTACTCCAGAAATAATACGTATTACATGCTTTTGGACTCTGAAAACTTTTGTTTGACTTGAAGAATTACCCAAAAATATTATACCATATGACATTATGGAATGAAAGTAGGCGAAGTATGCAAGCTTTTTCATTTTTATGTCACCTATGTCTGCTAACACTCGAATTGCAAATACAGATTTGTTAAGGTGTTTCTGTAGTTCTGTGGTGTGCTCCTCTCAACTGAATTTATTATCAAGTAGTAATCCCAGGAATTTAAGACTGTCAACCTCTTCTACCTGCTCTTCTTCATACTTTATGCATATGCTGGGTGGAAACCTCTTACAGGTTCTGAATTGCATATAATGAGTCTTTTCGAAGTTTAATATCAGTGAGTTGGCTTTAAACCATTTATTAATATCCTTGAAAATATCATTAGCAGATCTTTCTAGAACTACACTCGACATACTATTTATTGCAATACTTGTGTCATCTGCAAACAAAACGAACTCTGCTTCTGGCAGTGTAACTGATGAGAGATCATTAATGTACACAAGAAAAAGCAATGGCCCTAAGATGGATCCTTGTGGGACACCACATGTAATTTCTTCCCGTTCTGATGATGACTGATGACTTAATTCACTAGTCCCTTGGACTGACACCCTTTGTTTCCTGTTAGCGAGGTATGACTTGAACCCTTTTTAGCATTGCCCGTGACACCATAGAATTCTAATTTATGTAAAAGGATGTTGTGGTTCACACAATCGAATGCCTTTGACAAATCACAGAAAATACCTGCTGCTTGTAACTTGTTATTTAATGAACTAAGTACATTTTCACTGTAAGTGTAAATAGCTTTCTCGATATCAGAAACCTTCAGAAATCCAAACTGTGTATACGAATGAAGATGTAGTAAAGTACTGGAAAGAACATTTATCTTTACTGTAAGCAACCAGAACACCAAAGTCATTTCTGAAGTATAAGCCTAAACCAGGCAGCTAATGATTGGTCGGGCAAGGAAACGATGGACAGGGAAAAATACTCGACGGTGGAACAAACCACAGATAGTTTAAGCCTCGATAAACAGCTGACTGTGCTGTATCCACATATACTAATATATAATCACTGGGGCGTTATTCTTGTCACAGTCGACGCAACGAACAGATTAGGTACTCCGGGAATGAAAACTCTCGGCACGAAAAAGAGGGGAATTAATAAAGTTTGTCCAAGGCGTCCGCAGGGGGCGCGGCTGTGTACCCTCTGTAAGTGGGACGGTAATAAATTCCTACTCGGAAATTCGTTGGCGGAGCCCATTGCGGGAGCAGGCGTTGGGGGAAATTGCGAGGGCCCTTCCAGGTTGTGTTCTGAGTGTAATTAAAATCAAATTAAACGCGGCGCCTCTTCCCGCGGGAAACGGCTGCACGTCCCCCAGCGCGGCCACACTCCCGCTACTGTGCGAGAGGTTCCGGCCGCGGCGCGCGCTGCCAGTCACCATCGATCCCTGTTTGGCCGCTCTTTAAACTCTACCACGATTGTTGCGCGCAAGTATGGAAACAAGCCGTGCTTCTATGTTTGTCTAAACCTTTGGGACGTGAGAATGCACACTGGGCAACGCAATTAAAGGATCATTTATTCAAAACTCCTTAATTGTCTCTGGTTGCGACGCATAAATTTGAAAATTCGCTCAAAGGTGACTACAACCTTGCTCTGTAACGGTGGGGCAGCGTGGCGCTATTCGACGTCGCCGTCGGGCTCGACGCCGCTTCAGCGGGTGTCGGCACATGAAGGCCAGAGCTCGGAAGCTCATGTGCCACTGAAGGTGGGTTGGCACCAAATGTCACCACAGTTCTGCCCAGCGCCACCGCCGACCGGTCACACGATTGGTAGATCGGCACGCCCCTCTTACCCGCATATCACGCCTTCATTTGATTCTCTGCGATGGAGGTCACAACCGCGATGTCCAGCTGTTTTATCGTGAGCGGCCGAGGAAAGAATTTCAAATACAACACCGCTTAGAATCGACACGAAAATGCGTCAGGGTGTGGCATGAAAGGCGATAATGAAACACCCCTTTCCTTGATTCTCACACATTTCGCAGCCGAAAACGACAGTTCGCAATGCAGTCAGCAACAGGACGATGTTCTTGAAATCTTTTAACCTCACGACGTTTCAACTCCTCTCTGAGAACATTGTGGGGCTGCAACCCCCTCGAACGTGATCGTAGCCCCCTTCGAGAGTAACTTGACCACAGTTTTTGCTTTCATGTTGTAAGACGTCGTGGTCTCCTGACCTTCATTACTTACATATTCCGCCCTCACAATCATATTCCGCACATCAAGACGCTTCATTCGAACCCAAACTCGATAAGATAAAAATGTTGTATGAATTCATGTAAACGATATGCAAATAACTAATAAATCGCAAGTGCGCACTGTGGTTGAAATACTCGAGGCTGGCGTACACACATACATTCCAGACACAACGGTCACAGGAGCTTTTAGTTCGAGAGAGGCAACCGCACGCAGGGAGGCCAGTCCCAACCCACCTACATCGGCTGGTGGCCACCCGTGGAGCAGACAGCATTCGCCCGAGGGAAAGGAGGAATGACCCTGTGTTCAGCTTAAAAGCAAATTTCGCTACATTGTGTGGGAGCGGCCAGCCTACGCATTCTTAACACATAGCACGCAGTTTCAGAGGTTTTCACAGGGAGACAGCAAACGCTGATACTACAGATTTCTGGATTGGCCGCCTTAAACGAAACGTCATTCTCCCGTTTTAGAAGAGCAATGCTGATTGGCAGACGATATTTCTGACGCCTTGAGCTGAAGGAGTAATGGAAGAGATCGAAAGATATACCCCTTCACATCTGGCATGGAGAGGCGCTATTCCATTGTCACTCATGGAGTGAGGAACAAGTCTCTCCTCAGTACTTCACTGGGAGAGCACCTCTGTCGAGAGCGAATCGAAGTGCGACTCTATATTGAGTCCTTGCGATTAAGCGTTGTTCACTGTGTTGGCTGACACACTTATTGTGCGGTGTGAATGGACAGAGTTATAATTAAACGCCTGCAAGCGAATTTTTGAGTGGCATCGGGGTGGACTCGTTATCTGACTGGTGTACCATGCCAATAGTTAGACTAGGGGCGAATAGGAATCCTTGACTTCATCAAGGCGTAGGGAGAGTTTGATTGGCGAAGGTCAATCCAGACAGAACGAGAGTTATCTTATTTATCAGCAGCGAGTGGCGCAGACAGCAGTCATCCCAGCTTACGGTATTGTGCGCTACAGGTATTGCGAGCCCCATATTTCCTCCACAACAGTACACTTCACTGCATTTCACACGCAACAGCCTCGACTGTACCTAGCAACATTCTAAAGGATAATTATTCAAGTTGAGTAGGTGCGCCTCTCAGCCATTCTGCGAAGTCAATAACAATCTTTGTATAGAAATTTCATTAGCAAATCCTATCCTTGAGAGGTAACTTCACATTCCGAAGAGAATCAGGATATAACTTGTTCAGTTCATAACTAAAAGTGCCATTGTGATTTCTCAGTATTTTTGCAAAATAAATAATAATTTTCGTTAGTTTCATGTTTTTCTTACACTAACTAGCACTACTCCAGTACCCAAGTATCCAACTAGTTACGTAAGAAATTTTGTGAATTTTTGTGGCTTTTCCTTACAGTGGACGAATCCAGAAGATATTTATTGCTGAAAGTTTTTCAGGCATTTCTCTTTAGAACGTTAGGAGCGTCTCTCTGACTTCTGTAGTAGAGTTGGGGTGGAAATTGCATCTTACAGGAGCCACAGGGTAAAAGGTACATCTCAGATTAATCCGTTGCACAGAATAACAGAACAGCAGATCAACCCCACCATCACAGAGTGTTTAGATTGCAACCACTATGGACCATTCAAAATCATTCCACCAAGGGTGGTTGTGCATTTCCAGCTCTCCTGTTTCGCGCCATCCCGGGCCGTGAACACGGAGGGTTGCGACACTGACACATACGTGAATTTGGTAACACTCTCGGTGGCATCCGTCCACATTTAATCAGAATTTTTTTTTAAAAATATGCCTTTACAGAGAAAACTTGCGCAGTGCTCATAACCCCTGCAGACAGACAACCACTAGACGCCCCTTCTCCCCATCTCTAGTACCATTTCTCAATCCACAAGATATCTGATAGGATTAAGAGAAACCTCAACGTTGTGACGCCTGCGTCCATAACATAGTTCATCCAACTATACTCGAAAGTACCACTCGGGCTACTAACATGACAGTTAACTCCGGGCTGTGACGACGAGGATGTCATTGAAAGCTTCAGTTCACAAGCATGTCTGACGATGCGAGAGAACTGAGAAACGTTATCCCCCAGTGGAACATACGAGTAGTGTCTCGGTAATGGAGATGACATTTCAAAATTTTGCACCATGCAGTTACGGTGTGATGCGTTGTGCACGTCACACACATCCCCAAGAGTGGTAGTGGAAAAGGTCCACTAAACGTTGCTGTAAGTCATTTTAGATGCTACCATAACACCAAACATTCGTGACCGCTAGTATTAGTAATTAATTATTATTCAAATGGCTCTGAGCACTATGGGACTTAACATCTAAGGTTATCAGTCCCCTAGAACTTAGAACTACTTAAACCTAACTAACCTAAGGACATCACACACATCCAGGTCCGTGGCAGGATTCGAACCTGCGACTGTAGCGGTCGCGCGGTTGCAGACTGAAGCGCCTAGAACCGCTCGGCCACACCCGCCGGCCTAATTATTATTCAATTTTCTTTATTCATACACTTTAATTTCCGTTAACTGCTGTGTTCTTGATAACCACGTTCCTAAATGCATTCGGTTTCGGCGTAGTTGAACTCCGTGATAAAGCCTCTTAGCAGACATCGCGAAATCACGGACGTCACCAGCAGTTGCTCGCCAGCACATTAGACAGGCTGAGAGCCCATTAAGGAACAAGAACATATTGCAAGAACATTGTCTGTTAAGTGAACCTGAAACACGCTAAGAAATATCTGTCAGGACGGTGAAGCCATGTATTGCACAATACAGATTTCTTTCCCTTTACTTTCCACTATTCAGGTGAGCAACTTCATCTGTAACGTGGTGGAAACTAGTACCAAAATATCTAATACGTTGTTTCCTTCAGGAGACGTTCGTTTCGCAAATAATGCACCGGATAGTTACAATACAGTGTTGATGAGGCGTCGATATTATTGGTTATGTCAGCCGCAGAGCAAGGTTTGGGGAAGACGCTTGCATTTTGTTTGCCTCTATCATGCACTGAATTGTAAAGTCGGAAATTAGAAGTGGCATTGTTGTTGACCTATGGCACTATGATGGCTGAGTATCAAAGACGTACATTCGAAACTGTACGTGACAAAATACCACCGCAATCCATAGTGCTTCAGTTGAAGATTATGGTGTGTAGACTGTGGGTTCAGTGGAAATGTGGAAAACTGCAGCAGAAGCATCGGAGCGATGGGAATTGTGTTAAGAGATAAAGGATGGCTCCCGAGGTACTAGAGCGATCGGGTGCCGTAGAGAGCGAAAAACGTAAGGAAAGACAGTTTTGATTATTTTGAATAAGTAACTGAGGATGTTGGATGCAAGTGATACTCTGAGAAGACAAGGACGGCAGAACAAAGGAAGTCATTGCGGGGCGCATTATCACTTTAGCACATGGTGTAGGAAAGATCTGAGGATGGTCATTGCTGACTGAAACCGGTCATCGTCAAAAGAATTGATATTGTAATCAAAGACTGGAATAAAAACATTTGACAGTATTGGATCACTGTTCATATACGCGACTATATCGCAGCTGGTGAAGCATCAGAAGCCTGACGAAAAAAAAAAAAAAACCACCACATTACTCACATTGTGATTATGAATTTAAAATCAAAATAATAGTACATTGCCGGAGAAAAGTATGTGGGCTATTATTATTCTATATATATGCAGATTCAAGGGACGAATGAAAATTTGTGCCAAGACTGGAATTCGAATCCAGGTCTTCTGTTCACTAGGTAAATGCGCTAACCACTACGCCACCCTGACACAGCGGCTTTGACAACTGCGCGGACAGTCCTAGCACCCCACTCTCCTCAATCCGAATTCGCATTAACGCCTCCGCCTACTCGGTATTCCATGTATACTCGAAAGCTAATGCAGAAGCTCTCCAGCTGTATTGGAATATCACCTCAGCATCGAACGAAAGGCGGGACCCTGCCTAAACACAGGCATAGGTGCTTTAATCAAATGAAACTATACGGTTTCAGACACCTTTTCAAGTCTCAGACATCTATGTTGTATATAAGCACAGTGAAGCGACGAACGTATATGCACCATAGGTAACTGAGACTTGAAAAGGGTTCTGGAACCATGTAGTTTCATTTAATGTTATTATTCTGTCAGTGATTAACAACCTGAAAAAATTGTAGTCAATAGAACAGTGTGCTACATGTCTTACGAGACTATGAGTTGCATACATGTCCGTAGGTAAAAGGGGTAATCGTGCAATGTTACGATACAGATTTTATCAAATGTAACTTAAATTCAGTATCCAGCTTTTGTTAGTTCACTGTCTATTTGCTTCGGAATAGGTTAAATGTAGGAAGCGATTAGTATGCCAAAAATATGCAAAAGTATGCACTCTGTGTTCGGGGAGACATCATGCTGCATAAAGACTTCTGTACTATTCAAAATGGTGAAGAATGAAGCACCACACTGCTATCTGCCGTTCTCTCGTTGTGCAGCAAGCGTACCTTTAGCTTTGTCTGGCCTCCGTCAGTTCTTGGATTGTTTGGGGTCTTTGCATTTTTAAATTTCTCTGATTGCCGGGAGTGCGTAGCACGCGAAACAAATGAACCTGCACATGCGGGCAGCGTTTGCTGTTGCGGCTACGTTGTAGTCTCGTGCTTGCATTCTTTGTCTGAGAAGTGTGTGTGTGTGTGTGTGTGTGTGTGTGTGTGTGTGTGTGTGTGTGTATGAGAGAGAGAGAGAGAGAAGTGTAAAGCCGTATTGTCCATCCTCTCTGCAAAAATTGTTCAACTTGCGTGCTAGCAGCGTTCTCTTCTTGTCACCGGACGAATCAGCACTTGGAAATTACTTTTGCGCAGTTACACACTTTCTGCAGCATTTCCGCACTCCAAAGGTGAAACGTGCAATTGCGGTGGCCAGATGCGATGAAAATTTCCCTGATCGTACCTCACTTCGTCCTGATCTCTGTGCAGAACGTTCACACCCTCTCCCTCGGAGCAAATCACGTTTACTGCAGAGGCAGTGGACATAATGCAAGCCCACCAGAGCGTCCGTCTACTCGGACTGAACAGGATCTTGATCTTACGCGACTCGCTAAGCGTGCAATCACTTGCGAACACTATAGCGATATGTAGGTTTAACAAAGATCATTTAACGAACGTAATGCAGAAAGATGTTGAACTACAACGATACCGAATTTCGGTAAACTTTCTCTGGATACCAACACACGAACGCCTACAACAATAGCTTAAGTACGTAGAAGTCCTTTCAAATGACGCAACACACAGCTGGCAGTTATATTTTTTAAATAATGTTCATTGGCTTTTTGCAAGAAACAATATAGCCATTACAGTTGCTTAAGTTAGTCACGAAAATTAAATTTTAAGTAGACAACTGTTTTATATGTACTCGTATATAAAGTTACAGATCTATTTGATATGTCAGAGCTTTATACATGCTTCTTGTAGATAACGTCCTATTAAACTGTTAATTTTGAGGTTTTACTCATTCATAAATGCTTTAATATTTGCTGATAAGGTAATCATTTCTGTGAAGTTTTCCCACAGTTCATTCTGATGCGGAGCATATCTGGAACATTCCAAAGTGATACGATCAAGATCTCCGTTGTCATCTGTATGTTCGGTGGGTGTGAGAGAGCCTAGCACGTCAATTCTGTAGATGTGTGCAGGGAAACATGCGTGTCCCAAACTGATTCTAGTAACTGATGTTACATATCTGCTTGGTATATTTTTCTGGCTGTACAACGGGCACTTACGTCGATTTCAATACGTCCAGCCACATCTCTGAACTTAAGGCGAGGGCCTCTAAAGCGTGGAAAGAAAAAACTGAGAGGAACCGACAGCAAAAAGGCTGCCAGTATTATGATGTGCAACCAGCCGTAGCAAGAAGACCGTGCTTTACGGATTAGACACGCTATCGACAATACCTAACTTCACTGATACGGACGCACGCACATCGCAGAAACTTTACCCAATCACTTTCACAGGATGTCAAGATTCCCCCCTTTGAAACTTCCTGGCAGATTAAAACTGTGTGGCGGAGTGGTACCCGAAACTGGAACCTCGCCCTTCGCGACCAGTTGCTTTGTCGATTGAATTAGCCGAATACGACTCACGACCAACCATCACTGTTTTAATCTGCCTGGAAGTTTCAAATCAGCGTATTCTTCATTGAAGAGTGGCAATTCATTGCGGACTCCCCTCGTTATTCGCAAGGCTCTTCATAATATGGTGACTTCTACCGCATGAGGGCCCAAATATCAGCAAATAACTTCGTGCAACCGATTATGGAAACTGTAACACCAGTTTCGTATTAATACCACCGCTATATTCGCTTAGGAAAATCCTGCAACTCTCAGAATCATTGCCGACTTTCGAAGCGGTTATAATTTGCACACATAACTGATTGTGTGTGTACTCTCTGTACCATAGCATGCACTGTTCGTCAGTTGACGGTGAGATATATGCATCTTGCATTATCTTAACCTTTTGTAAACCATTGTGGAATCAGTAGGTAATGAAGCAATTTCACTTCAGAAAAAAATAAAGTACTTCTAATGCCCATTACCTTTTTATTACGACAATTCATCTGTTACTATGTGATCTGTATGCAGTTACTTAAATTGGTTTTAATTACAATATGTACATATATGAATGTTCCTTAATAGAGTGTTGTAAGGATGGGTGTATACTCAGAAAAGTCCAAAAAGTGGTATGGTTTGTGCTTTGGGCAAAATGAAGTTAACTGAAATCCATTGTCAATGGAAAAATATATTTTTGTATGATAGAGGACAACTAAATATTCTCACGGGATTTGCTAAGCTAGATAATTTTTGTGACAATGTAAGGAGGAATACGTTCAAGAAATTGACGAAAACTGGGATTAACTGCAAGGACGAAAGAAAAAAATATCTAGAGAAAATATGAAAATTAAGAAAGGCTAGCTCGTTTTTAGAGAGCGCATAAGGATTTGTCGTAGCTTCTCTTCACGGCTGTTTAATTTACCTTCTGTAGCCTCAATGTTAAAAGGTGGAAGAGAATCTGTAATTAGAAAAATAATATTGTTTAAGGAATTTCCGACGTAGTAATTGCTCAAACAGTTCTCGGATTTGACGTACTTCAGAAACATGGAACGTTCTTTCAGAGAACCTTTTAAATTTGTTAGCTGTCTGTGAGAGCAGTGTCACTTTCATTTGCACGTGTCTGTCGCTTAAGTGCTTCTTTTTAGAAAAGTTGTGCCCGCTCTCTTACATTTTTCAGAAGACATTTAATCTGACAAAATTAATTATCTTTGTCTTTTCCAGCGGCTAAATAAGAACTGCGTCATGGGAAAATGAGAGCAAGTTTAAAATTCTTCAGATTGTCGTTAAGTGGTACTGCTGCTCAGGAATTAATGGACGGGGACTCGGCGGTCAGAGCGAGCCTCAATCAAGTCGCTCTCCAACTTTTCTCTACAGCCAGCGCTGGCTAACTGAACCGTAGTATCCTCTACATACGTACTTACATCGAACGTCCCTACTTTTTTCAGTGAACGATGCGGATAACGTGATATATCAATTAATTAATGAAACGCAGTTCCATTTGCTTTTTTTACAACTTTATTTTGTACACACAACCGGTTTCGGCCTTTATATTAGGCTATTATCAAGTGTATCTGAAAGTTATGCTATAGAAGACACTACAAGATTATCGCAGGATCGTTTGAAGCTACTTCTCTACAGCTTAACTTTCAGATACACTTGATAAAGGCCAAATTTAACTGGAGAGGCGTTTCATTAGTTGAACAATAGTTGCGGTATCAACAGCATCATCCAGACTTAGAGAAAATAAATATAAAGTCGATCTCAATCTGCGATGTGGTTTCGGATTCAGTTTTGAAATATTTCTTAAAGAAGATTTTATTTCTCTTTTCTTGTGCTATGTGTTTTGTCGATCTCCGAGAATCAAAAGGAGATATGATCACATTGCAATTTTTTGGTTAAGGCAAATCGCGGAAAACTAAATCATTCGTCATAATGTTTTTGAAAACCTGCGACTTCCTTATTCACGATTTATGGAATGAAACACTGAACTAGCTACCGTTCTTTTTAATGCATAGAACGACGCATTTCACGAATTTATTCTGATTATCAAGTGTAAATATTTATATTGGTATTTTATTTGATGTATGCTTGTGTGTTTTTCTGCTTCTCATGCCATGAAATCTCCTTTTAGTGGTTTTAATGTCATTGGAGTACTGGAAAAATGTAAATCTTATGGTTTTTACGTGCTAATGTGTGTAACATGTTTCTAATTCACGCAAACAGTGTGAGTGAGGACCTATGTGTGTGTGGATTTCTGCACAATGAAGGAAGCACAGTACCTGTAAGTAGACAGGCAAAAAGTACTATTTTCAAAGACATGCCTGCGCCAAGACTTCTTTGTTTGACGTGTCTGAATTAACGAAAGGACGTCACCAAGAGTTGGCGCAAGAAATATCTGAGAAGCAGGACGGAAGGAGCCCGGGTGGGCTTTCTTGCAGAAGAAAGCAGGGTAATCTACCTAACGTCGTGATATTGAGGAATGTAAATGAAAAATGCGGTCGAATTAAGTCGGGTGATGCTGAGGGAATTAGATTAGGAAATGAGACACTCAAAGTAGTAAAGGAGTTTTGCTATTTGGGGAGCAAAATAACTGATGATGGTCGAAGTAGAGAAGATATAAAATGTAGACTGGCAATGGCAAGGAAAGCGTTTCTGAGGAAGAGAAATTTGTTAACATCGAGTATAGATTTAAATGTCAGGAAGTCGTTTCTGAAAGTATTTGTACGGAGTGTAGCCATGTATGGAAGTGAAATATGGACGATAAATAGTTTGGACAAGAAGAGAATAGAAGCTTTCGAAATGTGGTGCTACAGAAGAATGCTGAAGTTTAGATGGGTAGATCACATAACTAATGAGGAGGTGTTGAATAGAATTGGGGAGAAGAGAAGTATGTGGCACAAATTGACAAAAAGGAGGCACCGGTTAGTAGGATATGTTCTGAGGCATCAAGGGATCACAAATTTTGCATTGGAGGGCAGCGTGGTGGGTAAAAATCGTAGAGGGAGACCAAGAGATGAATACACTAAGCAGATTCAGTAGGATGTGGGTTGCAGTAAGTACTGGGAGATGAAGAAGCTTGCACAGGATAGGGTAGCGTGGAGAACTGCATCAAACCAGTCTCAGGACTGAAGACCACAACAACAAAAGCAAATCAAATGCTCAATCGAGAAATTTTGTATTTTACATGTAACAGACCAATACATTGCTCTACTAACCCATGATAAAGAACATTTAAAAAATGAAAAAAGAATTCACGTTATAAAATGTAATAAACAAAGTGGAGTTGGTATCTAATTTCGTTATAGCATACTTAAGTCTGTGACACTATACACTACACACATGCATCCTTGTGGGATTACAGAACCGGGTAGTGCTTTCCATTTTAGAAATAAATAATTTTAAAACTGTAGCGGTTTTATCGCTGACTATGTATATTATATATATATATATATATATATATATATGTGTCTTTTTCATGGATATTTACGCATTAGCGTTTTGATGCGCGTTTCACAACTTCGAGTAAATTGTCATTTTTTGTCTCCTGGACAGTAACATATAATTAAGTACCACTCTATTAATAATTAATTATCACTTATAATTGGTGTGAGAAGTGTTATTTAACCGGGACAAAAATTAATCTCTTATTTTATTCAATTTATTGAAATGAGTAACCACTTGTCAAATAATTAACAAAGCGATCAGCTGTCATTAAAGTTTTACATAACGTTTTCTGTGCAAATATAAGCAAGACCGAAGTCTCAAAGCAATAGTTCTAATCTGAAGAGTGAAAGATTTCAATTGTCTTTCTTTTAGTCTAAATCGCTGACCATAATCAACTGAAAGCATTTATGTTTTCCTATTTGATTATTTCTTGAAAAATGTATCCTATTCAATACTTTACCCGACTTTCTTCAAAATTATTTATTCCACGAATAGATTTTCTGAGTACGGAATTTATATCGTAAGAAACAACTTCTCAGATGGTCGCTGAACTTCGAATTATTCTGAGTCTTGATCCATTACTTTCATATGGCAGATGGCGCAACGTCTGACTTTGAGATATGCAGCAGAAACTTCACTGCACCAACAGATTCCGTAAAAAATAGAAGCTCTACAATTTATTTTCCTATGAAAACGAAGAGTTTAATGCAGGGCCACCAGCCTTAAGTTACGTTTCCTTCAAAATATTAGTGAGCAATTCTACACCCTAACAGTTTTATGTCGCCAGCAGTGCCTGTGAAGCCGGGTTTTCCTAGAGGCAGGAATTTTGCGCAACGCGTATAGTACAGAGAGTTTTGCGTCGACAGGGTCGCGGAACTTAAATATGTTTCGCATTTGTGTTTCCCCAGAAAATTAATTCGTAAGCGTATTAACCATTCGGTCCACACATTCTGGCTGGGAGGAGTGTTCAAAGTGTTAATACTTTAGCCAAAGGTCTAATATATTGTGCAATATTGATTGGTTTTGCGAGAAGGAAGATATTCTGGGTTTGTCGACAGATAAACATGTAATGGACGATGAAGAGTTGAATTATTTGCTATTTTGTGTAAAATTGACATGGTGAGACCGTGGCTGTGTACAATTAATGTAGATTAACTCTTACAAAGAAGAAAACAGCAACCAGCCGCTATTAATACTGCTATTTATTTAGGTAAATAGCGCCGTTACCGGTTTCGAACTGGCAAGTTCATCATCAGACGGCTGTTCACATGATTTTCAAGATATACTTTACATTATCGTCCGTTTTCGATTTTTATTATTCCACTGTGCCGAAGTATTTCTGGTGTGTTGTTGCCCTACGGTAGAAAACAGTGTTAGAAGCACCCTGTGTGAAAATAACTAACCCACAACCGATGAAATACAGCGTTAATAAATATGTGAGGTTAAGTGTTTATGGTACTTACGTCGACGTAAGTTATTTTCACACAGGGCGCTTCTAACACGGTTTTCTACCGTAGGGCAAAAACACACCAAAAATACTTTGTCACAGTGGAATAATAAAAATCGAAAACGGACGATAATGTAAAGTGTATCTTGAAAATCACGTGAACAGCCGTCTGATGATGAACTTGCCAGTTCGAAACCGGTAACGGCGCAATTTACCTAAATAAATAGCGCTACTAATAGTGGCTGGTTGCTGTTTTCTTCCTTATAAGAATTAACCTACTTTGAATTATTTGCTCCAGAGTTATGCGAGGTGCAGACAGACAGTCAGCAATATGTTTTAACATTAAGAGTTTGTCTTCTTCCTCACCGAAAAGCATTTGTTCCCTGTTAGCATACTTTTTAGCCATTTTGCAACCAATTTTATCTCAGCTGCAGCAAGTGCTTCACTAAAACGCAGCGTAAAGCCCATTAGACTCGTCCAGTATAGCTTGGATTGTCACGCTCGACGTAAAGAGCCGGTGCAGTACGTACTGCGCTCTGTCCGAAAACATCTATACTGTTTCGTCACTATCGAGTGGACGATCCACTAAGCCGGGCGCATGACATACTGCGTGGCGCAAAATTCATTCTTCTGGGAAAAACCACCTTAAGCTGCACAAATTTAGCAAATAGTTCTGGTTTTAAAATATTGAAAGAAAAAACTATCCTATTCATTCTGACATGTTTATAGCTACCGTTTGGAAATATTAAGAGCTGGTCGTGACAAAGTGACGACTTTCCTTGTGAAAATAGATAGAGGACAATTATTTGAATAATTATGAATTAAATCGGACTAAAAAGTATAAAATCATTTTTCCTAACCCCATTCAGAGTCCTGACGATTTGTGATTGAGAATTTGTAGTAGCTATGAAAATACATGTAAGATTCACAATATTAAAAAAAATACCGACTGATTGATTCTGAGATGTTTCTAAGTACCATTTGGAGGTGATAAAGGAGGTTCGCAACGAACTGAGGATTTTTCTGTTGAAAATAAAAAGAGAATAGTTATTTAAGTAAAAATGAATTTTTAATATACGAAGTTTCAAATTGGACTAAGAAGTATAAAACAATTTTTCTTAGCCCTATACAGATCCATAACCCCATACAGAAGTCCTGAAAATTTGTGACTGTGAATTTTTAACAGTTATGAAAATGTTTCGAAGGTTTAAAACGATAAACATGGGATGCATGCAACAGACAATAGTAAGGGGGTGAACTATTTACGCATCAATTACGTATTGCATGCACTCCACGTTTGTTCGTTTTTCATAGCTATTAAAAATTCACACTCACAAGGACTATCCGTACGGGGCAGGACTGTGTATACGGCTAGGATTCTGAATGGAGCTTGGAGAAATTATTTTATACCCTTTAGTCCAATTTAAAAGCATGGTAAATTAAGAAATTCATGTTCATTTAAATAATTATTTTCTGCTTTTTAATCTAATGTGAGTGAATTTTTTGAATCGATTTCGAACATTCTGATGAGATTACAACAAAAACACGTGGTAAATTTCAAATTTATTCCAGTTACTCTTCATCTGTCTCAATCAATATATTGCTTTCTCCTTTGCGTATCTCGCGAAAAGGCCGCGAAGGTAAAAATTTGAAGATTCATGCTTACACGGAGGCTTACCAACATTCGTTCTTAGCTTGCCGCGCGGAGTGGCCGCGCGGTTTAGGGCGCCATGTCACGGATTGCATGGCCCCTCCCGCCGGAGGTTCGAGTCCTCCCTCGGGCATGGGTATGTGTGTTGTTCTTAGTATGTAGTGTGCAAGTCTAGAGACCGATTATTTCAGCAGTTTGGTCCCTTAGAAATTCTCACACACCCATTCTGTAGTATTTTGAAAGTTTCAAGTCTCTAGGTCATCCGGGTGTTAGTTTCAAAACAGTTACAAAATTTGTTAGGAACAATAACGAAAATGGCTTTAAAACAGCGGGTTGGCAGCAGAATAATACTCACAGGATGTTCCTGAACCCATTTATTATTCATTACGAGTTCAGGGCTCTTTCCATCTTCAGGTGATCATTTAATACAGAATGAAAATACGAAGTTGACAAGAACGTGAAATAACGCCAAAGGAACGTAAAGTTCCCTGGTCCACTCAGCAGATAACTTTGCGATCTAACACGTGTGCTGCTTGCAGAACTCGGCCCGAAATGCGTAATGAGTAATAAATGGGTCCAGGAACATTATGTGACTTTTATTTTCGAGAAAATAGATATTTTAAAGCCATTTTCATCATTATGATTATAATGGTCGCATGTCTCTACAACGAATTTCATTAATGTTTACGATGTTGTAAGAACTGACGAACGGACAGACAAGAAAGTGATACCCATCTCCTTTGTTGCTCAGCCTCGCCTGTTAGCTCGCGTACCGCCTGGAAAACATTTCGATACCACCCGCAGAACACTCCTGCGCTGCAGGGCAGCCGAACGTCAGGTGTTAACAACTCTCTCCCTCTCTCTGTCTCTCTCTTTCTTTTCTTTTTTTTTCCATGCCACCTCCACCCCTATGGGAGATAGGTGAAACAGACAAGAAATCTTAGCATGGCCATCCAGTTCTGAGCTAAGTTTAAAATTTCACATCTCTAGCACATCGAGCAATTAATTTAAAAATAACTGCAAAATGACAAACAAGAAAGCGACCTAATAAAATATGGTTAAAATTAAATGAAATGTCGTGTGACGAGGGCCTCCCGTCGGGTAGACCGTTCACCTGGTGCAAGTCTTTTGATTTGACGCCACTTCGGCGACTTGCGCGTCGATGGGGATGAAATGATGATGATTAGGACAACACAACACCCAGTCCCTGAGCGGAGAAAATCTCCGACCCAGCCGGGAATCGAACCCGGGCCCTTTGGATTAACAGTCTGTCGCGCTGACCACTTTTTTTTTTTTTTTTTTTTTTTTTTAAATGTACAAATTAACTTTATTTCAATACTTCATTACATGAACTCAACCTGAAACTTTACGAGGAGCTGGTTTTCCACCTTCACGGAAACCATTCCTGAATCTCCTCCGCACAATTTTCAATGTGCGCATCATGCCAGTGCCAGTAGTCTTCCTGCGTTTAGCTTTCACACTCCAGTTATAACTCCTGAGTTTCCGGCTTGGATATCCACACTGAGCACATTTAGACTTCTGAATGTGGTATGACGATCGACCACATCGTCTGCAAAGCGTATGAGTCTTGTTACGCCTTTTACCAAAACTGGATGTTCCCTTCGTCATGCTTACATATGCCCCACTCAAACGGAAGAACTAGCCACCACCGAAAGAAAACGGAAAAAATACTCAGCTACCGGGGGCGGATGGTTAGAATCATAATTCGCTACAGAAAATGTTATTGTAAAGAAAAAAACCCATTATTGTTGTGTGCTTTTTTTCTTTTCCTTTTTTTTTAAAAACGTGGAATTGAATTGATGCATTCTGTGTCAAGGGGAACATGGCATCAACCTGGCACCTGGCGCCATTACCTATCTATCGGCCCCACCATTTCATAGACAAAAAGAGTACACTTAATTCCACAAGATCTTTGTTTGTGGAATATTACTGGTTATTTGGTGTCAAGCTAAGATCCGGTATTCTTTTCCTGTCGTCCTAGCTCCCATTACCCTATCCGATTCGCTATACAGCATCTAGCAGAATGTAGCAGGAGTTACAGAGGATGTTTGCGGTTGCATTGAGGATGGGGGGGGGGGGGGAGGGAAGGATATATGAAAAAGGAAGGCCTAGCAGAAACTGTTATGCCAGAACGGGACAACAACAAAACGACCATCGCTGCAGCGAGCAGCAGAGAAAGGGCAGTCGTAGAGCTGCAGCAGGGGATCAAGATTTAATGCGCCTGGGGGACACGGCACACACAGTCGGCTGAACGGGACCGTCTGTGCTGTGCTGTGCTCTGAACGAGCGAAGAGGTCGCTGTGGAGCCTGTCCGGGCAGCGCCGCTGAATGTTTGATGCGCCGGCCGCCGCCCGCCGGGCTTCGTTAGACACGCTGAACGGCGACCGTCGGGTTTCGGGGCTGCTAGCAGCTCTTCGGATAGCCGTGCTTGCAGGCGGTGCCTCCAGAGACTAGGCGGCAGCACAGCGCCGCGCAGTTCTGCGGCGCAGGGGGGGGGGGGGGGGGGGGGGCGTTCGCTTGGGCGGCTGCCAGTTTACCGACCTCAACCAACACCGACTCTAAGGAAGGCCTCGGCGCTTGTTCGTGACGTCACGTCAGCTAGGCACGGAGAACGCCAGGTCTGTTGCAGGTACTCGTAATGGTGGTGTCTCCCTCTCTGACACAGGAAAATGTGAAACTGTTGGCGGTAGTTGACCAACACACATTGTTCTGAGAGATTTCTGCAATCAATTAATTGTGGAATTCATTACACCTCTTAACAAATAGTGTACTCGTGAACTTAAATTTCCACATGTTTTAAGGACTGACATACAAAAACAACTTCATGGTCCAGCAAAAACAGAACTCGTGCTTCTTTACCTTATTTGTGAATCTGAGGAAGTTACGTTTGTATTGGGTTGCTTTTACAAGAAACTGTGAACATATTGGTGCTCTTCTTTAGGTATCTCGGTTGACTATGTGGTGAGGAGCACTGAATGTTAATGAAATATCTTGCGATTGTACACGTTGAGGGAAGGGGGGAGGGGACAGAAGAAGAGGCAAAAGAGTTTTATCAAAATTATCAAAAATAAAATTTTATCTTATAAAGTTTCTCGTTTCAGTTGCAAGAGGGGAATATTTATCTTTTCTAATGTGCATGTTTAAAAAAGTTTAAGCTCAGTATTACTTTCGCTGTATGAAGCTATTTTGTTTCCTGTTTAGAATTCCTTTCGTTGAAAATGACTGTAATCTAATGACTGGCAGCAGTTGGACATTTTACACAAGTAAATTAGTTCACATTTCCAGTGACGATGTCAAACGAAATTAAATAAATAAATAAATAAAAGAAACGAGTTCATTGTAAGGGGGTTGGGGTTAGTTTCGATAACAAAATGGATCAAGTAAATATAGTTACTTGAATGTAAGATTTGCGAAGCTCGCAACGGGGCAAAGCATCTTCTCATATTGATCTACGTTTGTTTCGACAGGATTCAGTAGTACAGAACTATGATCTACATTTGTAGCTATACGATAGTAAGAAAATCTTTCATGTAAATAAAACTGCAGAATTCAATACAATACCAAAAGTTTTGTCCAAAAATAAGAGATTTATAGTGATAAGCACGCCCAGGCGTTTCTGCCTGTAACAGACCTGGCATTCGCCGTGCCTAGCTGACGTGACGTCACCAACAAGCGCCGAGGCCTTCCTTTGAGTCGGTGTTGCCTCAACCGTCCCTGAGCTGCGGCTGGGTGTACCGCAAGATACGCCACTGTGCGGGTTAACGTATCACCCAAGGTTTGCAGCAACCGACAGACTGAGTGTAAGCAGTTGTTTTGCTGTTAACCTCATTACTGTACCAATGTTTCACAGTCACAGAGACTCATTAATAGATATCGAAATTAGCGCCTGTGGTACTGAAAAACGATTAAGCTACTTAACGCGAACAAGGCAACAGGACACGGAAGAGCTCCAATTAGATTTTCTTTGTTGAATACGTCGCGGAATCAGCTCAGGTCCTACCTCACGTTTATCGGGAATAGCATGCGCAGTCAAGAGATTGCAGATCACTCCTATTTACGGCAAGGGAAATAGATCGGGTGCACAGAATTACAGACCTATCTCGCTGACTTCTGTCCGTTTCGTAACCTTTAAGAACATTCTAAGTATAAACATTATCACGTTCCGGGAAAAAATACGCTCCCCTCAAAGTCTCACCAGGGATTAAAAAAATAAATATAAATAAATAAAGAAAGGAACGTTCGGGGTTTACGGGATCCACTGCCATTTCGGCACCAACATATCTAACAACTAAAAGATACTGTACAGGGAGAAAAAAGGCACACCATTAACCATAGAGCTGGCCGCTGTTGCCGGGCGGCTCTAGGCGCTTCAGTCCGGAACCATGCTACTGCTACGGTCGCAGGTTCGAATCCTGCCTCGGGCACGTATGTGTGTGTTGTCCTTGGGTTAGTTCGGTTTAAATAGTTCTAAGTCTAGGGGACTGATGACCTCAGATGTTAAGTCCCATAGTGCTCAGAGCCATTTGAACCCTAGAATTCTAGACACGAGAAAAATGTTACATTCTTACTGAAGAATCATGAACTGTAGTACTCCATATTTTATTCCAAGTAAGTTATAATTTGTAGTTTCTTGTTCTTGTTGTGGTCTTCAGTCCTGAGACTGGTTTGATGCAGCTCTCCATGCTACTCTATCCTGTGCAAGCTGCTTCATCTATTCAATACCTCCTCATTAGTTATGTGATCTACCCATCTAATGTTCAGCATTCTTCTGTAGCACCACATTTCGAAAGCGTCTATTCTCTTCTTGTCCAAATTATTTATCGTCCATGTTTCACTTCCATACAAGGCTACACTCCACACAAATACTTTCAGAAACGACTTCCTGACACTTAAATCTATACTCGATGTTAACAAATTTCTCTTCTTCAGAAACGCTTTCCTTGCCATTGTCAGTCTACATTTTATATCCTCTCTACTTCGACCATCATCAGTTATTTTGCTCCCCAAATAGCAAAATTCCTTTACTACTTCTACTTCGGCTACATTCCATTATCCTCGAATTTGTAGTTTATGAACTAGTTAATTACAATTAAATTTGTAGTTTATGAACTAGTTAATTACAATTATAAGGTCTCCAGCGGTATGTCACACACAAAATAAGTACAAAATGTCCCTTTTTTTATACCCTATACTAACAATGACGGATTGACGTGTACTGTGAATTGATATCATCTGCAATCATAAATTATACGAGGATTTAATAATCTATGGTTAACATACTGGAAGAAATCGATGTAATGCGTTGCATAAAGCACCTCTCCCAACATACGCTCAATCGACGCAGAGAATTGAGACATTACAATCTCTTAGCTAAGTTTGATTGCCTTAAGGCTGCTCGATACATCCGCATACCCCTATAATTGTTACATTTGTTTTTAACATGCTTTGCTTCTCGTCTTTTTTAGGCATTGTGGTTACCGTCAACCTCTTAGTGCCATTTGCCTTCTACCTTTTAATTGTGTTTTTATTCTTTTTTTTGTCCCCAAAGTTGTTTTAATATATATTTCTTTTTACAAAATCGTCAACAGTAGAGCTAGTATTTTCAGGTAGCACTTATTATGTAAATTCACAATGCGGTGGTTCGTAAAACGAGCACCCGTTGAAAAAACGTGGTATCGTCTTCGAAGAGATGCAGAACAAACCAACAGAATTCGATACAACCTTAGAAATAATATCCTCTGAGTGCCTGATGCAGTGAAATATGATAAGGGATGAATTTACGTTGATGTCAGATGCGAAAGACACTCCATGGCAATAAGTCTCGTGCCACCAGTCGCCATATAAAAGTATCATGTCGAGCTTCTCATTTTTGTGCATGTCTGCACGCAAGGTATGTTGAAGCAGAAATGACCTGCCGGAAGACGACACAGTTCCTGCTATCTCTGCAGTACATACAAGTGAACAGTCTAAAGGCTTAATTCAACGATGTAGTGTGCCATGAGCGTGTTTACGACGCTATAGATGATTCCTGCCGACTTGCCTTTCAGTTTTAGAATATTTGACGGATTCTTTTTCGACGAGTTTCAGCCTCAACATTACCTAGCATTATATAGCTGTACTCATCTTTTCAAGCACTTTCGGATACATCATTCTATTTAAGAAAATCATACTTGCTTCAGAATCTCAGCCGGTACAGGAATTAAGACTCTTTATCACATAACGAAGTGCACGACCTTTAACATACTACCATTTGCCGAAAATCTCGTTTCGATATCTGGAACCGTTCATGAAATAAAAGAGGAGTTACGTCTAACACATGAACCCTAATATCTCATATCTTATCTTCGTGGTCCTTATGTGAAATGTACGTTGGCGGCAATAGATCGTTCTGCGGTCAGTTTCATAGGCCATTTCTCTAATTTTTTCAGTAGTGTTCCTCGGGAAGGAAGTGCCTTCTCTCCAGGGATTCCGAAGCACCTCCGTAAACCTGAATGTTGTTCGAACTTTCCGGTAACAATTCTAGCAACCCGCCTCTGAGTTGTTTCGAGGACTTCGTTCAGTCCGACCTGGTGTGGATGCCAAACACTCGAGCTATACTCAAGAATGTGTCGCACTTGTATCCCATGTCCACAGATATCGACCAGTCGCCTTCCCTGCTACAATTTTTACATGCTCTTTCCATTTCATATCGGATTTCAACATTACATCTCGATATTTAATCGACGTGACGGTGTTATGCAGAACACTACTTATGCTGTATTCGAATATCACAGCTTTATTTTTCCTACTCGTCTGCATTTACTTACATTTTCTACATTTAGAGTTAGTTGTCATTCATCACACGAAATAAAAATTTTGTCCAAGTCATCCCCACGTCTCAAATGGCTCTGAGCACTATGCGACTTAACTTCTGAGGTGATCAGTCGCCTAGAACTTAGAACTAATTAAACCTAACTAACCTAAGGACAACACACACATCCATGCCCGAGGCAGGATTCGAACCTGCGACCGTAGCGTTCGCTCGGCTCCAGACTGTAGCGCATAGAACAGCACGGCCACTCCGGCCGGCGATCCCCACGTCTCATATTACTTAATTTGTGTGAGTATGTATTTGTCATTGCTGTTATTTGAGGTCAGGATAACATTGCACCTTTTCATAAATACACCGCTTGTTTATTCAAACACCCACTCGAAGATCTAGCGTTAAGATACGAATCCGGTCATGGTTTTAAATAAAGCATCTTGCCTACAGCTGTTTGTGCTTTTCATTCCACCAGTTATATCGAGCAATGAAAACGTTGTCTAATAGCCAGAAGATTTTATCGGGAGTTGGCAGAAGAGTCGTGACAGGAGCTTGCCGCCAGTTACTGCCAGGCGACGCGTTTGACACGCAGGTGTGTCAGCCGGAACTCTGGCTGTTGCGTGTCCAGAAGCAATTTTTCGTCTAATTTTCCCGCCTTCAAAACAGATAACATTCGTTTGTAAATTATTCTTTCCACGAAACATTCGTTTGACTTTCCTGTTCCTGCATTAAACTGATGATAAATTGGAGCACGATAAAGCATCGTGCGGACGGCTGCCTCGCGTGCGAAACATTCCGTGCTCTGGAGCACCATTGCTTGGTGGGAACGTCACGACGCATGGCGTGCGTCTCTTGTTCGCCGCCCGGCCCCTGCTTACACGCTGTGATTGACACGCAGAATTTTGTCACTAACAGGACCCAGTATGTGCTATGATGAGAGTCTTGTATGCAGGGATGAGACATCTGCTTGTCCCGTCCTCATAAAGTTTGTCACTCGTTTACCTGGTATTCTTATGACTCTCCTTCCCTTCATCCGGCGATTCAGGATTTTGTTTGGTAGTCTTGAAGTTCTCCTTCAGTTCATATGTTTGCACCTATCTTTGAATTCCCTGTTTTTCGTCATTAATAGCGTATCCATTCAGTTCATTACGGCCATATCTCTTTTTATGCAGCCCTTCACTCTCTTCTAGAATCTCACTTCTCCTGCTTCTACCTTTCAACTTTCTTTTTATTCATCCAAAATCCCTTCCATACAACAGTAATAATATAATAACCAGTTGTTAAAATCTGATTATTGAACCTTTTGTGGTTTTACTGTAAAGTGTTATATTTATTGTTCCATATATTGCTTGGAATTTGTTCAGCTTTTACTACATACTATTAACATAATCTCAACTCTTTCCGTAGCTCAGATACGTAAAATATGACGTCTATTCAATTATTATTGTCTTACGTAATGACATTTTTGGGGCTGTATTGTATACGTTCATTTCGAAAAATGAAGAAAACCGCAAGATAGTTGCTTAATCCACAATCTTTTATTGGGTATAGTTTTCCTGTTTGTGTTCCCGATCGCGCACCACGAGGGAACGGCTGTTACGGAATTTTTGTCCCTTTTGCTTTTTTGATACCGAATCTTTGGTTCCAAGACAACAATGGGTTGAGGATGACCTCAGATGATTAAGTGATTTTATTTTTCATACCAGATCATGGAACTGTAAGTGTTCTGAAACCAGTCGTGTGCCTGCCGGGGTGGCCGAGCGGTTCTAGGCGCTTCAGTCTGGAACAGCGCGACCGCTACGGTCGCAGGTTCGAGTCCTACCTCGGGCATGGATGTGTGTGATGTCCTTAGGTTAGTTAGGTTTAAGTAGTTCTAAGTTCTAGGGGACCGATGACCTCAGATTTTGAGTCCCATAGTGCTCAGAGCCATTTGAACCAAATCAGTCGTGTACGCGATAAAAGATATGTACCTTTTTTTTTCCAGGCTGCTGTCAACAGAATCGATATACTTGATACACACTGTACGGGTTTACGGTATATTTCTTCACAACCGGTTTCGATCATGAATCATCTTCACAATGAAAAAAATATCTACTGTGACAACTTCACATGCCATACATTGCCATTTAACCAAAAAATGTTTATGCCATAGTTGACTTGAAAAAGACAAAGAGATACTTAACGCTGGAATACCGGCTTAAGCAAGCAGAAAACATTTAAAACACGAAAACAGTAACATTGCTCAGCCACAACACCACTCTCCGCAATGGTGCCATGCACTTACTGCTGTTACAAGTTTTCCTGTCTACAATGTTTCCTGCTTGTTTACGCCGGCATTATGGTGTTAAGTATCTCTTTCTAATGTTTGCGAATCAGATATGGCGTACACTTTTTTCGTTAAATAGCGTGTATGACGTGTGAAGTTATCACATTAGCTACTTTTTACTGTGAAGGTGATCCATGGTCGAAACTAGTCGTGAATAAACATACCGTAACACTGCACAGTGTGTATCATGCATTTCTCCAAACAATGAAAGATAGTACGGCATACATATTTAGTTTAGTCGATGTATTACTCAAGCACGATATTACTGCACTTCTACGTTGACGGAAACTCGTGGTGACGTCACAATACACAAGTACAATGGTGACCAAGCAAAACGCATAACACTGAATGCTTGGAGTTCATTTGTGCATATACTGTCAACCCCAATTACGCGCTGACTCATGATACGCTGACCAAAGCATCATCAGTCCAAGATGCATCAATATTGTAGTTAGCTGTACCTCATCTTCACTGCAAATAGCATTACACTTTGATAACTGTGTTTAACTAATTCAGATCACGGATAATTCTTTACAGTATTTAAGGACACAGACCACGCAATTATTAAAGAGAGCAGATGAGCAAGAGTATCATGCACTGGTCGGCAAATGTTCAACTGAAACGAAAGTAACACCGGGTTTGCCCAAGGAAGCGTAGTACAACCTTTAATATTCTCAATACGAATAAACTGAAAGGCGGCAATCAGCTCACCTTTCATATAATTTTGTGGTTTTATAATTTCGTGGTCTAATTAAGCTGGCAGAGTATGTTTCCTCCGCCTGCGTTTCCGCATAGTTTTACGTGCCAGGCAGAAAGATCGCCCTGGGAAACGGAACTAAGTGTATTTAATGTTCACTTTATTACAACTGATAGCATACTATGCACTTGTAACCACCTATCCTAAACATAGCTAGGTGTGATTACAAACGCATGCGTTTACATAAATGATCTAGGTGATAACATGAGCAGCCCCCGTAGATTGTTTGCAGATGATGCTGTAATTTACCGTCTAGTGAAATCATCAGACGATCAATTCCAATTACAAAATGATCTAGAGAGAATTTCTGTATGGTGCGAAGAGTGGCAATTGGCACTAAACAAAGAAAAGTGCGAGGCCATCCATATGGGTACTAAAAGAGATCCGATAAATTTTGGGTATACGATAAATCGCACAAATCTAAGGGCTTTCAATTCGACTAAATACCTAGGAATTACAATTCCCAGAAAGTTAAATTGGAAGGACCACACAGATGGGGAAGGCGAAACAAAGACTATGCTTTGTTGGCAGAACACTTAGAAGATGCGACAAACCCACTAAAGAGACAGCCTACATTACACTTGTAATGGAATATTGCTGTGCGGTGTGCGATCCTTATCAGGTAGGATTGACGGAGGACATCGAAAAAGTGCAAAGAAGGGCAACTCGTTTCGTGTTATCGCGCAATATGGGTGAGAGTGTCACTGATATGATACACAAGTTGGGGTGTCAGTCACTGAAACACAGGCGGTTTTCTATGCGGCGAGATCTATTTACGAAATTTCTATCACCAACTTTCTCTTTCGAATGCGAAAATATTTTGTTGACACCCGCCGGCCGTGGTGGCCGTGCGGTTCTAGGCGCTGCAGTCTGGAACCGCAGGACCGCTACGTACGCAGATTCGAATCCTGCCTCGGGCATGGATGTGTGTGATGTCCTTAGGTTAGTTAGGTTTAAGTAGTTCTAAGTTCTACGGGACTGATGACCTTAGAAGTTAAGTCCCATAGCGCTCACAGCCATTTGAACCATTTTTTTGTTGACACCCGCCAACGTAGGGAGAAATGATGATCATAATAAAAAAAGAGCTCGAACGGAAAGATTTAGGTGTTCCTTTTTCCCACGCGCCATTCGAGAATGGTATGGTAGAGAAGTATTATGAAAATGGTTTGATGAACCCTCTACTAGGTACTTAAGTGTGAAGTGCAGAGTAACCATCTAGATGTCGATGTAGAATTCAGGTGCAATATCTTGGTTTAACTTTGCAGTAGAAACCTGCGAACGGCAGTTGAAATTTCAGGGCTTGCTCGAGGCGACAGTATGGTGGGCGTGGGAGTGTGGCCTTCCTCTCGCAATCGGACAGTTCGCTGTCGGCGATGTTGTGCACACGAAAGTGTAGTTATTGAATTGTAGAGATGAATGGTTGCTATCTTTAAATATGCATAAATTCAAGATAATTCAAAGAACAAGGTTAATGAGACACTTCTAGTCGGCCGGAGTGGCCGAGCAGTTCTAGGCGCTGCAGTCTGGAGCCGAGCGACCGCTACGGTCGCAGATTCGAATCCTGCCTCGGGCATGGCTGTGTGTGATGTCCTTAGGTTAGTTAGATTTAATTAGTTCTAAGTTCTGGGTGACTGATGACCCCAGAAGTTAAGTGTCATAGTGCTCAGAGCCATTTGAACCATTTGAGCCAAACTTCTAAGGCGTGTGATATCGTTTAAATATTTAGAAGCAATACTAACAAGCAATGCGAACTGGGAGAAGCACGTGAAATCTGCAGTAAAGATAGCAACTGCGAGACCTATTTGTTGTTGCGGTCTTGTGCAGAGCCTCTTGCATCTGAAAGGAAGTGGCGTACAAGACGCTTTTCCTGTTTCGTTAAAGTCGTCATTTTTTGACAGCACACCCTCTCTTGTGCAAATATTTATACCTCTATGTAATAACTTAAAATATTCTGATCTTTGTGTGCCTCACCATTTTCTTCAAGATGTTTGGCGATACTAAATCTGGATATCAATACCGAGATTTGGAAACAACTGACTGTTGGAATGAAGGTTGGAAATGTGTTATGTTTAATTGCAGATTTCGTGAGATGCGCGGTAAAATAGTATAATAGAAGGTACCAGCATGTAGCTGAACCATACCTGCCTCACAGCAGATAATATTTTCAAATTACGCAACAAACTGTTCTGTTCCAGTAGAGTATATTTTTGGCAGTAGCTACTTATTATAAAGAAGTAGCATTAATTTGGAGGTTAATAAGCATAGCTGATAATAGATTTTAGTTATATTTTGCATTTTCATCCTTACTCATTTCGTGAAACTAATAAGAATGCCCAAAATTTCGGATTCCTGGGTAAGCTCTTGCGCACTTCGGATGTTCTGAATCCAAACAGTAGACCAGAATGACATCAGGAAGTAATATTCTGCATAATCATCACATATGATGCTTAGTAGAAATTCATACTACATTCATGACTTAGCTGAGCGAATAAAAGTATTTCGTTCACGTACATGGAAAGAAGGGGGTGCGGTGAACATTTCGTCGCTCAAAAATTTGACAACACTGAATTCCTCGAGTCAGTTTTCGTTTCGCCGTAACGATCTCTAGCTTTGCTGATGAACTCTAACTGAGCATCGTTCGCAAGAGTGATGTCTTAAATGAAGGAGGACTTAAGCTTACGGAGAAGTAATTTCGTCACGGACGACAGCATTAGGGGACGCGCAATGTCTACAACATCTTGAAACAGCTGTATATCTCGTTAGTTGCCGTCATTAGCATCGGCCTTCAGTTATGCCGGCAGTATTTCCAGTCAAATCGACTTCATCCGACAGAATGGTTTCGACGTAAACAGCAGTGAGAGCTACAGCAGCATATTCCTTCGCTTTTTAAGGACCTACGGTTAGGGTATTTGACAATCAGTACATCTTGGGTCCAGAGTTCGATCCATCCTACGGCTTAAATTTTGAATAAAAATCATTAGAAATGACGGCCGCAGACTTACAGTGTAAGACGTCATCCTCGTTTCAACGACCTAGCCCATGCGGGTGGAGAAACAATTTCAGGACAATTTCTTGCACTTGTGGTGGTAATAACCAATGAAAGACGGAAGAATCAGCAATGATCAAAGACATGAAGATGTAGAAGTCAATGGAAACTACTGCATTCTTCTTCTTTTCCCAGGGCATATTCCATCCAACATGGGGTCCGCTTTTTCAGGATTTGGAAAATTTATTATTTAACAATGTCGCAGGATGCCTTACTGAAGATCTTCGTCAAGGTAGGCTAAGGAGGTAAATCGTGTGCCTGTGAATCACATAAAATTTTTATTCCAATATCTGCCTTCCCCTGCACGTTTTACGCTGTACTGCTCTCTATAGTATCAAGTACGTTATTCCCTGGAGTTTTAACACATATCCACTCGCCTTGTCCCGTCTTCTTTTCAGTGTTTGCCATATGTCTCTCTCCTCACCGATTCTACAGACACCCTCATTCCCTGCCTTACCAATCCACCTAATTTTCAACGCCCTTTTGTAACACCAAATCTCAAACGCTCCGGTTCTCTTTTTTTCCGGTTTTCCTACTGAACATGATTCACTACCATACAGTGCTGTGGTATTATCTTGCTTCCAAGGCAGCGGAATTTCTTTTCATTTACTTCGTGGTCAACAGTTTTAATGGTAAGTCTCTCGCTAATCTTATTTCTGGAACTCCTCATTACATTCATCTCCCTTCGGTTTACACACCATCCAAATTCTGTTCTCGTTAGATTGTTCATTCCATCCAACAAAAAATGTACAGTATTTCTTCTTCTTCACTTTAGAAAGGGACAGCAATGCCGTCAGAAAATCTTATCACTAATATCTTCCGAAGATGAATTTTAATTTAATTCCATTCTTGAATCCTTCCTTTATTTCCGTCATTTTATCTTCGATTTATAGATTGAGCATTGGGGACGAAAGACTACATCCCTGTCTTAACCCTTTTTAATATGAGCACTTCGTTTTTGGTCCTTCATTGTCATTCCTCCCTCTTGGTTTTTGTTCATATTGTATATTGTCGGTATTTCCCTACAGCTTGCCCCTGCGTTTCGGTCACCTTGTACCATTTTACATTGTTGAACGCTTTTCTAAGTAGACAAATCCTATGAACGCGTCTTGTTTCTTTTCAAGCCTTGCTCTCACTATCAAGTGCAGTGTCGGAACTGCCTCCTTTGTGCCTTTTTCCTTTCCTAAAGTCAAACAGATCGTCTAACAGAGACTCAATTTTCTTTTCCATTCTTCTGTATATTATTCTTGATGGCAACATGGATGCATCAGTTGTTATGCTGATTGTGTCCTTGTTCTCGCACTTACCTGCCTTTGCAGACTTCAGGATTCTGTGGACGAGATTTTCTGATATTGTGATGGTACTTGTACAGTCTAGTAGGTCCTATACGCCAACTGGAATAGTCGTTTGGTTGACGCTTCCGACAATAATTTTAAAAATTCTGGGTGAATGTTATTTATTCTTTCCAAATCTCTATTATGTGTTGCATATCAAATCCAGTTTCTTCCTCCATCACCGGCTTCACTAGACTATTTCCTCCTTTTCGCAAATCCCTCTCAGTTTAACAGTGTAATTCTTATTGCATTCTTAATGTTGACGCCCTTGTTTTTAATTTCACCGAAGGCTGTTTTGAGTTCATATATGCTGAGTCAGTGCTTCCGACGATCATTTCATTTTCGATTTCACACATTTCTCCTGCAGCAATTTCACCTTGGCTTCGCTGCACTTCCTATTTGTTTCATTTCTAAGATGACTTCGCCAGAAGATCACGGGTACGGAACTCACTGAAACGTTGCGACAAGGCGACGCCACCACTCGGCTGACAACCCGATAATAATCCATCAGTGCATCTGTCTTATCCTATCCTTCCTATTCAGTCACCAATCCTATGTCATTGTTAGCAACACTAAATCCTGTACCTTCCACCCCACTGCAGGAGTCGCCCAAGATTCCGTTTTCTCTCCTCTTCTTCACCTTTTGTACACTACCGATATGCCCAACCCACCTCCTCCCGTCCTCCTCCTTCAGTACGTGATGACACGGCTTTTTTCGGCTTCTATCATACGCTCCAGAAATCTCTCCAACTCCACCTCAGTCAGTTTACCTCCTGATGTGGCCAATGGCTCCTTCAGATGAACCTCTCCAAAACTCGGGCAATAATTATAGGACGCACCACCCGCACATTCCGTCCGCATGACTTCTACGTCACCATTTACGACCATGCCATCCAACTAACTAAAACACTAAAATACCTTGGACTAACGTTGAAGCCTCACCTACTAACCATTCAACAGAAAGCCAACAATAGGACTTATTTTTTGAGTCATGATGGGTTCAAAAAATGATTCAAATGGCTCTGAGCACTATGGGACTTCAGAGGTCATCAGTCCCCTAGAACTTAGAACTACTTAAACCCAACTAACCTAAGGACATCACACACATCCATGCCATAGCGGTCGTGCGGTTCCAGACTGTAGGGCCTAGAACCGCTCGGCCACTCTGGCCGGCAGTCATGATGGGTTTGATTTTGATGCGCCACGCCATGAATTCCTCTCCTGTGCGACCTCTTCATCTCGGAGTACCACTCCTCTAAAACCTCTTCTTCTCGCCAGAGTTTTCCACATATTCCTTTCCTCTCCGATTCTGCGCAGAACCTTTTCATTCAGTACCTTATCAGTCCACCTAATTTTCAACATTTGTCCGTAGCATCACATCTTAAATGCTTTGATTCTCTTCAGTTCCAGTTTTCCCACAGTTCATGTTTCATTACCATACAATTCTGGGCTCCACATGTACGTTCTCAGAAATTTCTTCCTCAAATTATGGCCTATGTCTGAAACAAATAGACTTTTCTTGGCCAGGAATGCCCTTTTTGCCAGTGCTAGTTTTCCTTTATATCCTCCTTGCTCAGTCCATCATTGATTATTTTGCTGCCTAGGTATAAGAATTCTTTAACTTCATCTACATCGTTACCATTCTCATTTCTGTCCCTTCTGATTACTTTCGTCTTTCGTCGATTTAGTCTCAATCTATATTCTCTGCTCATGAATCTGTTCATTCCATTCAGCAGATCACGTAATTTTTCTTCACTTTCACTCTGGACAGCAGTGCTATCAGCGAATCGTATGACTGATATCCTTTCGTCTTGAATTTTAATTCCACTCCTAAATGTTCCTTTTATTTCCCTCATTGCTTCTTCGATGTATAGATTGAACAGTAGGGGCAAAAGAATACACCTCTGTCTCACACCCTTTTTAATCCGAGCATTTCGTTGTTGGTCTTCCACTCTATTATTCCCTCTTGGCTCGTGTACATGTTGTAGATTACTCGTCTCTCTCTATAGTTTACCCCTAATTTCCTCAGAATTTCGAATATCTTGCACCATTTGACACTGTCGAACGCTTTTTCCAAGTTGACAAATCCAGTGAACGTGCCTTGATTTTTGAACCACAAGGTCAGATTCCCTCTCTGTTTACCTTTCCTAAAGCCAAACTGATCGCTGTCTAACATATCCTCAATTTCCATTCTTCTGTAAATCAATCTTAACGGCAACGTGGGTGCATGAACTGTTCAGCTGATTATGCGATAAAACTGTTAAGCTCATTGTGCGATAATTCTCGCACTTGTCAGCTCTTTCAGTCTTCGGAACTGAGCGGACGAATTTTTCCGAAAGTTAGATGACACATCGTCAGATTCATACATTCTACGAAACAACGTGAACAATTGATTTGTTGCTACTTCCTCCAATGATATTCGAAATTATGGAAATTATGATGGAATGTTATCCATCCCTTCTGTCTTGTTTGATCTTAAGTCCTCCAAAGGTCTTTTAAATTCTTCATCTATTACGTCAGACAATTCTCCCCCCTGATAGAGGCCTTCAATGTACTCTTTCCACCTATCCATCTTCTCCTCTGCATTTAACAGTGGAATTCCCGTTGCGCCCTAATGTTAACACTCTTGCTTTTAATTTCACCAAAGTTCGGTTTGACTTTCCTAAATGCTTTAGTCAGTCCTTCCGATAATCATTTGTTTTTGATTTCTGCACACTTTTCATCCAGCCATTTCGTCTTAGCTTCACTGCACTTCCTATTTATTTTGTTCCTCAGCGACTTTTATTTCTAAATTCTTGAATTTTCCTGGACATTTTTGTACTCCCATCTTTTATCGATCAACTGAAGTATTTCTTCTGCATCTATAGTTTCTTCGCATTTACCTTCTTTATACCTATGGTTTTCCTTCCAACTTTTTAAGTGTCCTTTTCAGAGATGTCCATTCCTCTTCAACTGTACAGCTTAAATAGACTAAAGCTACTAACCGGTCGAACGTGGGGATTACACTCCTGCACTGTACTTCAAAGCCCCGATGCACCCTTTGTATGCAAATGTTGCATGGATATCCGCCCCTCCTAAGTTCTGTAAGTCCCTCCTTATCCTCAACGCCATGCTCTCCGCCTCGCTTTTCTGCGTCCCCTTACCTTCCCCCACAAGTATCCTTTACCAACTCACCAAATTCCCTCCTTTCCTCATATTGTACACCTCCGAATAACCTAGACCATCCACAAACTCGACTCCAACAATCCTACTGCGTCCCCTCTCCTTTTCAGGCCCAGTGTGCTGCCGCACCACTACCTACACATATCGCCAACGCTCCACCTGCACACATTCCACGTGTTCTCCCAAAGAACCTTCAACCATCTCCCTTTCCTGGACCACGAACTCCGGCCAGACATATGCCCATCCTACCAACTCTGAGTCCTTGCCATCCTATCACCCCTCCCCCAAGGGCTCCCTCCTAGTGCTCTCCTCATATTACACATCCTACTTTTCCACTTCCCTGTTGCCTCTCCGACCCCCTTTTCCTTTCAGATTTACGTATCCCAGTAGGAGCTACCCCTGTCTCCTTCTCTCGCACAGTCACCCCTATCTCATCACCAGTCTTCAGTCCTCATCACCACCACTCTCCTGTCTGCGTCCTTACCCACCTTTCTTTCCATCAACAGTCTGCCACCCCAGGGCAGGTCCTTTTCTTTTTCAATGGTCAGTGTCTCTTCTTTCGTGTTCAATGTTTTTCAAGTGCTTTTTCAAATGTTTAATGTTCTTCAAGCGTTTTTCAAGTGTTTTTAACTGTGCTAACCGTCCAAATTTTTTCCACTCTTTTTAAACTCTTCACGAAGATAGTATTATTTCTTACATTCTCCCTTTTTAAATAATTCTAAATTCATGGAAAATGTCTCTCCTTGCATAGTGTTTAGCCTCTAAGTTAGTGAATAATGATTAATGGTTGAAGAGCTGGTTGATTGTACCGCTGCCATCTCACCCTCCCCACCCACATTGGCGTGGGGGGGATGAAATAGCAATAAAGAAAAAAAAAACTCACCGCTGCAGCCGCTTTTGTTGTATATTTTAAAATGTATTTCCTCAAAACAGCTGTTCTTGTGATAATGTAAATAACTAAATATATATAATGTAAAAAATGTAAATGTCGTGTGACTAGGTCCTCCCGGCGGGTAGACCGTTCGCCGATTTCGATTTGATGCCACTTCGGTGACTTGCGCGTCGAAATATATATAATACATTACTGTAAGACGACACATGTATAGAGGGCGCCATAGTCGTGTATGACGCATACTGAGGCCAGCTGTGAAACAACTGTATACAGGAGCCTCAGTGCAATTTGACCTCTTGACGTGCTTAGTTCTAAAAGGACTATGCCAAATAACTGCTAAAATGTCTTGGCTTTATCTGCTGGTGTGTGTGGGAAATTTATACAATTGTATTTTGATGTTAACATTTATACTATTGCATTCTAATTGGTCCATGCGTTACCTCTAGACTGAAGATGGTCATCCACAGACCGAACTCAAGATCTGCTACAATAAATACAGGTTTCCACTGATTGCTGTACGTATTTTTAACCAACTGAGGACAAATGGAAATAATAATAGTACCGGCAATACCCTCCTTGACACACATCGTAAGTGTAGATAGCTACGCTTTAATACACTACTGGCCATTAAAATTGCTACCCCACGAAGATGCCTGCTACAGACGCGAAATTTAACCGACAGGAAAAAGATGCTGTCATATGCAAATGATTAGCTTTTCAGAGCATTCACACAAGGTTGGCGCCGGTGGCGACACCTACAACGTGCTGACATGAGGTAAGTTTCCAACCGATTTGTCATACAAAAACAGCAGTTGACCGGCGTTGCCTGGTGAAACGTTTTTATGATGCCTTGTATAAGGAGGAGAAATGGGTACCATCACGTTTCCGAATTTGATAAAGGTCGGATTGTAGCCTATCGCGATAGCGGTTTATCGGTATCGCGACATTATTGCTCGCGTTGGTCGAGATCCAATTACTGTTAACAGAATATGGAATCGGTGGGTTCGGGAGGGTATTACGAAACGCCGTGCTGGATCCCAACGGCCTCGTATCACTAGCAGTCGAGATAACAGGCATCTTATCCGCATGGCTGTAGCGGATCGTGCAGCCACGTCTCGATCCCTGAGTCAACAGATGGGGACGTTTGCAAGACAACAACCATCTGCACCAACAGTTCGACGACGTTTGTAGCAGCTCGGAGACCGTGGCTGCGGTTACCCTTGACGCTGCATCACAGATAGGTGCGCCAGCGATGGTGTACTCAACGACGAACCTGGGTGCACGAATGGCAGAACGTCATTTCTTCGGATGAATCCAGGTTCTGTTTACAGCATCATGATGGTCACATCCGTGTTTGGCGACATCGCGCTGAACGCACATTGGAAGCAGGTATTCGTCATCGCCATACTGGCGTATCACCCGAAGTGATGGTATGGAGTGCCATTGATTACACGTCTCTGTCACCTCTTGTTCGCATTGACGGCACTTTGAACAGTGGACGTTACGTTTCAGATGTGTTACGACCCGTGGCTCTACCCTTCATTCGATCCTTGCGAAACCCTACATTTCAGCAGGATACTGCACGACCGCATGTTGCAGGTCCTGTACGGGCTTTTTTGGCTACAGAAAATGCTCGACTGCTGCCCTGGCCAGCACATTCTCCAGATCTCTCACCAACTGAAAACGTCTGGTCAATGGTGGCTAAGCAACTGGCTCGAAACAATACGCCAGTCACTACTATCGATGAACTGTGGTATCGCGCTGAAGCTGCATGGGCAGCTGTACCTGTACACGCCATTCAAGCTCTGTTTGACTCAATGCCCAGGCGTATCAAGGCCGTTGTTACGGCCAGAGGTGGTTGTTCTGGGTACTGATTTCTCAGGATCTATGTACTGAAATTGCGTGAAAATATAATCACTTCTAGTATAATATATTTGTCCAATGAATACCCGTTTGTCATCTGAATTTCTTCTTGGTGTAGCAATTTTAATGGCCAGTAGTGTACACGCCCCCTCTAAGACGCCTTGCCTACAACCCAGATATTTCGTTGCGAGTTCTTCATTTACCTGCAAGCCTCTGGTCGTAGCAGTTCCTTCCTTACACCAATTCCTTCCGGCGGAAGTCGGTGGAGCGATCGATACGTCAGCTCGGCAAACCGATATCGAGACAATGAGAGCAAGGCCAGCCGCCTTAATTTCCGCACCATTATCGGCGAGTTGCGGAGCCCTGCGGTGACCGGCAGAGCCGTATTGCAGTCTGCAGTCTGCTGGCGCACTCACCGTTCATCCGCGCCGGGAAAATGCACTATTGTTCGCCGAGCGCTGGCCTAATGGTAGCCGCGCAAAAGCGCGCACCCATTTTTATCGTCTCCTCGAGACGGGTGAGACGGCCGTGATATTCCACCGACGCACTGCAAATGAACTGAATTCTTTTGATGTACATCATTCTGACTGTTAAGATACTTGAGACATCGTTTCTCTGTCAGAATACTAATCTGTTTGCTCTTGCGCTGAATGAAAGCACAGAGAATAAAATCTTAATTTTACAGTTTTACGAGTAGTTACTGACGCAGATTTACGAAGTAACATTTTATCGTCTGGCGTGATTGCTGTATTTGTTAAAACAGTTTTGGAGTCCTAACACAATCACATTTACATTTTTGCAGTCACCGATCCCAACTGTATCAAACTGTCATCTTCAGATTAATTTGTAGCACGGTAGTGTTAATATCGTTGGGGAAATTACCCGGTTTTGTCACATAAGAATTGGTTGGGAAATATAAATTGTTCAAATGTGTGTGAAAACTTATGGGACTTAACTGCTAAGGTCATCAGTCCCTAATCTTACACACTACTTAACCTAAATTATACTAAGGACAAACACACACACCCATGCCCGAGGAAGGACTCGAACCTCCTCCGGTATCAGCCGCACAGTCCATGACTGCAGCAACCTAGACCGCTCGGCTAATCCCACGCGGCATATAAATTGTTTTAGCAAGCACAACCTCCGTGTTACCAGATGTAGAAGTGTGAAACAGGAATTTGGTTGCGATAATTACACATCTGCTGTTTGAAACTGATAAAAAATATTTTATTCAAAATAATCTCCGTTGCTATTTATACATTACTCCCATCTCTCCGGTAGGCTATGATGCCACGCCAAAAAAAACAATTCTTTTTGTGAACCGATCCTGTCAACGAGCCATTTTCGTACATTTTCATACGAATTGAAGCGCTGTTCAGCGAGAGCGTGTCGTGTCCCAGTGATACAAATAGATGGATGGAGCCAAGTCTGGAGAATAAGCCGCATGCCCTGGTATTTCCCAACTGAAAGCCTCGATCGTTTGCCTGACCCGTTCCTCTGTGTGTGATGGGGCGTTATCATGGAGCAATATGACTTTGTGTTGCCTTTTACCATGTTCCGGTCGTTTTTCACGTGATGCTCGATTTAAATCGATCATTTGCTGTTGGTAGCAATCACTGTTAACGGTCTGACCAAGTTTTAGCACCAGATCCCACCTGTCTTCTTTCCAAAGCGATTTGGCCTTTCAGTGGATGTCGATGGTTTGTCTGGATTCACCCATGATCTACGACGCTTAGAATTATCGAAGTTATTTTTCATCACCTGTCACTATTCGGTGGAGAAACGATTTCTTTTGTATGTGGCGAGCATTATTTCACAAGTGATCTTTCGATTTGCTTGCTGTCTTTCATTCAGTTCATGCGGAACCCATTTTCCCACTTTCTGCACCTTTCCCATAGTTTTCAAACGAAGGGAAACGGCTTTCTGCGTCACAGTCAATTGCTCTCCGAGTTTCCTACTGCGTTTGAGTATGTTGTCTTCGTTGTCTTCGAACTTTTTCGGTGGTTTCCCACGCTCGTCGTTTCTCACGTCAAAATCGCCGTTTTTATATTTTTTGAACCACTCGAAACACTCTGTTTTTCCAAGGGCATGTTCGCTGAAGGCTTCGACAAACATTCGATGTGATTCTGCAGCAGTTTTATTCAAATATAACAGAAAATGAATGCTGTTCGCAAATCGCAGTTCGTAGACACAAAATTCGACATGAAACTTCCTGGCAGATTAAAACTGTGTGCCAGATGAGACTCGAACTCGGGACCTTTGCCTTTCGCGGGCAAGTGCTCTACCCCCTTTTTTTTAAATCTCATTGTGTTCGATTTCGTTAGTTGCATCTGCTCGGGGCGGACGTCATAAGACATCCGTTTAAGTTCGTTGTTGATCGTTTAACTCAGTTTTTTTATGACAGAGGGCAGCTAACCCTCTGACCGAACACGCTGAGCTACCGTGCCGGCAGCCACTGAGCTACCCAAGCACGACTCACGCCCCGTCCTCACAGCTGTACTTCTGCCAGTATGTCGTCTCCTACCTTCCAATCTTTACAGAAGCTCTCCTGCGAACCCTGAAGAACTAGCACTCCTGAAAGAAAGGATATTGCGGAGACATGGCTTAGCCACAGCCTGGGGGATGTTTCCAGAATGAGATTTTCACACTGCAGTGGAGTGTGCGCTGATGTGCTAGTTCTGCAGGGTTCGCAGGAGAGCTTCTGTAAAGTTTGGAAGGTAGGAGAATAGGTACTGGCAGAAGTAAGGCTGTGAGTACGGGTCGTGAGTCGTGCTTGGGTAGCTCAGTGGTAGAGCACTTGCTCGCGAAAAGCAAAGGTCCCGAGTTCGAGTCTCGGTCCGGCATACAGTTTTAATCTGCCAGGAAGTTACATATCAGAGCATACTCCGCTGCAGAGTGAAAATCTCATTCTGGAAACTCGACATGTTTACAGATTTGTAACAGATAACGATGTGTGGAACTTGGGATACTATGTGTTGACATTCGTCATCAGCCGTTGCACGAAGTAGATGGCGGAGCAGATCCGATCTCACGTTCCCTACACTGACGGCTAGCACCATCTGCAGGAAAATTGTGGTTTCATACTTCTACACCTGGTATATAGTCGTTATGTGACAGATTACAACAATAAGTTGTAGCTGCCATCCAGCAGTTGTATTGGCGTGGAGAAGCTAGAATTAGTTGTCACTCTGTGTGTTCCACGTTACTTCTTCTGGTTTCATTTCAGCTTCCTTTCTTTTTCTCCTTCTTCCACTTCATCTACATCTAAACCCACATTTACGTCAACATCTACTCTCCGACACTGAGACACACGTGAATGAAAAGGCGTAGGTAGGGCACATGTAAGATTGAATTTGTGGTAAGTGCTGTGGGACCAAACTGCTGAGGTCATCGGTCCCTAGGCTTACACACTAGTTAATCTAACCTAAACTAACTTACGCTAGGGACAACATACACACCCATGTCCGAGGGAGGCCTCGAAACTCCTATGGGGGAAGCCGCGCGAACCGTGACAAGGCGCCTTAAACCGCACGCCTGCCCAGCGCGGCCTACCTGTAAGACCACACAGTTTGGCAACACCCTTGGTGCCACCTATGCACTTTCAAAATGTTCCTGTGCAGAGAGTGTCAGTGACTTTGAGCCTGGTTGGGACCCAGCAGGCGCTAGTTCACTGAAGTAGTGCCACGCAGTTCAGGGGTGTCGAAATGGTTGTTCGTCACACCAGCACCTAGGAATCAGCGAATGGCTCTCTCTTTACAGGGACGTTTTTAAAGAGCCCAACGAAGGTGTACAGGCAGCACCGAGGTTGTTGCCGAATTGCAGGGTCTTAGAGGTACCAAATGGCTCTGAGCACTATGGGACTCAACTTCTGAGGTCATCAGTCACCTAGAACTCAGAACTAGTTAAACCTAACTAACCTAAGGACAGCACACACATCCATGCCCGAGGCAGGATTCGAACCTGCGACCGTAGCGGTCCCGCGGTTCCAGAATGCAGCGCCTAGAACCGCTCGGCTCTTAGAGGTACCCTTTGCTGTTTCATTCGCGTGTGCGTCAATGTCACGCACCCCAGAGGAGGACGTGCAACAGGAGGGTTGTAAAAGCTTAAACACTCTCTATTACTTGGGATTACGTTCAAAATTCGTCGAACCGTTCCGAACGGACAGCAGTGGTTCCAACCTGAATGCTGCAACCGCGATTATGACGAAACAAACACAAAATCACAGTTTTCTGAAGAGACAGACTGGTTGTAAAATTACAGCCATTAACATTCGCGCTGAGCTTTTTTCACGCTTGCAACCGGAGTACGCAGGCTGCGCAGCCAGGTGCGTATCGGCGATCTCGCAACTCGCCGGTACCAGCCTGTCACTTGTTTCGACTCTTTTTTTGTTGCGCATACAGAGGACCACGCGAATTAAGCGGAACTCTGACATCACACGGCAGACAATGTTCGATTTTCTGCTACACTGGCCGCTAGCTAAAGTCAACCCCGAGCTGTGAGTGGAATAGCCTGTTTTATTTGCGATCGCACTTCATTCTCCTCTCGAGAGGCCAAACAAACTGCTTTTTCACTACATTTTCACCGTTCCGCATTGTTTCGTGCACATCAGCTCTATTTTTTTCTTTTCACCTTCGGATGCATTATCTTCGACTGCAATGAATTGCGGAGTAATCTCTCCTGTAATGACAACTAGTTTCCAGATGAACAGTGATGAAGTGTGGAGAGCGTTGTCAAGGGCAACCACAATCGGTTTAGCTGCGGTCCAAATTAGATAAATTTTGAGGCAATAAAATCACTTATAATGTATTAATTATATTCTTAAAGTTGGCGCGCCTAGTCCTTTAATGTGATATTCATTGCTAATATTATAAATCGATCACTGCTTTGGAAAAGTAGGTCCATTACAATGGTAATTCTAAATAATGAAAAATGTGAAGTTATTCACGTACGTGTATTAAAAGGCATCCGTTAAGTTTCGGTTAACGATAAGTCACAAATATAAGTGCTGTAAGTTCAGCTAAATATTTAGAGACTACAATTAAGAATAACTTAGACTGGAATGATCACATACGTAATACTGTGGGGAAAGCAAATCAAAGACTACGATTTATTGCAAGAATACACAGAAAATGCAATAGGTCTACTAAAGAAACTGTCTACATTACATATGTCAATCCTTTTCTGGAGTATTGCTGCAGCAATGGAATCGGTATCGGATTGGCAGAGGACACCGAAAAAGTTCAAAAGTTCAAAGAATGGCAGTTCGTTTTGTTTTATCACCAAATAGAGGAGAGTGTACCACGGGTGTCAATCATTAAAACAAAGGCGTTTTTCGTTGCGGTAGGATCTTCTCATGAAATTTCAATCACCAACTTTTTCTTCAGAGTGTGAAAATATTTTTTGGCATCCACCTACACAAGGAGAAGTGATAATCATAATAAAATAAGAGAAATCAGAGCTCGCACGGAAAGGTTTAAGTGTTCGGTTTTATCGTGCGCTGTTGGACTGTGGAACGGTAGAGAGATAGTTCGAAGGCGGTTCGAGGAACCCTCTGCTTGGCTCTTAATTGTTCAGATGGTTCAAATGGCTCTGAGCACTATGGACTTAACATCAGAGGTCATCAGTCCCCTATCACTTAGAACTACTTAAACCTAACTAACCTAAGGACATCACACACATGCATGCCCGAGGCAGGATTCGAACCTGCGACCCTAGCGGACGCTCCGTTCAGGGCTGAAGCGCCTAGAAACTCTCGGTCATCCCTGAATTGCTCTTCAACAGTGAGAAACAAGAAGATGCTTAAAACATCAATGTAGGCCTGTGATGTGCCAGCTGCAAGCAAAACAACAAGGGGTGCAGGCCCCCTCCATGAAAAACACCACCACACCATAACACCACCGCCTCCGAATTTTACTGTTGGCACTACACACGCTGGCAGATGACGTTGACCGGGCATTCGCCATACCCACACCCTGCCATCGGGTTGCCGCATTGTGTACCGTAATTCATCACTCCACACAACGTTTTTCCACTGTTCAATCGTCCAATGTTTACGCTCCTTACACCAAACGAGGCCTCATTTTGCATTTACCGCCGTGATATGTGGCTTACGAGCAGTCACTCGACCATAAATCCAAGTTTCCTCACCGCCTGCCTAACTGTCATAGTACTTGCAGTGGATCCTGATGCAGTTTGGAATTCCTGTGTGATGGTTCAAATAGCTCTGAGCACTATGGACTTAACATCAGAGGTCATCAGTCCCCTATAACTTAGAGCTACTTAAACCTAACTAACTTAAGGACATCACATACATCCATGCCCGAGGCAGGATTCGAACCTGCGACCGTAGCGGTCGCTCGGCTCCAGACTGTAGCGCCTAGAACTGCACGGCCACTCCGGACGGCGCTACGGTCGCAGGTTCGAATCCTGCCTCGGGCATGGATGTGTGTGATGTCCTTTCGTTAGTTAGGTTTAATTAGTTCTAAGTTCTAGGCGACTGATAACTTCAGAAGTTAAGTCGCATAGTGCTCAGAGCCATTTGAACCATTTTTTTTGCGACCGTAGCAGCAGCGAGATTCCGGTCAGAAGCGCCTAGAACCGCTCGGCCTCCGCGGCCGGCTTCCTGTGTGATGGTCTGGATAGATGTCTGCCTATTACACATTACGAACCTCTTCAACTGTAGGCGGTCTCTGTCATTCAACAGACGAGGTCGGACTGTACGCTTTTGTGCTGTACGTCTCCCTTCACGTCTCCACTTCACTATCACATTTGAAACAGTGGACCTAGGGATGTTTAGCAGTGTGGAAATCTCGTGTACAGACGTATGACACAAGTGACACCCAATCACCTGACCACGTTCGAAGTCCGTGAGTTCCGCGGAGCGCCCCATTCTGCTCTCTTACGATGTCTAGTGACTACTGAGGTCGGTTATATTGAGTACCTGGCAGTAGGTGGCAGCACAATACACCTAATGTCAAAAAAACGTATGTTTTTGGGAGTGTCCGGGTACTTTTGATCACATGTGTATCTTGCGAGAAGACTTTGAAAGTAAAAATTAGGGAGATTCGGGCTCATTCGGAGAGGTACTATCAATTGTTCCTTCCGCGAACGATTCGTGACGAACAGGAGAAGAGGTAAATGGGCAGTTGTAATTTGTGTACCACTGCCCATTTATCTCTACACAAATTACCCTCCGTCACATACCAGACAAGTAAGCGAGTTAATATTGTATTGTCATCTTGTTCTTAGGTATGCTTAATTTCAAGTCCTTAGCTCCTCAAGAACTTAATTTAAAATCAATTGCTAAATGTGTACCGTAAAGACAAACGGAAAAGCGGCGTCGTGGTATTTGGGGAACTCACTCAAATAATTTTGTTTTCCTTTCAACTGATATTTCTAAAACTACTTATCAGTTTGTTTACTATAAATAGGCTTCTGTACGGAATGAATCGCACTGACGTATGTGTATTATCTAGCTTCTTTACAAATTTAGAGTATTGTATTTCCTTACAGTCATCCAGTAACAATTTCTGGTGGTAGATAACAGCATCACCAGGCGACAATTGGAGAGTGCTGTCCTTTTTGATTAATCTTTTATGCTTTACAAAAAAGTCTTCTTACGTTTCTTCGGGGTATAGTCGAAGTTTTTTTGTTTTCGTCTCTTAAGCCTCTTAAGCGAAATCGGGATAGCATACACCTGGATTCCCGACCATCTAGGTACTTGAATCGTTTTTCACATCGGTTTTGCCCACGGCTGATGTATTTTCCAACGTATTCAAGCAGTTATCGCTCACAACGGACATTCCGAACTCTTTTTGAGAAGCAATATTTTATTCTCGCAGTTGTATGATAGTTTAATATCAGTGACGACTATCTCCTTATACTCCTTTTCATTTGAAACATTTCGTGACTTCCTGCGTGTCAAAACATTGAAACATATTCTGTCATACATAAACGTACCATACGTTTAAACATAGTCAAAACAGTGGACATAGAGTTATAATGTTAGAGCTGCAACGAAAATCGCCTTTGTTTTAATGACTGCCAACTGAATTCACGTAACATATTCGTGGGTTTCTCTCCCCTATTTTGCGATAATACAAAACGAGCTGCCCTTTTTGAACTCTTCCAATCTTGTCCGTCAATCCTATCTGATGCGGGTCCCACACAGCTCAGCAGTACTCCAGAAGAGGGCGGACGAGAGTAGTGTAAGCAATCTCTTCAGTAGACCTGTTGAATTTTCCAGCTGTTCTTCCAATAAATCGCAGTCTTTGGTTTGCTTTCCTAACAACTTTATGTGATCGTTCCAATTTAAAATCGGGCTGGGTAGCACAGTGGTTAGCACAATGGACTCGCATCTCGGAGGACGACGATTCAAACCTGCGTCCGGCCATCCAGATTTAGGTTTTCCGTGCTTCCCCTGAATTGCATAAGGCAAAGGTCGGGATGATTCCTTCGAAAGGGTGCGGCCACTTTGCTTCTTCATTCTCCCCTAATCCGAACTTGTGTCCCGTCTCTAACGACCTCGTTGTGGACGGGATGTTAAAAAACTAATCTCCTCCTATTCGTCCTCCGTTCCAGTTTAAGTTATTCGTGATTGTAATTCCTTAATATTTAGCTGAACTTACAGTCTTTAGATCTGTGTGTTTTATTATGTTGTCCTTCACTGAATCTGGTCAAGAGAATATAATTCCCAAGCACTGTTCAGTTACATTTAGTTTACCATCTTGCTCGTCCAGCAAAAATTAATGTGCACTAACTACGAAACACATAAAAAGAAACAGAAATGTTGATTGACGGATGCATTATAAGAAAAGATCGCCTTGAAATTGCTGTAGTTCTACATCTACGTGATTACTCTGTTATTCACAATAAAGTGCCTGCCAGAGGGTTCAATGAACCACCTTCAAGCTGTGTCCCTACCGTTCCATTCTCGAATGGCACGCGGGAAAAACGAGCACTTAAATTTTTCTGTACGAGCCATGATTTCTCTTATTGTATCGTGATGATCATTTTTCCCTATGTAGGTGAGAGCCAACAGAATGTTTTCCCAATCGGAGGAGAAAACTGGTGATTGAAATTTCAAGGTCCCGTCGCAACGAAAAACGCCTTTGTTTTAATGATTGCCACTCCAATTCACGTATCGTGTCTGTGACACTATCTCCCCTATTTCGCCATAATACCATACGAGCTGCCCTTCTTTGTACTTTTTCAATGTCATCCGTCAGTCCCACCTGATGCGGATCCCACACCGCACAGCAATACTCCATAATAGGGTGGACAAGCGTGGTGTAAGCAGTCTCTTTAGTAGACCTGTTGCACCTTCTAAATGATCTGTTAATGAATCGCAGTCTTTGGTTTGCTCTACCCACAATATTATCTATGTGATGGTTCCAATTTAAGTTATTTGTAATTGTAATCCCTGAGTATTTAGTTGAATTTACAGCTTTCAGATTTGTGTGACTTATCGCGTAATCGAAATTTAGCTGATTTCTTTTAGTACTCACGTGAACAACTTCACACTTTTCCCTATTCAGGGTCAATTGCCACTTTTCGCACCATGCAGATATCTTATCTAAATCATTTTACAAGTCGTTTTGATCATCTTATGACTTTACAAGACGGTTAATGACAGCATCATCTGCAAACATTCTAAGACGGCTACTCAGATTGTCTCCTATGTCGCTAATATAGATCAGGAACAATAGAGGGCCTATAAGACTTCCTTGGGGAACGCCGGATATTACATCTGTTTTACTCGATGCCTTTCCGTTTATTACTACGAACTGTGACCTTTCTGACAGGAAATCACGAATCCAGTCGTACAACTGAGGAGATACTCCGTAGGCACGCAGTTTGGTTAGAAGACGCTTGTGAGGAATGGTGAGAAAAGCCTTCTGGAAGTCTAAGAATATGGAATCATTTTGACATCCCCTGTCGATAGCACTTATTACTTCATGAGTATAAAGAGCTAATTGTGCTTCACAAGCACGATATTTTCTGAAACCGTGCTGACTATGTGTCAATAAATCGTTTTCTTTGAGGTACTTCATAATGTTCGAATACAGTATATGTTCCAAAACCCTACTGCAAATCGACGTTAGTGATGTAGGCCTGTAATTCAGCGAATTACTCCTACTTCCCTTTTTGGGTATTGATGTTGTAAGTAGGCTGTTTATGTTTTCTTATTGGCAACGTTACGTAGCGCTCAATATGAAAATCACTGGCTGTGCTGTGTGCAGTCTGTGGCTAGTTTGCATTGTTGTCTGCCATTGTAGTGTTGGGCAGCGGCAGCTGGATGTGAACAGCGCTTAGCGTTGCGCAGTTGGAGGTGAGCCGCCAGCAGTGGTGGATGTGGGGAGAGAGATGGCGGAGTTTTGAAATTTGTCATGAACTGCTATATTTATATATGATGATATCAAGGTAAATACATTGTTTGTTCTCTATTAATATCTTTCATTTGCTAACTATCCCTATCAGTAGTTAGTGCCTTCAGTAGTTTGAATCTTTTATTTAGCTGGCAGTAGTGGCGCTCGCTGTATTGCAGTAGCTTGAGCAGCGAAGATTTTTGTGAGGTAAGTGATTTGTGAAAGGTATAGTTTAATGTTAGTCAGGGCCATTCCTTTGTAGGGAATTTTGAAAGTCAGATTGCGTTGCGCTAACAAAATATTGTGTGTCAGTTTAAGCACAGTCATGTATAAATGATATAAAAGGGGACGTTTCATAGTGTGAATGAGCAATTTTCCAGTCTTTAGGTACGGATCTTTTTGTGAGTGACTGGTTGTATATAATTTCTGTAAGACCAAAGAGTTTAAATTCTTGCCTAATGTTCATATGCTTGGCATTATCATTCCTTTGTTTGGTATATATTAACTCTGATGACATGTTTGTAGGCTTTTTTTATCTTCTACTTTTCTCTGTAGTGTAGTTGTGGAATACAGCTCCATAATTTGTAATGTCGCACAATATCCTTGAGACGTATCTATGAAACTATTTTTTGAGGTAGCGACAGGCAAGTGAAATATAGCGCCGGTAAGATACGTTGGGTTTGACAATACCCACTACAGAACGAAGTTTTGTTCGTATGTAATTCACGCACGGAGTGTTCCGACGGAGCGTATGCCCCGGCCGTAGTGTATACGCAGGTAGCGGCAGCTTAACACGAGTCTCCCTGAAGAGACGTGCTAAGAGGATTTCCCGGTATTCGCGTAGCGTCCGCTTCGCTCCAGTGCTGCCGCCTGTGCTGAAATTCGAAATTCGGCTTATGGAACTGTAATTCCCATTATACTAAGAGCTATCGACCAGGAACGAGCATTGAGAAGTGCGGTTTGTTGTGGCTCCGCATAGCGGAATACGGGACATTCTTCTACGCCGGACGCTTTGAACATTGCGGGACAGTCTGGCTTAGTCCACAACGGCCCTCACGTCGCCAGGGCTCACAACAGAGGCCGTTCGGAGGCGGGTCCCGTGCCTTTGTGTCTTCGCGCTTTCAGGAAATGCCAGGTGGTCCACGCCTTTGGTTCCCCGTCAGGTACCCGGGGTAGAGAAACTATACGAAGCGTGCCCAAAGGCGCACTACACATTGCAACTACCTCCAAATCCCTGAGTGTCATGCACTCTCTCTCGCATTTCGTATCCATCAGCCCTCCACCACCTGAATGACGGACCATTTTATAAAGCTGAAACATCTCAAACGCCTGGAAAACCTTCTCCAGCGAGGCGGTATTACTGTGGCTGTGTTGTTAATAAGGGCGATACAATGTTCCCTGCGACATGCATGCAATTGAATGTCAATGTAGACAAGTGTAATGTGCTGAGAATACATAGAAAGAAAGATCCTTTATCATTTAGCTACAATATAGCAGGTCAGCAACTGGAAGCAGTTAATTTCATAAATTATCTGGGAGCAGGCATTAAGAGTGTTTTAAAATGGAATGACCATATAAAATTAATCGCCGGTAAAGCAGATGCCAGACTGAGCTTCATTGGAAGAATCCTAAGGAAATGCAATCCACTGCTTGAATATTGCTCTCCAGTGTGGGATCCGTACCAGATAGGGTTGATAGAAGAGACAGAGAAGATCCAACGGAGAGCAGCGAGCTTCGTTACAGGATCATTTAGTAATCGCGAAAGCGTTACGGAGATGATAGATAAACTCTAGTGGAAGACTCTGCAAGAAGGACGCTCAGTAGCTCGGTACGGGCTTTTGTTGAAGTTTGGAGAACATACCCTCACCGAGGAGTCAAGCAGTATATTGCTTCTTCCTACGTATATCTCGCGAAGAGACCATGAGGATAAAATCAGAGAGATTAGAACCAACACAGAGGCATACCGACAGTCTTTCTTTCCACGAACGATACGAGACTGCAATATAAGGGAGAACCGATAGAGGTACTCAAGTTACCCTCCGCCAAACACCGTCAGGTGGCTTGCGGAGTATGGATGTAGATGTAGATGTCCGCAGGAACAGGCACTGCGGCGACTACAGCCGTTTTGAAATACATGAAATGAATATGAACAACTATCAGCTGTATAAGGGAAAATTTATGCCGGATCGGGGCCCGAACGCCGATTTCCCGCTTTGCGCGAGCGGTCAACTTATTTGCTTTGGCTATCCGTGAACGATTCACGACCAGACCCAAGAGCGGTGGCCGAGCGGTTCTAGGCGCTTCAATCCGGAACCGCGCTGCTGCTACGGTCGCAGGTTCGAATCCTGCCTCGGGCATGGATGTGTGTGATGTCCTTAGGTTAGTTAGGTTCAAGTAGGTCTACGTTCTAGGGTACTGATGACCTCAGATGTTAGGTCCCATAGTGCTCAGAGCCATTTGAACCATTTCTGAACCAGACCCAAACTTCCCTATGACGTCTTTCCTGCGTCACAGAGAAGTTTGGGTCTGGCCGTGAGTCGTTCACAGATAGCCAAAGTGATTAAGTCGACCGCTCGCGCAAAACAAAAATTCGGGTTTCGGGTCCCGGTCGGGCACGAATTTTCAATGTCGTCATTCCTTTATAAATCTTCACAGCGGCGAATATACTTCATGACCTCCAGTGCTACCGCAAGATCGAATTCTAACACTCCGCAGAATCCACTAACGTGGACTACCCTGCACTGCTGACGTGTCATTCCCATCTTCGTTACATCTCCACACACTTTTCCGAGCGTTATTTGAAACGCCTTTCCATCCAAGGCAGTGTAATTATTCGTGAATGAAGCTCTTCTATCAGCTTCAATCTACACTAACTCTTCCCGCGTAAAATGGACCGAGATGACTGACATTCACAGAAACGTAGGTATAAGCTATAAGGAAAGACATGATTTTCAGTGCGTTCAAGAATCAAGAGTGAACAATAAGAATGAAAACCCAAGAGAGGAGTGCTTGTATCAAATAAAGTGTAAGACAGAGGAACCAATGCTGAACGAAGTGGCATACTGAAGTACTGACGAAACATGATGTACGAGGATAATCCCAAAAGTAAGATCTCCTATTTTTTTTAATAAGTACATGGACCTGTTTATTTCTACAAGGGTTTACATTAGCTTACAGCTTGAACATTTAGCTATTTTTCGACATAATCACCATTTCTGTCGATGCATTTTTGTAGAAGCTGTGGCAGTTTTTATATGCCCATGTCATACCAGCTCGTCGCCATGCTGTTCAGAAACTTATGAGCCTCTTCTTTCACCTCGTCGTCGGAGCTGAATCTCTTTCCGGCCAAATGTTCTTTTAACCTAGGGAGCAGGTGATAGTCACTGGGCGCCAAGTCAGGTCTATAGGATGGGTGGGTGATTATATTCCACTGAAACTGTTGCAGGAGAGCAACGCTTTGCCGAGCGATGTGTGGGCGAGTGTTGTCATGAAGAATGTGTACGCCCTTGAGCAACATTCCTCTTCTCTGGTTCTGAATTGCCCGTTTGTGTTTTTTCTGAGTCTCACAGTACCTGTCAGCGTTAATTGTGGTCCCAGCGATTCAGCTCCGACGATGAGGCAAAAGAAGAGGTTCATAACTTTCTGAACAGCATGGCGGGGAGTTGGTATGACATGGGCATACAAAAACTGCCACAGTGTCTGCAAAAATGCATCGACAGAAATGGTGATTATGTCGAAAAATAGCTAAATGTTCAACCTGTAAACTGATGTAAACCATTGTAGAAATAAACGGGTCTAAGTACTTATTAAAAAATAGGAGACCTTACTTTTGGGATTACCGTCGTATGTTTAGAGTTCTCTGAGTGGGCAGGTGCTGAGCAGTGAATATCACATTGGCAGTTAAGTTGAAGAGGAATTGACATGCTTAGAAAAAGGTACTCACAGAAGCTGCACATGGACATATTTAGAAAAAAAAGCCACTTACAGGATTTGCTCAGGGAAGATAATTGAGAATAATTGGGTTACAACCCTTTTCAAGACAATATTCATTCCGTGATTCTTGAGTTTCTCCCGGCGTATTTGATAATCAAAATATCCATGGGTGTGCTGCCGGTCTATAGTGTCCAACGGGCACAATATTTCGGCGATCATACATGTCGCCATCATCAGGTGAACTGACGGACTGAGCTCCTGTGAACGTGCCGGCACGGAGATCCGTACGCTATGGCTGCTCAGAGGGAACTGTGTTCGGTCGCGGCGGCGGCCGATTTAAATACCCTCCGCCCGCGGCGCGCTCCCTCCGCCGTCCGCGCCCCGCGCCACGGTCGCGCGATGGAACAGACTCCGACGGCGTCTGAGATGACGTCGGTGTGATGGCTCTGTCCGCCGTGGTCGTCACAACTATACGTTTGCTCGATTTACTCTTGATTAACCCGATCGCTGGTTCCCAAGCCTTGCTAAGATTATAGCCACAGTCACGGTTTATGAGGTCGTCATTGGCTATAATCTCCTTGCCGTCTCAGACAAAATAACGTCATTGGTCGACAGTTTCTCAGTGTACAGACTGCATAACACCAGGGTCTAGGCTGCATCTTTGAGTCACTCTCTTCTTAGCTACTGCCTACTTCGCCGGCCGCGGTGGTCTCGCGGTTCTAGGCGCTCAGTCCGGAACCGCGCGACTGCTACGGTCGCAGGTTCGAATCCTGCCTCGGGCATGGATGTGTGTGATGTCCTTAGGATAGTTAGGTTTAAGTAGTTCTAAGTTCTAGGGGACTGATGACCGCAGCTGTTAAGTCCCATAGTGTTCAGAGCCATTTGAACCATTTGAACTGCCTACGTTCAATGTCACTTCATCGTTAGGGGGACCTTCGAAAATGTAAGTTATGCATTGTTATGATGCCAAGTAATTTTTATTGAACACTTCAAAGTGACACAGATGTAAGACACTATTTTTCAACAAAGTCATCGGGTCTCTGTAAACAACGAACGTAACGTTCTACATCCACATCTACATCTACATCGATACTCTGCAGATCACATTTAAGTGCCTGGCAGAGGGTTCATCGAACCACCTTCACAATTCCCTATTATTCCAATCTCGTACAGCGCGCAGAAAGAATGAACACTTCTATCTTTCCGTACGAGCTCTGATTTCCCTTATTTTATCGTGGTGATCGCTCCTTCCTATGTAGGTCGGTGTCAAAAAAATATTTTCGCATTCGGAGGAGAAAGTTGGTGACTGGAATTTCGTGAGAAGATTCAGTCGCAACGAAAAACGCCTTTCTTTTAATGATGTTCAGCCCAAACCCTGTATCGTTTCTGTGACACTCTTTCCCATATTACGCGATAATACAAAACGTGCTGCCTTTCTTTGAACTTTTCCGATGTACTCCGTCAGTCCTATCTGGTAAGGATCCCACATCGCGCAGCAGTATTCTGAAAGAGGACGGACAAGCGTAATGTAGGCAGTCTCCTTAGTAGGTCTGTTACATTTTCTAAGTGTTCTGGCAGTAAAACGCAGTCTTTGGTTAGCCTTTCCCACAACATTTGCTACGTGTTCCTTCCAATTTAATTGTAATACTTAGGTATTTAGTTGAATTTACGGCTTTTAGATTAGACTTATCGTGTAACCGAAGTTTAACGAGCCCCTTTTAGCACTCACGTGGATGACCTCACACTTTTCGTTATTTAGGCCACTTTTGCAGTTTGTTTTGATCTTCTGATGACTTTATCAGTCGATAAACGACAACGTCATCTGCAAACAACCGAAGACGGTTGCTCAGATTGTCTCCCAAATCGTTTATATAGTTAAGGAACAGCAAAGGGCCTATAGCACTACCTTGGGAAATGCCAGAAATCACTTCTGTTTTATTCGATGGCTTTCCGTCAATTACTACGAACTGTGACCTCTCTGACAGGAAATCACAAATCCAGTCTCACAACTGAGACGATATTCCATAAGCATGCAATTTCACTATGAGCCGCTTGTGTGGTACAGTGTCAAAAGCCTTCCGTAAATCCAGTCTAGTCCACCAACTGGTCTATTCCTCGACGAGGGACATCCGGTCTTTGGCCACGGAGACATTTGAGAACCGTTCTGTGAACAACCTCGTTGTTGGAAAACCTCTGCTCTCCAGTTATTCTTTCAGCTTTCCGGGAAGATGGAAACCACAGGGGGCTAGATCTGGACTGTATAGAGGATGCTCCCAAAGCACGCACGGAAAACGTTGGAACAAAGCTCGTGTTGTGCGCTTCGTGTGAGATTTGGCATTGTCGTGATGGAGGACAATGCGTTTCCTTCATTTTCTGTTTCTATTGTCCTTTACATTTGGCCCTCAAGAATCGTATTTTTTATCCACGTATTTCACTTTGGAGAAAGTTTCCAGTTGTCACTCCATTTAACGAGCGAGGTGGCGCAGTGGTTAGCACACTGGACTCGCATTCGGGAGGACGACGGTTCAATCCCGGGTCCGGCCATCCTGATTTGGGTTTTCCGTGATTTCCCTAAATCGTTTCAGTCAAATGCCGGGATGGTTCCTTAGAAAGGGCACGGCCGATTTCCTTCCCCATCCTTCCCTAATCCGAGCTTGTGCTCCGTCTCTAATGACCTCGTTGTCGACGGGACGTTAAACAGTAATCTCCTCCTCCTCCTCCTCCTCACTCCATTTCACTCGCACGCTGCGATGCACCTATCTTTCGTATCGCAGTTGAACTGTGTTTGCAGGGAGGTCAGAATATGCCACTCTAGTTGCGAAGCAGTCTTAGTGCGGGACAACATGTGTAACTTACTTTCTGAAGTCCCTATCTGCAATTGCAGTGCTGTTCCCGTGTAACCGTATGCAATGTGAGCTTTGCATTACCAACTGCGTGCTTATAACGGAAGCCTTTCAGCTTCTCATAATTTGGGGTTTCGCTTTTATCGATGCGTTGCCGGGAATATAAGTGAGCTTCCCGTGAAAAGCGCCCGAGACGTGATGCGATTACGATATCCTCCTGCCTTTTATTGAAAATCGGAGCTCTCTCTTGTGCTAAGGGCGGCTTTCGAAAGCCAGTTAGCCAGAGTTATTTATGTATATTTACGGCATTTGCAGTAATTTTCAGTAGTATCAGGCAGCCGTCGACCCAAAGAGTCTGGGCAATATTCGGCTTTTGCATTGCAAAGGGACGCCTTTCAAACCCCCTGCGGACATTCAGACACTGGGTTTTCATGGTTTTTCTAAATCGAAGGCAGATGCTGGAATGGTATCTTTGGCACGACACTGCCAGTCTCCTTCCTTAATCCGAGCTTGTGATCCCTACATAATGACACGTCGTCGAAGGGACGTTGAAACCTGATCCTTGTTTTTTGACTTCGAACGCCCACGTCTGTGCTTTGGCGTACTAACGATGTAAATGTTTAAAGTAAACCACTGCATTCAAGAACTAGTGCTATCATATGCTGTTTGCAAGTATTAGATATGCAGCCTCCCATTTCTTTACGATGCGCTGAATTTCTGTAAGTCTATGTCGTGTAATAATTTTCTATTTAATTTGCGAATCACATAGCGTTACTAAGTTTGTTCTATTGGGCACCAGAAATACAGGGTTCTCGGAAATGGTCTGAAAGGCTTTTAAGTGTGTTGCAGAATAGGTTGTGACGAGAAATAACTGTTAAGAAGAAAATTCGAGAAGTTGCGACATTTCCGAGTTAATTAGCATTGAAGCCAATCAGGCCGTTTCGCGCACAATTTGATGTATGGCCGATATTACACAATCAAATTTCTTTGTCAAATATGTTTGTCAAATGTCTTTGTCAAAGAAATTTGATGGTGTAATAGGGAACTTTGTCAAATGTCGTCTGTCGTCAAATAAATTAGATCAAATCTAGGGGCTCGCTGTAGATTTGATCAAAGAAGTCGCTTGTCTTCTGTTCACTGCAATGTCACATGTTACCACATGGAGCGCTAGCATCGCTGCAGCGTTCTGTCATCTGTAGTGTTTTGATAAACATTGCCGGTAAAAACAATTGGCGTGTACAGACAACCGCAAAATTAATAGAGATGTATCAAGCTGATGAGGCGCTTTAAAACGTGAGGCACGCTGAATACAAAAACAGATTAAGAAGATTGGAGACCTAACCTAACCTGACCTAACTCTCTCCTGTAGCAAGGAATCGGAGTGTTATAGTGAGCCTGTCTTCTGCAGATATAGCAGTTCTTAAGTGAGTATTGTGCTTTGCGATATGAGGATACACTTCACAGAGCACATACTGAAATGTATGCTCATCCATTCTTAAGTAATTGATGTACGACTTCCGTCCTCCACTATAACTTCATGTATCAAGTTTTGTTGAATGCTTTTATCGTGTTGTCGTAAAACCCATGGCTTAACTCAGGTACTTTTCCTATTTTTCCCCCGCATCTCTTCCGCATGTGCACACTGTGCAATTGTGGTACATGCAACTGCTGCAGTTAATAACAAGTTGTGGTCAGCCATCTTGAACTTCGACGAAAAATGTGATGACAGTGTAATATCCCTTTTTAGCACCACGTCAAAGATCTTTGTCAAATATATTTGACGAATATTTGATCAAATCTTTGACAAAGAAATTTGATAGTGTAATACCGGCCTACGAGGCCGTGCAGAAAAGTAATCCCTCCGAATTTGTTATGCGACACTCTTAAAGCTTTTTAAATAAAGCAAACGTTATTAACATTGTGTATCTTTATTCTTCAAACCCTGGTGACGAACGCATTTCACCCAACGAGAGACCAGATTGTTTTTATTTATTCTCGAGTCAGAAACATACAAATTTACAGTAGCCATACACATCAATATATATATATATATATATATATATATATATATATATATATATATATATATATATATATATATATATATGCAAATTGTATTTATATTCCATGTGCCCAGTACTTTGCAACCTCCAAGGCACTTGGAGTGGCTTGCAGGAGATCAATCTCGTGCAGGATGTAGGGCACAAAAGGCACTGGAGCATGTGGCTTGTGGTTTGCTCTTGTCCACCATCACAGGACGTATCTTCTGTTATGAAGCCCCATCTCTTCAGGTTGTCTCTGGATCGTCCAACTCCTGATCGTAATGTGTTTAAAGATTTCCACACCAGCCACAGCCAGCTCTCGTTGTGTCCAGGTGGTAGTTCTTCAGCTTCTGGCGTCTGCAGGTGAGGCGTCGACTTTTTCCAAACTCCAGCCTTGCCTTCTCTGGTGAAATGGTGAGCTTCTCGGATGTTCTTAGGAAGCTCTTTCGCGATCTCAGCCGTTGCTGTGGTGGATTTTGTCCGTGCAGTGGATGGGCACTGTCCTGTTCCACTTTCAGTCTCTCCTTGTTGGCAGCCACTGTTCTGCGTATCCATGGTGGCACTATTCCAGCCAGGCGGTAGAGCTTATCAGTCGGGGTAGGTCTTAAGCAGCCTGTGATCAACCTGCAGGTTTCGTTGAGAGCAATGTCTACTTGTCTGGTATGAGATGACCTGTACCAGACTGGAGAAGCATATTCAGGACCACAGTTGACTATCATATCGATGAATATAGAAGATATATCATCACCAGTTTGTTGATACAGTCACTGTAGAATGTTGACCGTTTTTTGATGCAGCCACAATCTCACCTCTGCTTGTACCCCTTCATCATTACAAAAGTGAAGTCCTCGAAGATGTTCTTTAAGTGTTGGAAACAAATGAAATTTTGATGAGGCCAAGTCGGGACTGCATGGAGGATGTTCGACGATAGAGAACCCAAGGTGTCGGATTGCAGCAGATGATGCGGCGCTCGTGTGTGGCCGACCACTGTGGCCGAGCGGTTCTAGGCGCTTCAGTCCGGAACCGCGCTGCTGCTACGATCGCAGGTTCGAATCCTGCCTCGGGCATGGATGTGTGTGATGTCCTTATGTTAGTTAGGTTTAAGTAGTTCCAAGTCTAGGTGACTGATGACTTCAGATGTTAAGTCCCATAGTGCTCAGAGCCATTTGAACCAATTTTCGCTCGTGCGTGGTCTGCCGCTGTCGTGCTGGAGGAGAGGTTCAAATGGTTCAAATGGCTCTGAGCACTATGGGACTCAACTGCTGTGGTCATCAGTCCCCTAGAACTTAGAACTAATTAAAGCTAACTAACCTAAGGACATTACACACATCCAGGCCCGAGGCAGGATTCGAACCTGCGACCGTAGCAGCAGCGCGGCGCCGGACTGGAGCGCCTAGAACCGCACGACCACCGCGGCCGGCTCTGGAGGAGAGGATGATCCATGTGTAGAAGAACTCTACGAATGAGGAACTCGATTACAGCACACGTAGTCTCATGCACCGAGATGGATACGATACAAGTGTCATGTTACACGCTGCAATTCGGAACCGTTTAGCTGCAGAGGGTTGCAACTCGCGTCAGCGCAGTGGAAAAGTTGACCGAATAATATGCATGACATGTAATATCTCAACCGATATTGTGAACAGAATACAAAATTCGGAAGCATTACTTTTCAGCACGCCCTCGTACATGTAGACAATGGCCTGTGAGCTGTATCATTAAATAATTATAACTTTAGAGGAACGTGTTTAATAGGCAATAAATGGTCGTGTAACTCCAACAGCGGCAGTTTTTAAATGGCCACTGAACATTCCAGGAGGGTAATCGATAATGAAACGGCCCCGAGCGCTGCAATTTACTCAGCCTCGGTGCAGCCAGATTCGGCTGAAATTGGCACGCCGTTGGAGCGTGGCGTGTGACGAAACCGCTGACGTGATGCGCAGGTGTCAGCACCTGACGCAGCATCCACCCAGCGCTAATGAGCGTGTCGAAACTCCAGCCGCAGCAAGTCACACGCAACACGCACTTTTAATGTGTTCAGCCTGATTACGAGTTTGATTGCGGCTCTTTTTTTTTAGTTTCATAAATCCGTTTGCTATTAGGAGCTCCATTTAAAGAGGATAAAAGGCAATGGGTGCAAGCGCTGTGTAATAGCGCCCACATTGATGTCGTCTTCCTCGAATTCCATAAAGCATACGATACAGTTTCCCCACTGTCCCTCGGCGAACAGAATCGTAGTGAAATCGTCACACGTAAAAGGAAACTTCGGGAGTCCGCTCAGGAAGTACCATAGGGCCTCTACTGTTCAAGATATACGGACTGTTTCAGGAGGGATAGTTAATATTTCAGGAGGTGGTAGTATAGACTAGTTCGTATAAAACATTCCATATGACATGCGTCTAATTTTTATCGTTTACAGAGATACAGCTGGTTACATAAACCAGTTATCATTTCTCCTATTGGTACTCTAATTGCTACAGGTTTATTTATCAACTGTCATTTTTGTTTTAAAGTTAAAGTTGTGAAGTCGTGTTTCACTTTACGTAGATGAATTTGTCGTCAACTGAACATTATTCAAATCTAACATTCCTCGGAAGACGAGATGACAGAAATACCAAAGTTTCTTGGCCATCAAGATCTCTGGATCTTAACTATTTAGATTTTTGCCTGTGGCGATGACTGAAACGAAAAAGTGACCGTAAGAGACGAATTGATCGCTCGGACTCAGAATAGTACCTCACTAATAAATGAACGACTAGCGGACCTCAGAAAACTTAAACGTCGTGCTCTCTAGAAAATTCAAAAATGTATTAAATCGTAAATGGAATTCATGAAAATAACATTTGACCTTAATCGTTTGTCTTAGTTGAACATCTTCTGTGAGAGTTTGTTTGGGTTAGCAGGCCGCTGTGGCCGAGCGGTTCTAGGCGCTTCAGTCTGGAACCGCACTGCTGCTACTGTCGCAGTTTCGAATCCTGCCTCGGGCATGGATGTGTGTGATGTCCTTAGGTTAGTTAGGTTTAAGTAGTTCGAAGTCTAGGAGACTGATGAACTCAGATGTTAAGTCTCATAGTGCTTAGAGCCATCTGTTTGGGTTACATTCTAACGGCTGTGTCTCTGTACCAGTAGAAATGGGACACATGTTAACCAGTTACATTAATGTGACCACTGTCTATATTCGACGTCAAGGTGCAATTACCACTCACAGACGGCTAGTAGTGGATTCTGTATAAAGCTTCTCCGTAGAGGGGTGGAAACAGCAGTGCAGTCGTTGATGCACTGCAGAAACGCAAGGCATCCGGTCCAGATTGTATACCACTCAGGTCCCTCTCAGAGTATGCTGATAAAAATAGCTCCATATTTAGCAATTATATACAACCACTCGCTCACAGAAAGATACGTACCTAAAGACTGGAAAATTGCTCAAGTGACACCAATACCCAAAAAGGGAAGTAGGAGTAATCCGCTGAATTACAGGCGTATATCACTAACGTCGATTTGCAGTAGGGTTGTAGAAGAAGACTTACAAAATGATTTAGATAAGATATCTGTATGGTGAGAAAAGTGGCAATTCACCCTGAATAAAGAAAAGTGTGAAGTTATTCGCATGAGTACTAAAAGAAATTAGCTAAATTTCGATTACGCGATAACGTAGACAAATCTGAGGGCTGTAAATTCAACAAAATACTTAGGGATTACAATTACAAATAACCTAAATTGGAACGATCACAAAGATAATATTGAGGGTAGAGCAGACCAAAGACTGCGATTCATTAGCAGAACACTTAGAAGGTGCAACAGGTCTACCAAAGAGACTGCTTACACTACGCTTGTCCGCCCTATTCTGGAGTACTGCTTTGCGGTGTGGGATACGCATCAGGTGGGACTGACGGATGACATCGAAAAAGTACAAAGAAGGGCAGCTCGTTTTGTTTTATCGTGAAATAGGGGAGATAGTGTCACAGACATGATACGTGAATCGGAGTGGCAATCATTAAAACAAAGGCGTTTATCGTTGCAACGGGATCTTCTCATGGAATTTCAATCACCAGTTTTCTCCGCCTATTGCGAAAACATTCTGTTGGCACCCACCTACGTAGGGAGAGAGGATCATAACGATAAAATAAGATAAATTAGAGCTCGCACGGAAAAATTTAAGTGCTCGTTTTTCCCTCGTGCCGTTCGAGAGTGGAACGGTAGAGAGACAGCATGCAGGTGGTTCATTGAACCCTCTGCCAGGCACTTTATTGTGAATAGCAGAGTAATCACGTAGATGTAGATGTAGAAACGGAGTGATTTACCTGACGTTCAAAAGGGCACAATAATTAGCTTTCGGGGTAAGGTTGGAAGCATCTCCGAAACGGCTAAATATGTCAACTATTCGTGTGCCACCGTGGTTGAAGTACATCGTGCAGAGCTAAATGGCGCTATCCACAACGAGGGAACTGTGGCGCAACGCGGGCATAGATAACAGGGATGAACAACGGCTGCGATGATGTGTACAGGCGAATAGACGCGCAACTGTTAAACAACTGACTGTCCAGATGAAGCAAGAGGTTAGCAATAGTGGCTCCTCAACGACTGTTCAGAGAATGTTCGTGCATATGGGCTCCGCAGGAGGCGCCAGGCTCATGCAGCCATGTTGACTGTACGAAAATAGAATTACATATTAATACCTTCAGCTGCTGAAGGGCGTTCATATATATATATATATATATATATATATATATATATATATATATATATATATATATATATATATATATATCAACGGGGACAGGTGAAAATGTGTGCCCTGACCGGGTCTCGAACCCAGGACCTCCCGCTTCCACGGCGGATGCTCTATCCATTTGAACCACCGAGGGCACAGAGGATAGTGCGACTGCAGCAACTATCTCATGCACGCCTCTCGCAGGACCCACATTCTCAGTTATATGTCCACACACTACATTCGTAGTGCCCCTGTCCAACACACTCATTACTCGTGGAAGACATTCTTACCAAGTCCCGTAAGAGTTCGGGTAATATGTGTGCATCCGCACAGAAGAAGAAGGTTATGGCTGGTACTGCCAGAACTATATCGTACTTATATGGATATGGTGTCTGTTCTTTTAGACATGTCAGCTCGCCCATATTTTATGTAAGTGGCCAGCCAATAACAATTTCCTGTGACATTCTTGTTGCTATGTTTCCCCTTTCCTTAGGTTTTACTTTCTTATGTAGCATTTTCCTTCTTTTCCTGCTTTCTTTGAGTGTGTGCTTTAGTTTTATTAGGTCTGTCCACATTCGTTTCTTTTAATGTGTGTCAGGGTGCTGATGACCTCGATGTTGAGCGCCCATAAGCCCCAACACACACACGCACACACACACACACACACACACACACACTTTCAGACATGTCGAAAGAACAGACACCATATCCATATAAGTACACGTTGACTGTTGTTCATCGGCTGGAGTTTGCGCGCAAATACCGCAAGTGAACGTCCATTGGGTGGCGTCTGACACCCTCTTCAGGTGAAGCACGTTTTATGCTCAATCGGAGAGATGATCTTTGGCGTGTATGGCCCTACAATAATTGTCGTAACGGTCCAGAATGAAGGAGGGTGCATTATAGTGTTGGGTGTGTTTTCGCGGCATTCGCTTGGTGATCTCGTCATTCTGGAAGACATAGTTGACCAACAAAAGTACGTATTTACCCTTGGGGACCAGTCTGTTGATCTCCGGCACGACGGCATCTGCCAGCAGCACAATGCAACGTGTGTGGTTCGAAGAACACCGGGACGAGTTTACCGTACTCCCCTGGCCACCAAACTCCTCGAATTTAAACCGGTATCGAGACCTGTAGGACCACCTCGATCGGTCTGTTGGCGCCATGAATCCTCAGCTGCGAACCCTAACGCATATGACCACGGCACCGGAGTCGACGAGGCTTTTCATCCCTGTCGGTACCTCCTAGAACTTCACTGGCCCTCTTCCTGCACGTCCGCGCTGCAAAAGGTGGTTGTTAAGGTTTTGGACAGGTTGTCTCATTAACGTTCAGAACGTTTATAGAATGCTTTCTTCGAACTACCTCCTAACATATTTACTGTTACTCTCGAGATACACTGTACGTAAATAATCTGGGGGATAATATCAAAAGTTATATGAAATTGACCAAATGGCGTATGGGCGAGCAGCTGGATGTCAGCGTCCAGTGGACACAGTGTTTCGGCAAGTGATCGTCTTCCCGTAGTTAGGTGCGTCGATGAACTTTCACGTTTTCATCAAACGACTCATATGCACATTATTTTTTTATCTTCTTGTTGTAAAACATCTTCAATACTGATTTGATCAATTCACTTGGTAACTCGAAGACCAGTAGAAAGTACGATAACGCCATGCTTCAGATTTAAGGACAACTAGATAAGGCGTAAATCGTGAGGGACATTGATGCATTTCTTGCGTCTTATATAGAAGCTTGCAACCGCAAGAATTTGATGCAGAACTACTGTCCATGGTAGCAGTCGTGTTATAGATGATACTAGTATGTTGACTTCTCTCTTTTGCTGGGCCCATAATATTCTATTAGAGATTTTCAAAACTTGGGAAAACAATATTGCATGTCGACTGAAACTGGAGGTGAATATCATTGAAAGATCTTAAGATTCAAATAAAATTATTTACAAGTGTATTTAGTGAGCCAAAATTGGTGCCTTTGCAAAATGCTTCGTCTTGTACTTTTTTCATACATCTTATCTTCTAGATGAATCCAGAGCTGTCAGAGCGTTAATAAATACGAGAGATATTCGGAAAGTAACGTCCGATCGGGCACGAAATGGAAACCACACTGAAAATCCGATGAAGAGCAGTGTGTCTAGCATGCCCGTCGATCGTGTCACGTCGCTCTTTTCAGTTCTGAGTGCAAAGTGAGCACGAAAAGACAATAGAGTCTCCCGCCAAGTTTGAGTGCCTGGTGAGATGAGAGATTTCACCTGATGTCATGCAGCCCACATAACGTAACTGCCATGCGTTTCCTTCTTCATGACAATTCTCGGACTCACTCTCCAGGGCTGGCTAGTGTGGCCGAGCGGTTCTATGCGCCTCAATCTGGAACCGTGCGACCGCTAGGGTCGCAGGTTCGAATCCTGTCTCAGGCATGAATGTGTGTGATGTCCTTAGGTTAGTTACGTTTAAGTAGTTCTAAGTTCTGGGGGACTGATGATCTCAGTTTTTAAGTCCCATAGTGCTCAGAGCCATTTTTGAACTCTCCAGGGGCAATGAAAATGATCCTGCATCCAGAATGAGATTTTCACTCTGCAGCGGAGTGTGCGCTGATATGAAACTTCCTGGCAGATTAAAACTGTGTGCAGGACCGAGACTCGAACTCGGGACCTTTGCCTTTCGCGGGCAAGTGCTCTACCAACTGAGCTACCCAAGCACGACTGACGCCCCGTCCTCGCAGCGTTGCTTCTGCCAGTATCTCGTCTCCTACCTTCCAAACTTTACAGAAGCTATCCTGCGAACCTTGCAGAACTAGCACTCCTGAAGAGAGGATATTGCAGAGACATGGCTTAGCCACATCCTGGGGGATGTTTCCAGAATGAGATTTTCACTCTACAGCGGAGTGTGCGCTGATATTAAACTTCCTGGCAGACACTCCGCTGCAGAGTGAAAATCTCATTCTGGAAACATCCCCCAGGCTGTGGCTGAGCCATGTCTCCGCAATATCCTTTCTTTCAGGAGTGCTAGCTCTGTAGGGTTCGCAGGAGAGCTTCTGTAAAGTTTGGAAGGTAGGAGACGAGATACTGGCAGAAGTAAAGCTGTGAGGACGGGGCGTGAGTCGTACTTGGATAGCTCAGTTGGTAGAGCACTTGCCCGCGAAAGGCAAAGATCCCGAGATCGAGTCTCGGTCCGGCACACAGTTTTAATCTGCCAGGATGCTCCTGCATAGTTTTCAAAGAGAAGTGTTTGATCACCCACAGTACAGTCCGTAATTGGCTCCCCTTGATAGTCATCTCTGGCCATACGAAAACATAGGTGGCTGCCTTCTATAACGAGGCAACTGGAAAACTGGTACAATGGTAAGACGAATGTCTAATTCGGAGCAGCGACTGCGTAGATAAGTGGCTCAAAGGTGTAGCTAACTGTTCCAAGTAAAGCATTTTTGACTTTCATAGTCGTTTCCGTGTTACGACCGATCGGACCTTACTGTTCGAATACCCCTCATACATATAGTACAATGATAACAGTGATATAATTTTGCAATTACATTCAGTACTATAAGCGCATACTTCCTGAAAAATGTGTCACGAGTGCAGTAATTGATGAGAAGTAATAAATTATAACGTCATGCCTAATGTGACACTTTCATTTCATGAGCAGCGGAAAAGTAGTATGCGATCAGTGTTTTTTCCTTTCATAATTTTGTGGGAGTGGCCAGTGGGAAAAATTTCGTAAAGTTTGTTGCAAGAGGCTATGTGCTCTCATTCTCAAATACTGTGTGAATAAAGTCTTGGAATTTTTACGTCGCGGGATACGCTCCTTTTTTCACACAAACCAACACCTCTTTGATGGGTAGTGGTTCTTAACCCCACAGCCATTGTTGCCTGCCGGCCGGGGTGGCTGAGCAGTTCTAGGCGCTTCAGTCTGGAACCGCGCGACCACTACGGTCGCAGGTTCGAATCCTGCCTCGGGCATGGATGTGTGTGCTGTCCTTAGGTTAGTTAGGTTTAAGTAGTTCTAAGTTCTAGGGGACTGATCACCTTAGAAGTTAAGTCCCATGCTGCCCAGAGCCATTTGAACCATTTTGATTGTTGCCTGACAGTACGGTATATGTGTTCCAGTTTTGGTTGAAATCGGTGTGGTGGTTTAGGAGGAGAACTGGTACGTACCTACACACCCGCATACACATATCCATTTTTATAATATACACTCCTGGAAATGGAAAAAAGAACACATTGACACCGGTGTGTCAGACCCACCATACTTGCTCCGGACACTGCGAGACGGCTGTACAAGCAATGATCACACGCACGGCACAGCGGACACACCAGGAACCGCGGTGTTGGCCGTCGAATGGCGCTAGCTGCGCAGCATTTGTGCACCGCCGCCGTCAGTGTCAGCCAGTTTGCCGTGGCATACGGAGCTCCATCGCAGTCTTTAACGCTGGTAGCATGCCGCGACAGCGTGGACGTGAACCGTATGTGCAGTTGACGGACTTTGAGCGAGGGCGTATAGTGGGCATGCGGGAGGCCGGGTGGACGTACCGCCGAATTGCTCAACACGTGGGGGTGAGGTCTCCACAGTACATCGATGTTGTCGCCAGTGGTCGGCGGAAGGTGCACGTGCCCGTCGACCTGGGACCGGACCGCAGCGACGCACGGATGCACGCCAAGACCGTAGGATCCTACGCAGTGCCGTAGGGGACCGCACCGCCACTTCCCAGCAAATTAGGAACACTGTTGCTCCTGGGGTATCGGCGAGGACCATTCGCAACCGTCTCCATGAAGCTGGGCTACGGTCCCGCACACCGTTAGGCCGTCTTCCGCTCACGCCCCAACATCGTGCAGCCCGCCTCCAGTGGTGTCGCGACAGGCGTGAATGGAGGGACGAATGGAGACGTGTCGCCTTCAGCGATGAGAGTCGCTTCTGCCTTGGTGCCAATGATGGTCGTATGCGTGTTTGGCGCCGTGCAGGTGAGCGCCACAATCAGGACTGCATACGACCGAGGCACACAGGGCCAACACCCGGCATCATGGTGTGGGGAGCGATCTCCTACACTGGCCGTACACCACTGGTGATCGTCGAGGGGACACTGAATAGTGCACGGTACATCCAAACCGTCATCGAACCCATCGTTCTACCATTCCTAGACCGGCAAGGGAACTTGCTGTTCCAACAGGACAATGCACGTCCGCATGTATCCCGTGCCACCCAACGTGCTCTAGAAGGTGTACGTCAACTACCCTGGCCAGCAAGATCTCCGGATCTGTCCCCCATTGAGCATGTTTGGGACTGGATGAAGCGTCGTCTCACGCGGTCTGCACGTCCAGCACGAACGCTGGTCCAACTGAGGCGCCAGGTGGAAATGGCATGGCAAGCCGTTCCACAGGACTACAGCCAGCATCTCTACGATCGTCTCCATGGGAGAATAGCAGCCTGCATTGCTGCGAAAGGTGGATATACACTGTACTAGTGCCGACATTGTGCATGCTCTGTTGCCTGTGTCTATGTGCCTGTGGTTCTGTCAGTGTGATCATGTGATGTATCTGACCCCAGGAATGTGTCAATAAAGTTTCCCCCTCCTGGGACAATGAATTCACGGTGTTCTTATTTCAATTTCCAGGAGTGTATATGGATTAATTCATTTTTGAATTTATTTCACCTGGCTAGATAAGGGTCTTAGGACGCTTTCTGACCTCTAACTAGACATCCTTAGTGTCTCAGTATCACAGTATGCATACTATATTAGCTGTATGCGATAACTGTAAACACTGAAAGAAATCTGGACAACACACAGCTTACGACCTGAATGGACATCTGCACTAATACATCCACTACATAAAAAAGTGAAGAAAACAGGCCCTAGCAATTATAGGGGAATCTCCCTCTTACCAGTGACCTATAAGATTTTGTTTGAGGCGCTTTTATAAAGACCAGAAGAAATACATGACAAACAACTAGGATAGTATCAGGCTGGATTTAGGAAGCGAAGGTCGTGTGCAGTACAAATATTAAACTTAAAGAACATAATGGAAATTAGGAAAATCAGGAGCTTAAAATATGTAATTACTTTTGTGGATTTTAAAAAAGCCTATGATTGACAGAAATACACTGCTTGATATCTTAAAAGAATTGGGACTCGATACTAAAACAACTGAAATAATTAAAGCAACTTTGACAAATACAAAATCGAAAGTAAAATTTAGGGGAGAACTCTCAAAATCGTTTGAAATAAAGTCAGGTGTCCGACCCCGAGATGGTTTGTCACTCTGCTTTTCAACTGTGTGTTAGAGAAGGAAGTTCGAAAATGGAGGAAGGCCGTCAATACAAAAGGGATTCAACTAGGAAGAAATCCAAACAAGATCACTGTCGACTGTTTAGCCTTCGCAGATGACATGGCATTGATTACAGATTCGCTAAATAATGCCCAAGAGCAAATAAGAGAACTGCAAGAACAAGCAGCCAAAGTAGGACTACAAATATCGTTTGAAAAAACAAAGTTCATGACAAACATCTGTGATGCCCCTCAAAATATGGAGATCTTGAGAAACTAGAGAAGGTCGAAAGAAGAATTTTAAGAAAAATACTGGGAGGTGAAAGAAACGATAATGCTGCATACAGGTTAAGACCAAACAGAGAGCTATACTTGAAAACTGAAAAAGTAACTGATGTAATGAGGAAGAGATATATATTCAGAATGGATAACAACAGAATAACCAAGCGGATGTTCACATTACTCAGTAGCTACAAATCCAAACCCGCATGGTTCATAGAGACTGAAAAGGACATGGTAAACGCTGGAATTACAATAGACACAACAGAAAACAGAAGAAATTTCATAAAGGCAGTTGAAATGGCAGAATTTCAGAAGAGAAAGAAAACACTAGACGAAAGTGGACTCAAGAAGAAAGGGAACTACGTTCTAAAAGGATGAAGGAAATTTGGAAACTAAGGAAATCTAATACAATGAAGAGTAGCCAAAGTTGATTCATCGTACCTTGCAAATGCATTATTCGAAAGAAGAAGAAGTAGTAAATGTAATATATGTAATAGTAATGAATATATGGAATTCAAGAAGTGTCCGTGCTATTAACACTTGGTTAAACAATTTCTTCGTTACGTTTTTGTCGATTGTGAATAATGACATCTGACAGAAATGTATGACAGCAGTGCGGAAGGAATACAATGAGGAAAAGGAGTTCACTGATGAAGCTACGCCGATGATAACAGATAAAGTTTTCATTTCCTCATGAGAGCCGAGCGATTTTGGACAACGCACAGGTTAAAGGGCCGTCTGTCGCAGCCGATGGCTGAAATGGAAGATGAGAGGAGTGATATTTAGTGCAATATAAAAGTGCAACCAAGGTGCTAGACATATTCAGTCTGGTATTGCAGTTGTGGAATGACGTTGATATCGGATACTTATGGAGGGGCACTGAGAACATAAGTGACCATGAAACCTGTGAGGGAAACAGAGCGTGTTAAATCGAGCCATCCATCCGGTCGCATGCACCCGAAATAATTGTAGGATCCAACTTATATATGTTACAGATATACCTTATACACGAATGCAGTTGTCTGGGTTTTCACTGTTGGTGCCATCACGAACTAAATCACAACAGTAAAGATTTGACAGCACTAAAGATTGGAACAATCTTTGTTTCATATGAGATGAAAATATTTTTCTACATATAGTCATGGAAATAAGTATTCATACAGTAGGTGGTGACAAACTACGATGGTGTGTTGGGATGGTAAATCACCCACAGCGCCGATAAGAATAAGTACGATGATGTAGCGTCAGATAACCGTGTTCTGGGTAATGAAGCTTCCCGTATGCCATTAATATATTCTGGGAAAATAAAATATGTTACACTCCGCACGGTCTACGACAGGGAATAATGTATTCATACAGCGGATTACTTTCAACCAAACAAACGGCTGACGCAGCCCCGGAGTGCATGCCACACTGTGTAGTCGTGTGGCGGCCGTGAAGCAACAGCACGTCGAACGTGGGTACCGTGGAACGGCAGAATGGGCCGCAAGGGGAAGGAAACGACCATTGAGGAACGAAACATCGTTGTCGCCCAATATCTTCAACACAAGCCGTATGCCGAAATTGCGAACATCACAGGATGAAGCCGAGCGACTGTGAATTCTATCATTAAGCGATATTGGGACAGACATGTAGTAATAAACAATGAACGACACGGTCGTACACAGAAGCTTACAACAAGAGACACAAGAATGCTACTAAGAATCACCAAGAAAAACCCGAAAACGACAGAGTCGGCACTATCCGCATATGTACATGACCACTTCCTAAAGGACATCACTCCAAGGGCAGTTCGTACCATTCTCAATCGTTCTGGCTACAGAGCCAGGGTCCCAAGACGAAAGCCCTACGTCAGCAAAAAGAACAGGAAGTGGCGGATGAAATTCGCGAAACAGCATGTATCCAAGACAGCAGACTTCTGGGAAAGTGTATTGTTTAGTGATGAAAGAAAATTTAATATTGTGCACAATGATGGTAGGATCTTGGTCTGGAGAAGACCGAATACAAACATCGACCGAAACATCATTCAACCCACAGTGAAGCACGGAGGTGGTGGAGCGATGGTGTGGGGCTGTATGTCAGCGGCCGGCCGGAGTGGCCGAGCGGTTCTAGGCGCTACAGTCTGGAACCGCGCGACCTCTACGGTCGCAGGCTCGAATCCTGCCTCGGGCATGGATGTGTGTGATGTCCTTAGGTTAGTCAGGTTTAAGTAGTTCTAAGTTCTAGGGGACTGATGACCTCAGCAGTTAAGTCCCATACTGCTCAGAGCCATTTGAACCATTTGTATGTCAGCCTCCGGTGTCGGAAAATTAGTGTTTGTGGAAGGTACCATGGACAGATTTGTGTATATGAACATTCTCAAACAGAACTTACAACGGAGTGTAGACGCCTTGAGTCTTTCTAGAAATTATTACTTCCAACAGGACAATGATCCCAAACATACGGCGCAAATTGTCCGGCTGTGGTTGCTCTACAACAGTTCACACACTCTTAAAACACCAGCTCAGAGTCCGGACCTGAATCCCATCGAACACTTGTGGAGTCAGCTGGAAACATTCGTAGTAAGACCTCTTTGAAAGAGGCTCTCCTTCGAGAATGGGAAGGTGTCACGTCGGAAACTACAAGAAAATTGGTCCATTCCATGGCACGGAGGTTGCGAGAAGTAATACAAAAAATGGCTCTGAGCACTATGGGACTTCACATCTATGGTCATCAGTCCTCTAGAACTTAGAACTACTTAAACCTAGCTAACCTAAGGACATCACACAACACCCAGTCATCACGAGGCAGAGAAAATCCCAGACCCCGCCAGGAATCGAACCCGGAAACCCGGGCGCGGGAAGCGAGAACGCTACCGCACGACCACGAGCTGCGGACGAAGTAATACATCGGAAGGGTATGTATACGAAGTATTAAACATGTTCTGGTTTTGTTAGAAGTGTCATTTTCTGTTTATGTATGGATACTTAATTCCCAGCACAGTAGAGAACGTGGCAGACGTTGCTAAAAAAAAAAAAAAAGTTCAAATGTGTGTGAAATCTTATGGGACTTAACTGCTAAGGTCATCAGTCCCTAAGTTTACACACTACTTAACCTAAATTATCCTAAGGACAAACACGAACACCCATGCTCGAGGGAGGACTCGAACCTCCGCCTGGACCAGCCGCACGGTCCATGACTGCAGCGCCCAAGACCACTCGGCTAATCCCGCGCCGCAGACGTTTTTGTATTTTGTTTTGTAAAGGCTTGTTCATTCTCGTTCTATATACCGGCATAGCTGCATTGGCGACTGGCCAATGTATATAGTGCATATCCAATTAGTGTTTTTGATTTCATATTGTAAATAAAAGGCAGTTTACTTTTCCACGCTCTAGTGTATGTATACTTATTTACATTACTGTATTTGAATCGCATCTAGGCAAGAGAAAGATTTCCTGCATGTTGCAACACTTGTCAGATGCTCATCCAGAATAATGTCGAGAGTCACATGACACATAAATTTTATGTTTTTATGAATTTATGTTGATACACAACAACGATGTATTTTTGTTTCTTTATTGGTTCAGCAGCGTAGCAGATAAACAGTGTCTGCTGCTTCGTGACGTGGGAACCTCCGGATAATTTTTGGCGTTAAACGCTGCACAGAAGTCGCGCAGAGAGGTGTCAGCAACACTCGGACGGCGGCCGAGAGTTTAATTGCGCAGGGAGCTGTCAACTGGGCACAGCACTGCTGTTGTCAGTCGGAGTTCGCCGTTCCGGATTACTCGCTGTCGGCCTAGAGCCGCAGGGTAAACGACATTCCGGTTTGCGCCGACACCTACGAGAAAGACAGGCCGCGGCGCGTACGTCACGAACGGAGGCCTGAGCCAACACCGACTCAAACGAAGGCCTCGTCGCTTGTTCGTGACGTCACGTCAGCTAGGCACGGCGAACGCCAGGTCTGTTGCAGGCATACTCATAACGGTGGTGTCTCCCTCTCTGACACAGGAAAACGTGAAACTATTGGCGGTAGTTGACCAACACACAATGTTCTGAGAGATTTCTGCAATCAATTAATTGTGCAATTCATTACACTTCTTAACAAATAGTGTACACCTGAACTTAAATTTTCACCTGTTTTAAGGATTGACATACAAAAACAACTTCATGGTCCAGCAGCAACAGAATTCGTGCTTCTTTACCTTATTTGTAAATCTGAGGAAGTTACGTTTGTACTGGGTTACTTTTACAAGAAACTGTGAACATATTGGTGCTCTTCTTTAGGTATCTTGGTTGACGATGGGGTGAGGAGCACTGAATTTTAATGAAATATCTTGCGATTGTACACGTTGGGGGAGGGGGTGGGGGACAGAAGAAGAGGCAAAAGAGTGATACTTGCTTCATGAAATAAAATTTTTTTATCTTCTATAAAGTTTCACCTTTCAGTTGCAAGAGGGGAATATTTATCTTTCCTAATGTGCATGTTTAAAAATGTCTAAGCTCGGCAGTATTTTCGATGTAGGAAGCTATTTTGTTTCCCGTTTAGAATTCCTTTCGTTGAAAACGACTGTAACCTTATGACTGGCAACAGTTGGACATTTACACATGTAAATTAGTTCACATTTCCAGTGACGATGTCAAACGAAAATAAATAAATAAATAAAAGAAACGAGTTCATTGTAAGGGGGTTGGGGTAAGTTTCGATAACAAAATGGATCAAGTAAATATAGTTTCTTGAATGTAAAATTTCCGAAGCTTGCAATGGGGCAAAGCATCTTCTCATATTGATCTACGTTTGTTTGGACAGGATTCAGTAATACAGAGCTATGGTCTTCATTTGTAGGTTTACGATAGTAAGAAAATCTTTCATCTAAATAAAACTGCAGAATTCAAAACAACACCAAACAGTTTGTCCAAAAATAGACGCCCAGGCGTTTCTGCCTGTAACAGACCTGGCGTTCGCCGTGCCTAGCTGATGTGACGTCACCAACAAGCGCCGAGGCTTTCCTTTGAGTCGGTCTTGCCTGAGATCGCTCGCTCGCTTAACTCGGCAGATAAGGAGCGTTTCTTCCGATCCCGGTAGCTGAGTTGTCAGCGCGACGGAATGTCAATCCTAAGCGCCTGGGTTCGATTCCCGACTGGGTCGGAGACTTTCTCCGCTCAGGGACTGGGTGTTGTGGTGTCCTAATCATCATTATTTCATCCTCATCGACGCGCAAGTCTCCGAAGTGGCGTCAAATCGAAAGACTTGGACCCGGCGAACGGTCTACCCGACGGGAGGCCCGAGTCACATATTCAACAGCGTTTCTTCATCTATTACCTCGTAACTAGGTGCGTGCGTACAAACGAGAATTGCATGTTCTACTGAAATCCGCTGTTATGGAATATTGCTATTATTATTCTTAAAATGATCGGAAGTTCATAGGCTTGCTAATAATTTGTTACGGCTGTACTGGGATGCAATAAAATTAAAATCAAGCCAAAATGAATCACAATTGCATAAGGCAGCACTTCTTGTATGAAATGAGGACTGTTAACCAGAAGAGACTAAATGCTATAAACAAGCCGTTATAACATTTATATCGAGTATTGATCGTAAATTGAATTTTTTTGTGGTATTGTTCAAATGGCTCTGAGCACTATGGGACTTAACTTCTGAGGTCATCAATCCCCTAGAACGTAGGACTACTTAAACCTAACTAACCTAAGGACATCACACACATCCATGCCCGAGGCAGGATTCGAACCTGCTACCGTAGCGGTCGCGCGGTGTAGTATTGTTAATCATTAAGACTACATAATAGCATATTCCAGTACAAGATGCAATTCTTGTTAATTTGTACGAACCCAGCTGCGAGTTAACAGAATTAGGAGCGCATTTTTTCTGCTGAACTGAGCGAGCGAGCGAGTTTACGCCTACCTTTGTTACATACGCACCGCTGCCTGTTTTTCTCATGGGCCTCGTGTTTGCCCTTGGAAAACGCTTGGTTCGAGATGCTCGCGGAGAACGTCTATCAAAGAAGAGCCTCTGCATCAGAGCAGTATCTTTAAAGACTTTACAGGGTAACAATATCGTTTCCAAAAATCGTCCTTTTGTGCCTTTCCAAGATTAGGTCTGTCGACCTGTTCTGGCATCAGTTCCGTCTTTCTAGTGGCCGTCCCATCTCCCTCTTTCCTTTGGGCTTGTATTGCAAGGGCGCCTGTGGAATCCCTGTTTTTTTCTGTTCGTTCCAGATGTTCCTTGCAGTTTTGTTTACACGTATCTTTGGATACTCGTAAGAGTTTCATTTCAACCGCCTGAACATGGGTAGAATCTTTTCTCTTTATAACCTAGGATTCACTGCCATACTGTAGAACAGTTACAGCCGTCACCTTATACAGCATCATTTTTTGCGTCTCTTTGAGTATTTTGTAAATGTTCTTCTTACAGTGCTACATATACTACACTCCTGGAAATGGAAAAAAGAACACATTGACACCGGTGTGTCAGACCCACCATACTTGCTCCGGACACTGCGAGACGGCTGTACAAGCAATGATCACACGCACGGCACAGCGGACACACCAGGAACCGCGGTGTTGGCCGTCGAATGGCGCTAGCTGCGCAGCATTTGTGCACCGCCGCCGTCAGTGTCAGCCAGTTTGCCGTGGCATACGGAGCTCCATCGCAGTCTTTAACACTGGTAGCATGCCGCGACAGCGTGGACGTGAACCGTATGTGCAGTTGACGGTCTTTGAGCGAGGGCGTATAGTGGGCATGCGGGAGGCCGGGTGGACGTACCGCCGAATTGCTCAACACGTGGGGCGTGAGGTCTCCACAGTACATCGATGTTGTCGCCAGTGGTCGGCGGAAGGTGCACGTGCCCGTCGACCTGGGACCGGACCGCAGCGACGCACGGATGCACGCCAAGACCGTAGGGTCCTACGCAGTGCCGTAGGGGACCGCACCGCCACTTCCCAGCAAATTAGGGACACTGTTGCTCCTGGGGTATCGGCGAGGACCATTCGCAACCGTCTCCATGAAGCTGGGCTGCGGTCCCGCACACCGTTAGGCCGTCTTCCGCTCACGCCCCAACATCGTGCAGCCCGCCTCCAGTGGTGTCGCGACAGGCGTGAATGGAGGGACGAATGGAGACGTGTCGTCTCCAGCGATGAGAGTCGCTTCTGCCTTGGTGCCAATGATGGTCGTATGCGTGTTTGGCGCCGTGCAGGTGAGCGCCACAATGAGGACTGCATACGACCGAGGCACACAAGGCCAACACCCGGCATCATGGTGTGGGGAGCGATCTCCTACACTGGCCGTACACCACTGGTGATCGTCGAGGGGACACTGAATAGTGCACGGTACATCCAAACCGTCATCGAACCCATCGTTCTACCATTCCTAGACCGGCAAGGGAACTTGCTGTTCCAACAGGACAATGCACGTCCGCATGTATCCCGTGCCACCCAACGTGCTCTAGAAGGTGTAAGTCAACTACCCTGGCCAGCAAGATCTCCGGATCTGTCCCCCATTGAGCATGTTTGGGACTGGATGAAGCGTCGTCTCACGCGGTCTGCACGTCCAGCACGAACGGTGGTCCAACTGAGGCGCCAGGTGGAAATGGCATGGCAAGCCGTTCCACAGGACTACATCCAGCATCTCTACGATCGTCTCCATGGGAGAATAGCAGCCTGCATTGCTGCGAAAGGTGGATATACACTGTACTAGTGCCGACATTGTGCATGCTCTGTTGCCTGTGTCTATGTGCCTGTGGTTCTGTCAGTGTGATCATGTGATGTATCTGACCCCAGGAATGTGTCAATAAAGTTTCCCCTTCCTGGGACAATGAATTCACGGTGTTCTTATTTCAATTTCCAGGAGTGTAGAATATAAAAGCCACTGTATGTGCCGAGCGGCTCTAGGTGCTTCAGTCTGGAACCGCGCGACCGCTACGGTAGCAGGTTCGAATCCTCGGCATGGATGTGTGTGATGTCCATAGGTTAGTTAGGTTTAAGTAGTTCTAAGTTCTAGTGGACTGATGACCTCAGGTGTCAAGCCCCATAGTGCTCAGAGCCATTTTTGATGCACTGTATGTAGTTTCATTCTCATTGTTTGCTCGGAAAATTGCTTAGCTTCACCTACTTTCGCTAACAGCAAAAATTCCTGTCGGGTTTGAAGACGACTGTCAGTGAGAAGGCATGAGACTCGCCCCACTCCCCCTTCTAGACACGTTGGACGGTCCGCGTCGACATTCCAACAAAGCGGACAACTTCTTTCTCCTTGTGGACGTGGGCACACCCAACACGACAGCTCCTTTCTGCCATTCTGTAACGTCTCCCGTGGACCCATCTTCCTGCGCTGATAACTTACGATGGACTTGGACATATGTGTCACTTTACAGCTATGACTGACTTCGGAGTGGAGTCACATGTTAGCTTGCAGCCTGACAGCAGTTCTGAACCATCTACGTCGCCCTAAAGCGATCAGTATGAGTTTTTGGTGGCCTGACTAATGACGTTGGGTATAATTTAAGGGGAGTTGGAACGCCCTATCCCGACAATGTTAAATTTAGTGACTTGCCTTCTCCGTATTTCAGGAACCACTGTAGCCATGAAACTTTTACAGTACATTAAACTGTATGTTCTGAGTCTACTGAACTACAATAATTGCATTTCAGGCACTGCTATCGTAAAATACAATTTTTTAATTACACTGTTAAAATTTTGTGTACGTTTTTTGTACGTTATCCTAAATAATTTTAGTTATACATAACATTATGTTCTTCTTTTAGTTCACTAGACTCAGGGTATGTATGTTATTACTCCCTGAAAATCTGAATACTCTACTCGAAGTGGTTTCTGAGATTTAGGGGAAAATGCAACAGAAAATGTAAATTTTCAGGAATGGATTCTAAAGTTTCTGAAGATGGTAACTCACTTAATATATGCTTAATTTTTTTATTTTTAGTCACTCAGAAGCACCCTGCACCATACTGTACATCATCCTCTTGATCTTTTTCCAAGTTTTTTTTCTTCTTTTCTTCTTTCTGGACTCCTTAGTGGCCAAATGTGCTGCATACTCTGCTTCATCCATGCGAACCTTGTCCATCCGTTCAAGTTCTCTGATGCAGTTTGCTCCAGGATTAATTCCCATATGCTGTAGCGCTTTCACTCTATCAATGTTGCCTTCGTTAAGAGCAATAACAGCGTCACTGACCCTCCACTGTAGTGTCTTCATTCGAACAAAACATTTTTTGGTAAGCGAGTCCATATAAGATTATTGAATGACTCATTGGGATTTTGAGTCTGACCATGCAGACTCGTCTTCAGTAATTCAGGATTTGCCAGGTCTCTGTAAATAAGTTTTATGATATCCATGACTGCTGCTGGGATGGAATGTTTATGGCTGTATGAACTCTCTGAGTACTGTGCATTGCAGCAATTGCACCATGACTCAGGTCCAGGCGGGCAAAGGTGGTGTACTGGTTTTTCTTCACTTGACAGTCTGTGGAAGAAGGTAGTGCATACTGCCAGCTTCATTTTCAACAAATCCTCAGTATTATTTCTAATGGTCATCCCATAATACTGCTGTAGTTCATCAGCCATTTTGTCTGTCAGCCTATCTCTTACGGTTGTACCATCATACTGTTTCTTGTCTCTCACAATTTGCTTCAACTTCCTCAACCTGGTGCCCATCCTCTTCTGAACATGACCTTTATAGCACAGCAATCCACAGCCTTCTATATACAAAATTTCCGATTTTATTAGATCTTGAAGTAATACACGTAAAAATTTTAACATTTTCAGCCAGTGTAGATTACATTAAAAAAAACGAGTTTATGAATGATATATATATATATATATATATATGTATATATCATTTTATTCAGAAAACTGCAAATTTTATAATGAGAGAAAAATCCGAAAATGTGAAATTTTTTTTTTCCATTTAACTCCCCTTAAGTGCAGCTTCTCACGGAGGTCCAGTGTGAACTTAATTGTCGATCGGCTGCGAAACTTCGTAGACATGCTAAAGCGTTACTGGACAAGTGACTTGCGCAGGAAAAAAATTAGTTCCAGCAGTGGCCACCAGGTGAAAATCCCAGCACTTTACGCTGTCTCTATGACGGTATGAAATCCACTCTGTCATCTTACAGGCCATGGCGTCGCCATAGCTATCGAGAAGGGAGACCGCGTGCTGTAAGTGAAACTGTTTTATGTGAACGGCAACAATAATTACAGTGCTGCGTTGAGAGAGTACCACCGACTGAAAGGTCTGAGGAAAGGCCCGAAGTATTTAAATGGTTTGAAGAAGAAGATGATGATGAAATTCGAAAGCATGGGTGTTTGATGTGAAAGAGAAGGGCGTCCTATCCAGGTGAAAGTTATCGACGGCAGTTGCTGTAAGTGACCACGCAGCACGTGCTTCATGTAGTGCTAGTGTTTGTGCAGTGTCGCGCGAATTGTTCTTCCCATGGTCAACAATAAGATGCGTTATGCGGTCTATATTACTCTGGTACCCTACAAACGGTGCAGCAACTGAAACCTCATGATCCGCAGCAACGTTCTGAATTTACTCTAGGGCTTCTGGCACGGGTAGAAGTTGAGGAAATGTGGTTGGGCAAATTCTGTGGAGTGACGAGGTACACTATACCGTAGAGAGAATACACATAACTGCCAAATTTTGAGTACTGTTAAGCCGCGAGTTGCGCACGAGGAGCCATTCCACTCGCCGTATGTGACTTTGTGACGAGAATTCACAAACACTTTCAATCTGTTCTTTGAAGAGAATACACCGAGAGGGCCTTCAGTTGTACCGTGACGTCTGCACCTCTTTGTATAGCATGTGATTCATGTTTTGAAAGAGAGCCGGTGCGTGGAAGCAACTGTTTTCATGCAAGACGGTTAATAATAAATTCAACACTATGCCTTTCTCACAGATTTTACCATCTATGCCCACGACCCTTTCCTAATCCATTACACATGCAAACATTGCAAAGCATCTTTGTTGCTTCACAGCTCCAGATTTGCATCTGGTGGCCAAAGTGGGAGCTAATTTTTTTCAGCGAAAATTGGTTTCGCATTAACGCATGGTCTTATCCACCAAGTTTCGCCGCCATACGATAATTACATCCCACATCCTACACTTTAATTAAAGCCACCACCCGGTATTTTGAGCAGTGAGTTTGTGGAAGAATTTGCAGAGAATGTATGTTTGGAGCACAGCATTGTATAGCAGTGAATCGTGGACAGTGGGAAACCCGGAATAGAAGCAAATCGAAATGTTTCAGACGTGGTACGACAGAGAAATATTGAAAATCTAGTAGACTGATAAGACAGGGAATGCGGAGGTTCTCCGCAGAAACGCTGAAAAAAGGAGCATATGGAAAACACTGATAAGAAGAAGGGACAGGATAAGAGGTCAAGTGTTAAGGTATCAGTAAATAACCTCCATGCTACAAGGGAAAATGTAGAGGGTAAAAACAGTAGGGGAAAACAGAGACTGGGATACATCTATTAAATAACTGAGGACAAGTGTGCAGGTGCTAATGTGGGATGGAGAGGTTGGTACAGCAAAGGAGCAGGTGGCCGGCCGCTTTAAACCAGTTAGAAGACTGGTGACTCACAGAAAAGTTTAATAAATGCTATGCTCCTATGTTATTGTATATGTTCCATTGATTTAAAAATGTGTAGTTTGCCAAGTTCGTCTGATCATTTAGTAACTAATTATTTTCCGATTTTATCTTATGAGTGTAGTGGTTTTCTAGCACGGTTAGGAAGGATTTTTGCTTGCTTGCCCGTATGATTTGCATATCTGTGTCTCTTGTAGTAACTTGATGATGGTGACAGCATAGGTGTCTCTCAAAATTTGCTTGATTTCTTGTATGTTTAGGGTATTATATGCTCTTTATATTGTGATGAGTGTATCTGTTGTTTATTGATTTCATTACCAAGAAGGTTATAACGTGTAAGGAAATGCGAAAAATAATGAGCGTGTGTAAGGAAAAACAAAATACTCTTACTTTTCTATGGAGGATGCAAAGCACAACATCTACACCTACATCTACAGGGATACTTCGTGAAACACATTTAAGTGCCTGGCAGAGGGTTCATACAACGATCTTCACAATTCTCTATTATTCCAATGTCGTATAGCGCGCGAGCTCTGATTTCCCTTATTTTATGATGGTGATCGTTTCTTCCTATGTAAGTCGGCGTCAACAAAACATTTTCGGATTCGGAGGAGATAGTTAGTGATAGGAATTTTGTGACAATATTCCTCCGCAACGAAAAACACCTCTGTTTTAATAATGTCCCGTAACATTTCAGTGACACTCTTTCCCCTATTTCGCGATAATACAAAACGTGCTGCCCTTCTTTAAACTTTTTTGATGTACTCCGTCAATTCTGTCTGGTGAGGATCCCACACCGCGCAGTAGTATTCTGAAAGAGGGCGGATAAGCGTAGTGTAAGCAGTCTCTTTAGTAGATCTGTTACATTTTCTAAGTGTCTTGCCAATAAAACGCAGTCTTTGGTTAGCCTTTCCCACAACATTTTCAATGTGTTCCTTCCAATTTACGTTGTTCACAATTCCTAGGTATTTAGTTGATTTACGGTCTTTAGAAATGACTGTTTTATCGTGTAACCGAAGTTTACCGGATTCCTTTTAGCATTTATGTGGATGACCTCACTCTTTTCGTAATTTAGGGCCAATTTCCAATTTTCGTACTACATAGATATCTTTTCAAAATCTAAAGCGTATTATTCGCTACCGAATGCGATTAATGGAGAAAATTGGAAGATCAATATGGTGAGTCAAACTAGGAGTAGGCTAAATACATGTATTTTAAGCAGGAAGTCGTAATAAAAGCAAGCTGAAAATAAAGGACGAAACCGTGCGTGATGATGAACGTAACACCATAGCTTTAGGTTCCAAACAAATGAACCGCCTCTTGAAGACTACGTATAATCAGGCCTTCGATCTACCGTTTCCGTTAAATCAGTTGCAACGAACTGTTTGAAGAAGCACTCAAGTACAGAACTTGATCAAGAGATAAGTAGTGAAGGGAAGTTTCAGAGAATCCGTGTCGTCCTGTCCAGGGGCAAATCGCGATAAAGCAGTACGCGGACGGCAACTTCGTCATCTCCAAGCAGCACACCTATCCAAAGCTATTTTGTGCCTGTAGAGCACACATTATTTTTCACATCTCGCCGCTGAGAGTAAAAAGTAAATTAAAAGAGTGAAGGGCTCACTTCACAAAAGAGAATAATTTTCATAAACGCTCACAACCCTTTTTTTTACTCTGCGCTCTTACTAAGTTTGAAAAACGCACATTCTTTTGACCACTCGCGAATATTAAATGTTCCTCGGTGTAGGAAAGGAGGAAATCAGACCAGTATTATTAACAACAAATACACTCATTAAAAAAAGTTTTGCATCACCCCGGTGTCCAGAACTCCTGAAGACAGACGTTGACTGTGGGTGTTGTGTCACAGACACAGTCCCATTGACTGTTCAGAGATGTCACTAAATACTGCCAAAGATGTAAACTACCGTGCATGAGCAGCGCCTATTAGACGGAGGGGGTCCGACAGCCGATCAGTTTCACTCATTCCGCAGAAAGGAGGTACACGGCTCGTGTTGTCTGTAGTTCAATCATGCCGAGACGGTCAAAACCGCGGTTCGATCGCGTCTGTATTGTTACTTTGTGCCAGGAAGGGCTCTCAACCACTGAAGTGTCTATGTGTCTCGGAATGAACCAAAGAGATGTTGTTCGGACATGGAGCAGATGCAGAGAGACAGGGACTGTGGATGACATGCCTCGCTCAGGTCGCCCAAGGGCTACTACTGCAGTGGATGACTGCCACCTAAGGATTATGGCTCAGAGGAACCCTGACAGCAACGCCACAATGTTGCATAATGCTTTTCGTGCAGCCACAGAACGTCATGTTACGACTCAAACAGTGCGCAATATCACTCATAATGCGCAACTTCAGGCGACGTACATGGCAAGGTCCATCTTTGCAACCACCACACCATGCAGCGTGGTACAGATGGGCCCAACAACATGCCAAATTGACCGCTCAGGATTGGCATCACGTTCTTTTCACCGATGTGTCTCATATTCCTTCAGCCAGACAATCGTCAGAGACATGTTTGGAGGCAATCCGGCCAAGCTGAACGCCTTAGACACACCGTCCAGCTAGTGCAGCAAGGTGGAGGTTCCCTGGTGTTTTCGCGTGGCATTATGTGGGACCGACGTACCCCGCTGGTGATCATGGAAGGCGCCGTAACGGCTGTACGATATGTGAATGCCGTCCTCCGATTGATAGTGCAACCACATCGGCAGCATTTTGGCAAGGCTTTCGTCTTCATGGACGACAATTCGCGCCCCCGTCGTGCACATCTTGTGAATGACTTCCTTCAGGATAACGACATCGATCGACTAGAGTAGTCAGCATATTCTCCGGATATGAACCCTATCGAACATGCCTGGGACAGATTGAAAAGGGCTGTTTATGGACGACGTGACCCATCAACCAGTCTGAGGGATCTACGCCAAATCGCCATTGAGGAGTGGGACAATATGGACCAATAGTGTCTTGGTGAACTTGTGGATAGAATGCCACGACTAATACGGGCATGCATCAATGCAAAAGGATGTGCTACTGGATATTAGAGGTACCGGTGTGTACACCAATCTGGACCATCACAAGGTCTCGCTGTATGATGGTACAACATGCATTGTGTGGTTTTCATGAGCAATGGTTCAAATGTCTCTGAGCACTATGGGACTTAACTTCTGAGGTCATCAGTCTCCTAGAACTTAGAACTACGTAAACCTAACTAAGGACATCACACTCATCCATGCCCGAGGCAGGATTCGAACCTGCGACCATAGCGGTCGCGCGGTTTCAAACTGTAGCGTCTAGAACCGCTCGGCCACTCCGGCCCGTCTCATGAGCAATACAAAGGGCGGAAATGATGTTTATGTTGATCTCTACTCCAATTTTCTGTACAGGTTCCGGAACTCTCGGAACTGAGGTGATGCAAAACTTTTTTTCATATGTGTATATTCGTAGACAACTGACATACTGTGAGATGACTTTTTTTGGAGGAACGGGCGTAATAACTGCCATGATTTAACATTAATTATTCTTGGTTTCTACTATTTAGTGCTTGCTAATGATGAGATCAATAGTAGCAGGAAAACGATAGATGATTCTTTCATTTTATCCTTTAACTAATCTTGTGATAACTCTCCAAATACAACGCTGCCCATTAGGTATACCCTAAAACTGTTTCCTTTGTTAAAGATGATGTATGAACATATATTTCAATACTTCTTGCTGTACCGGTCCTCAGAAGTCTTCATGATGGATACTACTATTTGAATTTTCTTTTTCCTTTCATGCACGTAGCAGAAGGCACTCGAAAGGCATGTGTTCGAAATGCCGTGCTAGATATCAACCAATTAATCCTGGTTCTTCACGGCTAAATGCCATCAGTAACCATTGACAACATTAATGGATGCTGTGGAGTCTTTGGAGAATTTTAGTCACGGCTCCCAAATGAATAATTTTTTATAGACAAATACGTGATTTATGTTGAATGATTTATTCTATTCTCCCATGTATGTCACGGATTAAACTCCGTGTCTGACTGGGGTGCGAATCTGGTCACCTGTCTTGTCTTCTAGCTGAGCCATCTGAGTATGTCTCAGTTTCAACCTGGAACTACCTCCCTGTTTCATTTTAAGCGTGTACAGAGGGTCTCTGCGAGTCAAGTCACCCTGCGATACAGGATGCAAGGAGAGTCTGGCTTAGCCAATGTCGTACGCGAAGTGTAGCCCCATATGCTTGTCTACTGACGTAATAGTTCACACAGACCACCGGAAGGTATGGACAGTAATGTCGTGCGGGTAGCACTACGAATGCAGACAAAAGCTCAGTAGACGTCCTCTTATTTACTGCAGTCCATCCCTGGTAGCTGAGTGGTCAGCGCCCGGGTTCGATTCCCGGCTGGGTCGGAGATTTTCTCCGCTCAGGGACTGTGTGTTGTGTTGTCCTCATCGTCGCCATTTCATCCCCATCGACACCCGAGTTGCCGAAGTGGCGTCAACTCGAAAGACTTGCACCAGGCGACCGGTCTACGCGACGGGAGGCCCTAGCCACACGACATTTCCATTTATTTACTGCAGGCAGCGCCGGGGACGCTCGTGGGAGTCTGTCTAAAGAGCCAGTCTGTCAGAGTTCGGAACAGGGCCCACTAACTGGGCTGCCGCCGACGCTTAGCCACATTCTGTTCCTTGGCATTCACTGTATTTCAAAGTGCTATGGATTATGAGGATGTATGGTAATGCAGTTTTGCTTCTGGCGATGATTTGCTTACTCTTGAACTAGCAACTCTCATAAAATTCCCCTCCTTCCTAACACACCTTTAAATTTCAATATACTCTGGTCATTCCGCAAAGTAGCCTCCAACAACCTCCACCCCACTCCCCCCGCCCGTTTCCCTACCTTCTCACCTGTTTCTGCTACGACGTAAAACTTCCTCACCCCCCTCCCTCCTATGGACACCATCCTCACCCATCTTCTACAGTCTCTCCCACAACTTACGGCATCTCCTTATCCAGACAATACATGTTTATCCTTCCTGTCAGGTTTATCCCATTCATACCTAACTTTTCTTACATCAGGGTATCCTCCTCCAGCTCTATCTTATCTTCTTTCCTCTCCACACCTCCAAATCTGAATTTCATGTCTCCATCCACTCAGTCTCCCACATTTCACATCCCTAAATACCATCCCGCCTACTTCATTACGCTCCACGCCTCATAGCACCACTTAACCCTGTTCTTTCCAACTAATCCTTTCCTGGTACATACTGTACGACTTAGTACACCACAGCGAAGTGGGTGGGTCTTATTATGAAAACAGCCGCCAATGTCCGTGCTTTAAAGGGCAACAAACTGGTCGTCATCATCACATATGTTAATGTGCTAACTAATTTTAAAAATAGTACATATTTTAAAATTAAGATAGTGTTTTTTTTATAGCTGCACGTGTTTCAAGAGTGGAATTACACACTTTGACGACCTAGGGAATGAAAGAAAAATAACTACCTAAACTTGATTTCAACAGTGCTTTGGCTTACGGCGACCCACATGAACTGTGATTGGATAAATCCCTACCTGAGAACGCTAACAAGAGAACTACCAAGTTCGAACACTTAACACTGAGTCTTAACACTAAGTCTTAACACTCACGTCAAATACTGAGCACTTGTCCAGACAGAGCAGGATGGTGGTCTCTCCCGTTCTGTCATTCACAGACATTACCTTAGCAAGGACAACCTAGCTCAGTTCATACATGCCTGTAACTCCCAAAGACGATTCAATAACAAAAAAAAAAATGGCCCTGAGCACTATGGGACTTAACTTCTGAGGTCATCAGTCCCCTAGATCTTAGAACTACTTAAACCTAACTAACCTAAGGACGTCACACACATCCATGACCGAGGCAGGATTCGAACCTGCGACCGTAGCGCCTAGAACCGCTCGGCCACTCCGGCCGGCGATTCAATAACAACTGAACTTCACTCCATTAATTAAAATTTCTGCTTTAAGCTGGCGCAGGTGCTAACTACTTAACAAAATCAGCTGATCTTATCAAATTTCGGGAATTTTTCGTTAATAATTCCTGGAGCCGGACAGGGCGTTCATTCAGACACCTGTAAGTGCTTGCTTTCATGTCAGATAATTATCAGATCGCTTGATTGGAACATCCTAGAAGAGTATCTCACGGCACGAAAAATGTGTTTTAATTTGTCAAAGTGAATTTCTGCAATGTATGGCGTCCTTTTGTCACTGAATGTTATGGAGTTATCAGATTAGGGGAGAAAGGTACAGTTCAGATTCGTCAATGCACATTCCAGATCACCATCTATTACGCGCAACGAGTGTGTATCAAGAGAATGGACTCGTCCGTGAAGAGACCAAAGAGCTAAAAATGAAAGAATCACCTTTGAAATTTTGTTTTTGATTCTGAACAATATTAATCGAAAACTCAACCAGTGATGATATTTTGGTCTATTTTATCTAATGTTCTTAACAAAAACTCTCGCAGTATTGTAGCGAAAAAGTGTGTCGTTGCTATGGACAGGATGAAAGGTCAGTGGCCTGGTAGTATAAAAGCGAATGTTTTTGCCAAGTAACTTTTAAGTCTATGTTAGTTAACCACCTATGGCAAGCTAACATACATACACAAGCGACAAACGTCGGTAAGCCCATGCATATCAGTAACGTTGACTGGATGTGCCAGCTACTATTAAAGCTGACTAACAGGCTACAGCAGGGATACTGACAAACTCGCACACTGACGCACAAACAAATCGCCAACACTACCCTACACTGTGAATCTGATATATGACCTATCGGACACAAGACGATGATGAACCAAACTGTTACAGGTATGCTGACGCTGAGCGAGAGATCAAGACTGGCACCCAGCGGCAGCCGCCTAGTAACAGCACCGCACAACGTCAAAGGTATCGACATGCATGATACCCACTACTAACAAACCTACCCTTGCATGACCTGTCGCAGGCAGCAAGAAAACCGCTAGTGCTTTTACAACCCGAGCCAACTATCGCAGAGTTTTTTTTTCCCCTTGGCTCTTGCCTTGGCACTTATTTCCCCTCTGCCCTTCAAACCGCTACCCTTCGTTCAACTTTCGACCCAATCTATCTCCAGATGAGCGCGTATTAAAGGTTAACCTCGCAAACATCGCAGTAACCACATCCTGCGAGACCTTACTCTAATGAAGACTAACCCTTTTGTAGAGATGGCAGTAGACCTTTTGTGTTGGCGATCATACCGGTGTAGGCATGGAATGGCTCCACCTCTATAAAAAAAGTAATTTACCATAGACATACGTAACATGTTTTTAGGACAATGTCTCTTTTCCGAATGGTTTCCGATACTTCGTATGGAAATTCCTAAAAAGCGGTTATGAACGATTTGTAAAATATCCGTCTACGACTAGGACATTCTCTAAATTGGTGTATACCAGTCACAAATTTCTTTAGATTTAAGACTTTGTGGAAATCAAAGCGACCAAATCTGATTAATAGGGCGGATATTAGAATTCATACTTTAAAAAAATCTCAGTTGTATCGTTGCCGTTGCGCGCAGGTGAATTACCTTGATGAGAAGTGTATCGTTTGCAAGTGCAAAGGAACAATCCTGGCACTTGTTTTAAGCAATTTAGAAAAACTGTAGAAATCTAGATCTGGATATCCGAGAGGTATTGGAACCGCAGTCCCCTCGATTGCTAACCATTGTGACATCTTCCTCACTGCATTTGAAAGAAATGCACACAATAAGACTACGTTAAAAAGCTGTATAAACAAAACTAATACGCAGATCAAGTTGATACCTGATTTACATTACTGTAGAAAATTCACTAATACGGCAAAAATAAAATGTCGTTAATATTAACGCGATCCCGGCGTAGCCGAGTATTTTCGCATAACCGCCACGTTTTCCGTATGTGTGTGGTGCGGAATTGCGGTTTCAAAGGCGTAATGAAGCCAGCTGCAGAGAAGGCAGGGGGATGGGTTACAACTCGCCCGCCACTGACATACATGGCTACGGCGCGGAAATGAGAGTAGCTCTCTGCCGCTGCAGGTTTCGACTCTTGTCTGCAAAAAGCAAACTAATTGCAAATAGTGTCTGGCGACGATATCTCGGGAAGGCTGAAAAAAGTACTTCACAGTATAAGGTGCCTATGTAGACAGACGCACCAAAGTAATCAAATAATACTGTTAGGCACAACGGACGTGAGGATACTGGAAAGGAACTCGTGTCTGAGTCGAGTTGGCTACCGATCACTTGGAGTCACTTCCTACGAGTCAACGGACCGCCGAACACGGCACTACCAGTAACGTACTAGTCTCTGAACAGTTCCTGCTAATTTGCAATAGCTATCGCCAGAAATTGCCGTTCCTTAATTTCGGGACCGATGACCGTAGCAGTGTGGTCCCTTTAATCCCACAAACCAACCACCTTAATTTCGAAAGTTCAAGTGTATTTCAGCGATGGGAAGTGAACAAGTTTTTAATAATAAATTTCGCTGACTCGAAATGCACATTCGATCGTGTTTTACTTTCTGTGCTCAACAAGTATTAGAAATTCATTTGACATCACCCAGTTTATTTCTTTACATATTTTTTTGAAAAGATCTGATCAAGTAGTTTCAAAAGGAGACGCTGCATATGCTACAAAATAATATGGAAAATTTGTGTCATTATCAATGTACATTAATATCGATGGTAAAGAAAGATCGAGGCTGTGGCAGGCATGTTTTAGACCCTTCAATGATAAAGCAACAGCTTCCCCACGAATTTAATATTCCGTCGCATTATAAAATTGTATATATTCTTCTTCTTTCTTTTCTGTTTCCTTCATTTATATTATGATTTTATGTGCGTGAACATGTAATGCTGCTACGTAACTTAGTAACATTATTTTCTGTGTAATCATTATATATCCTCTGTGTATTTCTGGAAGCTTTACGTATCCTCTGTGTATTTATGGAAGCTTCGGCCAGGCAGGGAATATTTTATCTGCGCAACAAAAAATAGTGCGGAAGAAAGTGACGGCTGATGAGCGGGTCGTCTAATGGAGGGACTCTGAAGTGTTTAAACGGTCGGGCGTGAGTGTGGAGTAAATTTGCGGAAAGTCTGTTAGTTTATGAAAAAAAAGTTCCATTTGTGGTGGAGAGAGGAGAAGTTTTGAAGATATCAGAGACAGTATCGTGTCAGGAAGAACGGTGTAAACTTACAAGGCGAGGTGACTGGAATTTAGAATATCCTAATACTTCAAGGAGAACATTTATTTCGATGATCCACGCAGAAGAGGAAGCGCAAGTGGTGAAGACATAGAGAAGAATTTAGAACCATTCAATTGAGAAGATATTTTAAGATCGTTGAAGAAGACGATGGGGAGAAGAAGAAGCCAAAATACGCCAAACAGTCAATAACCTGAAACAATCGCATCAAGAGAGCACCATTTCTTGATTTATTCGAGCAGCAAACCGAACTAATTTCCATGATAGTTAAGATGAGACATACTGTGAGTTTTAAAATTACTACGTACTTGCTAGTGGAAACTGACTGAAATTGTTCTGACCGCCGAACTATGAATTGTTTTCAAAAGTTAGACAACGTGAAGCCCGACCTTCCAACTATATGGTTTGAAGTGAATCGAAAAACCGTCTAACTGCCAGTTAAATTCAGCTACGCAGGTGTCATTATTGTATGTACAAAATCTGCATCTGCAAAATTTACTAACCCTATAAATCCCGTCCCGCATTTATTTGGAAACAGTTTTATATACAGTATATTTGTTTACAGTATGTTTTGTTATTGAACGGCTTGCCAGAGCAGCAGCATTTCAACTGTGATGATTGATTTTTTTAACTAACTTAATAGCCATCGGTATCTTGATGCAGACCAGAGATCTTAAAAATCGCAAAACACCGGCTGCAGAGAACTCTCATGGCAACAAGCGACACCAGGTTAGACAAGAGACTTCAGACCCACCACCATCTTTCTTTTCCTTCACGTAACAGATTCGATAAGCTGGTTAGTTAAAGTGTATTACATTAAAAGAACAATTAACAGTGTTACATAGAATATCAGTGTATTGCAGTCATATAATGGAGTTACATTGAAATTAGAATTTAAGCATAAAGCATCATCTTTTTCCGTTATTGTACCACAGCTTGTTATTACTGAAATAATTTTATTAAATAGTTTTGAGGACGTGGTAAACGAGGTTAAAACGACAGTAACTTTTGCATAATCATATGTAATTAAATCTAGGGTTTGTTGCGAAATATAATCAAAGCTTACGTTTAGCTGACGGCAACATTGAATTTAGAACTAATACAGAAGTGACAATTTCATTCGCTACATTTAAGTGCTAATCCTTATTCCAATGCATTCACTCTGGCTAGAATTCCACCGTCGTATGCAACCGAAATTTCCACTAATCAGCATTTTCTTATGTTCGCTGCGTCCGCAGCTCGTGGTCTCACGGTAGCGTTCTCGCTTCCCGAACACGGGTCCCGGTTCGATTTCCGGCGGGATCACGGATTTTCACCTCCCTCGAGATGACTAGGTGTTTGTACTGTCCTTATCATTTCACCATCATTCCTGCAAGTGGCGAGACAGGACTGAGCAAAGTTTGGGAATTTGTACGGGCGCTGATAACCGCAGTGTTGAGCGCCCCACAAACCAAACATCGTCATCTTATATTCGATGTTTTATATATTACGCTGCGCTGATCTCCTAATGCACAACAAGAAAACATTTTTACTAACTTACTCTTTGCGTAACAGTCACATAAAAAAGTAATTACATTTGACTTCGCAGTAATCATTATTATAGCAAACCACTGCAGCATTTGTGTATTTATATCTAAGTATGTATATGTTTGTATTCACTGTTTTGTATGAATGTGTTACCCTGGTCATTACAGTCTGGCATCAAGTGAAAGGTAATCGTAAAACTATTTCAGAGATTTATCTAGTTGGATTTGAACCAGCTTGTGTTAAGGCGAATGTGCGTTGTACGTTGAGTTGATTTTGGTCAGTAAGGCGCTGTGGGGGCCACGTCGTATAGTAAGATATTTAGTTTCGGTGACATTATACTGAATTCTTGTAGTCAGAGAACTATATACATATACTTGTTAATTACAGCCGAAGCTTTCGTAGAGCACGTCAACAATTTTCAGATCAACGATTTACAAGTATTAGAAACTTTTGTAAGTGGACCACATGGCAGTCGAATTTTGGTAATTTTTTATAAGATTTTTTCGGCTGGCAGTGTGGTTCTGTGGTACAGAGCCAGCCTGGGTTGGATTGCAGGCGAAATCAAATTTTTAAACAAAAGTGCACGTTACACGAGCATTTCCGTGAAGTGTAGAACACACAAAACGCACGAGAATGGTAATCAGTCAGTTTTGTTTCCGTTCAGCTCGAAACCTACGCTGTTTAAATGTAAAATTCAGCAAATATATGCTAATTAACACATATAATTGTCATCTTTATGGATAATGCACGATTCTTATTCCTAGTTATATATTGCACCCCAAAAATCTCGTTTTCACTGCAAATAAAAAATCTTAATTACCGATCTTTTACGGCCGGCCGCTGTGGCCGAGCGGTTCTCGGCACTTCAGTCTGAAACCACGCGACCGCTACAGTCGGGGATTCGAATCCTGCCTCGGACATGGATGTGTGTGGTGTGCTTAGGTTAGTAAGGTTTAAGTAGTTATAAGTCTAGGGGACTGATGACCTCAGATGTTAAGTCCCATAGTGCTTAGAACCTTTTGAACCATTTGGTCTTTTATGAAAGATTGTTAATGAAGATTGTACAGCTATAAAGTATCTAAGCATTTTTTTTTATATCTTTTTGTATTGAGCATCAAATAATGCTCATAGAGCATGCACCTTTGTTTTCATTCCGCCAGGATTCAAACTCAGCCCAGTGTATGTGAGAGGCATCAGCGAGCGTGTAGGAAAGGTTCCACTCCTATATTTTCTGCAGAAAAGCAAGCAAAGAAATGCTAAATAAAACACTTGTAGTGCTTACTATTCCAACTGTTGACAACGAATCGGCATAATTTGTATAAACAGAAAAGTAAGTGGCAAGGTAAATTAATTAGAAAGAATATTTGGATGTAAATACATTTAATTGACTCCCAAAATGTAACCTAGGCTCATTAACATAACAAAGTGCTCAAACAGCATGTGGCGCACTGTTTCAGTACTTAAGAGAATCAAACAAAATATATTCCTTACAAACAGAATAACATTTATAAAGCTTCATCGATAGAAAATGTGACAAAATGATCGTACTACGATTATGATTAATTATTAGCAAGCAGATTGTGTACTGAGACTCGAAATATACGCTCGTTACGAAGTCACAAAGACTAAATCTCCACATGTGAGACACGCTTCCGACTCAATTTGTAGTTACCCATGAAGCACACGATCGCTGTGAGTTATTAGCAAGATCGTATTGGAAGTGTGCTAAGCTGGCACGCAACCAAGCTGCATATAATTACCTCACCGCACATTTCACAGTAATCAGTGGCGTCAGACCCCAAAACACGATCGACTACCAGCACACAGAACACGGGAGTCCTTCCTTCGAATTCATGCTCCGGCGTTCTCAGCAAGGCGGGCTTTGAGTTGACTGGCGGTACACCCAAAACTCAAAGAATACTTACCTTACAGAGTAATCCAAAGACAGATACGTTATTCGCAATCGACAAGTGCATAAATACGTTTTCTAAATGAGTCTGCAGCAGCTAGGACGTGAAGTAACTGAAACGTGAAAAAAATAGCAAATTAAATAGTAAACAGCTTACGTACCAGCCAACCTTCAAACTTTCAGTTTTTGCTAAAGCCAAAATGACTGCCTGAAAGAACATTGCAAGCTTCGGAACACTTGTAAGTGATGTTGCGGTATCCAAGTTTGAGGCATCGTCAAAGCGCTAGTGAATGTACATGTCTTAAGCGAAACGACGGACTGTCTCCGAAGACTTGGTAAAGTTCTCCTTCTACTCGTGCCGACGCCGCGATGCCTGTTTTCCTCACATGGGACGCGAAATCCCCGGGAAGGAAGCCGTGAAAATCGAGCGGAAATGTGATAAAAGCCTTCTCGTCCTTCCGTTAGGCCGACGAAGTTGGACTGCCGCTTCTGCCACGGAAAGCGCCGACACCGCCTACGAGAAAACTTTGTTACGCTGCACGTTACGCTTTATAGTTGTCGATGCAGCCTCTTGAAAGCTCCCACCTGTTCCCGTAACCACGGACGCATTTATTCCGGAGAGATGTCTTAAAAGTAAAACTGGCTTTATTTCCCTCTTGCCTCTCGTTAGCTTCTATGTCTTCAGATTACAAGAGCAATTTCTTTCAAGATCCGATAGATCACCAAATGGAAATGACTCTCGACTTAGACGTTTATCGTAGTGTGGTATCGACTTTCCAATTCCCATGCCACAGAAGACAGCCGCCAGTGATTTCCTCCAATTCCCTAGGCTGGTCTGCAGCTCACTATCTGTGCCAAGATGCTGTCCTCATAGATAGCGGTTCGTGTGAGCGAGGAAATGAAAATCACAGGGAGAAGGGGCTGCAGGACCATCTTTGTGCAGCTGCAGTGTGGGGCCAAGAAATGTCATGAAGAAGGACTTTGCTGTCACACATGACAGTTAAGTTATGCGGTTTGCACGAAATTAGGCGGAACCCCTCGGCATGAAGATATCCAATGAGAACACGCAATACACACTTATCGGGAGACATTATTGTTTTAGGCATCATTATGTGCTCATTGCGACGTCAGAAATGAAAAGTGCGAGACTGCAAGACACCAGTGCAAAGCTTTATCGGATTTTTACTGTGGTTTTAATTTCACGACCAATCGGGCTTTGAAAAAGAAATAGCCCTCGTAGTTTTAGTCTTTCGAACGATCAGTAGATGTACTTCTGAATACCTCTTTTTAAATGTGGAGGTGTATGCAGATTATTTAACACATTTTAATCAGAACTGCGAAACATGATTGATTGCAGTATTACCTAATATCTTAATCGCAAAACTGAAATACTTACATAATGAGGGAAGGAATAAAGACATTATGATATATATGATCAAAAGTATACAAGCCCACCCAGTTAGCCGTGCAGTCTAATGCACGGCTTTCCGGCGGACTTGTGTCGAGGTCCGATGAGCCAGCCAGTCTGTGGATGGTTTTTAGGCGGTTTTCCATCTGCCTCGGTGAATGCAGGCTGCTTCCCCTTATTCCGCTATGTCGGCGATTACTGTGCAAACAAGTTCTCCACGTACGCGTACACCATCATTACTCTACCATGCAAACATAGGGGTTACACTTGTCTGGTGTGAGACGTTCCCTGGGGAGGGGGGGGGGTCGAACTTTACCATAACCGTGAAAGACTGGTTCGGTGTGGGGCGACGGAGGGGTGAAGTGGACTGCGGTAGTCGTCGTGGGGTTGTGGACCACTGCGGCTGCGGCGGAGACTGAGCCGCTCCATCGTTTCTAGGCACCCGGTTAACATACAATATGATAAAACACAATCCGGACAATATGCGGAATTGACCGCCAGATGTCACTAGAGGCGTACCCGCCAGTATGAAATCAGGTGGGTAGCAGTATGTAGAGGAGCACTAACAGCAGAAAGGGGAAGTCAAGGGAGCTCAGTGACTTCGAATGTGGAGTACTCTTTGGATGTCATGTGCATAAGAAATCCATCACGGACATTTCAATCCTTCTAAAGCTGCCAAGGTCGACTGATGTGGTTGTGTGCTGGAAACGGGAATGAACAACCGCAACTAAACCGACACCAGACAGTCATAATCTATTGACTGACGGACTGTCGAGCATTATGGAGGGAAGGTTGCAAAAAATCGCTCAAAATCAGTGGAAGGAGTCACTACTGACTTTCAGAGTGCTATCAGCAGTCCAGCTAGCACAATGACTATGCGAAGGGAGGTAAAAAAATGAGGTACAGTGGTCGAGCACGTCATCATAAACTACACATGTCTCTAGACAGTGCCACGAGACGCTTGAGCTGCTGTGAGCAGCATTGTCAGAGGACAGTGGATGACTGGAAACAAATGATTTGGAGTGATGAATCAAACCACACTGTGCACCAATCCGATAGAAGGGTTTGGTTTAGGCGAATGCCTAGAGAACGTTACCTGCTGTCGTGTGTAGTGCCAGTAGCCACATACAGGGGAGGTGGTGCTGCGGAGTAAGGGTGGTTTTCGTGGTTTATTGTGCTGTGTCCTTATTGAGCTTAAGAAAGCTGTGAATGGGAAACGTTTTACAGCCTTGTGTATTGCGTAAAGTGGAGGAACATTTCCGAGACGATGATCGATTGTATCAGCATGACAATATCCGCCTCGGTAATTGAGAGGTCAGCGCGACGGAATGCCATGCAAAGGGGCCTGGGTTAGATTCCCGGCTGGGTCGGAGATTTTCTCCTCTCAGGGATCGTGTGTTGTGTTGTCTTCATCATCATCATCATCTCATCCCCATCGACAGGCAAGTCGCGGAAGTGGTCAACTAAAAAGTCTTGCACCAGGTGACCAGTCTACCGACGAGAGGGCCTAGCCTCTCGACATTTCATTTAAGCACGACAATGCACCTTGGCTTAAAGCCAAACCTAAAGTTTATGGTTTTTGGTATCAGATTTGTTTATATCCGTTTCAACTTGACAAGCGGGGCAAAAACGTCCTGAAAGTCTCTTCGGGTTTGCTGCCGGATCCCGAAGAGACTTCCAAGACTTATTACGCCGGGAAAGCCTACGTAGTCACAAAAACGTCCTGTTCAAATTTTATTTTGGGGTTTTGGAAATTTTTTGTTAGGTATTTAGTCTTATAGCCTCCGATTACATCAACATACTGTAAATATGATATGCATGCGAACAGAAGCAGCAGTCTGCGAGGGTTCTGGTCTTTCGTTTCTAGGAACGAACCCTTCCACAGAATTGGTTTTCAACGTAATATGAAACTATAGAATAGATAATTTGATTTTTTACTTATGACTTATGGCTTGATTGAAGCTTTAACAGTGACGTCACGAATCACTATTAAAAAAGAAGCTGCCTTAGCTGATGGTAGAATCTGATGGCACAGTCCGGCAGAACCGGGGAGAGCATCAGAAGAGACGGGAGTGGCAGTTAGTGGCTCATGTAACAGCTACAGCTGTGTATAGCTTCAGATGCACTCTATTTTCGTTTTTTAGTAATGATGCCGTGTCAAAACTGATCGAACGTAAACTGGAATGCGTCAGTTACGTATCTTTTTTTTTGGTACTGAATGTTGATAATAAACAAGTATTTTGTAGAGTTTTTATTTGTTATTCCAAGCTTAATATTATCTCAGATGCAGAACGAAGCCTTGGACCCGTTGAATGACAAGTATATACTTAGATGTTGTGGATTCTGACGTCTGCTAATGAGGACTGGATTGAGTTCCAGAGAATACGTAGAGATACACCTCAGCGCGTAAGACTAGATACCGATCAGAAAATTATCTGGTATTTCAGCGCATGACAGCGAAGAAATGTCAAGTCATTTGTGTACAAACAAATTCGGCGCATTTTCGCGTCAGGCTGTTGATAATGGGTTTATCCCGAAACATGTCCAGGTTTTGTGAAAGAAAATATAGTGTAGCTGTATGGATTATATGAAAAAGAATACATTATGAACACAGCAACGGCTAATGGGCGGCAGGTGTTTTGACGATATTATGACTGTAATAACTAAGGGCTGCGGCACAAATTGACGCTGACGCAACAAGCGGAGAGGTGAGGCACGGAGGTACCAGGAATGAAATTAGTGTCGATCATCATGAGAACCACAGCGAACCAGTATGTATGCGACGAAGCGGAGTTAATTAAAATATTGGACTTCACGCAGGTATTAAGTCAAATAAAAGCGTAATGCACAAGATGAAAGCGCTGTATGGGTTGACACGAAACTGCGCAAAAAGGCATCACGAGAAAATTCAATAACAGAGGCCGTTTTTTAAGTGAGTGAAGCGCAAAAACGAGCGGGCATCAGCCGTATCAAACAGCCCTGCAGCACCTCCACCCCTACACAGAAGTATTAAATATTCGGGTCATGTTTGACGTAACGTTCCATTGTGACAAACCGTCTGTGACCCCACACCAATACTTCCGTATGTCATTTCACAAGTTCTGTTAGGGCAAGTTCCAGGTTGGTGTCTTAGAATAGGACACGGTCAGTACCTTTTAGTTTCTTCCCCAATCCGAGCATCTTTGCTGCCTGTAATGATCTAGTCGTCAGCCGGGTGATAAACCCTAACCTTCCATCCTTCTTTCCTTCCATGTTCCCTGTAGTGGAGACTAGTAAATCATACGTATATGCTGCAGTAACACGAGAAGTGAGGCTCTGTTAAATGACGATCACATTGCATTTATGGAAGGTAAAGGCCTCAGAGACGCAATTCTCACATTAAGTCTGTTAATGGGAACAATGTAAAGATCAGTGCACATTGAAATGCTAATCATAGGCAAGAAATTTATGTCCGATGAGGGATTATAAGATCTTGAAACTGGTCATACGTTGAGAAACATACTTTGTGACGGATAATGATGATAATTACTAACGATACTGTAACTGCCACATCCCAGAGTTCCTGTATAAGGCATTAATTTCAAATAGCCAATAACGATCATGGAATTGGAAGAGTAACAATGGCGTATTTCCAGGTGCAATACACACTTTCTCCAGCGAAAACAACGGAGAACCCAATTTCTAAATTACAATGAAACAGGAAAGTTTAAATAGACCTTTCGTATTTTTGAAAATCATAGGGAAATAACAAGAAACTTTCAACTTAGGATCGAACATACGCGGTTACCCGTTGATAAAGAAGTACACTACTGACCATTAAAATTGCTACACCACGAAGATGACGTACTACAGACGCGAAATTTAACTGACAGGAAGAAGATGCTGTGTTATGCAAATGATCAGCTTTTCAGAACATTCACACAAGGTTGGCGCCGGTAGCGACACCTACAACGTGCTGCCATGAAGCAACGTTTCCAACCGATTACTCATACACACACAGCAGTTGAACGGCGTTGGCTGGTGAAACGTTGTGATGCCTCATGTAAGGAGGAGAAATGCGTACCATCACGATTCCGACTTTGATAAATGTCGGATTGTAGCCTATCGCGATTGCGGTTCATTGTATCGCGACATTGCCGCTCGCGTTGGTCGAGATCCAATGACTGTTAGCAGAATATGAAATCGGTGGGTTCAGGAGGGTAATACGGAACGCCGTACTGGATCCCAACGGCCTCGTATCACTAGCAGTCGAGATGACAGGCATCTTATCCGCATGGCTGTAAAGGATCGTGCAGCCACGTCTCGATCACTGAGTCAACAGATGGGGACGTTTGCAAGACAACAACCATCTGCACGAACAGTTCAACGACATTTTCAGTAGCACGGACTATCAGCTCGGAGACCATGGCTGCGGTTACCCTTGACGCAGTATCGGAGACAGGAGGGCCTGCGATGGTGTACTCAACGACGAACCTGGGTGCACGAATGGCAAAACGTCATTTTTTCGGATGAATCCAGGTTCTGTTTACAAAATCATGATGGTCACATACGTGTTTGATGACATCGCGGTGTACGCACATTGGAAGCATGTATTCGTCATCGGCATACTGGCGTGTCACCCGGCGTGATGGTATGGGGTATCATTGGTTACACGTCTCGGTCACCTCTCGTTCTCTTTGACGGCACTTCGAACAGTGGACGTTACATTTCAGATGTGTAACGACCAGTGGCTCTACCCTTCATTCGATCCCTGCGAAACCCTACATTTCAACAGGATAATGCACGACCGCATGTTGCAGGTCCTGTACGGGCCTTTCTGGATACAGAAACTCTTCGACTGCTGCCGTGGCCAGCACATTCTCTAGATCTCTCACCAACTGAAAACGTCTGGTCAATGGTGGCCGAGCAACTGGCTCGTCACAATATGCGAGTCACTACTCTTGATGAACTGTGGTATCGTGTTGAAGCTGCATGAGCAGCTGTATCTGTACACGCCATCCAAGGTCTGTTTGACTCAATGCCCAGGCGTATCATGGCCGTTATTACGGCCAGAGGTGGTTGTTCTAGGTACTGATTTCTCAGGATCTATCCACCCAAATTGCGTGAAAATGTAATCACATGTCAGTTCTAGGACAATATATTTGTCCAATGAATACCCGCTTATCATCTGCATTTCTTCTTGGTGTAGCAATTTTAATGGCCAGTAGTATATTAGTCCTACAGAATTGTGTGGAATTTATTGTAGTTAGATTTTGTACTGGGGTATATATTCGTTAGAGGCCGTAGTTTTAGAGTTATTCAAGAAAACGTAGAAAACTGACCTTCAAACGCACCCCTACTCCAACACTCAGTCCGTAGCGGTTAGGATTTCTAGTACGTTGTTCGTGGCACTTCCTCTTACTACTATACAAAAGTTTGCAACGGCACGAATTATTTCCTACATTCAACCTCTTTTTTTACTTCATCGACTGGTCTTATTACGCTAACAGGTTACCCGACCTCTTACAGATTGTGTATTATACTTAACAATTTTGAGAATTTCAGCAGCATCAAATAAACAATTACATCGTTAAATTCTTGAGGTCTGCTGACTACGAAACTACTGTGCTTGTAAAGATTAATTTTGGCTCGAATTATCAGAGAAATTAGCTTTAGTGTAACGTTTAGAAAAGTCGTCTTCCTTCCATTACCCCGACTGGCACTTTCAATTGATGATGTTAACGAAATAGCTGACTATGATGGTAGCATAACAGCCAGATCAATAGTGATCAGAAAGGGTCGAACATCGTAAACAGTTGGTGTAGTCGGAAATCTTTGTACAGTGGTAAGAGAGAGTGGCAGTAACAACATACTAGAAATCCGGACAAGATCAGTGTAGAAGTGCAGGTGCATTTGAAGGACTCTTGCATAATACGAAAACCTTGGACTGCAGCTAGAACGTATTTCCTACAAAGAGGCCCTGTTCATTTTTTCTGTAGGACTAATAGTTCGCGCTTAGGCGCGTAGCGAGCGAGAGAATATGAAAATCTCGTCAGAGGTTTTTGCACACAAGATATAACGTTTTGGGTTGCATAAAACGACATCGGTGGTGGCAGCTGAATAATCCTTTATTAGAAGTAGGTAATTGTAACTTTTGAAATAGGTCGTGAATGTTTGCTAATGTTAGAGCTTTTCACCTACCGCGATTTTGTGACATTTGATGTGCTCCATCTCACCTATAATTTCACCATTTGAAGGAAGCAGAATGTTACCAATAATACAATCTTTTCTTTGTGCTTTGGTAAAATCTGACCTTAATGTTCCAGAAGTACTGCTCGAATAGGAATTTAGTCGGATGAAAACACAGTGTAGCTTTGGTTCCCTTACGAAGAACGATATATGAGTACTAAACACGTGACTTTCCACATTCCACACCGGGGCGGACGCCGACACCGCTGCGGTGATTGACTTGGCGGAATGCGACCTACTGGGGATCGAGCGGAGACCTCTTGACGTTGTCCACCAGGCGAGTAATTTCCAAGTCAGATACGTAACAGGGCCATGCATTATTCATTTTAGAGCGGATGACACAATTATGACGGGCAAGTCGTCGGCCTTAGAACCGGCGTCCGCGGGATGCATATTCATTCTTTGCGCACGCACCGTATCAGCTCCACGATGACGTGTCTGCTATGGCGTGTCCAGAGGGAGGCACCACTGTGTGGGCAACGACAAGGCCTCACCTCAAATCCCCCACGCTTGCCAGGCTCACTGTAACACGTTGCGCTGCAGTCGTGAAATGTCCAGTTGGTTTCAGTTAATTTCTGCTTAGGCAAACACGATATCGCATGACGCTTCTGTTTCTGTGAGGATCCTGATAGCAAGTGAATGTGCGAATGAGGTTCATCAGAGACAAGGGCATCGGCAGGTGTGTCCCAGGAAAGTGTGATAGGACTGTTTCTGTTCTCTCTACATATAAATTACCTGACGGTGGAGGTGAGCAGCAATTTACGGCTGTTTCCCTTTTTTAACTAATAAAATCTCTAGTTGGTGTTATAAATCGCAGCTCTCACTAAATGTAGAAAAATGTAAGTTAATGCAGATGAATAGGGAAACGTTGGAATACAACATTAGTATGGAGAAGTTAGAAACAGTCACATCGACTAAATGCAATACTGGCCATTAAAATTGCTACATTAAGAAGAAATGCAGATGATAAACAGGTATTCATTGGACAAATATATTATACTAGAACTGACATGTGATTACAATTTCACGCAATTTGGGTGCATAGATCCTGAGAAATCATTACCCAGAACAACCACCTCTGGCCGTAATAACGGCCTTAATACGCCTGGCGCTACAGTCTGGAGCCGAGCGACCGCTACGGTCGCAGGTTCGAATCCTGCCTCGGGCATGGATGTGTGTGATGTCCTTAGGTTTAATTAGTTCTAAGTTGTAGGCGACTGGTGACCTCAGATGTTAAGTCACATAGTGCTCAGAGCCATTTGAACCATTTTTGATACGCCTGGGCATTGGCACAAACAGACCTTGGATGGCGTGTACAAGTACAGCTGCCCATGCAGCTTCAACACGATATCACAGTTCATCAAGTGCAGTGACTGGCGTATTGTGACAAGCCAGTTGCTCGGTCACCATTGACCAGACGTTTACAGTTCGTGAGAGATCTGGAGAATGTGCTGGCCAGGACAGCAGTCGAACATTTTATGTATCCAGAAAGGCCCGTACAGGACCTGCATAATGCGGTCGTGCATTATCCTGCTCAAATGTAGGGTTTCGCAGGGATCGAATGAAGGGTAGAGCCACTGGTCGTAACAAATCTGAAATTTAACGTCCACTGTTCAAAGTGCCGTCAATGCGAACAATAGGTGACCGAGACGTGTAACCAGTGGCACCCCATACCATCACGCCGGGTGATAACGCCAGTATGGCGATGACGAATACACGCTTCCAAGGTGAGTTCATCGCGATGTCGCCAAACAGGGATGCGACCGTCATGGTGCAGTAAACAGAACCTGGATTCATCCGAAAAAATGACGTTTTGCCAATCGTGCACCCAGGTTCGTCGTTGAGTACACAATCGCAGGCGCTCCTGTCTGTGATGCAGCGTCAAGGGTAACCGCATCCATGGTCTCCGAGCTGATAGTCCATGCTGCTGGAAACGTCATCGAACTGTTCGTGCAGATGGTTGTTGTCCTGCAAACGTCCCCATCTGCTGACTCAGGGATCGAGACGTGGCTGCGCGATCCGTTACAGCCATGCGGGTAACATGCCTGTCATCTTGACTGTTAGTGATACGAGGCCGTTGGAATCCAGCACAGCGTTCCGTATTACCCTCCCGAACCCACCGATTGCATATTCTGCTAACAGTCATTGGATCTCGATTAACGCGAGCAGCAATGGCGCGATACGATAAACCGCAATCGTGATAGGCTAAAATCCGACCTTTATCAGAGTCGGAGACGTGATGGCACGCATTTCTCCTCCTTACACGAGGCATCACAACAACGTTTCACCAGGCAACGGCGGTCGACTGCTGTTTGAGTATGAGAAATCGGTTGGAAACTTTCCTCATGTCAGCACGTTGTAGGTGTCGCCACTGGCGCCAACATTGTGTGAATGATCTGTAAAGCTAATCATTTGCATATCACAGCATCTTCTTCCTGTCGGTTAAATCTCGCGTCTGTAGCATGTCATCTTCGTGGTGTAGCAATTTTAATGGCCAGTAGTGTACCTAGGCGCAACGCTGCAAAGCTGTATGAAACGGAGAGCGCCAGGTTGGTACTAGGGAAGGCGAATGCTCGAATTTATTTTATTGGGAGAATTTTGGGAAAGTGTAGCTCATACATAAAGAAGATGGGGTATAGAAAGCGGTTGCGACCATTCTTGAGTGCTGTTCGAATGTATGGGGATCCGCACTAGGTCGGATTAAAGGAAGACATCGAAGCAATTCAGAGGCGCGTTTGTTACCAGTAGGATCGATCCGCACGCGTTTCGGAGATAGTTCTTGATCTCAAATGGGGATCGCTGGAGGGAAGACGACGCTGTAGTGCCTTTTCGCAAGGTACTAGTGCGGAAATGTAGAGAACCGACATTTGAGGCCGACTGCACAACGATTCTAAGGCCCCCAACGTACATTATGCGTAAGGACCAGGAAGACAGATGCGAGAAGTTAGTGCGCGTATGGAGGCTTTCAGACAGTCGTTTCTCTCTCGCTCTATTTGCGAGTGGAACAGGAAAGGAAATGACTAGTAGAAGTACAAGGTACCCTCCGCCATGCACCGTATGGTGGCTTTCGGAGATGTAGGTGAACAAATAATCGCTTAATTCCAAGCAATAGACAGTATTTATTTACCAACTATGAAATTTTAAGCGACCAGCTTCAAAGTCTCCCTCGCGTTAATTTTGCTAGTTAAAATAAGAATTTGTATTCAAGTTTAGATCTCTTCACATTTACCTATTGATTAACGAAACGATTTTCTATTAAATCGTATGGTCATATACCTTACAAGGCTTAGGAAAAAAAAACAACAAAGAAAATGGAAGTGAGGATGAGGGGACAGCTTTTGAAGTATTCTGCACCCTAATACGAGTCCCGTGCTCTTCTTTATTTTTTATTCTGCAGTAGTTTGTGAAGATATCGCTGCTTTCTGATGACAGCTCGCCTGAAATAAAGCATGGCTGTCAAGGTAAATATAGAGCAGATCTCCAAATTCTACATCCGCTGTCTTCATTTCCACAATAAGTTAGCTCTTCTAGTTTGAAGATGGTCCTCACGTTTATCTCAAAAGCGGTAATCAATAACTCTGTTTGCGATGAAGATATGTTGTTCATTTATGAGCAAATCACACCGATATCACATTATGTCGCTGCTCGGGAGTGTGTTTAAGTTTTGACATAGCAGTAGATATATTCACTGACGACAGCAACTCCAAGATGCCGTCAATTATCACAGTTAGGTAAATCACAGTTATGTAAATCAAAGGAATTTTGACGTAAATTATATCATTGACCTAAGGGGTAGATGGTAAGGAAATGGTAAGGAAAAATAGCCTGCAGAATAGTAGTTTTCATGGAGCAAGCGTCAGTGTACTTTGTTAGTGAGTAAGAGAAGCACTAAGATAAGACGGAAATAAAGTTAAACGACTTCTGAGAAAATATAAAGTAATTGTGCATGCCAGAGTACGGACTTCCAAGAGTACTAACTGAAAATGGAATGTAGAAATATTAGGTCTACAATTTTGCTTCCGCTGTTTTGCAGTAGATGGCAGTAGCGACAAGTGGTGGAGCATACGGTAGTTCGCAAGTATAAGCACTTTTAAACATAACGCCATCAACATATTAGCCGGTTTGTGACTGCATCTTATTCTCAATTGAATATGTCAGCTCAAGAGACCAATTCTCCCCATTTCCAGGTAGTTTTAATTTTTTGCTTCAACGTGAAGAAATTTGCGGCTGAACCTCATAAAATGCTGTGTATACGTATAAAAACGGTCACCTTCAGACGAATTTCCAGTGTAGAATTCTTAGCGTGAATTCATAAGGAACCAAACTGCTGAGGTCATCGGTTCCTGACTTACACACTACTTAAACTAACTTGCGCTGAGGATAACACATACAAACACAGATGCCCGAAGGGGTACTAGAACTTCCCGCGGGAGGGGCTGCGCAATTCGTGACATGGCGCCTCTAACCTCGCGGCCACTTCCCCCAGCTGGAATTCTTAGTCTCTTACGTTACCACATGATTATAATATCATACTTTATAACATCTTTATAACATCCCGTGCTTATGCCATCGGGATAACATGTTTAAATACTTTTAGATAACTAGTTGCTTCTCAGCATCTCCTAGTCCTACTCTCTTGTAACTGAAGGCTCTGCATCATGTGGCGTAATTCACTGAAAAACAGAACATTTTCTATAATCTCAAGCCAGTTTTTAAGCCACTACGTTTGGGAGGTTTAATTGTCAACAACATAAACGTCTACATTTGTGCCATGTTATCATCTGTGCGAAATGGTTCAAATGGCTCTGACTTCTAAGGTCATCAGTCGCCTAGAACTTAGAACTAATTAAACCTAACGAACCTAAGGACATCACACACATCCATGCCCGAGGCAGGATACGAAATACTATCATTTTTCCATCATTATCATTTTTATGTGGGTTCGGACAAGGTTGCGATATTGGCAGACGCCTCGCCCACAGACTTACCGTGCTTTTGTTCACTGCTGATTTTTCCGTAGACATTGTGCAAGCGCCTATGAGTATCTGCGACGTTCAGGTTTTCCATCGAAAGAAATTCAGTGACAGCTCCCTGCCTGGAACGCACATCATTCACAGACGGAAATTTTGAAGGCTGCGTGTAGCACCGCTACCTATCGGAACTTCATGAAACTATAGGGAATATTCCACGATTACAACAAAAAATTCCGCATTTTTCAGCCGAAACAGGCCGACAAAGAAATGTGTTTCATCAGTTATTGAACGCCCCTCGTAGTTTGATTTGTGGAAACGATGAACGAAGCCCCACGGCGGAGAGCAAGACTCCCCAGCCCACAAGACAGCTCCCGCCTGCCCTTCTGATTCTGCGCTTTCGCTGCCCTCTGACACAGACTGAGGGAGGAACACTGACTGGTTGCGTGCAGCCGGCCATCAGCTACGCGGAGGTGTGACGCCGTGGATGGTGGTCACGCACTGCCCGCCCTCTGTTGAGATGAAGAAACATCACTCTGCTGCCTGCCTCTCACTGCTGGCCCCTGAAGGCGAGAACGTTCCTATTATTTATCTCGCTCTCGCCGTTTCAGGACTGGTGCTCAGGCAACACCCATCACGCGAGATTCCGCGCGCCGTACCTGCCTTTGTTAGATGCCGACATTTTTGTCACTCCTAAGAACAGCTATGTCTTCTCTTAGCGCATGTTCTCACACAATTTACAGGATAATCTTTCGTAGCACCTTTGTGTGTATTGGTAAATCATTATTCCGTTGATAAGTTCCCAAAAAACGAGCGAAATCAACTGTCTGTGGAATGAAGTAGATATTTTTGTATAATTATCGTTTCTGAAGGTGGCAGAGGTAAAATACAGGGAGCGAAAGGCTATTTACAATTTGTACAGAAACCAGATATCAGTTATCAGAGTCGAGGGGCACGAAAGGGAAGCAGTGGATGGGAAGGGAAGGAGACAGGGTTGTAGCCTATTCCCGATGTTATTCAATCTGTATATTGAGCAAGCAGTGAAAGAAACAAAAGAAAAATTCTGAGTAGGTATTAAAATCTATGAAGAAGAAATAAAAACTTTGAGGTTCGCCGATGACATTGTAATTCTGTCAGAGACAGCAAAGGACTTGAAAGAGCAGTTGAACGGAATGGATGGTGTCTTGAAGGGAGGATATAAGATGAACATCAACAAAGCAAAACGAGGATAATGAAATGTAGTCGAATTAAGTCGGGTGATGCTGAGGGAATTAGATTAGGAAATGAGACACTTAAAGTAGTAAAGGAGTTTTGTTATTTGGGGAGCAAAATAACTGATGATGGTCAAAGTAGAGAGGATATAAAATGTAGACTGGCAATGGGAAGGAAAGCGTTCCTGAAGAAGAGAAATTTGTTAACATCGAGTATTGATTTAAGTGTCAGGAAGTCTTTTCTGAAAGTACGAGTATTTGTATGGAGTGTAGCCATGTATTGAAGTGAAACATGGACGGTAAATAGTTTAGACAAGAAGAGAATAGAAGCTTTCGAAATGTGGTGCTACAGAAGAATGCTGAAGATTAGATGGGTAGATCACATAAGCTTGCACAGGATAGAGTAGCATGGAGAGCTGCATCAAACCAGTCTCTGGACTGAAGACTGCAACAACAAACATCGTTTCTCATTACAACCTTCTCAAAAAGTGGCTAACATCTGTAACGCAATAGTTCAGTTACGGCCTCTACACCACGAAAGATTTTTTAGCTTTGACATAGCCTGAACATTTAAAATTAAATTTCAGTGTCTGTCTTAATTATCAACTACAGTATTTGTTATTTTTGTGTTTTATATCAGCAGTTGTGTCAAATACAACCGAAATTTAACTATCACATTAAGAATATAGTACTAGTTAAATTTTCTATCTAGTGGTATTTAATATTTTTAACAATTCCAGCATTTTTTTCATTATAGAATAGCCTTCGGGATTTTACTGATTTCCTCCTCCTCCCCCCTCCTCTTACACGCACACACACACACACACACACACACACACACACACACACACACACACACACACACACACATGGTCGCTGCTGATACAATCATTTTACGATGCGCTGGTTCGAGGAACACGGCGAGGAATGTAATTCAGGAGCATTTATTGAGTTCACAGATGTTCAGAGAAATGTGCTTTAAAACCGCGTACTGTAGCTATTTTTTTCAGTTTCATAAGGTTTGTTCTTTCATTTCCTACCTTCCCTGAAACATGTGTCCACGGACGTTCACAGATACGCAGTTTAATTTCTATGCTGACCATGAGGAACAGACAGGCTTCTCGCTCCACGTGTGTTCACTTCGCAGCTGCCAACACGTAGGCCGTATATTGGGAATCGACGCTGCGGAATTCATTCCCGAACTTCCAGACTGCCAGGTCGTGGCGACGCGTCATCGATTTATTGTATGTATAAGCACCTGAAGATGGGATGAATGCCTAATACTGGTAAAGGCTTCAGTCAATACATAACAGTAAAATTGTAGTGGCTGTTTTAATCATTAACATTATAATTTATTTCTGTTACACTGTCCTGTGTGGTTTCCGTAGTCACAAAATTTCCGGACACGAGTACCAATAACCAAGTAAATATTCCCGTTATGGATTATCGATCAGGAAGACAGCTCAATAGATCTCAGGTATTTTAATAAGTGAACGGAGACTACATGTATGGAAATTTAGATAATAACATTTTCTAATCGCTACAACGTAGAAGTGCTGTAACAAATGTATTTGTAAAGGCCGCACCCAGAATAGCGGTTGGGGGGGGGGGGGGGGGGAGGGTGTCATGGTTCTCGGTTCTTATTTGAGATAGGAACATGCAGGAAAAATCGTTTGGTTTAGCCCGGACTAGCGGCCATTTCTATTGCTATTCGAATATTTGTCTTACTGTAGCTATGTTACAGTATATTCAGCAAGGGTTGAACGGCAAATCGGAGCTGGTGCCCAGGCAAATGGTACGAATCGATTAATTCTTTTGCAAAAGCTTTTAATTTGACTGAAATTAATTCTCAGCTAATGGAACCACTTGTAAGTGCACCATTCGGATTTTAAGTGCAAAAACAGTCACCATCATTTGGATTTTACATGGAAAAACAGCGAGACTGATGGTTCACATTTGGTCCACCGGTGTATTGGACCATTGTCTCAGAAATGTTTTAACTGTTTGAAAAAAATCTTGCTTAGTTTGGATTTTGCGTGCAAAAAGGACTTTTTTCTGGGAGGTTTTGAAGCGCACGAATTCTGTACTTTAAACCTGTAAGAATCGGTTCAAACTTTACACGAAGGTGGATAGATGAATGAAGTTTTTATCCAATACTCTTTATCCGTTTCGAGGTACGATGGTTTAAAGTTGAGCTAAATGTAGCACGTAAAATCCATTCTTATGTAAACTGAACGCGCGGAGACCGTGAAAACTGAATCAGATAAATAGAAAATGTGTTCTTACGGTAAAATTGAAAACTCGCTTTAAAAAAATCCAGCTTCAGTCGGATTTTACGTGCAAGAACGTTTTTTGTGAGTCCTCTTACGAGTGCCACTTCTATATTTAAAACTTGTGCTAATCGGTTTAGAGTCTGTAAGAAGTTAGACAAATATATGTATTTAATAACCGTCCTGTTGTTTTGTGAATGCTTTATCCGTTGCCACGGTTAAGTGACATTGTTCGAAAGACAATAAAGAAAAGTTATACCACATCAGTCGTCGACCATGTCAATAAAAATCTACATTGGTTGGTAAGCTAAGGCAATGTGATGTCAAAATTATAGTAGAGTAAAAGTTAGGAACAAGAATGAAACACTCTCCTATCACGGCACAAGAAAGGTGATTATGTCCTCTACAGAGATAGGGATGTAAAAGAAACGAAACAGCTTTTCGACATTTTGCAGCTTCGGAAACATTTGCGCTTTTTCACGAGTTAACCCTACTTCCCTAGCGCAGTGAGCTCTCTTAACTGCAAGGTGTTGGAACACCTACATCTTGCATTTTATAGGTTAATGTCCTTGGTCCTGTGCCCAAAATCCAGAAGAATCGGCAGCCCTAGTAAACAATATACAATATCATGTGGCTGAAGAGCTTATACGTCACAGCTAAAAATTTTTTCATGTGGTTAAAATACCTGGGGCGGATTTGTTCCTCGGGGGGGGGGGGGGGGGAGGGGGGGTCTCTAAAATAATTGTCTGATTCTTGGGTGGGTGGGTGGGGACTGATGTTTTTCCCCGAAGGGACCATTTCTCCCCCAAATCCACCCCTTGTTACCTGTGTGGTAAGGGGTGTAAGATCAAATAGACACTAATTCATGTGTTTCTAGAGAGTGGAATGCATTTACAGTAGGAAGTATCAGAGAATGGGAGAGAATGTTTAGTAGGAACTATTCCAGAGTGGGGATGCATGCGTTCTAAACTTTAATGACACATTGTACGGGGTTTATTCGGAAAGTAAGGAATGACCGGTCGTGAAATGGAAAATACAGTGAAAATCTGATGAAGCTTTGCACAGATGCGTCTAGTACGTCCGTCGATCGTATCATGTCGCTCTTTTCAGTTCCGAGCTCACAATGAGAACGTAAAGATGGCTAGAAATTAGCGTGTCCCGCGAACTATGAGGGCCTGGCGAAAGATTTCGCCTGAAGCTATGCAATCCACATAACATAACTATCATGCGGTTCGTTCTACACGAAAATTCTCGGCCACACTCTGCAGGTGCAATGAAGATGCTCCTGCAGTGTTTTCGATGGTAAGTGTTTGATCACTCACAATACAGCCCGTAATTGGCTACCCCTGAGGTTCATCTCTGCTCAAATGAACCGCTGCCTATGAAGACAATATTTTGACACAGACAACGAGCAGCAGTCCAGAGTAGAAAACTGTCCAAAAGCGGCGACTGTGTAGAGAAGTAGCTGGAAGGTGTAGCTAAACGCTGTAAATAAAACAGTTTTGATTTTCACTGTGGTTTCCATTTTGCGACCTATCGCTCCTTACTTTCCGAATAGCCTTCGTATCACGGTGCGTTGGATGACATCATGGCACGTGTCGTGTTATAAGACATGACAGCATGTATTATGTTGAGACGATGTATTGTATTACAAGACATGGGAGCGAATACTAAAAAGTAAAAACGTGCGAATATGTCAAGATGTTATGATTTAAATGCCTTTGAATTTGCCAGATAAGTCGAAAAGGTAGTTCCCTTCGTTTACGTCCCTAATTCTGACCAGAACATACGTTGTATTCGCCTTTTTGTGGTATGATAGGAGCATTTTTCATTCTGGTTTCCTTACGTCCGAGTAATCAAAATATGCATCGTCTATGTATTTTAGAGTATGAAGTGAATGGCTATGAAACTAATGTTCTATTACAACGTTGTTCAGAAAACAGGTATATTTCAGCTGCTAACACCTGACGAACAGATCAAATAATTCACAGAGCACGAGAAGATTGGTGTCTCTTATGGTGGGAAATCAAGCCACAGAACATCGTAGAAAACATCTCAAGTAAGTAAAGTGCCATCACAGTAGCATTTTTCAGCCGATTTGTGTTCTGAAAACTGGTATCTCATCTACCATCTTCTTGCCAGCCACGTTAAATTAACGGAAAACGAGAAATGAAGATCTTTACTGATGAGTAGACTAACCACATTTGCGTGGAGCAGTGTTATAGGAGAGAAAAGGCAACGTGTTTAAACCGCTGTACCGTGGACGCAGTGGGGATCACACAGGCTTGCCGAGCATGTAAACACAAAGCCGGATTTCATACGCAGGAAGGGTTATCTGTTGCTAAGACGGCTACTCAGATTGTCTCTTATGTCGTTAATATAGATAAGGAACAATAGATGGTCTATAACACTTCCTTCCTTGGAGAACGCCGGATATTACTTCTTTTACTCGATGACTTTCCGTCTATTACTACGAACTGTGACGTTTCTGACAGGAAATCACGAATCCAGTCGCAGGACTGAGGCAATATTCCATAGACACGCAGTTTGATTAGAAGACGCTTGTGAGGAACGATGTCGAAAGCCTTCTAGAAATCTAAAAACATGGAATCAATTTGACACCCCCTGTCGATTTCACTCATTACTTCATGAGTATAAAGAGCGTGTTGTGTTTCACAAGAATGATATTTTCTGAATCCGTGCTGATTGCGTGTCAATAAATCGTTTTGTTGGAGGTACTTCATAATGTTCGAACACAGTATATGTTCCAGGCAAAAGTCGTCAACATCCTCGATTGTCGGAATGGATAAACTGCCTGTATACATAATTACGTTTGTGAGTAAGTACTCACACCTGGTCAGTATTTTTTCAAATCTTACAACCTCTTTCCACTGATCTTCCAATTTCTATGCCGTCTCTGACACCATTACAATCATCCGAAACCCTCAAAGGTTCTGTTTTTATTCTGAACTTTAATCCTATTTCAGTATTTATTCTTGATTTCCAGTAGATTTTATTGCGGCAGAAAATTTCGTTTTTGTAGATAACGTCAGCCATGAGACATAAAAGATACAATGATACACACACATATATATATATATATATATATATATATATATATATATATATATATATATATGACCTAATAGATAGTGTCGGAAGTTCCATGTGGCTTTTCGCGGATGATGCTGTAGTATACAGAGAAGTTGCAGCATTAGAAAATTGCAGCGAAATGCAGGAAGATCTGCAGCGGATAGGTACTTGGTGCAGGGATTGGCAACTGATCCTTAACATAGACAAATGTAATGTATTGCGAAAACGAAGAAAGAAGGATCCTTTATTGTATGATTATACGATAGCGGAACAAACACTGTTAGCAGTTACCTCTGTAAAATATCTGGGAGTATGCGTGCGGAACGATTTGAAGTGGAATGATCATATAAAATTAGTTGTTGGTAAGGCGGGTACCAGGTTGAGATTCATTGGGAGAGTACTTAGAAAATGTAGTCCATCAACAAAGGAGGTGGCTTACAAAACACTCGTTCCACCTATACTTGAGTATTGCTCATCAGTGTGGGATCCGTACCAGGTCGGGTTGACAGAGGAGATAGAGAAGACCCAAAGAAGAGCGGCGCGTTTCGTCACCGGGTTGTTTGATAAGCGTGATAGCGTTACGGAGATGTTTAGCAAACTCAAGTGGCAGACTCCGCAAGAGAGGCTCTCTGCATCGCGTTGTAGCTTGCTGTCCACGTTTCGAGAGGATGCGTTTCTGAATGAGGTATCGAATATATTGCTCCCCCCTACTTATACCTCCCGAGGAGATCACGAATGTAAAATTAGAGAGATTCGAGCGCGCACGGAGGCTTTCCGGCAGTCGTTCTTCCCGCGAACCATACGCGAGTGGAAAGGGAGGTAATAAGAGTGGCACGTGAAGTGCCCTCCGCCACACACCGTTGGGTGGCTTGTGGAGTATAAATGTAGATGTAGATATTGGAAACACGGTATCTGTAGTGAGCTCTTGTGGTGCCACTACAGCGATCCTAACGTGGACGCGGCTGAATGGCAGAGAACACACTCCACCACGTGACACGACGACCTGGCCACGAGCCTTTGGCCGGGCGCCTTATGACGGCTGCGACGCAACCCGCAAAGCGTTTGGCGCGTTCTGGCGTTATTGCGGCAGCCAACAGCTGGCTGGCATTCCGCCGCCGCGCACATCCCGCCCCCTCCCATCCTCTCGCCTACTCCACCGTGCATACGGGGAATGTGCTGCCGCCGAGTTGTCGAGCTCGGCTGCTTAATGGCTGCATATTGGCAGCGGAACGGCGATCCCGTCTGTGGGAGGTCCTCATACCTAGGCGCACACATAGAGAGTCAGAAGCGTAGGGTCGTGTAAGGTGCTGCAATAATGCTCGAAAAAAATTTGAGAGAAACGAAAAACAGGGAAAATGCTCTGTACTTACTTTTAGTTTAGATGCTATAGTTTGTCTGTTACTTCTATTACTTCATTATTTACGCTACTGGCCACTAAAATTGCTACACCACGAAGATAACGTGCTACAGACGCGAAATTTAACCGACAGGAAGAAGATGCTGTGATATGCAAATGATTAGCTTTTCAGAGCATTCACTTAAAGGTTAGCGCCGGTGACGACATCTACAAGGTGCTGACAAGGGGAAAGTTTCCAACCGATTTCTCATACACAAATAGCAGTTGACCGGCGTTGCCTGGTGAAACGTTGTTGTGATGCCTCGTGTAAGGAGCAGAAATGAGTACCATCACGTTTCCGACTATGATAAAGGTCGGATTGTAGCCTATCGCGATTGCGGTTTATCGTATCGTGACATTGCTGCTCGCGTTGGTCGAGATCCAATGACTGTTAGCAGAATATGGAATCATCAGTGTATTATCCTGTTCTGTCGTGTTCGTAAAATTGAATTGCATCTTAACCTCAATCAACAAATCGCTTCCGTAGCCAATTTCTATCAAACTACAGAGTCTGCTAAATTACCTAGTGTATCCAAATTTAGCTTCAGCTTCTATCGTAATTGTAAGTACGTTATAAGATACACTCCTGGAAATGGAAAAAAGAACACATTGACACCGGTGTGTCAGACCCACCATACTTGCTCCGGACACTGCGAGACGGCTGTACAAGCAATGATCACACGCACGGCACAGCGGACACACCAGGAACCACGGTGTTGGCTGTCGAATGGCGCTAGCTGCGCAGCATTTGTGCACCGCCACCGTCAGTGTCAGCCAGTTTGCCGTGGCATACGGAGCTCCATCGCAGTCTTTAACACTGGTAGCATGCCGCGACAGCGTGGACGTGAACCGTATGTGCAGTTGACGGACTTTGAGCGAGGGCGTATAGTGGGCATGCGGGAGGTCGGGTGGACGTACCGCCGAATTGCTCAACACGTGGGGCGTGAGGTCTCCACAGTACATCGATGTTGTCGCCAATGGTCGGCGGAAGGTGCAGGTGCCCGTCGACCTGGGACCGGACCGCAGCGACGCACGGATGCACGCCAAGACCGTAGGATCCTACGCAGTGCCGTAGGGGACCGCACCGCCACTTCCCAGCAAATTAGGGACACTGTTGCTCCTGGGGTATCGGCGAGGACCATTCGCAACCGTCTCCATGAAGCTGGGCTACGGTCCCGCACACCGTTAGGCCGTCTTCTGCTCACGCCCAACATCGTGCAGCCCGCCTCCAGTGGTGTCGCGACAGGCGTGAATGGAGGGACGAATGGAGACGTGTCATCTTCAGCGATGAGAGTCGCTTCTGCCTTGGTGCCAATGATGGTCGTATGCGTGTTTGGCGCCGTGCAGGTGAGCGCCACAATCAGGACTGCATACGACCGAGGCACACAGGGCCAACACCCGGCATCATGGTGTGGGGAGCGATCTCCTACACTGGCCGTACACCACTGGTGATCGTCGAGGGGACACTGAATAGTGCACGGTACATCCAAACCGTCATCGAACCCATCGTTCTACCAGTCCTAGACCGGCAAGGGAACTTGCTGTTCCAACAAGACAATGCACGTCCGCATGTATCCCGTGCCACCCAACGTGCTCTAGAAGGTGTAAGTCAACTACCCTGGCCAGCAAGATCTGCGGATCTGTCCCCCATTGAGCATGTTTGGGACTGGATGAAGCGTCGTCTCACGCGGTCTGCACGTCCAGCACGAACGTTGGTCCAACTGAGGCGCCAGGTGGAAATGGCATGGCAAGCCGTTCCACAGGACTACATCCAGCATCTCTACGATCGTCTCCATGGGAGAATAGCAGCCTGCATTGCTGCGAAAGGTGGATATACACTGTACTAGTGCCGACATTGTGCATGCTCTGTTGCCTGTGTCTATGTGCCTGTGGTTCTGTCAGTGTGATCATGTGATGTATCTGACCCCAGGAATGTGTCAATAAAGTTTCCCCTTCCTGGGACAATGAATTCACGGTGTTCTTATTTCAATTTCCAGGAGTGTATTAACACAATAACGTATAACAGTAAGATGTACAGGTACTTTACTAACACATTAATATCGCATTATCGACCTTTTCCAAAGCGCGAGTCCATACTACGGCTGCTGCTTTCATAGCACATACTGCGAAATGTCAAGTATTGATGGCTGGCTCTGAGCACTATGGGACTTAACTTCTGAGGTCATCAGTCCCCTATAACTTAGAACTATTTAAACCTAACTAATCTAAGGACATCAAACACACACCCATGCCCGAGGCAGGATTCGAACCTGCGACCATAGCAGCAGCGCGGCTCCGGACTGAAGCGCCTAGAAACGCTCGGCCACCCTAGCCGGCAAGTATTGATAAATGGTACACAAAATAAATTAAAACTGCTGAAAAGTGGTACTGCTTCTTGACCGTATGCGATACCTGTACGAGTCCACAGAAATTATCCGAAATAATTTTATCTCCTTCTAGCAGTAGCTTATCGTAGGTCGGTAGAACAACGAATGATACCAAGCGAGGGTGAAGGAACCACAAGTTATTTCAGTTTTCAACACAAGTCTCCAAATTCACGCGCATAATTAAAAGTCTGTACTTACGACTTGAATCTGTTGTAAGAGCACACAATATGTTATATGCTCGTGCACTACTATATTTATGGAGCATCAAAATTACCTGTATAAAAAAAACAATATGGATCCGAAAACAGAGGATTCAGAGATCGTACGAAAGATTATCGGCAATGTAAACGTAGGCGTAGGCGGCCGTTGTCACAGTAAATAAAATTCTTCTGGGTTTGAGGCAGCATTGTCATCTGTAAAATTCCACCGTTTCGGCGACTGCTGCATGGTGCCTTCCTCAGGGTGTATTACTAACTGACTTCTTGGTTTGAGGCCGCATTGTCATCTGTAACATTCCGACGTTTCGGCGACTGTTGCAAGGCGCCTTTCTCAGGCTGTATTACTAACCGTTAGCAATACGCCCTGAGGAAGGCACCGTGCAGCAGTCGTCGAAACGTCGGAATTTTACAGATGACAATGCGGCCTCAAACCCAGAAGAATTTTATTGACTATTATCGACAATGGTAATTACAACAGACGATTCGCGAATGAATCGGGAAAGTAGGTAAAATTACAGTGGTACCACAGGTACTCTCTGCTACACACTATAAACGGGCTTGCTGAGTGCAGATAGATAGTACGTCCATTTTATTCAGCTAAACACATGTACAGTTAGCTACACTACTGATCATTAAAATTGCTACACCAAAAAGAAGTCCAGATGATAAACGGGTATTCATTGGGCAAATATATTATACTCTTGCTGACATGTGATTACATTTTCACGCAATTTAGGTGCATGGATCCTGAGAAATCAGTACCCAGAGCAACCACCTCTGACCGTAATAACGGCCTTGATACGCCTTGGCATTGCGTCAAACAGAGCTTGGATGGCGTGTACAGGTACAGCTGCCCATGCAGCTTAAACACGACACCACAGTTCATCAAGAGTAGTGACTGGCGTATTGTGACGAGCCAGTTGCTCTGCCACCATTGACCAGACGTTTTCAGTTGGTGAGAGATCTGGAGAATGTGCTGGCCACGGCAGCAGTCGAAGAGTTTCTGTATCCAGAAAGGCCCGAACAGGACCTGCAACTTGCGGTCGTCCATTATCCTGCTGAAATTTAGGGTTTCGCAGGGATCGAATGAAGGGTAGAGCCACTGGTCGTTACACATCTGAAATGTAACGTCCACTGTTCAAAGTGCCGTCAATGCGAACGAGAGGTGACCGAGACGTGTAACCAATGGCACCCCATACCATCACGCCGGGTGATACGCCAGTATGGCGATGACGAATACACGCTTACAATAAGCGTTCACCGCGATGTCGCCAAACACGGATGCGACCATCATGATGCTGTAAACAGATCCTCGATTCATCCGAAAAAATGACGTTTTGCCATTAGTGCACCCAGGTTCGTCGTCGAGTACACCATCGCAGGCACTCCTGTCTGTGATGCAGCGTCAAGGGTAACCTCAGTAACCTCAGCCATAGTCTCCGAGCTGATAGTTCATGCTGCTGCAAACGTCGTCGAACTGTTCGTGCAGATGGTTGTTGTCTTGCAAACGTCCCCATCTGTTAACTCATGGATCGAGACGTGGCTGCAAGATCCGTTTTAGCCATGCGGATAAGCTGCCTCTCATCTCGACTGCTAGTGATACGAGGCCATTGGGACCCAGCACGGCGTCCCGTATTAGCCTCATGAACCCACCGATTCCATATTCTGCTATTAGTTATTGGATCTCGACAAACGCGAGCAGCAATGTCGCGATACGATAAACCGCAATCGCGATAGTCTACAATCCGACCTCCATCAAAGTCGGAAACGTGATGGTACGCATTTCTCCTCCTCACACGAGGCATCACAACAACGTTTCACCAGGCAACGCCGGTCAACTGATGTTTGTGTATGAGAAAACGGTTGGGAACTTTACTCATGCCAGCACGTTGTAGGTGCCTCCACCGGCGCCAACCTTGTGGGAATGTTCTGAAAAGATAATCATTTGCATATCACAGCATGTTCTTCCTGCCGGTTAAATTTCGCGTCTGTGGCACGTCATCTTCGTGGTGTAGCAATTGTAATGGCCAATAGTGTACCTTTTTCAGTGAGAGCAATTTTCTTACTACAAGAAGTGATCGTTCCGTCGCGGCGTCAGATGTTCGGTGTGTGGCGCTGTTGTTCCGGAATGCGACCGTTACGGCGTGTAGAGCACAAGGGAGGGTGTGTAAGTGCAGCGATGCGGGTAGCAAGCCAAGGCGCCGCGGTGGACCATAGGCCAGTCTACACCCGCAATCCCAGCACCACTGTGCGGGCGGCCGGAAGAGCCAGTAACCGCACACACACACACACACACACACACACACACACACACACACACTCACGCCGTTCCAGGCCTTAACGACCGCCCTCGCACTTACCGAGACGAGCGCGCGGACAACGTGCTTCCCAATAGCCTCGACACAGACCAGTTCTCTGCCTCTCTGCACCCGGGAAAGCTAGGCGAGGAGGGTGGAGGGGGGAAGATTACGACGTCTTGTTGCTTGAGATTCCGTTCAGAAGAACAGCAGCAAATATGCACGCTCGCACGCACGCGTACAAGAAGTGGAAACGTGGTCGGCGGGATAGGATGGCTCCTTGTTTCTATTCGACACCAGCGAACACTGCTATTTGGATATGCTCGTTTCGAAATTTCCTCCACATGATTTGCATTTGAGTCCACAAAGCATCAAGATAATATGACGGTCTTTGTGTTATCGGGAAACAAAATGTTTAGTTTCTTTACGATACCGCATTCAGTATTCTGGAATCAATACCGCACATGTCTTACGACGGTTCAACCATTAAACGAGATGGAATGAAACGTTAACTTTGATGAATTTTCAGACTGTTGTACATTGAATTAAGTTATGATAAAAAAAGAGCATGTTGATATAAAATTACCCTGCGAATAGCCATTCGAATATCGGAAAATTATGAATAAAGTGGTGACTTACATAACAATTTTTAGCGATTTCCTCAATAGTAAGAGGTACGTCACAATTAATTCTTCGGCGTCAATTCCATATCATACTGTTAGTACATCTATGGGCATGTTATACTTCGCAAATCAATACTATTTCTTGGCATACTTTCTGAGTAGGTGGAAACAGAGAAGAATTAACTTTGTTTATACTTCCGATTCCATACCCTGCACAACACTGACATGGACGAAACACACTTTAGTAAGGATACGAATAGAAAATTGTGTTTTGACACGAAATTGCCTCATTTGGTTAAGTGGAACCTTGCGGCGTTCTACTTCCGGTAGACTATGTTTTATCAATTGTACTTGTTTGATATAGAAAGGAAGTTTCCTGCATCCTGAATCTATGTTTACGTCAGTTAAATGGCTCTGAGCACTATGGGACTTAACATCTACGGTCATCAGTCCCCTAGAACTTAGAACTACTTAAACCTAACTAACCTAAGGACAGCACACAACACCCAGTCATCACGAGGCAGAGAAAATCCCTGACCCCGCCGGGAATCTAACCCGGGAACCCGGGCGTGGGAAGCGAGAACGCTACCGCACGACCACGAGCTGCGGACTTACATCAGTTAGCAATGAGTATGAACTACCACACATTTTAAAATTTTGTTAAATGTGAAAACTGCTTTATCAAGTGTTGTGATAGATATAGTCACGTGTTGTTAGAATGACTGGATCTGACCTTTTTATTTCTAGTGTATTATTTAAGGTTTCTTCTCTTTCAGTTTGTCAGAGATCTGTTTTCTTCTAACCGATTGCGGAATGGAAATCATGGTGAAAATAAAAAATGTTTTATTTGCAACATTTAGATATATTTTTCAGCTTCTTCTCTATATAGTCACCGCTCCAGTTCAGACATTTGTCTTAGCGTGGTATCAATTTTCCAGTACCCTCTTCATAGAAAGCAGCTGCCTGTAATTTCCGCCAGTTCCCATGCTGCTCTCCAGCTCGTTTTCTGTGCCAGAATGGTATCCTTATAGCCATCGTTCTGCGTGAGTAGAGATGACACTCGGGGGGCGCCAAGACTGGGCTCTATGGTGGGTGTTGAAACACTTCTCATGGAAAATACCGCAGGAGCGTCTTAGTGTGTGTGGCCGAGAATTGGCATGAAGAAGTAAAGGCACGACGATTACGTTATGTGGAATGCATGAAATCAGGTGAAACCCTCCAGCACACACTTCACACTTGGTGGGAAACTCTACTGTTGCACGAAACTTTAGTTTTTCACTATGCGCTCAGAACTGAAAAGTGTGACGTGATACTATAGACCAGTGCACTAGAGACAACACATTTTCTCAGAGATTCACTATATTTTCACTATGGTTTTAATTTCGCGACCGATCGGAAGTTGAAAAGAGAAGTCCTCGTAGTTTGTGAGAGATATACTTCAGTCAGTTGAACACTTACAAAAGCATTGAGCGTGTGTGTGTATGTGCGCGTGTGTGTTTTGAGGAAGACAATTTACAAATTCCTAATTGGCAAAGTAATATATATATATATATATATATATATATATATATTGTGTGTCCTCATTATTTTGATAATAGTATTTTGCTAACAGAAATCTCATACTGTTATTACATGCTTGATGGTAACAACACTGTTAAGTGCCGTGATTTAAAATCACTAATCCTTGTGAATTGACAAATGCATTTGTGAAAAGTTTACATGAGATTAACTCTTTGAGCGTCTTTGATTGCTTGGATATGGATTTCAATTACTTAAGATCATCTGTTAAGGTAATTTGTGCATGTTCGAAAGATAAAGATTAAGAAAATCTTTATTTTGCCACTCAGAACTGAAAACTGTTGATTTGTCGCTATCCAGTTGCAATCAATGTTATATTATTAATTTTTAACTAACAACCGCCTGCATGCAGCAGAATGAAGGCAGTACAGGGCTATTCACAAGTACTGGGTGGTTATAATTAAACTCACTGTATTGCGAATGCTGCAGGGCAGACTATTGACATCGCAGGGCGCTGAAACAACGTATGTATGTTCATTAATCGGCTCCCTCGTGAAGTATGCTGAAAAAAGTAATAGTTCCACATTCTGCCACCAGGTGGCGGTGCAGGGCTATTCACAAGTACTGGGTAGTTATAATTAAACTCACTGTATTGCGAGTGGCTATTGCGAAGAAAGACCATGGACTACTAGTATATTTGGCACGAATAGCAGCGTTTCGTTGCGTTAATATAGCCGATAGAAACAGCTGTGAAGAGGCCCCATGTCAATAAATGGGTTAAAGAATGCGATAAAGAAACTTGAAGAAACAGGTGCAATGGGTGGTGGCCAAGGAGACGGACACGCCCCATTCTAATAACAGTTGTTGACGAAGTTACTGTACCTGTAGCCGACCGCGCAGCACATGCCTCAAATTCTGCGGCCAGTGCTCGAACTGTGTCACGGAATCGCCTCTCCCATGGTCAACAGTTTACAAGATTCCGCAGCGCATTCTACAATGGTGTACCTATAAGGATTCAGAATGTCAATCAAATGAAGTTCCAAGATAGGATGCACTGACTGTACCTTCGATTTTTGGCAGCCATGGAAATTGATGGCATGCGAGCGGGAACTATTATTTGGACGAAAGAAGGACCACGGTGCCTTGAATGCACAGGATCGTCGGATATGGGGTCCTTCTCCCAAACATGTTGTACAGGCACTTCGACTACACTCACCTCATGAGACTGCATGGTGTGTTTTCACAAGCTTCCTCATTCTCAGTCCGCTTTACATCTACATCTACATCTACTTGATTACTCTGGTATTCACAATAAAGTGCCTAGGAGAGGGTTCAATGAACCACCTTCAAGTTCTCTCTCTGGGTTCCACTCTCGAACGGCGCGGGGGAAAAACGAGCACTTAAATTTTTCTGTGCGAGCCCTGATTTCTCTTATTGTATCGTGATGATCATTTCTACCTATCTAGTTGGGTGGCAACAGAATGTTTTCGTAATCGGAGGAGAAAACTGGTGATTGAAATTTCATGAGAAGATCCCGCCGCAACGAAAAAGGCCTTTGTTTTAATGAATGCCACTCCAATTCAAGTATCATGTCTGTGACACTATCTCCTCTATTTCGTAATAATACAAACCGAGCTCGCCTTCTTTGTACTTTCTCGACGTCATCCGTCAGTTCCACCTGATGCGGATCCCACAGCGCACAGCAATATTCCAGAACAGAGCGAACAAGCGTGATGTAAGCAGTCTCTTTGGTAGACCTGTTGCACCTTCTAAGTGTTCTGCCACTGAATCGTAGTCTTTGGTTTGCTCTACAAACGATATTGTTTATGTGATCGTTCCAGTCTAGGTTATTTGTAATTGTAATCCCTAAGTATTTATCTGAATTTACAGCCTTCAGATTTGTGTTACTTAGCGCGTAATCGAAATTTAGCTGATTTATTTTATTACTCATGTGAATAACTTCACACTTTTCTTTATTCAGGGTCAATTGCCACTTTTCGCACCATACAGATATCTTATCTAAATCATTTTGCAAGTCGTTTTGATCATCTGATGACTTTACAAGACGGTAAATGACAGCATCATCTGCAAACAATCTAATATAGATAAGGAACAATAGAGGGCCCTTTGGGGAACGCAGGATTTTATTTCTGTTTTACTCGATGACTTTCCGCCTATTACTACGAACTGTGACCTTTCTGACAGGAAATCATGAATCCAGTCGCACAATTGAGGCGATACTCCGTAGGCACGCATTTTGGTTAGAAGACGCTTGTGAAGAACGGTGTCGAAAGCCTTCTGGAAATCTAAAAATATGGAATAAATTTGACATCCTCATTCGATAGCACTTATTACTTCATGAGTATAAAGAGCTAGCTGTGTTTCACAAGAACGATATTTTCTGAATCCGTGCTGACTATGCGGCAATAAATCGTTTTCTTCGAGGTACTTCATAATGTTGGAATACAGTATACGTTCCAGAACCCTACTGCAAAGCCGGCCGAAGTGGCCGAGCAGTTATAGGCACTACAGTCTGGGAACGCGCGACCACTACAGTCGCAGATTCGAATCCTGCCTCGGGCATTGATGTGTGTGATGTCCTTAGGTTAGTTAGGTTTAAGTAGATCTAAGTTCTGGGGATCTGATGACCTCAGAAGTTAAGTCCCATAGTGCTCAGAGCCACTTGAACCATTTGAACCTACTGCAAATCAACGTTAGTGATATAGGCGTGTAATTCAGCGGATTACTCCTACTTCTCTTTTTGGGTATTGGTGTGACTGGAGCAATTTTCCAGTCTTTAGGTACGGATCTTTCTGTGGGCGAGTGGTTGTATAAATTGCTAAATATGTAACTATTTTATCAGCATACTCTGAGAGGAACCTGACTGGTATACAATCTGGACTGGAGGCCTTGCCTTTATTAAGTGATTTAAGCTGCTTTGTTACACCGAGGATATCTGCTTCTGTTTACCCATCTTGGCAGTTGTTCTTGATTGGAATTCAAAAATATTTACTTCGTCTTCTTTGGTGAAGGAGTTTCGGAAATTCGTGTTTAATAACTCTGCTTTAGTGGCACTGTCATCAGTGACTTCACCGTTGTTTTCGCGCAGTGAAGGTATTGATCTTGCCACTGGTGTGCTTTGACCAGAATCTCTTTGGGTTTTCTGCCAGCTTTCGAGACAGAATTTCGCTGTGGAAATTACTTCGAGAAGATGAGACCTTTCAGGTGTGTTAGGTGTCCAGTGATATCTGCACGTTATAAGAACATCCTTGTGTAACAAGTGATTCCAGATTTGCAAGAACGCAGTTGTTCACACCACTATTTACATGCAAGACAGGGCGACACCATTTGTCTCCTGGTTGAAGAAAGGTTCGGTAATGACCGCATCACCTTTAGGCAGTTTCACGATGTATGGCCTTCCAGATCCGCCAACCTAAATCCATGTGGTTCGAGTTGTGGGGGTATCTGAAAGCTCAAGTCTATCAGGGATGTATCCGGATTGTTGTTGAGTTGAAGGATAGCATATCGCTCTGATTATACCGGATATGATGCGAGCAACTGTCGATCACGCCGTGTTACGGATGGAGCGTGTTGATGAGTCTGGAGGCCATATTGAACCCATGTTGTAATTTATGACCAGCTACTAATAACTGCGCCATAACCACCATTGTCACATGTTTGATCGTTCCTCATATTTTCCTGCAACAACACAGCGTCATATTTTCACTTGGTGGCAGAAAATGGAACTATTATTTTTTCAGCATACTCCACGAGATTAATGAACAAACCAACGAAGTTTCAGCGTCCTGCAATGTATACAGCCCGCACTGCAGCCCTCTGAATACTACCATTTTAATTATAATTTCCCAGAACCTCCCGGGCTTCGTAAGACGACTGCGCGAAAACTAAACGACACATAGAAAAATGACACATATCAATGGATAGAGCACCTCCCCAAATTTTCATTCGTAACACGCCTTGTGGTGATGTTTCAGAAGCTAAGGGGCAGGCGTGTCAGAACTTTGAGTATAACTGAGCGATGCATGAGTTGTCTCCTTAAATTAGCTAAATGTAAGTCAGTTGTGAGGGTTCATCTATGTCGTACCAAAAAGCTCCAAGAGACAGAAATAATCCGTGGGTTATGAAACACACTGCAGGAGACTGGCTGCGGCCTGAAGAAATGATATTACGTATCGAAAATTGGTGAGATTATCCACTAGTACTATGTGCCTGTTTCTTTATGTGATAGGTTTTGCGCAGCCGTCTTCAGAAACCCCGGAAGTACGTATGAATAATCTTGTGTTACCATGTTTGTTTACACTCTCAACCAGGAGATACGTGATCTGTTGTAAATTTTTTATTTATGCTAGGGTCTGAAAAGCCATGAAGTCAAGATTGCACATGGAATCTTTATCTGGATTGATTACAAAGTTTTAACGGCGTAACACCATTGTTTTATGAGCATCGTTCAATTACACTATGAACGATGAAAACCTGTTTTTAACTATGTCATGTATGGATGTTGTTATTTTAAGGAAGATTTTAACGACACATGAAGCCGTAAAGGCACCAACAAAAATGGTTCAAATGACTCTGAACACTATGGGACTCAACATCTATGGTCATCAGTCTCCTAGAACTTGGAACTACTTAAACCTAACTAACCTAAGTACATCACACACATCCATGCCCGAGGCAGGATTCGAACCTGCGACCGTAGCGGTCACGCGGTTCCAGACTGACGCGCCTAGAACCGCACGGCCACACCGGCCGGCACCAACACTAAGCAAGAATATTTTTTTGATCTGAAGATAGTTAGACTGTTAGACGAAGCTAGTTATTCTTCCAAATAAATATGTGCGATCTTGACTTTATGGGTTTTAAATCACAAACAAATAAAAAAGTGTATTATTTTTGCCTGACGTGTATAGCCTCAATTCATTTAGGTACCATCAACAGCTGTGTGTGCATACGGTTCTGTAAGTGCTTTTTCTGTACTGCTGGTGAAGCTATTGCTGTGCCTTAATCACTAAACACAATTTTCAGCGCAGGACGCAAGCTACGCTCTTCCATGGCCTTAACATGTTAGTTAACGTGGTGGAAGAGTGTGTCCAGTTTGTGCTCTGTGTTAATGTTTTAGTTAAAATGGTGGAATGCCGTTTCTAATCGTTGAAAGAAATTACGTGTTCCGTAACAGCGACGCAACAGTTGTGATGCTGGAAATATCGTGACTCGTCCACGAGCTCTTTTCAATTTACATTTCTTCGTTCTCTCGCTTCCTGAACGACCTTAAGCTGAGTGACACGTCGCCGGTGATGATGATTAGGCAATATGCAATCTGAACCGCGCGAATCTGCATATGACACGGACGACTGCGGATCGTGGCGAAACGTCAGCGATGTTAAATGGGTGGGCACTCGATCGGTCGGTCGGTCCGTCGGTTAGCATACGGATCGGTGCCGTGGTGCGTGGCTGTGACTGCGACCCGCTGCGCTTCCAGCCGACTGCTCCAGCGGGCTGCACCACTGGACACAATTTCTGCCGCCGCTACGTTTTAACGAGCCCCGCCCACCACCCTCACTGAATAAATCACTTGCCCGCCAGCCAAACGCCTGTTTGTATAAGCTCTCCATTTCCATCGCCTCATTTTCTCTCTGCCAGTCGCCGATGCACCGCAGTCGTAATAGACTCTCTCAATATCAGAAAAATATTCAGTCTTCATAATATTTAGACATTAACGAAACGTTATCAGGCTGTGGGATGAAATCACTGTTTCAGTAATCATTTTGAATTTGTTTTTGTTTTTGTTATTGTTGTTGTAATCTTCAGCCTGAATACCGTTTTTATGCAGCCCTCTCTTCATCTATCCATGACGCCTGCTTTCTTCATTCTGACGAAAATAGGAGTAAACTGTAGGGACTGACGGACAACTGGTACTCACGCGACAGCATGTGCCACCTAATATGTTTGACACGTAATAACAGGATTTTTCCGGAATTCGTATCACGTGTTGTGTTGTTGGTAGAAAGGTATCGTATATAGTTTTGGATAGCCCTTGAGATAGGGACTATTTGTATACCCAACAAAAGGATCGTCTTACTGTAAGTATTCTACAGTACAGGTTCAGAATTTGAATATTACACACTCCATCCAGCTTAGGCAAATGGAGCAAATCGTTGGTTGTTTTCGCATTATATGCAGTTTATGGGGCGCTTTAAGAGGCTTATGGAGGTTATATTTATTTCATGGACAATTCCCGAGAAAACCCTAAAAACATGGCTTTTGTGTGCCAACACCGTGCCGCAGATTCCAAGACTGCTATGCACAGCAAATAGCTGAAATTTTTAAGATATGTTCTTAAGATCCTGATCTCAAACAATACTGAAACTTTTCTTGCTATGTTTATCCTTTTCTGAGATACAGAGGCTCAAAGTTACCCTATTTCTACACGTAAAATACGCACGTGTGTGGCGAAGACATGTAGTGCGGAGAAATATTGTGGAAAGTGTCTCTGATATCACAAGGCTTCTGGGAGCCCAGTACTATAGTACTAAAGCACATGAAAAATTTTTGAGCACATAAAATTCGGTCTGAGGGGCAAAATTACTTTTGCGCTATTCCAATGCGACACCAGTAAACTATCAAAATTTTAGTGACCAATATATTTCCTTTCACGTGGGTGACATGCCTTGCTGTAGCAGGGAAAAAGTAGGAAACTAGCGGAAAAATTCTCCTACCGAAGCACAAAAAAGGCTACTGTGGTTCTGTTTTAACTTTTTCTGTGCCCTGGACGTGTATACACGTCCTGCTACGCCGTTCGCCAGGTTTTGTGGACGTGTATATGCGTGCCACTTGGCTTTTCCTACAGTGCTACGGACGTCTGAATGCCTCCTGGGCCGCCTATCTCTCACTGCTGCGGATGAGTTAATTCCATAATTTGGTGAATAAAAAAGTTTCGAGTATTTATCACGCAAGATATGCGCCTCATTGGGTGCTATCGTTTTCAAGAAACCTCATTTCTGCATCTTGACTAGTTTATGAGCTGTAACGATTGTTATGATCACATGATTCGCGAAGCGCAAGCAAGTGAATGGGCGCGTTGCACGACCATCCTTCGGATATAAAACCCAATAACTCTAGAACGAAATGAGATGTCGTTCTGCTGTCAATGATAAAATAAAATTTCGATACCTTATCTACATTTCATTCACTGCAATACGTGAGCTAAAATCAACAATAGGCAAAATTTACACTAAGCGTTTTTACGTCTGTGAAATCTTTAAAATTTCGTGCAGTGTTTTACTTAATTGGATGCAGCGCAGTAAGTATAACGGATAAAGAAAAGAAATTCAGATCTTTATCGAGTGAAATTTTTTCACCTAATGGTTTTCGAAAATTCGGGTGGTAAGTATTTCGGATCGTCTGGAACGCCGTCTATTAGTACAGACACTAGCATTTGGCGCGCAGTGCAGCCATAGAAAAAGCCGCCTCAGCACGGAATACAAACGGCACGTCTGAAGCAACGAAAGAGATAAAAGAGTCTGAAAAGGGAGAAAACCAGCTGTCTCAGGTTACCTTCCACAGCACCTTTAAAATTTTGACAAAAATTTAAGTGTGCGAACATATTTTCGCTTTTTTATTCTAAGCGAGGAGACAGTAGCAGCTGGAAAGAGACCAAAAATTAATAAATACTGGAACGTAGTAGAAGTGAACTTCGTATATAATGAGCGAAGAAGGCAATGGTAGCGTGAGAGAAAGAGAGGGGGACAGTTGCAGTGGACCATAGTCGACAACGACGGAACACTGCTAGATAAAGTGTGAAGGAGATAGTGCCAGTGGAAGAGAAATGAAATAGGAGAAGAAAGTGGAAGTGGGTGAGAGGCTGTGATTAAGGGCACAGGATCTATGACAATGACAACGAGGATGAGAGGGATAGTGGCAGTGAGAAAAAATAGGCGCAGTGGGAAGAAATGAACGAGACAGTGGCAATAAGATATAGGAAGAGGGAGACAGAAAATGATAATGACAGTGAGGTGGGTTGAATGAATGAGCAAGTGGGAGTGTTTAGATGGACGGTGGAGTAGTGGGTGTGAGCGAGTTACGGTTAGGAGAGTTGCATGTTAAAAAAGAGGGCGAATATGTTCGCATGCCAGAATTATCACACACACACACACACACACACACACACACACACACACACAGAGAGAGAGAGAGAGAGAGAGAGAGAGAGAGAGAGAGAGAGAGAGAGAGAGAGATAAAGAGAGATAAAGAGAGAGATTGAGAGAGAGAGAGAGAGAGAGAGAGAGAGAGAGAGAGAGATAGAGAGAGAGATAGAGAGAGAGATAGAGAGAGATAGAGAGAGATGTCCTTGTCGTTGTTGTTGTTGTTATTGTTGATGATGATAAGCTGCGTTTGCTCAACACTCCGGTTACCAAAAATTAATTTTTTAATAAAATTATGTTTTCTTATAAACACAGACAACTAACCTACCTCAGAAACGAGATGTACTTCTAGATGCCGTCCAGTGCCCTCTAGGTATGACGGAACTCAAATAAGCCAGGAGTAGCACTGGTGCGTCTTGAAATGACCGTTTCATCACCGGCTTAAGCCAGAAACGCCGTAAGCTGCGGCGTCGGTCGGTGCGGATGTAAATATTACGCGCCGGAGCTCTCTGTAATGTAATTTGCGAGCCGGCTGTGCGCCGAGGGCTCGGGTGCCTTCTCGAAAGCCAGAGGCGTCCCTTTGAAGGTGCGGACCGCAGCAATTCCACAGCGTATTCAGTCTGCGGCCGGTGTTTGGCGAGCATGTCTCCACTTTCCCGGCTACCAGCATGTGGCCAAGTGCATCGCTTTAATCAGCCCGTCAAGGAGTTTCGTTAATCAGAGTCGTCGCGTAGGTTAACGAAATGTAGAGGTACAGGGAGCCTATTCCTTGTACCCCAGCCAGTAAACCCCGATAGTTTAAAGAATCGAACTGCCACATATAAACAGCTTCAAGCGTGTACAAGTGAGATAATGTGTTAAATACTTGACGTTCAGCTTGTAAAAGAGGAGTAGTATAGAAATGGTTTGAAATTATGCTTAAGGTTTGGTGGGGATCGCTAAGTGCTCTCATTATGAAACAATGGATGAATATAGTGTGGATAATTTACGCCCAGTTTTAAGCAAAAGCAAGTTTCTTTCGCATCTCAGTGTTATTACGTCATATCTCCTGCACTGTTTGTTGTGGAATGATATAATTATGCTGGTGCACTGATACATGCAGATAGTGTTTACAAAGTGTCTAGCGAATCTAAATGTCAGCGATGTTATATCTTCTGAACTATGTGTAGTATAATGATACCAATTTGCAGATACATTCCTTGGTATAATCGGAGTCTGTCTCTAAACTGTGTTGCGAATAGACTCGGCAGTAAAGGCGTAAATAATTAAAACGTCATGTCTGATACTGAAATTTTACTGCGTGAACAGAGAAAATGTAGGAAGCGATATACTTTTTTCCCTTTTATCATTTTTTCGGGAGTGTCGGCGAGAAAATGTTCGTAAAGGTTTAAAATTATATTTAAAGTTTGTTGGAAGTCGTTACGTGCTGTCATTCTCAAATACTGCTTGAACAAAGTTCGAGTATTTGCGCATCGTGCGTCACGCTACCTCAGGACAAACACGCGGCATCTGATTGTAACACGTGTCTTCTAGTGTTTAAAATTTAACGTAAGATCACACCTCATAATGAGTAGATTATAACATCATTTTAAATTCTGAAATTCGGTAAATAATTACGCGAAAAACGGAAATTCAAATATGTTATTTCGAATAATAAACGCTTGGTTGCTCTTATGAATAATAAATGCTTGACTGCTCTTATAAGTAAACTGTTTAACGACCGGTGTTATAGCTTAGAATCCACAGGTTAGAGAACTCATTCTCCACAATTGTGGTCCAGTTACAGTTACAACGAGTTCTTCTTGTGGGGCAGTAACAACAGTACAAGTCCTCCTCGAAAAATAAAGAAACCGCAAGACAGTTGCTTAATCCACAATCTTTTATTATGTAAACAACCGGTATCGGCTGGAGTCAAAAATAAAATCATTTAATCATCTGAGGTCATCTTCACCTCTATGGGAAACCAAAGGTTCCGTGCCAATAGAGAAAAAGGGACAAAAATTCCATAACAACCGTTCTTCCTTGCTGCGCGACTTAGAACACAAACAGAACAACACTGGGGGAGTATGGCCTCAGATGATTTAGTGATTTTATTTTTTAGAGCAGATGATGTAACTTTAAGTGTTCCGGAACCGGTTGTGCATACAATAAAAGATTGTGGATCAAGCAATTGTTCTGTGGTCCCTTCATTTTTTAGAATTGTTACAATCACTTGTGATAAATAGAGAATATTACTAACATCGTGAATCTTGACATTGAAGTTTGCAATATGGACGGGACCAAACATTCCCTTATGAATAAATGACGCAATTAGCGGATCGTCTGGTAAGCGGAATGTATGGGGACCCACTGTTCCTCAAGGGCGCCTAATTTTTTTAAAAAAAATATAAGAACCTTCAATAAATATCGTCCCAAACTAATGCGATAGAAGGCCAATAATAGGCTAGAACACCCAGTCAGAAATTAAAAACACCAACCGTGAATCCGGAACGGATGACAGTATGCCGAACATAACAAGTTAATCGTTAGGTATGGGGCACAAGCCAACCAGAGTGCTTAAAATTACTGAAAACGTGGGAATCGGTGAAAAAAAACGCTTTCAGGAATAAGAACAGTATAATGATGATAACTAATCGGGATAGAATACAGCAGGCCGAAATGCATGGAGATGAAGGTGGGGAAGCGCCCAGCCTTAGACTGAGCGGTAAGCCGTGTTGGAGGTGGAAATCGGGTCTATGCATGCATATTGGGGCAATATGACCTATAGAAATACAAGATAGCGTGGGATTCAAATTTTTCTTGCTCCTGGAGTTTCCTCAGGTAGGCAACCTGCTACTGGTACCAGGTTCCGGGATAGTAATATCGACTGGGAAGGTTTCATGGAGAGTAGATCTATTGGTTTAGGACGTACCGGTGATATAATCTATTTACTTACGTAGTGTTGGCCATTCCAGTCCACACCATACTGAAGAGGAAAGCCATGCTGACGCACAAAAACTGAACGGTCATTAACCCCGTCCATAACTCCGTATTTGTATGGATTGTGCGCATTAAGTGCAGGACGTTTGAAGATGCACTTTCTAAACTGCTCAGAAAAGTATCGTACTACCTACATGATTTTCGTGAGCTAGGGTTTTTGGTCGGCAACGTCTTTCTCGATATTCTTCTGCACATGGGAACCCGCTACGTACAGCCACCTGTGGACTGGAGGTGAAAGTAACGTACATTACCAGCAGAGCGCGCTTGTTCCCCAATCATGAACGGGACAATCAGGAAGTGGTCAGTCTGTGAACAGTCTGGAGAACGTATAGTTTAGCCCGTACACACAAGTCGCTTTACAGCACGGGTTGTTAGCACGGGGAGTTCGTCACCGAAATGGCGTACACCACAACGTCGTCAATAGAACTTTCAGCTACCATCGCCAGTCATTCAAAATCTGCCTCACAGGTTCGTCGGCGGCCAACAGTACAGGGTAGTGGCTGCTGCCTGCAAATTATGGCTCGTAGGTATCCCATAAAGAATGCAACGATTTTGCGCGCTTTCTAGAAGGCAGCTAGAAGACTTGCGTCGATCGATGCAGAACAATACGCACCCTTGTCCACACCATCAATTTGGCCTCTAGGCGTCATTATGAACAACAGCATAACACTGACAATCTGTGGAGCGCGAAGGACGCGGCCTAGGGAACACCTGCAATGGAATTTGGATCAGTGGAGTCAAGTTTTATCCAGATCCTGATCATAGTAGGGAGTAAATAGGCGGCGAGGTGCATATGCATGAAGTCACCAGGTTGAGCAGGGAGATGAGCCAGACATGGTTTGGACTGCTGTCAGGCGCCTCTCATCGGAGTCGGGGATAATTTGCAGTTAATATTTCAGTCGTTTTTCATGATCGTTCATTCACGTTCGACACGTGCTGCTTTACGTTTGCATCGTGTTCGACCTTCGACTGGAGCATGAGACGGGTTTCGAGAGTTTTTACCCGTCGCTGATGCGTGTTGCTTGGTTATGGAAGTAGAAGTTTCCCGCCAGCCGGTGTGGCCGTGCGGTTCTAGGCGCTTCAGTCTGGAACCGCGTGACCGCTACGGCCGCAGGTTCGAATCCTGCCTCGGGCATGGATGTGTGTGATGTCCTTAGGTTAATTAGGTTTAAGTAGTTCTAAGTTCTAGGGGACTGGTGACCTCAGATGATAAGTCCCATAGTGCTCAGAGCCATTTGAACCATTTTATAAGTTTCCGAAACCGGTTTGCGAATAAAGCTTGAAGAGAAATTGTAGCTGTTCTGTTGATCTCCTTCCCCTAAAAATAGACTACATAGCTGCAGATCCAGTCGTAGTATAGTGGTTGGTCAAAATATGGAAATACCACGACAAATACAATCTTCAACGTAAATGAAGATGTTAGGCAAGTGTGCAGGATTACGCTGTTGTTGGAGAATACTCAGTATTGTAGAACAATCAGTATAATGTCGTCTATTTAAACTGAACCACACTTCTCGAACAATCACCATATACACACAAAAACAAATAACTCTTAGACGACCATTCATCAAGAGCGTCGTGAGGTCCGTCGAAGCTGGTCCTAGCTCGGCGAGGAACTGGCTGTACTGCTGCTGCGCTGGCCTTATATGGACGGCCGTGGCCGTCGGAGTACTCCAACTTTCCCTGTATCTGTGAGGCAACCTCAGTAGAAAAAGGTTCGCATTAGTCTTTAGCAAGTTCTGTTTGTTTTGAAGAATTGTTTTCCTCTTGGTTGCGCCTGCAAGAGCTTGTGTATGTTATATGGTACACAAGTGTGTCTTGAGTGTAGTCTGCCTGGCAGGGGCCGTCTGTGGCAGACGTAACAGTTGTATTTGACCACGAATGTACCTGCGCAATTTAATTTCCTCAGTACATCGCAAGTGTTAGTCATGGTTAGAACAGTTCTCTGTGTAGTTGTGACTGTATTATAACGGAGCTAAGTGATTTTGAACATGTGAAAATTGTTGATGCTCATATGATGGGTGTCTTCGTAACCAAGGTAGTCGAAGTATCTGGCATTTGAAGAAGCACCATATTGAAGATTTACACCGCATACAGGGAGTGCTTGGGCTCTGAGCACTATGGGACTTAACATCTATGGTCATCAGTCCCCTCAGGGAGTGCGGAAAAACCATTACCCGCTAAGTCGCAAGGCAGACGAAAGCGTGTATTGAGTGAACGTGGCAGACGGTCACTGAAGACGGTTGTGACGAGGACTCAGAGGACGACAGCTGCAGCAGTCGCTGTAGAACTGAATGTCAAACTCGCGAACCCTGCCAACAACGAAACAACGTGAACGGGGGTTCTATATTCAGGGAATTGTAGGGCGAGTTGGAATTCCAAAACCACTCATCAGTGATGTAAATTCCCGTAGCAGGAAAATGGTACCGAACCATAAAACCTGGATTATGGAGCGTTGGGAGAGAACCGTTTGACAGCCATATGGCGCGCGCCGCTATCCTGTGATCTTGTTCAGAGCGCGCACTGTAATCGATTATAGTTCGCTGTCCTGGTGGGTGTGGCGCTTCGGTGGCGATTTGCTGTGACGTCGCTGGCGTGTGTTTGCAGTGGCCGGCGGAAAGCGAGAAGGTAGTTAGTTTCCGGGTATTGCACGGAACGTGAAGTTCGCTCTGCCGGACCTGCTAGTGACTAGCGCTAAGGTTGTTGTGCCTCGCAATATGAGCAGAGTGGTCTGGGGCGGAGGCGACTCGTCGCTGTGCCGGCCATGCGGTGGTGAGTAATTGGAGTCGGCGTACTTGTTCTGCCTGCCTGTCTGATGTGGAGGTCCGGTGGGGTCCTGTGATACTCTGGCCCGGAGACAACTAGTTGCTAAATTTTGGAGTCGTCTGCCAGGTTAGGGTGTGGGCTCGGTTGGCTCCTCAGATTTTCCCCTGGAAGCTCCAGCAGTGGTCTCTGAACTTCATTCTGATGTCCTGCCCTGAGTTGCGTTCATGTATGGTATGCTTGGCATTCGATGTGTTAGGTAAAGTCTGCCTGAGAATGGCGGTTTTGTACAGTATATACATAGTGAATTACTGCTGCTTGGTATATATGTGGTTTTCTGGGACCTGAACAACACGATCTCATCAATTTGGTTGTGTAACAGCATTTAGTGGTATGTTCTGTATTTTCTCACTGTGTTATTATTAACTTGGTGGAATAGTCGCGTTTGGTGTCGTTAAGGCACTTCTAAGACTGTGTTTTGACTATTCATGTGCGCTTGGCTTTTATTGTTTCGTTTTAAGAAGCGAGAATTGTTTACTGAGATTTGTGTGTGTTGGCTTCCAGCACTTGTTAAGAGCTCCCGAATTAACGGCGCCATGGTTATCATGTGGTGTCGGGATGTTATACTGTATTTTTGAATTTTATCTTGTGTTGTATTATCTGTCGTGTGTTGCAGAACATAACCAAGGTGCGTAAGTGATGGGCAGTTGTGGGAGGCATGTCGGGGAGCTCTCAGCAGTTTATTTCGGGGACCGTTTCTAGTGGGAAGGCTCCGAAGTGTTGAGACCTCCCTCGTCTGTCAATGCGTTGGGAGTTGCCCTCGCCCTTTGGTTGTATCAAATTTATATTTCGTTATTATATTTATAGGTTGTATGTTGCGCTTTTTTCATTTTATGGTGCCAACCGCCATTATCTTTCTCAAAGTTTTTTTATATATAAATCATTTTAAATCGTAATGGCAAGTTAATTTATTATTGGATTTTGTCTTTTGGGTAAACTCTAAAAGCACTAATGTAAAAAGTTCTTTGATTTTATGGTGGCAAGCCGCAATATTATTTTTAAAGCTCACTCTTTTAACCATTTGTTCTGTAAGTTATATGAATTTGTTATTTAAAAGAGCTTACTATTGGCAATTTAATAAATTGTGTACAGAGTCTGCTGTTTGGATATTATTGGGTGGAACTCCTTGAATAGTTGTCCTATAAGAACACACATTTCAGACAGGAAGAGCCTTGTTTCACACTGCAACTTCGGGCTGATTGTACGTCCCAAGAGTGAAATGTGGCGGGGGTTCTGTGACGATTTGGGCAGCCAGATCGTGGCATTCTGTGGGCCCCGTGGTTACTCTGCAAGGTGGCTTTACTGACAAGGAGTGTTTTGACTTACCAAGTCCCTCCCACGGTACAACATTTGTTCCCCAGTGCTGTGTTCCAAGACGACAAGGCGCCTATTCATACATCTCGCCGGCCGCGGTGCCGGAGCGGTTCTAAGCGCTTCAGTCCGGAACCGCGTGACTGCTACGGTCGCAGGTTCGATTCCTGCCTCAGGCATGGATGTGTGTGATGTCCTTAGGTTAGTTAGGTTTAAGTAGTTCTAAGTTCTAGGGGAATGGTGACCTCAGATGTTAAGTCCCATAGTGCTCAGAGCCATCTGAACCATTTGAACCACACATCTCGCACTGAGCGAGTTGGTTAGCACACTGGACTCGCATTCGGGAGGACGATTGTTCAATCCCGCGTCCAGCCATCCTGATTTAGGTTTTCCGTGATTTCCCTAAATCGCTCCAGGCAAATGCTGGGATGGTTCCTTTGAAAGGGCACGGCCAACTTCCTTTCCCGTCCTCCCCAATCCGATGAGACCGATGACCTCGTTGTTTGGTCTCTTCCACCAAACAACCCTACCCCACACATCTCGCATTTTCCACGACAGGATTTGTGAGCTCGAGAATGAACTGCCGCATATCCCTTGGCGACCAGAATCAGCAGATCTCAGTATTATTGAGCCCTTGTGGTCTACGTCGGAGAGAAGGGTGCGTGATCGCTACTTTCTCAATCAGCCCTGCCTGAAGTTGCCAATATTTTGCAGGAAGAATGATGTAAGACCCCTCTGAATACCATAAAGGACATGTATTTATCCGTGACGACTGGAAACTGTTTTGAGTGCCAACGGTTTTCCGACACCGTATTGGGTGTGGTAAGAAAAAATGTAAATGTCGTGTGACTAGGTCCTCCCTGTCGGGTAGACCGTTCGCCGGGTGCAAGTCTTTCGATTTGACGCCACTTCAGCGACTTGCGCGTAGATGGGGATGATGATTAGGACAACACATCACCCAGTCTCCGAGAAAATCTCCGACCCAGCCGGGAATCGAACCCGGGCCCTTAGGACTGACAGTCTGTCGCACTGACCACTCAGCTACCGGGGGCGGACGGGTGTGGTAATGTGACGCGTTTTTGGTGTTTCCATATTTCTGTCCATCGCTGGATCAACAACGTGGAAATGTGGCAAGATCGTTTCGTGTGTTTGTTAGCTGTACATTTACCAAAATACGTTTGACTGTTCCTCTCACTAATTAAATGTCTGAATGGACTGCTGTGTAGACTACAGCTCTCAGTGAGTGCAAACGACATTGAACGGTTCAAATGGCTCTGAGCACTGTGGGACTTAACATCTGTGGTCATCAGTCCCCTAGAACTTGGAACTACTTAAACCTAACTAACCTAAGGATATCACACACATCCATGCCCGAGGCAGGATTCGAACCTGCGACCGTAGCGGTCACGCGGTTCCAAACTGTAGCGCTTAGAACCGCACGGCCACAACGGCCGGCCAAACGACATCGGCTGCAGAGGAGCATTACTTCATTACCATCGTGCAGAATTAAATCGTGCATAGTATGTTTCAGAGAGATGCTTAAATATATTTATTTGTGAAAGCACGACGAGAAATTATATTATGGACAGCTCCTCAGCCGTGTCAATTGTAATGTAGACGAGTGCATACAATTATCACTGCGAATGAAGATCAGCCCCATACTAGATTTTGGAAAAAAAACGACATTCTGTCTATGGAGTGCGTGATTGATTCTTTTGTAAACATTTATTGTTTATATATTGACACAATCACTTGTTGATGACACAGTCATAACCGGTTTCTGCCGTACAATGACCATCTTCAGATGCTAAAACAATACAAAAGAAAATTTATATTAAAACCTAAAGATAAGTGCAATATTTAACCAGGCTTATTAATGACCTAACTGAATTTATGCGAAATACGTATAGTTCATGCCTAAAGGCGGCATACACTGAACACAGGTTCATGCTTTGTCAAATTAGCTATAAAATGTAAAACACCTTTCTTATATAGATATACTTTTTTTTTTTTAGATTTTGTTCACCCTCTTTGCGCTAGATGCGCGCGTCCTCTATAAGATGGTTTTCATTTTTCAAAAGCCTAGAATATACAAGTTTACTATTAATATTTAGGTCAAATGTACATAAAATTTAAGATTGCAGTACAGATCGTTAAATCAGTAAAATAACATTTCATAACAAGGAGAAAACATTGCTATGGATGAAAATAGTAGCAGCACTTGTAGAGTGTATTTCTGACGACCGACGGCGCTGTATTTCCGGCTATTGCCTGTTTATGCTGTTGTCCATCGGTACGACAGGGACGTTACGGGCAGGACGACGAGTGTAGTGCTCTGCTGCGGGTGGATTCCCATACTAGCGGGTTTCCACGTTTGTTAAACGACAGTGCAGATTTCGGGCTGCCCCCTGGCTTTTACCGCTTCGGTAAGAGCTGCCGCCGACACGGACGGGCACAGTTGGTGCTCAGAGAACACGCTCGGTGAGCACCGGCGCTGCGCTGTACCAGTAGCGGCCTACATTAGAGGCCATGTTAACACTGGCCGGTTCTTCGCTGAGCGGTCCCCACCCCCTTGTCCGGGCAGTGGCGGAGAGCTTTTTGTAGTGGCGCCGGCCCCCGACGAAGCAGACACCAGCTGGTAGTGCGGCCGAGAGCGGGGCTAATCCATAAACTACTGCCGCCACGCTCCCACGCCCCAGCTGGCACCATGTTGTCGAGGACGGGGTGTGTGCCCGCCAGCAATTTGACATAATACTCCTATTCTACGTCTACGTCCATACGCCTTACAGTGTAGGGCGGGGACTACTTACGCTACAAACACGGTTTTTGCGTTCGCTGAAGCATTTACAAATGTAATTTTTCTATTAAACATTCTCTAGCTGTTTTCGATATGCTTCAGATTAATGTGTGTGTGTTATAAGGCGGTTAACTAATAAAATATTCGTGCCACAGCATTTCATAATGAAGAAAGACAACTGATGAGCCCCATAAGTAATAAGTCACGCAGCGTCAGTGACATTAAACTAATAAGTGTGACAAAGACTACGTACGCGGCGAGGTGGATAACGAAGGAACCTAGCACCCAGAACTCTCCCGTTCCACCAATCACTGATTTGTTAAACATACACTGCTGGCCACCGTAAATGCAACACCCTCAAGGAAGCATCCGAATCAAGTGAAATTTACACCATGAGTTTGCAGCGATGAGATATGCAACTGATTAGAATTTCAGCGCAGACGCACATCACGCGCTCCTGTGGCGCCACCTCATAGCGCCATTTAAGGCTTGGCGATTTCGACGAGTGTACGTTCGGCACGTGTGTTTACCTTGTGGTTGTTTCACAAGACGATCAGTTATGCCTCGTAGACAACAGCGAACATCGTTTGATCAAGTATCCGAGTTCGACAGAGGAAGGATAGTGGCTTACCGAGATTGTGGATTATCATACAGAGAAATCGCTAGTCGTGTTGGACGAAACCAAACAACTGATTTAATGCGGTGCACCACTGCACGTGCTGATAGGCAAATTGTGCGCGTGGCAGTGACGGATCGCTCAGTGACATCCCGAACCATAGCACAGCACATTGCGTCTGTAACGCATCATCCAGTGTCTGCGCGTACCATTCGACGCCGTTTACAGCAGAGTGGTGTGTCCGCAAGACGTCCATTGCTTCTTCTACCATTGACGCAGAACCACAGACGTCTCCGTTGCCAATGGTGTGATGACAGACGGATGTGGACGGCAGAATGGAATGACGTTGTCTTTACTGACGAGGCAGGCTTCTGTCTGCAGCACCACGATGGTCGGATTCGAGTGTGGAGACACCGTGGAGAGAGGATGCTGGACAGCTGTATTATGCACCGCCACACTGGTCTTGCACCGGGTATTATGGTATGGGGCGGTATTGGATATTACTCTCGCACGCCTCTAGTACGCATTGCCGGTACTTTAAATAGCCGGCGCTACATATCCGAGGTGCTGGAGCCAGTTGTCCTTCCTTACCTTCAGGGCTCGGCCACAGCCATATTTCAACAGGATAATGCGCGACCACACGTGGCATGCATTGTCCAAAGGTTCTTCGTCAATAACCAGATTGAATTGCTTCCCTGGCCGGCTCGCTCTCCGGATCTTTCGCCGATAGAAAACATGTGGTCCATGGTTGCTCAACGAGTGACCCAGATTACATCCCCAGCTGCCACACCAGATGATCTTTGGCAACGTGTGGAAGCTGCTTGGGCTGCTGTACCCCAGGAACACATCCAACGTCTCTTTGACTCAATGCCGAGACGTGTGGCAGCGGTGATCTCCAACAATGGCGGCTACTCTGGCTACTGATTCTGGCAGGAACCACATGTCACAGACGTCTGTAAACGTAATCATTTGATACTTGGTCAACATGTTATCTACAAAATAAATTTTGTTGTGCTACCTCTTGTCTTTCTTGGTGTTGCATTTACGGTGGCCAGCAGTGTATATTTATTAACAAAGGATCGAAATTTCTTACATGAATCTTTGATCGTCACGAACTTTTTCGAACAATACTGTCTAAATTGATTAACGTATTTTCAACGATTACGTGTTTTGGCTGCTGCGATAGTCAAATTCATTAATTAAGACAGAAGTAATAAAATACGGTATACATAACACGTTTTATTCTCATTTTATTTTAAACTTAACTGCAGGAACTGTTGTTGGCAGTAGCTGAAACTAGCTACAATAAATGAAAATACAAGTGTAGTAGACTGTATTCTTCGCAAAAACGAATACTTATAACGCATATTTGTAAGTGCTTCCAGTGGTCTACTTGGAATAATTAATGTGTCATTAATCTTCCACTCAAGTCAACTGCTCTGAGATATACCAGCTAATTATTAATTTCAGTGTCTTACCCATTTTCAGCAACCGTATTTCTGGTTGTTGTAATAGTCAGCAACCAGTTGCACCAAGGAAATTTTATTCCTTTACCGGGTTCAGACACCTTTAGCCTTTCTCCAGAAGATTTTTAACTATCGTGCCACCAGCAAACGTCAAAAATAAGCATGTGTATGCAGCATTTTACCTCCTCTTTGAGGAAGGGCACTAGGTGCCTGAAATCGGTAAAGGAATAAAATTTCCTTTTTCAAACTGGTTGCTGATTATTTCGACACATTATTAATTGCTTTGGTTTACTGAAAATACGAATTACTTATGAAAGTTCTCCTTTTAACGTGTGTAGTCATCTACTAGCCTCTTTGCTTAAAGCAGCCTGTTACTACAGATCTGCTGTTATACAGCTTACCTTCAATAACCTGGAGCCCAACAATAGTAAAAAGAAATTATGATAGGACAGGAAGGCTAGTTGGTTACTTCAAGAATCGGCCGGCAAAAGTAATCACATCATATTCTTTTCGAATGTGAGGCTAGCAAATGATAGCTTTCTACATCTAAATCCACAACGATACTCTGCAAACTACTGAGAGGTGCACTGTACAATATAGGCTACTTCTCACTGTATCACATAATATAGTTTCTCCCTTTTAATTCACAAAAAGTTCGAGGAAAATTTAATTGCGTAATTGCCTCTGCATGCGCTGTAATTAGTCTAATCTGATCTTTTCATTCCCTTTGCGAGACTTACAGGATGATAATTACTGAAATATATGGAAAAAGCGTAAATTAGTTACAAACTTGGGCGTGCACACACTTTCTTCAACATATAAACGTCACTACAGATATTTGGACTTAGGTTGTGACATGTTCGTTTTGCTTGCCATCGTTGGCGATGATGTGGTGTAGGCGAATAGCGAAATTCTGCATGACCCGTTGAAGTGTCGGAACATCGATGCTGTCGATGATCTCATTTTAGTTCAGAAATGGTTTTGGGGCTATTGGTGTACACCTTATCTGTAATATAGTCCCACAAGAAGGAGTCGTATGTGTTCAGATTCGGAGAAGATGGCGGCCAATCGGGTCCGTACCTGTTGCCTCTGGGTACCCCCCAGAGCCAGAGTGCGAGCCCCAAAGTGCTTCACCAGGACATCAAACACTCTCCTACTTCGGTGGGGTGGAGCTCCGTCTTACATGAACCATATCTTGTCGAAATGACGGTCACTATGAATAATGGGGATGAAATCATCTTCCAAAATCTTACGTGCCGTTCGGTAGTCATAGTGCCATAAAGGTATGTGTTGTGACTGACAATTCGCACTTTTTCAGAACACAACTTTTATTGATGTAAGTTACAAGGTTGATGACTGGACTCACAAACGAAAGGTATCAATAGCGAAAAAAAAGTCTCGTAATAGAGGCAAACAAAAGTTCACTTCTTATTTTCCGCAAAGGTTCGTAGTAAAACACTCACACACTAGTAACAGTCCAATACCGAGACGAAGACGTAATCTTCGACGGTTGCAGTACACGAGGTCGGCATCTGGCGTGAACTGAACTTCGGGCCTAGTTCTAGCCCCTAAATAGCTGTCTCCAGCCAATCAGAAACTTCCTGCAGGCCGTGGCTCGAGCTCCCTCTGCAGGAAGTAGTGCTCGGAATGTCTGTTTCCATTATCTTGTATGTAAATAGCCGGTGTTTACCATGGTGCTTCTCGGTACGCCTTTGGGCATAGGCAATCTCGTGCTATGTAGTGTTATATAGGTTGCCGGCCCTCAGGGGCTACCTTGGCTCCGGTATAACAGAATGCAGCACCGATTATTTCGTGTCTGAGCATTTCACACCACATAGTCATCAGTTGAGGGTGAAGAGACTTCTCACTCGCGAAATGCGTAGACTCTGTCCCTCAAAAGGGCCAATTTTACTTATTGACGAACCCATCCAAGTGAAAGTGGGCTTCGTCGCTAAACCAAATTCCCATCAAGACCCTCGACAACCGTACAATTTGAACGTCCTAACGCAAACCGTTCACAAGTTATGAGATTTTATTTAATATAGTTCTTAATTGTCACAGCCTGTATTCATGGCGCTGTAGGGCAATCATAGACGCCGCACTTGATAGTGGTTATTCAAAATATGGGAGTGAGTTTTTACAGTATGGCGTCTGTCGTCAGGCGTATGCCAGTTCCATGTCTGAACCATCTCAATGACACTAACCGATGGGTGAACAAACCTCGTGCTACCCTATGTTGTCGTTCAATACCCCCCACTAATCCTATGTGGCAAGTGTTCCGCGCAGTTGTAGCACTTGTAGAGAGGAGTGAGTACATAATATTTTGAATAGAAACCAATGTCCTACGACGGTTTCAATTCAGATCTTTAACTCATCCACATCTAGATGAGGAATTCGTGTTTTAGATAACAATTCGAAATGAAACATAATGAGACATCCATTTCTCACAGTTTATGCAAAGTTTAATTTACGAGACTCCTGTAAGAGACAGAGGACGATCGGCTGGAACGAGTTTTGGCCGCTACACTAGAAATTGAAGAAACATCAGGTAGGATGGAGAGTATATACCAGAACATGCTTCGTAGGCACAATGTCTGTACGACATGTGGTCGCCACATCTAGCCGGTATTGTGATGCATGAGTACTGTTCTGTACGCACTATATGCTGGGTTCTTTTCTGTTTTGAAATACTATAAACATGGAAAGTTTAAGTGTTAATACAAAAAATGCGCTTAATTGATAAATGGATGCTTTGTCTGGATATGTGTTCCTATTCGAAATAGTATGTATTGACTCGTCTCTAGAAGCCCTAGAAGTTTGTAACGGGAATTTCCGGACATCCTGCAGAATGGACTGTGCGAGTGTTCTGCATTTTCCCAGAATTCTAGTAGTGCACCGAATCTACGAGATATTCCATAGTGCACCGAATCTACGAGATATTCCATTTCATTTCATATCCCCACAAATTCTTGCGCCCAGGTGTTTGTGTAGGTTGATTAATTCGAACTGAGGCTCGTTATTTTGTAACAAAATGAACAGAAGAAGAATGTATGCCAGAAAATGTCGGTAACTTAAACGGTGGTTGCTTTGTTCTTATTTGTAGGAGAAATTCATGAGGAATGTACTATAAGCAAAAAAATTAAAACAAATGACACTCGTTGGGGAGACATCTAAATTGGAATCTGTGTCTCGGGCGGCAGCGGGAGGAAGCCATTAGTTTTAAACGGGGGGCGCGAAGTTTGCGCCGTGTCGACAAGTGGCCGGTGAAGGCGGCGCAGCCTCATTTCTTGGAGACCGCGACACTGGCCGAGACAAAGGAAAGAATTCGTTAGTTGAATTTGATAATTTGGGAGAGCCGCGGGGGATGCAGCCCCGGAGTACGGGCTGGCATTAATTAAGAGCGGGAGCGCGAGCAGCCGCAATTACAGATTCGGGCCACGAGGTCCGCACAAAAGACACGCTGCCCTCCGGGGAGCGCGCCGCGCGCGGCTCAAAAAAAATGACTGCAGCGAAACAGCCTCTCTGGGGACGGGGGTCAGCAGCGGAACTACGGAAAGCGAAAACATATGGCTCGTCCAGCCAACGGACAAAGAGGAGGCCCGGCCGAGTGCAGCGCAGGAAACTACCGCGCTGGCGTGACAAATGAGGACTACACTGGCTCTGCAGGGTAATGGCGAGGCCGTTGTGTTGGTACCTCTAAAGCACACAATAATAACCACCATCTAGAGCAACTGCAGACGCAGATCGTTTTAAGAGACAAACCTACAAACGTAATGGCACTTCCATAAGATCGTTTTGAGAATCAGGCCAGAATGAAATTTTCAATCTGCAGCGGAGAGTTTGCTAATATGAAACGTCCTGCCAGGTCAAAACTGTTTAGCGCTCCGAGACTCGAACTCGGGGCCCTTGCCTTTCGCTGGCAAATGCTCTAGCGACTGAGCTACCCAAGCACGACTAATGACTGCTCCTCACAGCTTTATTTCTACCAGTACCTCTTCTCCTACCTTCCAGACTTCACACAAACTCTCCTACGATACATACGGGACTAGTATTCCAGAAAGAAAGCTCTCAGGAGGGTTCAGAAATCTTGCTTGGGTAGCTAAGCCGGTAGAGCACTTGCCCACGAAAGGCAAAGGTCCGAATTCGAGTCTCGATCCAGAACACAGTTTTAATCTACCAGGGAGTTTGCTATCATCGCACGTTCCTCTGCAGAATGAATATTTAATTCTGGGAACATCCCCCAGGCTCTGACTGAGCCATGCCTCGGCAATATCCCATCTACCAGGAGTGCTAGTCCTGTACGTTTCATAGGAAAGCTCCTGTGAAGTTTGGAAGGTAAGAGACGAGGCTCTGGAGGAAGTTAGGAGGAAATGTGGGGAAAGACCGTGAGTCATACTCGGGCGCTCAGTCAGTAAAGCATTTGCCTGAGAAAGGTAAAGTCACTGAGTTCGAGTTCCTTGCAGCACAGAGTTTTCATCTGCCAGGAAGTTTCAGGAAGATTAGGTTTAACGGTATCTTAGGAAATAGATAAGTTCAGCTAGGAGAAGGAAGAGGGAAGATCTCGATCGTGTTCATTTCCAAAGGGTTATTTGGTAAGCGTGATAGCGTTACGGAGATGTTTAGTAAACTCAAGTGGCAGACTCTGCAAGAGAGGCGCTCTGCATCGCGGTGTAACTTGCTGTCCAGGTTTCGAGAGGGCGCGTTTCTGGATGAGGTATCGAATATATTGCTTCCCCCTACTTATACCTCCCGAGGAGATCACGAATGTAAAATTAGAGAGATTCGAGCGCGCACGGAGGCTTTCCGGCAGTCGTTCTTCCCGCGAACCATACGCGACTGGAACAGGAAAGGGAGGTAATGACAGTGGCACGTAAAGTGCCCTCCACCACACACCGTTGGGTAACTTTCGGAGTATAAATGTAGATGTAGATGTAGAACCATCCCAGCTTTGGCCTGAAACTGCTTCCAATTAAAATGTTATTCGTTATTTCCTGTCAGAAACGGCATATTTTGTTATAACAGAAAGTCTTCTACTGAAACAGCATTTGTTTCTGGGACTACCCAAGGAAACGTTACAGACTACCTGCTGTTCTTCATCCGTACAAACTATCTAGGAAGAAATCTCTGCAGCCCTTTTGTATTGTTTGCAGTTCATCTGCCATCTAGAAAAGTCATAATGATATCAAAACGAATTGCAACATGATTTAGACACTATATGTTCATGATGCAAAAAGTAAAACTTGATCCTGAACAAGAAAAGTATGAGGCCCTCTGCGCAAGTAAGAAAACAATGTGCTACATTTGGGTTACACGATAACCACATAAATTTAAAGGTTGTCATTTTAACCAAATACCTAGACGTCCAATTACAAACAACCTAAATTAGAACCATCATATAGAAAGTACTGAAGGTGAACAAAAGATGGCGTTTTATTGGCAGAAAACTTAGAAGGTGCAATGAAGCTACTAAAGAGGCTTCCTGCACTAGGTTTTTCCGTTCTCTTGTGAGGTATTGCTGTACGGTATGGGATCCTTACCAATTCAAATTGACTGAGGACATCAAAGAAGTTCGAAGAAGGGGAGAAGCATCACTAAGCCTGTGGGTAGCGGCATAGAGCGCCATGCTTTTTCACCATTATAGAGCAATGTCGTTGGCACATTTGAGCCAAATTTAAAGATCTGTGCAGCATTGTGAGACAGTTACGGGATACCCGAAAAATTGTGTTCCATAGTTTAAAATGATTTGTAAGATCGGATGAGTTTTAAATCTCCAACTTCACGGTACGCACACAAACTGGGAAGAGGCCACCGTCGTCAGTTCCTCTTGTAATTATGACGTCACATTCCATTTTAGTCCGACTATAGTAACGGCTCCGAGAAACTGGTCCGTTGCGTAGTAGATGGGTTGTCTGTGGTGCTCGATGCAAGCGCCGCACTCTCGACTTTAAAGAGAGCATCCCTCGTCACAAAGAGGACAAGCCGATGACGAACACTGTCCATGCCGTGGGCTCCTGTAGAGCACAAAGGTCAAAGCTCGTTGTCTTCACTGTTTGCGTACCGAGAAGCGGGAGATTTGAAAGTGAACCCATCTTCAAACTTATTTCACGTCAAACGGCATATTTCTGGAAATAAAGCCCTCATCAAAATGTTGTGTACTAAGACTTCTCCATAATCCATAGAAGCCTATTATAGGATTTGTGAAACACCTCATGTAGTAAGGATAGAAGCTGAAGTAATGAAATAATATTTGTGCCAAAGCCATAACTTTTTTTAGCATTTAACAGTTCCACATAATGAAAGATAATAAGCTCATTTTAAAAATATTATTATACCTTATAACACATTCACATTTCAATCTTTTGTACAGAAATCTGCAAATGTTCCCGAGGCTCTCCGATACTGGAATGGCACCCCAGCTTTGTACGTAATGGGGAACTGACATTTGCGTTGGGGAGGGCATTGGACTAGAGTAGTCTCTGCAGCGCCCTGAGCTATAATGCCATGGTGGTGTAGTGCTTAGTACATCTGCATATTAAATTAGAGATCAGGGTTCAAGTCCTGCTATTGGTACACATTTTAATTAATTATTTCCTCTTCTATCCTTATTGAAGATAAAGGTGAGACTCATATCTCCAGGAAAATGTAATTACATCAAATCAGTTACGAGGATGATGTATCCACACGCAACGTGCCCATGAGAAATGAGTACACGCTGGAAACTAGCCTGATAAATAAATGGAAATGCCGTGTGGCTAGGGCCTCCGGTCGGGTAGACCATTCGCCTCGTGCAAGTCTTTCGAGTTGACGCCACTTCGGCGACTTGCGTGTTGATGGGATGAAATGATCATGATTGGGACAACACAACACCCAGTCCCTGAGTGGAGAAAATCTCCGACCAAGCCGGGAATCGAACACGGGCCCTTAGGATTGAGATTCTGTCGCGCTGACCACTCAGCTATACCGGGGGCGGACACTAGCCTGATAGAAAAGTATCGTTCTTTTAATTGAGACTGTGGAAGAAATCAACTAATGTATTATCTTTTAGCTGTACGTGTATTAATGCTCATTCCTCTCCAACACTTGGACCAACGACGCTATTTTACCGATGTAGAAAAGTGATGCTGTTTGCGCGTTTGGCAGAGGCAACTGTTAACATCAGATTAGTTTCAGATACGAGCACTGTCAGTATCTATAGGATATCTACGACAGATACAGCTTTATCAAATTCCGTAATGTCCAGTAAATAATACTAAGAACAGGACTGCAAGGGGACTGAGGCGTCTAAATCTCCACAACCTGAGCATTTCCAGGACCGCACCGAAGTGTAAACTGTCTTAACATAAATGAAAAATTTAGACAACTTATCAAAGAGTGTAGATTGCATGCGTGTTGTACTTCAAGGCCGCAGACACCGGCGGCTGCGATGGAGATCCACCTATATTTTCTGTTTTCAACTACCTTATTAAATTATTATCAAAAATGAATAACTCGACTAAAATTTCCATGTGACGACACGGAAACTATTATAGGGAAGCAAAGTTAGAATGAAGAAGGCAATTGCATATGAGTAACATTAAGTTCTATGAGAGAAGTCAGTGTAACAAGTGAGAGTAATTAGGAGATATACATACTTGTTTTCAAGAACATCTGCACGGGATAAATGCTTTCTGAAGAGATGTAGTGGTGAGAATGTAGTCTCCTTAGTTTGGTAGAGGCATTTTCACTTGTGGTCCGACGATATCGTCACGCGTTTAACAGTTTCTGTGAACTTATCGCTCGGGGCAGCTTCATGAGCTCATTCGCTTTGGTACCGTGCAGAGCGAATGCCCCTTAGAGTGCAGAGTATCGACAACCAGCCCGCCATTAGTAGCAATCTGAACTCGTCGCACGTGATCTCTGTGGACGGCAGAACAAACACCGGCTGCGCATGGGATTAGCAACTTGTGTGCGGACGATCCCGCCGTTGGGTCCAACTCTGAATAATCTGCGACGAGCGCAGAGATGGCGGTGGAACTAATATTGCCAGTGCAAACTGTCGTCGAGCGTGCTCAGCTTCAGCGTAACTCTGTCTGCATACATACGGCAACGACAAACACAGTATTTCTGTGACTCTAAATTGACAGGTTGCATCAGCGCCAACTTCTGTAGTACAAGTAGTGTCGTGTTACTAGTTTCCCTATTACCGCAGGAGTACAGTACTAAGCCCCAGAGAATAGCAAACATTGCTTCTGCGCTTGCAGTTTCTCATGTCGTAAATATATCCGAGGCATGAGCTGCATGTCACGAATCGAGGAACTGGTCCTTCATCGAATAAGGCAGAAGGGATCAGAAGCTGTTATGCGCGGAATTTATTTTGAGAAATAAGCAATATGTGTATCTGTGAAGGGAGATTTTCTGTCCGTTCCTCGATAGGCTTGGGAAATCAATTGTACATAACAGAGCCGAAATGCAGAAGTAATAGAAGGGTCATCTGTATTCGACTGACACTGCTGAAAAAGAACTATTGCACGATACTCAAGTTGGTCAATGGAATGTGCAATTTCGTGTTGGCTCATTTAGCGGCCTGGTATGACGCTGTGGCGATACATCCATTGTGAAGCTGTATGCAGGTCTGAGACTAATCTGAAAATAAAATCTGACGCCGCTCCTGTGCGTTGTAACTGGGCGCAGCACTGTCGAGATGCTCCTCTTCGCTGCCGCATCAAGTAAAGCTGTAACAATGGTTGCAGTGCTGAGAGTCCGTGGTATTCCAATTGTCTTCGCGTTGTACCCACTTATACACCTTTCAAACAAGCCCATTTCCTGACTCAAGGTGCGTTACATGACGTGACCAGGCGTGATCCTGCACAGCCTAGCGAATCTTACACCAGCCCTCTCGGGCGCTAGTCGAGTGTTGCCGTTGAGAGCCTGCATAGCAGTGAGTAATTCCCTCCTGAGTCCATCCATTCTATAATCGCATGGCAGACGCGAGCAGCAGTATCGCGGAACGATAAAACCGCAGTCCTGATACACCTATACTCCACAAGCTACTTCATCTCTTCCACTCGCGAATGGTTCACAGGAAGGACGCTGGTGTCGATCCTCTGTGTGAGCTCTGATCTCTCTAATTTATCCTTCGTTGTCTTTCCACGAGACATACGTAGGAGGAAACAACGGATTTGTAGACTCTTCTAGGAAAGTACACCCCCGAAACCATACTGTGGTGCAGAATGCCTCACTTGCAACATATGTCACTAGAGTTGACTGACTGTGTCCATGACGCTTTCGCACTTACTGAGTGCACCTGTAACGAAACGTGCTGCTCTTCTTGAGATCTCCTCTATTTCCTGTATCAATCCTGTCTGGTACAGATCCCAGACCGACGACCGGTAGTCAAGTACTGGTCGAACAAGGGTTTTATAAGCTTCCTCTTTAATGAGCGGTCTACATTTCCAAAGAATTCTTCCAGTGAATCTCAGTCTGGCATCTGCCTTACCTAGGATTTTTACGTGATAGTTCCTCTTTAAACCGCTCCGTACTCATACTCCTAGATATTTTATGGGTGTAACTGCTTGGTAATAAACTTTCACAGAAATTTAGAACAAGCAAAGGCCTTCTACAGGGCTGTCCCATGTCACCATAATTATTTATAACCTATATAGTTAGAACATGGTCTCGTAAATGTAATAGTATGGGATTAGAAATAAGAGATGGAGTTTACCTATATCATCTGATGATCAAGTAGTCGTAGCACAAGATGGGGAGGATGCTAACTATATGTGCAATCAACTAGCAGTAGTACTCAAAACTTGGGGTTTGAAGATCAATTACCAAAAAACAGAATACTTGACTAATGATTCAGATGAGCTATACATTGAAGGAAAGAAAATCAAAAAGATAAATACTTTCTGTTATTTGGGATCCATTATAGAAATCAAGGGAAAATCAGAGTCAGAAATCAGTAAAAGAATTAGTAGCACACGGAAGGTCATTGGGATGCTTAACTCAGTCTTACGGAGCAGGAATATAATGAGCAGAACTAAAAAATTAGTATAAAAATCCATATTAGAGAGTGTGGTTCTGTATGGAACGGAGACCTGGACAATTAACCTGAAGCACAGCACATTAAAAAATTACAAGCTCTAGAGATGGACTTCTGTAGAAGATCGGCAGAAATCTCCAGGAAAGAGAAGATAACGAACACCGAAATAATAAGGAGAATGGAAATAAAAGAAGGAATATGTGACGTAATGGATAGGAAGAAATTACAGTGGTATGGGCATGTACGACGAATGGAGAAAACCAGAATACCAAAATTGATACTGGAGTGGAAACCGGAGGAGAGAAGAAGAAGAGGACGACCTATGACCACCTGGCTTCAAAATGTACAGCACACAATGAGGAGAATGGGCGCAGAGGAAGAGGACAAACAAGATCGAAACACCTGGAAGAATATGTTGAAAATATGGTTTAAGAACGTTTATTCTTTGTATTGTAATTTCCGAGTAAACTATTATGTTGGAAATAAGCCTCTGTAATGAGGAAAAGCTCAAAAAAACTGCTTTTAGCGATTTTTCTGCAATTTTGAAATCATACAACAGCGGATATCTCTGCCTTTTTACGCGCGATGCGTTACATTTGTCGATCTTTCTTTTCTTTATTTTGCTTTCGCCATAGTTCCACAGCGATCGCAGGGTCGGCGTGGTTACAACGGATTTGGCAATGTTAGTTTTAGGGATGGCCATATGCCCTTCCTGCCGCCACCCCTACCCCCCAGGACGGAATCAGTGTACCCCAACAGTCTGCGTCTAGTATAAATCGTGACACAGTGCGGACGGGTTTCAAATATCTCCGACTCGTGTAACTGAGGCGGAACGTGGGGACCAGCTTGGTATTCACCTATCGGGATGTGGAAAACCGCCTAAAAACCATGTCCAGGCTGGCCAGCACACCGGCCCTCGTTGTTAATCCGCCGGGTGGATTCGATTCGCGGCCGGCGCGCCTACCCGAATCCAGGAAGCAGCGCGTTAGCGCGCTCGGCTACCCTGGCGGGTCTTACATTTGTCGATCTGTCAACCATAAAATATCTAAGTGTAATTATCCAGAGCGACCTTAAGTGGAATAACTACATAACACAGAGGAAAAAGCAGATGACAGACAGACACGCAGGAAGAATCTTAAGAAGGAAGTATTGTTCATCAGTATGGGATCCCTACCGTATAGGACTGATAGAAGAGAGAGTGAGAGAAAAAAGATCCTACGAAGAGCGCCACATTTCGTCACGGGATCGTATGGATGGCATGACAGGTATACCAGGATCCTCAACGAACTCCATTGACAGACCTTACAAGAGAGGCACTGTGCTCCACGGAGTGACTTGCTACTGAAATTTCACGAGAACAGTTTCCGGAAAGAGTCTGACAACGCGTTACTTCGATATTGCAGTGCCTGTGTTATTACGAATTACGATGAAAGCTTCCTTCGGACATACATGAATGTCCGAAGGAACAGGCACTGTGGCGACTGCAGCCGTTATGAAATACAAGAACTGTATTCGCAGCTGCGCATATGGACAAGCATCAGCCCTATAACATACCGACTACAGTGAAAATTTGTGCCGGATCGAAAATCGAACCCGGATTTCTCGCTTACAGCGAGCGGTTGACATACCGTTTGGGTATCCGAGCAGGACCCATAGCCATACCCAAACTTCCATACGTCGTTAGCCTTGTGTCAACAATCTGTACTCGTACATCCATGTTGCATATTCCTGTACAGAGGAGACATTTTACTTGAATACCGTTTGCGCGGTGTTGGCGGATAAATACGGTATTGCGGTGCCTGTGTTATTACGAATCACGATGCGAAGTTCTGGGGTGCCATTTCATTTCATAGCAGGAGCCCTTTGGTCGCCATTCAGGTCGCACTTGAAGCACAGCAGTACCTAGGCGACATTCTGCGCCCTTATGCCAAGCCATCCTGGGTTTGCATTTCAGCAAGATAACGCTCGCCCACACACGGCTAAAATTTCTACTGCTTGCCTGCGTACTTCACAAACACTGCCTCCGCCGGCAAGGTCTCAGGATCTCTCCACAGTTGAGAACGTTTGGAGCATTGTGGACAGAGCCCTCGAACCAGCTCGGGATTTTGGTGATTTAACGAGCCAATTAGTCGGCCACTGTGGCCGAGCAGTTCTAGGCGCTTGAGTCTGGAACAGCGCTGCTGCTACGGTCACAGGTTCCAATACTGCCTCGGGCATGGATGTGTGTGATGTTCTTAGGTTAGTTAGGTTTAAGTAGTTCTAAGTTTAGGGGACTGATGACCTCAGATGTTAAGTCCCATAGTGCGTAGAGCCATTAACGCGCCAATTGGACAGAATTTCCAAGATATCCCTCTCTAGGGCATCCAACAACTCTGTTAATCACGCTAAGTCGAATAACTGCTTGTATAAGGGCCATAGGTGGACCAGTGCGTTGTTGACTTGCTCAGTTTATAATAAATCATCAAATTTTTCCCGAAATTGTAATTATTTGTTTCTCTCTACATGTATCTCACATCTACTGATTTCCGTTCCACTCGGATAATTAGGTTATGGAGGGTTCCTTCTTTGCGTTAGAGTGGCATGTAAGCATTTCTCATCGACGTTCGTTACATGCCGCCTTCACAAGATAGGAAGTTCATCGGATGGCACCCGTCGGTATCTTCGTTGTTACACTACTGACCATTAAAACTGCTACACCAAGAAGAACTGCAGATGATAAACGGTTATTCATTGGACAAATATATTATACTAGAACTAACATTTTCACGGAATGTGGGTGCATAGATCCTGAGACATCAGTACCCAGAACAACCACCTCTGGCCGTAATAACGGCCTTGATACGCCTGGGCATTCAGTCAAACAGAGCTTGGATGGAGCGTACAGATACAGCTGCTCATGCAGCTTCAACACGATACCACAGTTCATCAAGAGTAGTGACCGGCGTGTTGTGACGAGCCAGTTGCTCGGCCACCATTGACCAGACGTTTTCAGTTGGTGAGAGATCTGGAGAACGTGCTGGCCAGGGCAGCATTCTAAGATTTTCTGTATCCACAAAGACCCGTACAGGACCCGCAAGCCGGCCGGTGTGGCCGTGCGGTCTAGGCGCTTCAGTCTGGAACCGCGTGACCGCTCCGGTCGCAGGTTCGAATCCTGCCTCGGGCATGGATGTGTGTGACGTCCTTAGGTTAGTTAGGTTTAAGTAGTTCTAAGTTCTAGGGGACTAATAACCACAGATGTTAAGTCCCATAGTGCTCAGAGCCATTTGAACCAGGACCTGCAACATTCGGTCGTGCATTATCCTGCTGAAGTGTAGGGTTTCACAGGGATGGAATGAAGGGTAGAGCCACGGGTCGTAACTCATTTTAAATGTAATGTCTACTGTTCAAAGTGACCGTCAATGCGAACAGGAGGTGACCGAGACGTGTAACCAATGGCACCTCATACCATCACGCCGAGTGATACGCCAGTATGGCGATGACGAGTACACGCTTCCAATGTGCATTCACCGCGAAGTCGCCAAACACGGATGCGACCATCCTGATGCTGTAAGCAGAACCTGGATTCATCCGAAAAAATGACGTTTTGCCATTCGTGCATCCAGGTTCTCCGTTGAGTACACCATCGCAGGCGCACCTGTCTGTGACGCAGCGTCAAGGGTAACCGCAGTCACGGTCTCCGAGCTGATAGTCCATGCAGCTGCAAACGTCATCAAACTGTTCGTGCAGATGCTTGTTGTCTTGCAAACGTCCCCATCTGTTGACTCAGGGATCGAGACGTGGCTGCACGATCCGTTACAGCCATGCGGATAAGATGCCTGTCATCTCGACTGCTAGTGATACGAGGCCGCTGGGATCCAACACGGCTTTACGTATTATCCACTTGAACCCACCGATTCCATATTCTGCTAACAGTCATTGGATCTCCACCAACGCGAGCAGCAATGTCGCGATTCGATAAACCGCAATCGCGATAGGCTACATTCCGGCGTTTATCAAGGTCTGAGACGCTATGGTATACATTTCTCCTCCTTACCCGAGGCATCACAACAACGTTTCATCAGGCAACGCCGGTCAACTGCTGTTTGTGTATGTGAAATCGACTGGAAACTTTCCTCGTGTCAGGACGTTGTAGGCGTCGCCACCGGTGCCAACCTTGTGTGAATGCTCTGAAAAGCTAATCATTTGCATATCACAGCATCTTCTCCCTTTCGGTTAAATTTCGCGTCGTGTAGCAATTTTAATAGCCAGTAGTGTAGATGAGTGAGAACGTAGCGTGAACCCATGGTGTTCCAGTCGCCTGCAGCCTTTGACGCGTTACGAAGGGCTGACGCGGCTGGTCCCACCTTCAGTAGACCAGAGTTGCTCTTTCTTCTCGCCGCGAACTCAAGCTGTCTGCTGCCCGAGGTAGGCGCAGCCCCTGGTTCTCATCAGCTGAAGACGAGGGCTGTTGGCGCGAGTAGCGCACAGGGGGAAAAGCCGGCAGCTTTGAGCCAAACACGAGGGCAGGTGTCGGTGGCTCATTGTTTTCACGCTACACATACTCCGCAAAATGTGAGTGGAAGTTTGTGGTAACGTCTTGTGGGACCTAACTGCTGAGGTCATCGGTCCCTAAGCTTACAGACTACTTAATCTATCTTAAAGTAACTTACGCTAAGGACAACACACACACCCATGACCGAGGGAGGATCCGAACCTCCGACGGGGGGAGCCAAATGTGATTGAATTAAAATTTATATTACCGTGCGTCTGACAGTTATGCAAACATTTGAAAGTTAATATTTTCCGGAGCTACTGGCAGTCACAGACGGTCACGGAAGAGCAGCGCTCCCACTATATTTGCAAAGTGCGAAGCGTAGTTATAAAGTCTGCAATTCAGAGAAAAATTCAGTCGTCATTTGCGTGATTAGGAATTTTATTTCACTCTGCTGAGTAGATTAATTTGTAGTCATCAGAAGCTTAATATTGCTTTATAAGAAGTCGGTATCTTCTTCACTATCGGTCTTTCCGCAATATCGGTTCCCGTCAGCTCATCGAAGTTAAGCGCTGTCATACTTGGCTAGCACTTGGATGGGTGACCGTCAGGTCTGCCGAGCACTGTTTGGAAGCGACGCGCACTCAGCCTTTGTAAGGCGAATTGAGGAGCTACTTGACTGACAAGTAGTGGCTCCATTTACGAAAACTGAAAACGACGGATAATGCGCTGTGCTGACCACACTCCTCTCCGTACCTGCATCCAGTGAGGCCTATAGGCTGAGTACGACTTGGTGGTCGGTCGGTACCGTTGGGCCTTCCGAGGCTTGTTCGGACGGAGAGGGAAAGAGAGAGAGAGAGAGAGAGAGAGTGGTTATCTTGTTCACGGCAGCACAATGCCATGACATGCGAAAAATGTACATGTTGTACATGATAATTAAAAACACAGAGTGAAAATTTACAGTAAATGCATCACATTTATGTAGATGAACTATCTACGTAAATGTGCTTACTTACTGTAAATTTGCAATCTGTTTTTACAATAATCACATACAATATGTACATTTTTCGACATGTCATGGCATGATGCTTCTGTGAAGAAGATATTGACTTCTGCTAAACCAGTCTTGAGCTTGTGAAGACGACAGATTAAAGTGCCGAAACCGGTAAAGCGAAACAAATTACCTAGCTGAGAAAGTGAGGACTGAATTTTATTCTGAAACATATATCACAATTCCTGAGAAAATAGCTGCAATGCGTAAAATCTGTATAACTCCTTCGTGGCACAATTTGCTTTTCAGTACAAATAGTCTGTTTCTTTAGTAGTGTGTGTCCTTGAGGCAGGTAGAAGTTAATCATCCCCTCTAAAAAACTTAAGTTACATAATTAATTTTTTGATTGTTAAAAACTGGAGAAAACAACAGTATTGATGCTCCACAACTTTTGATTGTTTGCTGCTACATTCCGGCAGTCCTGCTACACGTTGAGTTTCCAGTTTCACAATACTAGATGAGGCAAAGCAAAATGACGTAGTATTTCTCAATTATATTAAAGAGCGATACGCCTTGACCTGCTCCACTGACGCTCAATGCGATACCAGATGTGCTAGCTATTGCATCACCACTGTTACGAGTCGAGTTCCCTTATATTTTAATTTAAATTTAATTTAACCTTAGTAATTTTTCTACTGTCTTGTTTTTTGCTTTTTAATGGATAATGGATTTGAACCAACAACGTTTCCGCAATGGTGAGCCTTATTTGCCAAATTACGTATAGGTGTGAAGATGAAGGCCAACGGCCCTGCCGCAGTGTTAACACCTGTTCCCGTCAGATCACTGAAGGTAAGAGCTGTTGAGCTTGGCTAGCACTTGGATGGGTGACCGTCACGGTCTGTCGAGCGCTGTTGACAAGAGGGGTGCATTCAGCCCTTGTGAGGCCAACTGAGGCCTTCTTGACTGCGAAGTAGCGGCTCAGGTCACGAAAACTGACAACGGCTGGAAGAGCGGTGTGCTGGCCACATGTACCTGCATATTCGCATCAGCTAACGACTGTGGGCTGTGAATGACATGGCGGTCGGTCGGTACCGTTGATTCTTCAAGACATGTTCGGACGAAGTATAGTATATAATGGGTTGTTAAGATACTGCTTTGGCTGGGCCGAGAAGTTACGGGTAACAAATTAGACAACAGCATTCGTTGAGATTGAATAAATACCAGTAGCTTAAGATAAATTGCGAATCAGGCGAGCTCAGTAACGCGTAAAACTTTTTATTATAATGCTTACGTGGCTACCCTGTATTTATATGAGACGACCGATTGCAACTGTAATTCGTGGTTATCTTCAGGTCTTACGATAGAAGAAAAAAGAAAATCATAAAAGATCAGTACATTAAGATACTACACAGAATTAGATATATACACATGGTCCTAGTTAATGCAGCTAGTATGGTGATATGTTATTTTTTTTAAAAAGAGAAAAAAAAACAAGTTATGCGTGACGACTGTATGGTATGTTATGCATATTACATTCTATGTAGTATTTCAACGAACTGATCTTTTATGATAATTTCTCTCTGCTGTTATCGTTAGACTTACAGATGACCGCGGATTGCGGTTGAAATTTATGTAAGGCAATTGCAGTGTGCGAGATAAAATAATAAAAAGTTTTATACAATATCGTAAATTAATCGTTCGGCTCCGTACCTATCAAGACGTCTGACTGCTATGCGGAGAACCAGGACACAATTACCAGAAATACCAGGTATTTTTCCGTGTTGAGAGGGCCGGAACGGTGAGCAGTCAGTCTCGAGATGTCAACTGAGGAGCTGCTTGAGTGAGAAGTAGCAATTTCAATACCTGCTAAGATGATTCACGCTCCTCCACACCGCATACTAATCACGCCGCTGGCAGAGGTTGACATGGCGGCCGATCGGCACTAAATGGATCGTAAGAACCAGCACGTGGAGCTGGAAGTTGCTCAACTACCTTAGGGATATAGAATATTTATAACACACAACAACAATAAAGCACAATTTGGTTTTAGTTCAGGTAACGCACTTTTTGTAACACCAGCTTCATTTGAAACATCATTGTCATACATTTCAAAATTGTTCAAATGGCTCTGAGCACTATGGGACTTAACCTCTGAGGTTATCAGTCCCCTAGACTTAGAACTACTTAAACCTAACTAACCTAAGGACAGCACACATCCATACCCGAGCCAGGATTCGAACCTGCGACAGTAGCAGAAGCGTGATTCCGGACTGAAGCGCCTAGAATCACTCGGCCAAAACGGCCGGCCATACATTTCAATCTTAACTTCTACCTGCCTCAAGGACACACACTACTAAAGAAACAGACTATTTGTACTGAACTTAAAAGCAAATTGTGCCACGAAGGAGTTATACAGATTTGTCACAAATTGATATTTATACAGGTATCGACGGAAAATGCAAAACTGTAAACATTGACGTCCGATAGATGAATATGTGACGCTGCAGCACAATTTCACCGCGCAGCCCTCAAGAACAGAAAACAAGAGACACGTCGACAACGGGACATAAGTTACTTTGAAGAGTAACTATGCCCTACAGGCAGGTTCGGGAACAATACATGAAAATGTCAGTATTTGAGAGAGGACGCGCAGGTGGGCTCAAAGAAGCCACTTGAAGTAATCGGCAAATTGCTCGGCAATTGAAAAGGATCGATGCCACTATTCGATGATGTTGGCACGAATGGGTGAGCCACGACCGAACGCAGCGTTAAGAAGGAAGCGGTCGATCTAGAAAGACGACAGAACGTGAGCAACTATCAATCGTCAGAGGCACTGAGGCAGAGCCCCGGATTGATTATTACATCTATCCGGTGTACAACTGGTGCTTCAGTGACCCCAGGGACCGTTAGTAGACGGCTCATAAAAAAGGAGCTGAGCTCAAGGCGCCCCTAACGTCGACTGCCATTGACCTCTGTACACCAGTGCTGTCGTGCACGTTCTGCATGGAATCTCGTTGACTGGAGCAGAATTGTCTTCAGTGGTAGCACCCTCTTCGAAGTGAGCCCCGATGACCAACGAAGAATTGTCTGGTGGCCGGGCCGACACCCATGAGTGACGGTCTAGGGTGCCATCTCGTTTCATAGTAAGACGCCTTTAGTTGTCATCCGTGCCATCCTTACAGCACAGAGGCACGTGGACGATATTCTGCGCCCCGTTATGTTGCGTTTCGTGGCAAGCCATCCACTGATTTCACATCAGCAAGTTGATACCCACCCACAAATGGTGAGAGTTTGTAATGGCACACCCTCCTCTACCATTACCTTTTTTTATGGAAACAATCGATACCATTTATACTATCGATTCTTTTATAGGTGAATGTTATATCACTCGTTTAAGTAAACGAATTTCATATGATTCTGTATACGATATATTACATTTGGCTAAAATGTATAAAAAGAAATTAATGTGTTACGATCGATATGTACTAACAGTAAAACTTACTCTTATTTTAAAAATATTTGAAAATACCAAATGTCTGGCATGCTTAAAATTCATGTTATTAATTGCACCATCTGACGCTAATTATTGAATTTATTTCTGGATTCATTTATAAAATAATGTTATAACTTGTCAAGGACGTATGTAAACTCTTTCGCTTTGAAAACTCTTTGGAATATTGTGAGTTCGGCACTGTGCTAGGAGTAGTGGCATGCCTCTGATGGAATCAGACGTGTTATTGATTGTGTCACTAATAATCTAATTTGTGGCATGGTAGAAGGGGAAATTGTAAAGAAGATGTGATATTGAAAAATGTGACAAAGAATAAAATAAAAAAATAATACAGGCAAATCTTCATCAGTTATTCAGTCATCTGGAAACCACAGTGTTATAAATCAAAATTTCAGCCTCAAGAATTTACCCCTACACGCAAGAACTGGGGCCAGCAACAAGAGAAAATGAAGATAAGTTAAAAGTTTTTCTTTTGTGTATCTTATGCCTCTCGTAGCTTTTAAAAATAATGAAGAGACTAAGAAAAATTTAATAGTGATGTGTGGGAGGGCAAGATTACAAGTTCTACTGTTTGTCATCGTGCTTGCCGAACCCTACTTTGACCAGAAAGGGCGCGGGTCTTTCCCCAAGTACATTTGTAGCACTACGGACAGGACACTCCAACCAGCTCGGGATTTTGACGATCTGACATGCCAGTCGGACAGAATTTGTCACGATATCCTTCAGGACTACACCAAGAACTCTATCAATCAATGCCAAGCCGAATAACTGCTTGCGTAAGGGACAGGGACTGACCAGTGCGTTATTAACTTGCTCAATCTGTGAAGATTTTTCTCCTGAATAAATCATCGAATTCTTCTGAAACTGTAAACATTTGTCTATCGAATTTTTCTGAAATTGTAACCATTTGTTTGTTTGTATATTTCTACGTGAATATCAAATCTGCCAGTTTTCCCCTACTCTTATAATTCCTTCATGGAACGTTTGTTTATTTCTTTTTAGTGTTTGTGTTGAATATCAGCAATGTGAAACCAATTTATTGCTGGTTGTTGATGTATGTCACAAAAATTTCGACGCACGGGGTAGCCGCGTGGTCGAGGTTCCTTGTCACGGTCCGTGCGGCTGCCCCCGTCGGAGGCTCGATCCCTCCCACGGGCATGGGTGTGTGTGTGTTGTCCTTAGCTTAAGTTAGATTAAGTAGTACGTAAGCTTAGGGACCGATGACCTCAGCAGTTTGGTCCCGTAAGACCTCACCAAAAATTTCCAAAAAAATTTCCGTAAAAATTCTGTATGACATAACATGCACGGTTCTGATAAAAAAGTCGATGTTTGAGAATATCATTAGTAATGGATGTTACGCAAGCAAAATTCCTTCAAGGATTTCCTTCAAGCGTGTTATGAGAGGGGTACTTAAACTTCAGAAAGCAATGTAATTTACGTCTGAACTTTACGCAGCAGAAAAAGAGACTCGTTATTTTCACGGAAATGTTTCGACTGCGTGAGAGGGTCTGTTGGGGACCTTTCACAGTTATTCGAGAATTTCACCTAAGCCCGCAGCGTTAGGTAACGCGGGACGTCTCGTTAGCGAGGTGTCGTTGAGCTTGGGACGGTACGCCTTGGCTGACAAGGCGTAGGAGACTTACATTAACGACTACGTTCGTCAAAGGTGGCAGGAGGCGGCTAACGACAGATACTGATCACAACGACCGCCGCTCTGGAGCAGCTGTGACGTAACTGGGGACTGTTACGTCTGGAAACAGCACGGGATGAACAAGTCACCAGCATCTCTTTGACCATTTCTCTGTTGCCCTGAGTACTTGTTAACCCAGCACTCAGGTGAGTCTGCATTTGAGTGGCTCTGTTTGATTATTCTCTCTGTTGGTGTGGGTACTTATTCTTTCAGTCCAAAAAGTTCTGAGAATGTATTGATAAAAATAATGGAGAAACTTTAAGATGGCGAGTTTAGTGCCGCAGGTGTTCTGCAGAGTTTCGCCCCACTTGAGTACAACGCACAGACCGTTCATGCAACCACACGAAACTGTCAGAAAAGTCCTTCTTTGGGATGTCGTTGGTATCGTGCGTCACATTCGCTTGAATGTCAGTTATGTTGTCGAAACATTGGCCCGTCCTGTAAATTTCTGGACTTTGTCGTTTTGTGCTAACTTTGTATTGATAACACTAAGTCTAATGACCCGTCATTACTTTTTCCAGAAAAGAATTAACCTAGTTTTATATTTCAATCAGGTCGCAATAGACGTCCACTCACACATCGTCCGAGAGTGAATGTGTGCGGGCCAAATTTTACACTCACTTTTCTCCTCTTCAAAACATTAGGAAGGAGCTCTTGAATATTTGCTTTTGAGACGTACAGTTCGTTTGCTCCGTTGCGATTTGAGACAAAACAACGTTGCACATTATGATCGCATGTCCAGTACCTGCTCACAATTGACTGGTCGAATGTACACCTGATGAATTCTTCTCGGGTTATCACCCGAGTGCTGGCGTCGTCTGTGTAGACCAACCAAGCAATAGTACCACCCTCAAGACGTTTGTGGTGGGAACTGCAGTGTTGTATCTAGAACATGCCACTTGGTAATTTGGTCACGATGGGTGTGACGGCAGAGTTTATTAGTCTTCGGCTGATAACCCGAGAAGAATTCATCAGTGGAATACGCCGAGAAAGACTGCAGTCGCGAATCTACACCTGTTGTTTACAATTGTTAGTCCAAGCTGTTCCATAGTTACTGCGCTGAAGTCTCTTACACGCCAGGTATAAAACCAGTCTCTGAATTTTTTGGACGGACGGTGTAATCCGTCACTCAGGTTGGTCTGCATTTGAATGGCTTCAGAACACTGCTTGGCATTAAGTATTGTCGCGCGACATTGTTGGCAGCGAAACCCGTGCGCTAGGTTGATACACCTAACTGAAATGGTTTTCTTTTTTGCGTAGGTTGCCACCTATCATTCGGGAGTGTTGTAAGCAAACTTCTTGAGTGTAAGTGAGGGTGATGAGTGAGTGTAGAGCTTTTACTGAGAATTGCGGCGAAATCCTTCTGGGTAGTACGCCACGGCAAGTTTTAAATGGAGCACTGTTGGAAGTAGCATTCATTAGGCAAAAAAGACTTACAGATTTATATCAGTTTTATCGTGATTCTTCCATTGTTGATAACAGACAGAAGAGGCAACATGAAACCCATGGCTAGCTCATACCTTTTGCAATACAGTATAAAATTATCAAACTTTGTGAAGATATTCATCACATGTACGGTATTTGGCGATTAAACTTTCATCAGTAACATCAGTAAGAGGTGTGATTCCGAAGGCAGGAATGTTTTCTTGTATTCGTCCGGACATGGAAGCAAGAGGCCTCGAAACGTCTTCCCGAGAAATTTATTGCCATGCCTGAATCACATGCTGTGTCGATTCATGAAGACTGTTGGTTGAGGTTAGTGTGGTAATAGAGGACTTGGTATTGCGTCGCAGACATGTTCTGTGTCAAAGCAGGGTCTGCAATCGTACAACCCTCAAGACGTTTGTGGTGGGAATTGCAGTGTGGCATCTAAAACATGCCATTTGGCAACTTGTTCACGATGTGTGTGACGACAGAGTTTATCGGTCTTCCCACATAATAGCGATCATTCCTTCAACTATTATCAAATCAGTCCTGATGTCACCGAGCGATGTGGTGCAGTGGTTAGTATATTCTACTCGCGTTAAGGACGACGACGGTTCAAAGCCGCGACCAGCCATCCTGATTTATAATTCCCGTGATTTCCCCAAATCGCTTCAGGCAAACGCCGAGATAGTTCCTTTGAAAGGGCACGGCCGATTTCCTTCCCCACCTTTCCCTAATTCGATCGTCTGCTCCATCGCTAATGACCTCATTGTCGACAGGACGTTAAACACTAATCTTCTTCTCCTCCTCCTCCTCCTCTTCCACCTTCTCCTCTTCTTCCTCCTCCTCGTCCAGTCTTGTTGTCATGTCCTACAGCTCCACGCAGAGGAATTCCAGGAGCTGGAACGGTAAGGATTTTGGAACTCGCTTCTCCCTGTGATCTTTCATCTGGCAGTCCGCAGAGTGAAGCATATCATATAAAAAGATGCTTTATTCCTTATAACTTTTACGAAAAAACCATCAACTTTTAAGACAATCTTCTATCAGAAAATGTGTATGTAATAACAATGATTGAAGAACAGATGTTAATTGTAACTTACAGGCAGCATGCATAAGGCGTAATAAGTAACATCTGTTTGTATTCATCTTTTCTTTTTTTAGAAATAAACAATTTATTAGGAAGCTGAGACTACCGCTTTTGGCTACTCACTTCGCTATCTGCCATCTGTGTCATATCTGATTTATCGAATGGCTCTGAGCACTATGGGACTCAACTGCTGAGGTCATTAGTCCCCTAGAACTTAGAACTAGTTAAACCTAACTAACCTAAGGACATCACAAACATCCATGCCCGAGGCAGGATTCGAACCTGCGACCGTAGCGGTCTTGCGGTTCCAGACTGCAGCGCCTTTAACCGCACGGCCACTTCGGCCGGCATTTATCGAATAATAATAATTTTATTTATGAATAGTAGTTTCTGCAGTTACTGCAGAAACCTTTTGCTACTAATAGATTAATTTTATTTGATAATCTTTCGTTTTCCAGGAAAATGTATCAGGAAACTGTGCTCACCTTGTCTGAAGGCAGAACGAGCGACTGATTATCGCGTTGTGTCGTTGAAGTATTTTATTGTCTACTTTTACGAAATCTGAATTAATATTTATTATCACTTTTTATAAGGAAGTCATTGCAGTATTTTCGCCATCAACGAACGTTCAATGCTGATGTCCAGGCCAGGACCTGGTACATCAAAAGATTATGATGTGCGATGGCTTAAGAATTTAAATGATTGTGGTTCAGTGCGGTAGAAAGTTTAATTGTATCTCGATGTATCTCAGAGAAAATTTAATTTAAGATCTATACGATCACATATAGTACTGCACTTCACCATTACGTCCAATTCTGGGGTGCTATTCCAGTGTCGGACCCCTGGTAATAGTGACAATATAAGGGGAGATGTGACTTGGAGCTTGTGTTGAGGAGGGTAATTGACTTGGGTAGTTAGTGTAGCTAAATTGACTATAATGCTGCGGTGATGTAATGGTCAGCATATCCGCCTAATAAACAAGAAGACCCAGGTTCGAGTCCTGTCTGCAGTACAGATTTTAATTCCCTTCTTCAGCTTCCAACGTTATCATTACATTTCCGTCTGTCTGTATTTCATAAGTGTACCACAGATACCGAAGTACATATAAACAATGCCAGGGAGGAAAATTACATTGAAGAAAGAATCATCGCAGCATTCATTAGAGGCACATAAGAATTACTTCCATCCTCAATTAAGGTTATAACTGAAAGGAGTATATATACATCAGGGGATCCAGTCCTGAATACGGAAACAAGTAACTTAAAATAAGGCATCAGGAGCTACAATAGTATAATTATTAATGATGTTGAATAACACACATGAGTAAGTAAAATGTGCATACAGAGAAAATATAAAGCTTGTCTGTATAATTATACATTTCACTTGGGAGAAGCTTTTGTGCAACATTGTTCGTAGTTACGGTGTTTCAAAAAGATTTATTCGCTTTCACAAGATTATAAGTTACACAAAAATGAAAATCGGAAATCGTATGGTACTTTTTAAAATACGCATAACTTAAAATTTGTAGCAAATTTCTTTCCATTTATGTAGAAGGTGTAGTCTTGTGAAATCAAATCTTTTTGAAACACCTTGCATTATGTACAGCTGATAATACTTTGGTTTAAGTGACTCGTTTGTAACAATTTTTAGCTTATTGCAGTCCCGTCAGCAACTGTGATAGACTGAAACACTGACAAATCCGCCTCAGTTGCGATAATTTTCTGGTCTTTACTCTGGTTTCGGCTAGAATAATCTAGCCTTCTTCAGAACCATAAAATTACTATAACATTCCAGAGTTGTCAGGCCCCCAGAGGATTTAATTAACAAAATGACATAGTTATTCATAATGTAAAGGTTCAGCCAGTATTTCTTACGCGGACGCCGCGCAGTACCGCAGACACGGAAGGGAAAGTGTCACATAGTAGCCGGCCGCGGTGGCCGTGCGGTTCTAGGCGCTGCAGTCCGGAACCGCGGGACTGCTACGGTCGCAGGTTCGAATCCTGCCTGAGGCATGCATGTGTGTGATGTCCTTTGGTTAGTTAGGTTTAAGTAGTTCTAAGTTCTAGGGGACTGATGACCTAAGATGTTAAGTCCCATAGTGCTCAGCGCCATTTGAACCATTTGTCACACAGTACAAATAGCCTGAGCTAGTAAACACGTCGAGGATACGAACAGCGCGTCTCTCGGACCTTGGAGGGCGAGAAGGAACTTTCCGCCCCGGGACTCTGCCGGACATATCGAAACCAATATAGGTCCAAAGCGACGAAATGTCCGGAAAGACGGAAAAATAAGTTAGAGAAAGCGGATGCGAGGGCTTTCTCCGAGCAGGGCAGACCTTCAAAATGGGCATTTAAGGGCATCCACGAGCAGCAAGAAGGAAAGTCGTCGCAGAAGTTGAAGAGGGCACAAGCAGCGCCCAAGGCCCGGCAGTATCGAGAAGGTGGCAGCCGCTACTGATGAGTCTATAGGAACTGCAACTACGAGAAGACGGGTATGCTCTGGTGGAATCAACTACAACTGTCAGTTAAGTAGAAGTTTTGCATTGGAATAGTTTTGAACAGGGACAGTTTGTCTCTGTCTCAAGTAGCCTCTACAGTTAGTTTCTGCAATAGAAGGAACAAGCCACGGTGCTTGTCTCCTGTGAGCTAGGACAAGGGTCCTTTATTTAAACGAGGAGTGAATTCAAAGGTGGTAGTTCTCGTGAGTAGTCGTTTCCGACATAGAGTGAGAAGTGGATATTCTGGCTGAATCTATAGAAGTGTACAGAGTACGGGGAAGGGTCTAACACCTCACATGTCCTTTGTGATATCAGTTCAATAAATTGCGTTAAAGGAGAAATCTCACCTTACTGTTTTGACAGTTCAGTGCTGCCAATTCCCTCCTTGTACCCGCTACCTGTGGAAAATATTGTCTAATGTATCTACACCTCCTACACGCCCTTAGACAGTCCAGGAGAGTCTACTCCCTCTCACCTCCGTAATAAAGACTAGTTAAAGGAACCACAAACCCATAATTGTTGTCAACGTCCCGATTGTGCCACGCAGGCTCGACCAACTCTGTATTGGTATCCGGGACCTGTGCCGGGACGCGGCAGAGTAATGGCAACATTAAAAGTTAAGTGATGCCGGGGCTGGACTTCAGTTAAGTAGTTTTAATTCCAGGGGATTACCACGGTACTATAGGTTTTAATTTTTAATGTTGACTGTGCCTTACTCTGGAATGTTATAGTGATTTTATGCTTCTGAACACGGCTAGATTATTCTAGCCGAAACCTGGGTAAAGACCAGAAAATTATCGCAACTGAGGCGGATTTGTCAATATTTTAGTCTCGTTTGTTTTTACATTCAGGACTCAACACTTAATAATGGCCTACATACCGAAGCCGATCATGTGTAGATATACAATATTACGGAACTGGAGTTGGAGTTTAATATAACTATTGCCGACAGTTGCAGATAACCTGTAACGTAGAAATATATTGTAATGCGTTATAATTACTCACTGATGTTTGATTTTCTTCTTATCGAAGGGAGATGTGACTTGTAGCATTTCCAGCTGTTTTAAACGGAACTAAATCTAATCAGTAGCCACATTTGTGAACATCTTTCCGCTTACAGAAGATTTCAAGACAGCTCTGTCAAAATACGGGAGCAAAAAGCGTAGGCGTATGGCTCATTCGATGTATGGCCCTTCTACAGTTACCGAAAACGTGAGTGCTGTTTCATTGGAGAAGGCACAAATTTCATTCTTTCAAAATCTCCGAGGACTTCAGGAGCGACGGTGGAGTAAATCGTTTGAGAGACGTTATCATTCATTGTACTTCCCGAGAATCATACGTCGTTGTAATTCGCACAAGCTGGAAACGAGAGAAAGCGAGCGTCGTGCCGCGAATCGCCGTATTTACGAGCAGCCGAGGTCTGCGGGTGGAGTCTGTGCCAGCTGCAGCTGCGTCGCGACGCTAAATTCTGTAGCCGAGGGCATCTCGCTAGACCAGCGCCCGTCTGATAATTACGTCGCTACTGCTCTATTCAAATTATGAACTTCAGGACTCTACATTTACATCTATAACCTCCAAGCCACCTTATCACTCGAGGCAGTGGGTCTTTTATACTACTGTCACTTCCCCGCCCCCCCCCCCCCCCTCCTTACCCCTTTCCCGTTCTTGTGCGGAAAAAAGGCCCCCTCGTCATGACGAATCTCTTGAATTTTACAATTCGTTGTCTTATGACGAGAAATAAGTAGCAAAAAGCAACACATTGGTTGTTCTGGGCACGTACGCTCTCAGAATTTTGACAGTGAACTACACTGTGATGCACAAAGCCACTCTGGTAATGTCTGGCCCTTACTATACAAACCTGTGACGAAACGTGCTGCTCTTCTTTGGATCTTCTCTATTTCCTCCATCAGCCCATCTGGCAACGGTCCCAGACTTATGATAAATCCTGAAGCATCGGCCGAACAAGGGCTTTGTGAAATGAATTTCACTCTGGCATCTCTCTCTCCTTACTTTTATGTAACCGTGCCAGTTTAAATCGCGTCATACGTACACTCCAGTATTGAATGAATCGAACTGCTTCCAGTAACTATTCGAAAATCGTGTTGTCATACAACTACTCTTATTTCCATCATTTTCCACAGTATATTATACGGTACTTCTTTATGTTGAAGATTAACTGCTGATCCCTGAACCAAGCTTTCATTCTTTGCAGATCTTCTTGCATTGTCCTACAACTCTTTAGCGTTCGACCTCTCTGTATATAAAGCATCACGTGAACTGCCTAATGGAGCTCCAGACTTTATCCACTGGGTCATTTATCTATATATTGAACAACACCGCTCCAATAATACTTTCCACTCTTTTACGTCTGGAATTCTCTCTCCGTGAAGAATGACTTTGATTTGTTAGCTAGGAATTCTTCTTCTAGCTACAAACCTAGTTTGATATTCAGTACAAATTTATTGACCTAGAAGATGGGATCGACAGTGTGGAATGGTGCAAGTGTTTGAAATTTCTGTTACACGGAAAGGTTGATAACAGAAACTGATGTGACAAAAGTCATGGGATACTAATATACACTTATACAGATGGCGGTGGTATCACGTACACAAGGGCAGTGCATTGGAGAGCTGCCATTTGGAGTCATGTGATTTATGTGAAAAGATTTCCGACGTTCCTATGCCCTCATGACGCAAATAAGCAGAATTAAGACGTGGAAGGGTAGTTACAGCTAGACGCACGGGGCATTCAGTTTCGGAAATCATTAGGTAATTCAGTATTCCGAGATCCACAGTGTCAAAAGTGTGCCAAGGATACCAAATTTCAGGCTTTACCTCTCACCACGGACTACACAGTGGCCGACGGGCTTCACTTAACGACCGAGCGCAGTGGCGTTTGCGTAGAGATGTCAGTGCTTACAGACAAGTAACACAGCGTGAATAGCCGTAGAAATCAGTGTAGGACATTCGACGAAAATATGTTACAATTCTGGATGGTTCAAATGGCTCTGAGCACTATGGGACTCAACTGCTGTGGTCATCAGTCCCTGAAAACTTAGAACTACTTAAACCTAACTAACCTAAGGACATCACACACATCCATGCCCGAGGCAGGATTCGAACCTGCGACCGTAGCAGTCGCACGGTTCCGGACTGCGCGCCTAGAACCGCGAGACCACCGCGGCCGGCACAATTCTGGATGAACTGCCATCCAAAAATGAAAACTTAACAAAAAACTGACAACGTGAAGGAACTAACGTTGTTTCCACCCTTTGTTGTCTGCTGAACAGAACTTCCTTGTCCTACTTTATAAAACTGGGAACCTAAGAACTTAAGAAAACGAAAACAAAAGTTAGAAAACGCGAAACACCTAAGAACTATTAAAAATAGGAGAAGACGACCCAATATGCGAAAGACCCATAGAAAAGCGGAAGCAAGCACTTTCTTGCTCGTCTGGCAGTACAAGGAAAATCGTTAACAGCTTAGGCGGGACACCTGTGAGGTCGCGCGTCACACGTGATGCAAACAGAGCTCTCGCTTTCCTATGTGTCTCTCTCATATTGTGTGGTCCTTTTCTTTTATTAATCTTTCACAGGTGTTTCGCGTTTGCTAACGATTTTTTTCGTTTTCTTAACTTCTTAGGTTTCCTGTTTTATAAAGTAGGACACGGAAGTTTTGTTCCGCAGACAACAAAGGGTGGAACACAATGCTAGCTCCCTTGCGCTTTTAGTTTGTTGTTACATTTTCATCTTTGAATGGGTGCTTACTCAGAATTGTAAAATATTGTTTCCGTCGTTACGGTATATTCTAGAAGACCGAATTACACTACTCCGGAATCGGTCGTCGTAATATTATTGGTTCAACATGTATTGTGGTTTTCTTCATTGTGTGAAAATATACATGTACAGCTGCCCTAAGAAAAGTCTCCAATGAATACTCCTTCGCAGAATCAAGTAACCAACACGGGTGCTCCACATAACAGGTCAGCTAAACTCTCAGCTATGCAGTTGGACATGCCCTCGTAATGTACGTGATTGTTTTGAATTCCAGTTAAAAATGGATCTTCGCTTTTTCGAAGTTCTGGAATGCTTGATAATTTATGATTGGCTGACACCTTTCGTGATTTCAGTGGGCAATGCACTTGACGAATGAACTCCGGTTTAGAGGCCTAGATGTTCGGAAAGTCGAACAGTGTAGCCTGTTTCCTGTTAATATACTCGGGACTGTAAACTGAATGGAAGTTGTGTAAATGCTATCATGGCGCTTGATACGTATTTAAAAACTGTAAAACTGGAAAGCTTTATAACTCCACTCTGTATTTAACATCAAGCTGATCTGTGTAATTTCAATTTTGTTGTCGTTGGTGTTGCATTAATGCTGAACGCTGTCAGAATCTTATATGATTTTATTTACTTGGGTTGGATGGGTTGTTTTGGGGGAGGAGACCAGACAGCGAGGTCATCGCTCTCATCGGATTAGGGAAGGACAGGGAAAGAATTCGGCCGTGCCTTTTCAAAGGAACCATCCCGGCATTTGCCTGGAGTGATTTAGGGAAATCACGGAAAACCTAAATCAGTATGGCCGGATGCGGGATTGAACCATCGTCATCTAGAATGCGAGTCCAGTGTGTTAACCACTGCGTCACCTCGCTCAGTTTCTGTTTAGTTTACATTTCTTTCAAGCCTAGGTTTCCAAACATAAAACAGTGTACTTTCAACTGTGTTGTTTCTCACAGAAAATCTAAAGCTCATTTTTAGGCATAACGACGTATTTCTTACAATTTTAGGCGTCTGAAAGCAGAAATTTATAGATTCTGAGACATTACGAGCAAATTTCAGAAACATTTTTTGCTGAAAAATAGAGCTCAGTGTATAAGGCAAACTTATTACTTTGACTTGGGATCACAACTGCTACATGACCCGAAAGGGTGCAGAATAATACGGAGAATTCAGCACAAGGTAAAACGTATACATCACGTAAAGCTCTCACAGCTTACATTTGCAAATCTAAAGTTCGCCACTGTTGATTTCTATTTATATCTGAACCACAATGTAAGTGGAGATCGCGTAGCAATAAACTCTTCTTGCGTAATAGTAAAGAAATTTTTATACTAGTGCAATGATAACTGAAAACTATTCCCATGATGGAGTCAGCACATTCGGTGCCAGTGTAAATTAATTATTAATTGAGTAAATTCTGCAGTTTCTCTTTATGCAGTCCACTTTGTTGACAGTAAATTTCATAAGGGGATGTATGTGTGGCAACGGCAGATTTAGAATAGTGAGTCGCTTGAACAGCGGTCCACACGAAGGTTGCAGACTTACAATAAAAGTGGTTTAATAGTCCTGTTGCAGGTTAAGAAAATCTTTTGCAGATGTAAAGAGCTACCACATAATATTACAATAAACGACATCTTTGCGTGAAAACGAACAATTTAAATTAGTTTTCAGGTTTCCTTGCCAGTGACAGTGAGGATCTCTCAACTTACATTTGCAAATCTGAAATTTGCCGCTCTCGAGTTTTATTCCTGTCTGAACCACAATATAACTAGAGACTATATAACAATGAGCATCTTTATAGTGGTAAAGATATTGTTGCGCAAATGCAATGATGCTGAAAACTATTCCCATCAGTAGGTAACACTCACTTCCAATGTAAGTTTATTATTAATTCCATAAGAGAGTGTATGGGTGGTAGTGGCAGATTTAGAACAGCGAGACTCTTGAATAGAGGTCTGCACGACGGTTGCAAATCACCAATGTGTGTGTGAACTCCTAAGGGAGCAAACTGCTCAGGTCATCGGTCCGTAGACTTACACACTACTTAAACTAACTTATGCTAAGAACAAAAAACACACACACACACACACACACACACACACACACACACACACACACACATGCCCGAGGGAGGACTCGTACCTCCGGTGGGGGGGGGGGGGGGCGCAAAGTCCGTGACATAGCGTTTCAAACCGCGCGGCAGGTTGCAGACTTGCAATAAATATGGTTCAGTAGCCCTAGTCCAGGTTAATAAAATTTTTTACAAATGTAAGGAGCTACCACATAGTCTTACACCAGATGAGATCTTTAAGTGAAAGCAAACAATTTAAAAATGATTTCCCTTTTCCATGTCAGTGACATTGAAAGCTATTCCTACAGTGGAGTCAGTAACACTCACTACGAATGTAAATTCATTGATTCGAAACTTCTGAGAGACATTCTATTTATTTCCAGTTCAATCCTGTTCAGTGATTCAGCTTAATTGTTTATATGATTATCATGTGATATTAAATAGATGCATTCTGTATCAAAGGTGAATGAACTGTGTTTTCTTCTTTTCCATACATCACATTTTCTAGTTCTTCTCTGCTATGTTTCCTAAACTATTTACATTACATTCCACGTCCTTCAGAATGACTTTTTTGTGCTCTGTAGAAACAGTTTTTTTTAATCCCTCCACCGTCAAATCAGTGGTGTATACCACGAAAGTAGTGGAGATTCCAGGAACACCCGAACTATATATGGTCCAGTCATGTTCCCGTTTACATCTTTGTTGCAGCAGAATTACAATTTTCCGATTCCTCGTTCCTAGACAGGAAAAGAAAAATTCAGGATCTTCCCCCTGATTAACATCGTATGAACAGCGTACATGCAGTTAATGGCAAAATGTGCCCAAGCCATCATGTTAATAACATTTACCTTCCTTTGAACATTTCTTAGCTAATGCCAAGAAGATTACTTTTCTTCTTATATTATCAAAATTCAGTTATTGAGGAGTTCCTTGCTATTTCCTACCGACACGATGTCAAACGCTTAAAAGTTGTAGATAGTGTCCAGAGTAACAGCATGTCAACGTCTCACTGTCTGAAGTATCTATTTTTGGAAGGTTCGAATCCTGGTTCGGGCATGGATGTGTGTGATGTCCTTAGGTTAGTTAGGTTTAAGTAGTTCTAATTTCTAGGGGACTGATGACCTAAGATGTTAAGTCCCATAGTGCTCAGAGCCTTTTGAACCATATTTTTATTTTTGGAAGTATGTGGCGTTATGCTTTACATTCTTAACTAATCGCTGGAGACTTTGACACATTGAGTGTTCCACAAATACACAACTGAGCCACGCAGATGAGTTAACTTGTCACGCTACACTCGAAACATCAAGGGCATCATGGAAATAACGTTACTTGTTTAGTAACTTTTTTCACACAGTAACTCAAGTACACAGCCGGTTATTAAACTGAGCGGATGTTCTGGCACGACATAACTTGTAAAAGAACAGAAATTACGGACTGCACCGTAGCGCGCTCCGTTATTAAAGACGCTCTCTAATTATGCAGTACGTCAACTGTTTATCAGGAACCGGTGAAGTTGGTCCGATGGAAAAGTTGCTACGCGGCTGGAATATTTAATGCCCACTGCGCCTCACGCGCCCCGATAGAATCTTGTGCTCTCCCGGGGCCACGCACCAGCCGATAAGGTAGGCAACCCGGATCGCGTTATTGGCGTCCTGGGACCTGCCCTTTATAAGAACAGCCCACGCGTCTGTCATTCCCGTAAATTTGATTCTGTTCCTAACGCCGATATGCCTATCTTAATATTCTGCAGCCAACTGACAGATAATTTATCAACTTCAGTATTATCCTTTTATTGTGTGACACACGTGAGAAAACGGCAATGCAATTCTCTCTATATCAAATAAACATTTAGGTTTGTCACTTGTAAAAAACGGTCTTAACAGACCGACAGATGGAGAGTCGGATAACATATAACAAAAAAACTCTTTCGTGTGATATTACAAGTTAACAATTTTCGGACTTTCTCTTTTACACTACTGGTCATTAAAATTGCTACACCACGAGGATGACGTGTTACAGACGCGAAATTTAACCGACAGGAAGAAGAAGCTGTAATATGCAAATGATTAGCTTTCCAGAGCATTCAAACAAGGTTGGCGCCGGTGGCGACACCTACAACGTGCTGAAATGAGGAAAGTTTCCAACCGATTTCTCATACACAAACAGCAGTTGACCGGCGTTGCCTGGTGAAACGTTGTTGAGATGCCTCGTGTAAGGAGGAGAAATGCGTACCATCACGTTTCCGACTTTGATAAAGGTCGGATTGTAGCCTATCGCGATTGCGATTTATGGTACCGCAACTTTGCTGCTAGCGTTGGTCGAGATCCAATGACTGTTAGCAGAATATGGAATCGGTGGGTTCAAGTGGGTAATACGTAAAGCCGTGCTTGGATCCCAGCGGCCTCGTATCAGTAGCAGCCGAGATGACAGGCATCTTATCTGCATGGCTGTAACGGATCGTGCAGCCACGTCTCGATCCCTGAGTCAACAGATGGGGACGTCTGCAAGACAACAACCATCTTCACGAACAGTTGGACGACGTTTGCAGCAGCATGGACTATCAGCTCGGAGACCATGGCTGGGGTTACCCTTGACGCTGCATCACAGACAGGAGCGCCTGCGATGGTGTATTCAACGACGAACCTGGGTGCACGAGTGGCAAAATGTCATTTTTTCGGATGAATCCAGGTTCTGTTTACAGCGTCATGATGGTCCATCCGAGTTTGGCGACATCGCTTTTAACAGACATAGGAAGCGTTTATTCGTCATCGCCATACTGGCGTTATCACTCTGTGTGATGGTATGAGGTGCCATTGGTTACACGTCTCGGTCACCTCTTGTTCGCATTGACGGCACTTTGAACAGTGGACGTTAAATTTCAGATTTGTTACGACCCGTGGCTCTATCCTTGATTCGATCCCTGCGAAACCCTACATTTCAGCAGGATAATGCACGACCGCATGTTGCAGATCCTGTACGGGCCTTTCTGGATACAGAAAATATTCGACTGCTGTCCTGGCCGGCACATTCTCCAGATCTCTCACCAACTGAAAACGTCTGGTCAATGGTGACCGAGCAACTGGCTCGTCACAATACGGCCAGTCACTACTCTCGATGAACTGTGGTATCGTGTTGAAGCTGCATGGGCAGCTGTACCTGTACACGGGAACCAAGCTCTGTTGGACTCAATGTCCAGGCGTATCAACGCCGCTATTACGGCCAGAGGAGGTTGTTCTGGGTACTGATTTCTCAGGATCTATGCACCCAAATAGCGTGAAAATGTAATCACATGTCAGTTCTAGTATAATATATTTTTCCAGTGAATACTCTTTTATCATCTGCATTTCTTCTTGGTGTAGCAATTTTAATGTCAAGTAGTGTAGCTGTACTCTGTAACTTTGCTTCTTACCTAATTTCGTGATTCCAATTCAACGGCAAGTACCCTATAAGTTTTTTTGAATGAGTTTGCGAATTATATTGCTTTAGAAGGCGCAGTTATTAACACAGCCAAGGGACCGTGGTCTTAGTATGTGCGACACATTTCAACGTTATAAGTCTACCCGTTGCTCAGAAAAAGGAATGTAGCAGTCAAACAGTCAGACAGACGGGCGGACAACTATGTTATCATGCAACGGTTCCGTTTTTCACGACTGAGGTAAGGAATAAAAAAAGAAACATGGATGTGTATAGGACTCAAACGTAGTTAAAAAGTAAGAAGGAGTACATAAATATTTAAACACTAACAAACTGATGATTCAGTGTGCTTGTGAGTGAACTACAGGTTCCTCTTATCTAATTTTCATATGAATTTCTGTGATATCATGCCGCACAACGAACCGCCTTGAAAAGAATTTTATCAGATTCGTTCCCTTCACGACTTAAATGTCGTTCATTTTTAAACTATTCGTATATCAATTTGTTCTCAACTTACATATTTTTATTTTCTTTGAGTGACTGTAAAGAAGATTATTCTTCGAGTTGCTTATTCTTTCTGATTTCTCACTTTGACCGATTCTAAAGTTCTGATGATAGAGGCTCACAGGTCCGAGGACCCTTTTATCCTTTTGACTGTTTCAAAGGTATTTGAGATTACTTGTTGTTCGGATTCAGTGAGCCTCTATCGTCAGAATTATTTCATAACAGTGTATTTCATATGTACTTGGATCACGATGTGCAATTCTTTAACCGCGTATGTACTGATTTTGGTATCTTCCGGTGGGATAATACGATGTCCTGTTGTTTCTACATTATTTTTACAGCCCCAAATGAACTGTTCGCATTCCAAGCAGAGTTATAGTGCCCCGAAAGCACTCTGAAGAATGAACATATATTTTTAGTTCCATGGTGAGATTTTCTCCTTATAAAATGAAGGTTACAGCTGTGAGATCAGCGTATTCCTCTAGAACGGGGAAAAGGCTCTGCTTTGGAAGCCAGGCTCCTCTTCAGCATCCATGCGGTTATACGATCAGTCGCGACTTGCGAGACGTCGGACAACGTGCCAGGCGTTTGTGCTCCATCTGAACTTCATGTAGGCCTTTGCTGAGGTGTCTTGGAATTCTAACTCTCCCGTCCCTGTATACATACTCAGTCATGGGATTTGTTGTTGACAAAATTGAGTCATTCAGCAGCAACTGGAACATTCATTTAGTGGACACTAGATGGGAGAACGATATACACTTGCATAACTCTTCCTTAAGTACTGTAGGGAAAGGTATGTACTATTCACCAGCTTTCATTTACAATAGTCTTCCAGTAGATCTACAAGAACTGAGTGGTAAAACCTAAGAATTACAATCCGAGTTTAAATGTTTCCTTGTGGTACACTCCTAGTCTGTACACGATTTCCCGACAGCAGTCGAGAACTTTCTCTGTAACATGTTACTTATTTGTAAACTCCGCTTTTTTGTTTTATTAACTCTGCAATTCTTTGTTTACAAATTTTCTAATCAGATTTCTGTAAAATGTATACTGACTAGTTTCATTACCAAGTAGCTTTGGTTCACATGGTCCCACAGAAACCGATAAATAAATAAACTAAGGAAAACAGGCATGTTGTGTGCATACAACGCTAGTTGTATCTAGTCTGAAATTGACACCTTGAATGTGGAAAGGTTCACAAGGCCGATGCCAGTACTGACCCTTGTGGCAGTCTGGCATCATTGATGTACCTACTAGAAGAGAGCTCATTCTGAGAGAGCATGTACAATGTTCTTCCTTGGTAGTACGAGAGACAGTCATTATATTGTGGCTACCACCTCTAGAAAACAAAGTTATCTAATTAAATTTTTGTTTAATCGTAAGCTTCTGGATGTTCAGCTGAGTTGTGGCTCCATCACTTCTCTGCCTTAACTAGAAAGATCAGTAGACTCCTACGGAAACATGGCATGCTGTGTATTTCGCTCCCTTCTGCTAAGTAAAAAGTATTCTTTGTAATGTTAAAGACGATCTAGGTCTGAGAAAGCCGAGTGTGTATCGCATTCCTTGCTAATGTGGAATGTCTTATATTGGGCAGACTATCAAAACAATGGAGCAAAAATGCAAGGATCATTAGCGACACACCAGACTAAAACAAACAAGCAAATCAGCTGTGACCAAGTACTGTGTTGAATATAATCATGAAGTAAAATACGAGGAGATCAGTATCGTGGTGAAAACGCCAAGTTTATGGGGCAGCATAATTAAGGAGTCAGTCTGACTAAAGATGTCGGGAAAGAAAAATAACGCTTGGGGTCCGGCACTCAATTTGTTAAAATATCGACGTCCATTACACGCATCAGAGTTGGAAAACGCTAAGGGAATTTGGGTTTCATGGAGTATCAGTGCGTGTTCTGTGGAACAAAAGAGCTTCAAAGGGTGCAGTGGACGTCGAGAATCTAACTCCGCTATAAATAGTGGCGTGAGAGCAGCTCTATTATACTGCTATTGAACTTGGGGGACAACATGCAATGCAAACCAGCAAGTCAACCGATGTTTCAAAATAATGCTCAAGCCCCTCGGTGGATTATAATAATCAACTTACATGGTGAACTCAATATGCCAACAGTCAAACTAAAAACACCGGAAAAAACTCGAAAAAGTTGCAAAAAATGGACCGTTCAAGAAATACAACCAGACATTTAGAATACACTGGAACAGTCGAACCTCGAGAACGGCACAGAGTGAGAATTCCTAGAGCCATAATAAGGAATTAAATAGACTAAAGAAAAGCCAGTAGCTATCACCATATTTGGCTTGAAGTGCGACAACAGCCCAAATGCACTAATAAAGCGAAGTTCACAGTCTGCTTGTAGTCCTCGCAACGAGTACATGTAGCAGCAAAACTCACAGCGCCTGAGGAAGATGGCTGGGCTGGTCGTCGAAATATTGTGGAGAAAATGGAAACAACAATTCGGCTGAACATTTGGAAACACGCTAATAATCAACGACGCCGAAGAAATCTGAGGGAATTTTTTGTTTGTTAGGAGGCTGTCTGTAGTCGGGGCACACAATATAATACTCGCGTCACAGTACCGCGAAATACCGCTAAAGCGAATAAAAAGGCATAGCTCTTTAATAAAGTAGAGTATCGAGATGTAATTCATTTTCTGTATTTGAAGTTGAACAACACTGAAACAGTCACTGCTGAATTGGTGGAAGTATACTGCAACAATGTACCATCTTGTAACACAGCGGTTAGTTATTGCAGACACTTCCCGTATGGTTAAGCAATTCTCAGTGCCGAAGAATGAAGTTGCAGACCATCTCTTCATCGGGAATCGCAAGATACCGTAAGTCGAGGTCCTGGTGCACGAAGTTCACCGTATCGCAATTGAGGCGATAGGGGGTGAAGTGAAAAATCACTCAAGGATCACTTTTCACCATCTTGCATGACATTTTGAATATGGCCAAGGTCGCTGACCATATGCTCAAACTATTTCAAAAAACCCGTCGCATTGAGGAAATAGCGGGAGTGCTATAGCTTTTTCAGGCCAATCTGCATCACATATCTGGTAGTCAGATTACCATAGATGAGAACTGGATACATTACTGTAGCCTCGCGATAAAAGAATAAAGACGCAATGCAAACGTCTGAATTTACCATCGCCGAAAACGACGAAAACCCTGTTATCACTGGGGAAGGTAATGCTGAGTATTTTTTAGGACTGCCATGGTGTGATGCTAACAGGTTATGCTCGTAGTGGGAAAGCCTTCACAGTAGCATACTAGCAATATCTCTTGAGGAGGTCACACTATACTGTAAAGACGAAAAGTCGTGTGTAAGGGGGTATTTTTGCTCCACAGCAAAGCCCGAACTCATTCTGTACAGGCCACAGTCACACATGCTGCTTTTTGGGCTATCAAAATTTGTTTCAACCTCCACGTCATCCTGACGTGGCTCCAAGCAACGTCTCCCTGTTTCCTCATATTGTATGGTAACAATTTTCAGACTGTCAACCAAGGTGGTTTTTGTGAAAGTACTTTCCTTGAATAGCCAAAATACAGAATTCTATAACCAACGTATCTGCCAAGTTATGTATCGTTGAGAGATATGTTTCATATTGAAATATGAATATTGGTCGCAATTGGTTTTCTTGAGGTGATAATTACAACTTTCTGACCCCACTTTACAGCTGATTTGTAACTTCCTGGCAGATCAGATCTATGCACCAGTGATACACTCGAACCTGGAACCTTTGGTTCTCCCAAGAAGACTCCCACGACTCACCACCCTCTATCAAGCGTCAAAGCTGTGAGGAATGGTCGTGAGTCGTGCTCGGGTAGCTGGGTAGAGCACTTGTCCGCTAAAGGTAAAGATCACAGATTCGAGTCATCTGGCACAGAGTTTTAATCTGCCAGGAGGCCTTTGTGACTACCTCTTGTTTGTATGACTGGACGAGATGGACAGATGATCAGTAGAAAACTATCAGGATATATCTGAGTCGGATTATGTGTGCACTGCAGACAGACGATAATTTGTTTAATAGCAAGTGGTCGTAGTAAGTTAGGTCGTAGGGCTAAATCCGGTAAGGTGAACAAAGATGTGTAGTTTCGTTTCCCTCACACAAGTGTACAGTGTGGATGGGGGTTGGTGAAGGATGGAGGAGAGCAGGAACTGGAGGGGGGGGGGGGGAGGAATATTGGGCAGATGGTTAAGGGGTTGAGTAGATGCGGAGGGTTAAGTTGGAGAGGGAGCAGGTGGGTGCACATTGATTCAGCTGCCCCTATCGATTCGTTTTACGCAACCCGTACTACGTCTGCATCATGAACGGTATCCACACATGTGAAAGCCACGTAATCGATACAAGTTCCCTCTCAGAGCTTCTGGAGACTGTCAGCAAACAGAAACAGAATAATTCGGTAAAAAATGCACTGAGAATTTGCCTTGAGTTACACGGTATTTTTGGACTAAGACAGACCTTACTTCTGCCATACAAATCCAAGTGTCTCCAATCTTTCTTTGTGTAATTATCGCTGTAAACGTACAGATTTTGGTTGTCTCTGCAAGTTTATTCCATTTACAACACTTTGTCTTTCGTAAATGGTTCATAAACATTGTCCTACAAAGTATATTTCACCACCGGAGGCAACGAAATTAACAAGCGATATCAAAATGGAAAGTATGCAAGTAACAGCTTTGCTATATCTAACCTCTGAACCATACAAGGATGTTTAAGGGGAGGTTTTCTATATTTTGGTTAAAAAAATCGATTTTTTAAAAATTGCATTTTCGGATCCCTAAAAGTGTTTAGAGTCCACCCCTGAAACGGTTTTTCCGAATACGGAACGGAAATGTTTGTTATTCGCAGTTGAACAAAAAAATGCACCTGCTTGAAATCGGCCTTTTTCACGCACCAGTTTTTTTCTTTCGGAGGACGAGTTATTGTACCGGAGCTTGGCAGGAAAACCAAATGAAAGTTTGAACGCGTGTGTTTGGAAGTTAGCCCCCAAGCATTTGCAGTCTGGTGCGAATACTGTGGACATTGCGACTTTCCTGGCAGTGGGCAGCTTCAACGAAGGGTATTCAGCAATTCTGAAGACCATGACAACGATGGACGTCACTCTGGGATTCTATTCGACTCAGTTCGCCAAGCATTCGACGACCACCGGACTCAAGCGGCCGAAAAGCGCTTGTCACCGGCCGTACAAGCGTCTCTGGAGCAGCGCAGGGTGGCCCAGATCGAGCAGAACGCCCTCTATGAGGAAGTGGAAGGACTAGTTTATGGACCTGGAATAGCAGATTGAAAGTAAGTTGCATAACATTGCATTTGTATGTACTCAAAACTTCAAACGCTTTTTTCTCAAAATGACTTTTTTTATCGCGCAGTATGGTAACTTCAAATCTACTGAACGATTTGGCATGATTCTTTGTTTCCAACGAAGCTAACTGAATTATCTAGGAGTTGTAGCACTTTTATTCCGCTCCACCAACTATAAATAATTTTACTTGGCCGACGAAGTGAAAAATCGAAGAAAAAACCCTATTTTTCAAATGGCCGCCATTTTGTTTTCTATGGTGCAAATAAAGTAAGTGAGATACAACTCCTAAAGAATCTTATATACTTCGCTAACGCCAACTCGATTTTGATTTCAGACGAGCCAGCTGACCTGTGACATTCCGCGCTTGGAGGTCTACATCGAAATTTTGTTTCGTTCCGACGGCACTTCCACCTTTGCTCTTCGACATTTCCGTTCGAAAAAATTCCAGTTTGTAGAGGAAATATCAATAAAAATTTTGACCAAATTTGACATTTATATCTATAACACATCCCGATAAAAAAATTTGTCAAATGTGGTGTCACCGCCAGACACCACACTTGCTAGGTGGTAGCCTTTAAATCGGCCGCGGTCCGTTAGTATACGTCGGACCCGCATGTCGCCACTATCAGTGATTGTAGACCGAGCGTCGCCACACGGCAGGTTTAGAGAGACTTCCTAGCACTCGCCCCAGTTGTACAGCCGACTTTGCTAGCGATGGTTCACTGACAAATTACGCTCTCATTTGCCGAGACGATAGTTAGCATAGCCTTCCGCTACGTCATTTGCTACGACCTAGCAAGGCGCCATTACCAGTTATTATTGATGCTGTAAAACATGTACCGTCGAGAGCGATGTTCACCAATTATGGATTAAAGTTAAGTATTCCAGCAGCTACGTACGTTTTTTGTTAGTCTCATTTCCTTGACCTGTTCCAGACCTCACGCCAGCCTGCGTGAGCTAAAACGCGTGCCTTTCGGCTTCCTCTCATAGTGGGTTGGCTGTCTTGCCAATCCACAACATCAAAGAACATGCTTTTTCGGGCCAAAGATAGTAAACCTCCTCTTAAGTGCAATAAACGGAATAAACATACCGGGTCATCCAAAACCGCTGTTGTTGTTGTTGTGGTCTTCAGTCCTGAGATTGGTTTGATGCAGCTCTCCATGCTAATCTATCCTGTGCAAGCTCCTTCATCTCCCAGTACCTACTGCAACCTACATCCTTCTGAATCTGCTTAGTGTATTCATCTCTTGGTCTCCCTCTATGATTTTTACCCTCCACGCTGGCCTCCAATGCTAAATTTGTGATCCCTTGATGCCTCAGGACATGTCCTACCAACAGATCCCTTCTTCTAGTCAAGTTGTGCCACAAACTTCTCTTCTCCCCAGTCCTATTCAATACTTCCTCATCAGTTACGTCATCTACCCACCTAATCTTCAGCATTCTTCTGTAGCACCACATTTCGAAAGCTTCTATTCTCTTCTTGTCCAAACTATTTATTGTCCATGTTTCACTTCCATACATGGCTACACTCCATACAAATACTTTCAGAAACGACTTCCTGACACTTAAATCTATACTCGATGTTAACAAATTTCTCTTCTTCAGAAACGCTTTCCTTGCCATTGCCAGTCTACATTTTATATCCTCTCTACTTCGACCGTCATCAGTTATTTTGCTCCCCAAATAGCAAAACTCCTTTACTACTTTAAGCGTCTCATTTCCAATCTAATTCCCTGAGCTTCACCCGATTTTATTCGACTACATTCCATTATCCCTGTTTTGTTTCTCTTCATGTTCATCTCATATCCTCCTTTCAAGATTCCGTTCAACTGCTCTTCCAAGTCCTATGCTGTCTCTGACAGAATTACAATGTCATCGGCGAACCTCAAAGTTTTTATTTCTTCTCCATGGATTTTAATACCTACTCCGAACTTTTCTTTTGTTTCCTTTACTGCTTGCTCAATATACAGATTGAATAACATCGGGGATAGGCTACAACTCTGTCTCACTCCCTTCCCAACCACTGCTTCCCTTTCATTTCCCTCGACTCTTATAACTGCCATCTGGTTTCTGTACAAATTGTAATTAGCCTTTCGCTCCCTGTATTTTACCCCCGCCACCTTCAGAATTTGAAAGAGAGTATTCCAGTCAACATTGTCAAAAGCTTTCTCTAAGTCTAAAAATGCTAGAAACGTAGGTTTGCCTTTCCTTAATCTTTCTTCTAAGATAAGTCGTAGGGTCAATATTGCCTCACGTGTTCCAACATTTCTACGGAATCCAAACTGATCTTCCCCGAGGTCGGCTTCTATCAGTTTCTCCATTCGTCTGTAAAGAATTCGCGTTAGTATTTTGCAGCCGAGACTTTTTAAACTGATATTTCGGTAATTTTCACATCTGTCAACACCTGCTTTCTCTGGGGATTGGATTTATTATATTGTTCTTAAAGACTGAGGGTATTTCGCCTGTCTCATACATCTTGCTAACCAGATGGTAGAGTTTTTTTCAGGACTGGCTCTCCCAAGGCTGTCAGTAGTTCTAATGGAATGTTGTCTACTCCGGGGTCCTTGTTTCGACTCAGGTCTTTCAGTGCTCTGTCAAACTCTTCACGCAGTATCATATCTCCCATTTCATCTTCATCTACATCCCGTTCCATTTCCATAATATTGTCCTCAAGAACAGTCAGCAGCTCGTGGTCGTGCGGTAGCGTTCTTGCTTCCCACGCCCGGGTTCCCGGGTTCGATTCCCGGCGGGATAAGGGATTTTCTCTGCCTCGTGATGACTGGGTGTTGTGTGATGTCCTTAGGTAAGTTAGGTTTAAATAGTTCTAAGTTCTAGGGGACTGATGACCATAGATGTTAAGTCCCATAATGCTCAGAGGCATTTTGAACCTCAAGAACATCGCCCCTGTATAGACCCTCTATATAATCCTTCCACCTTTCTGCTTACCCTTCTTTGTTTAGAACTGGGTTTCCATCTGAGCTCTTGATATTCATGCAAGTGGTTCTCTGTTCTCCAAAGGCCTCTTTAATAGTTACACAAAAAATGATTCTATACACTTTGATAAGTATGGCAAAATTAATGGTCCAAAAATAACGTGCAGCTCAGGACCAAGACCCACTTGTATTTTTTACAGTATGACTGTTTGCTAATAGTCACCCAAAACTATGGGAGGGACTAATATATCGTTGGCAGGACACTTAGAAGATGCAACAAGCCCACTAATGAGACAGCTTACACTACACTCGTTCGTCCTCTGTAAGAATATTGCTGCGCGGTGTGGGATCCTTACCATGTGGGATTGATGGAGGACATCGAAAGGGTGCAAAAAAGGGCAGTTCGTTTTTTATTGTTACGTAATAGGGGAGAGAGTGTGACAGATATGATACGCGAGTTGGGATGGAAGTCATTAAAGCAAAGACGTTTTTCGTCGCGGCGAGATCTATTTACGAAATTTCAGTCACCAACTTTCTCTTCCGAATGCGAAAATATTTTGTTGAGCCCAACCTACATAGGTACGAATTATCATCAAAATAAAATAAGAGAAATCAGAGCTCGAACAGAAAGGTTTAGGTGTTCGTTTCTCCCGCGCGCTGTTCGGGAGTGGAATGGTAGAGAGATAGCATGATTGTGGTTCGACGAACCCTCTGCCAAGCACTTAAATGTGAATTGCAGAGTAGTCATGTAGATGTAGATGTAGATGTAGACGTGAGTGTCGCCTGTCTGGATACCGTTTCTCAAACAGCGGAATGGAGTCTGCGTAATATGAAACAATAGGGGCAGCTAAATCACTCTGTATGAAACATGAAGACCAAATATTGAGGATAGCCGAACTTGAGAAGAACAGGGGCAGCCACAGTATCTGTACCCATTTAAAAGCTCATCTGTATCATCCCGTGGACTAGCGGCCATTGTGACGACTGATGCGGTGCGGTGTAGTTCTTAACACTGGGCATAAATGCCGGGTGCGGCACGACGCGGACGGCTGCGCGGCTTAATCCGCGCGCCGGCCGGCTTTATTTTAATTTTTGCGTCTTCTTTTTTGTTGGGCGCGGAGTGGCGAGCGACTGCGCATTGGCGCCCGGTGACCCAGAAGCGATAAGCGGCCGGCAGCAGCGCCTGCTGTGTGTCTGGCTGGGCGCGCAGTCGCGGCCGCGCCGGCCGGCAGGAGCCACGCGATAGGCGGCGGCGGCGGCGGCGGCGGCGGCCGGCAATTGTCCGGGGGCACAGCGGCGGGCCAGCCAGCCTGCCAGCGCTGCGGTCGCCCGGCGCACCAGCGCAAACAGACAAACACCCCAATTAAAGGCCGTTACTGCTGAGCAGCTTTTGCACCGATTCGGCGGGGGCGCTCGGCCCTGCCATTGTGTATTTTATTTGCTGCGGTCCCTGGCGTGGGTTTATCTACGTGACTGACGCTGAAAAATTAAAAAATTTTTTCATATGCATGATCGAAAACACTAATGACGAACAGAACATGTAGTCCTCGTTTGCCAAGGAAAAATGTATCAATTTGTCAAAATGTGACAGACTATGCGGTATCTACATATATAAACAAATGTGTGTGTGTGTGTGTGTGTGTGTGTGTGTGTGTGTGTGTGTGTTTATGGTGCCACACCGTCAATAGTTGCCGATAAAACATGAGAATTAATTAGACTAAGCAAAATGAAGCATTTGATGCTAAAAATTAATACAGAAAACTTTAGAAATTACCGATTGGACATATTTGCGCTTCAGTTTTGTGTGTGATGCAAGGGCGGCCAAGAGAAGATATACAGGGTATTACAAAAAGGTACGGCCAAACTTTCAGGAAACATTCCTCACACACAAATAAAGAAAAGATGTTATGTGGACATGTGTCCGGTAACGCTTAATTTCCATGTTAGAGCTCATTTTAGTTTCGTCAGTATGTACTGTACTTCCTCGATTCACCGCCAGTTGGCGCAATTGAAGGAATGTGAGTTGACTTCGGTGCTTGTGTTGACATGCAACTCATTGCTCTACAGTACTAGCATCAAGCACATCAGTACGTAGCATCAACAGGTTAGTGTTCACCACGAACGTGGTTTTGCAGTCAGTGCAATGTTTACAAATGCGGAGATGGCAGATGCCCATTTGATGTGTGGATTAGCACGGGGCAATAGCCGTGGCGTGGTACGTTTGTATCGAGACAGATTTCCAGAACGAAGGTGTCCCGACAGGAAGACGTTCGAAGCAATTGATCGGCGTCTTAGGGAGCACGGAACATTCCAGCCTATGACTCGCGACTGGGGAAGACCTAGAACGACGAGGACATCTGCAATGGACGAGGCAACTCTTCGTGCAGTTGACGATATGTCAGCGTCAGAGAAGTTGCTGCTGTACAAGGTAACGTTGACCACGACACTGTATGGAGAGTGCTACGGGAGAACCAGTTTTTTCCGTCCCATGTACAGCGTGTGCAGGCACTATCAGCAGCTGATTGGCCTCAACGGGTACACTTCTGTGAATGGTTCATCCAACAATGTGTCAATACTCATTTCAGTGCAAATGTTGTCTTTACGGATGAGGCTTCATTTCAACGTTATCAAATTGTAAATTTTCACAGTCAACATGTGTGGGCTGACGAGAATCCGCACGCAATTGTGCAATCACGTCATCAACACAGATTTTCTGTGAACGTTTGCTCAGGCATTGTTGGTGATGTCTTGATTGGGTCCTATTTTCTTCCACCTACGCTCAATGGAGCACGTTATCATGATTTCATACGGGATACTCTACATGTGCTGCTAGAACATGTGCCTTTACAAGTACGACACAACATGTGGTTCATGCACGATGGAGCTCCTGCACATTTCAGTCGAAGTGTTCGTACGCTTCTCAACAACAGATTCGGCGACCGATGGATTGGTAAAGGCGGACCAATTCCGTGGCCTCCACGCTCTCCTGACCTCAACGCTCTTGACTTTCATTTATGGGGGCATTTTAAAGCTCTGTCTACGCAACCCCGGTACCAAATGTAGGGACTATTCGTGCTCGTATTGTGGACGGCTGTGATACAATACGCCATTCTCCAGAGCTGCATCAGCGCATCAGGGATTCCATGCGACGGAGGGTGGATGCATGTATCCTCGCTAACGGAGGACATTTTGAACATTTCCTGTAACAAAGTGTTTGAAGTCACGCTGGTACGTTCTGTTGCTGTGTGTTTCCATTCCATGATTAATGTGATTTGAAGAGAAGTAATAAAATGAGCTCTAACATGGAATGTAAGCGCTTCCGGACACATGTCCACATAACATTTTCTTTCTTTGTGTGTGAGGAATGTTCCCTGAAAGTTTGGCCGTACCTTTTTGTAACACCCTGTATAAACGTGTGTGTGTGTGTGTGTGTGTGTGTGTGTGTGTGTGTGTGTGTGTGTGTGTGTGTGTGTGTGTATTTCTGGTGTCACACCGTCAATAGTTGCCGACAAAGCATGAGAATTAATTAGACTAAGCAAAATGAAGCATTTGATGCTAAAAATTAATTCAGAAAACTTCAGAAATTAACGATTGGACAAATTTGCGCTTCAGTTTTGTGTGATGCAAGGGCGGCAAAGAGATGATAAACAGTAACGGTAGTACCCAGTGAAACGTCTCTGTGAAGTCGTTTCATAAGACGCTTGTCGAATTCGGTACAACCTATTCATTTTACTACCTGATTTTAGTTCAATTCATTAACTCTTCCAGAAATACTGAGCACTCAAATAAGGCCTATTGATTATTATATGTGTGTTTTAAAGTGGGTTTCGGTTTTGCTTTGTGGGAATCGCTGAATTGGTCGTCGTCTGCTGGGAGCAGACGATGTTGCTTCTCGTTCACACTGGATGACCAACTTAGGTTTCCAGTACCTGGACAGAGAGGTTTACCCATCTTAGTCGAGGGCTGTTTTTGTGTGTGAGGTTGGTGACGTAGGGCTACCCCTCTGGTAGCTTCCGCTGCACGGGGAGCTAGGTAATCTGGAAAGAGAAAGGGGCACTCTTCGGTGAACGCTAGGTGAGTACGGATCGTAGCTCTTAAGGGTGGTTTTCAGGTGATAGAAATCAGGTTGAGTTAGGACTTCGGTACGTTTAACTGGTGAAATACTTAAGAACTTCAGCTTAACTGAAGCGTGTGAAGCGAGTTATTTTTTTTATGATTCTTAATCTTATATTTTGTGGAAATTGCTTTGGTCTTTGTGTGTCGATTTTGTGCTACGTGTTTGGTAATCAATGACCCTTCTGGTCCACCACGGCACCGCAATAGGCTTTATTTTAACAGTTTGCTTGTTTAATGAGCTACAATTTCTGAAAGAATATCTGTTCTTTCGTGCGCTTTCTACAAAGCAGCACAACAGTTTGAGTCAGAATGCACCACGTGCTCTAGTTCGGCCGTTTGCAAGCAGCAGACGCAGTTAGTATGTAAAATAATTATCGCACAGCCTTGTGTGTTGGTTAAACCTCTATCCAGAATAGTGCATGCGTAGAATCGTAATGCAAATATCACTTAGATATTTTTATGGTATTAATGCGAAGGAGATGATAGTATATTTGTCTCCCATCCCCGTCTTCTGTGTTTCTTCTTGCTGTAGTTAAATTGTGCTCTGTTTCATTCACACGTAATTCTTACTTAAATATATCGAGTCAGGCACCAGTTATGTGCGGTCGGATGTGCAACCGGATATTTAGTTACAATAAATAATCTACCTGAAAGATAAATTATTTGGTGTCGATCTTACCCCCCTTACTCTGATTTCCATTCCTGAATTAATCAAGTTACTTCATGCACGACATAGAATGCTATTTATCTGGCTGCTTAAAGAAATTTGCGTACTTGTAATTAAATTATTAAAGTAATTAAACTAATAATTTTGCAGCTCCGTTTTTTTATAAATGGTTAGGAAGGCCTTGGGCTGGTGGCGACCCTGAATTTCTGAATTTTTATCATTATTTATGTGAGAGAAGCAGCTAGAAATGCGAGATAACGTATATCACTCGATGAGAAACGTCGTAAACATAGCAATATGTTACAACAGAGTCGTGCGTTCTATCGATACCTTTGCTTGCGGAACGTCTTTGGATTTAGTTACCTAGCTACAGTTTCTGTCTCGGCAGGTAGCTCCCTTGCGACTTGCGACTCCTAGAGAGGGCTTTTTAAGTACGCGTGCAGCTCATGCTAGTGGTCCATCTCCTTGGGATTTAGTGTCTCTGGAGGTCTCCTTGCGTATCAGCCTCAGTTTGCTAGCCACGGGGGTCCGCTTGCCGCACTTCGACGACAATATTTACTTTGAGGAGCTTCCCTACGCCTCCAGGGGAGTCAGCTCTGCCTTCTGCCTGTGCTGTAGCGGGCCACGCTCTGGAGTTCTAATACTGGTGGACGTGGCCACATACACCGTCCGTAATTACCTTAGGCCTGACGTAGGAATTACAGTGAGCACCATTTCTTGTGTGTGGTAAAGCGTATACAGCAGTTTGTGAAAAATTCTGTACTTCTGCTATTGAATTTCGTTTGATGTCCTCGCTGTAAGCTGATTTGCCTTATAATGCTTGTTTTGGCCGAAGTATTTAACGTGGACCACCATCCCAGTAACAACAACGTGCCTGACACAAACATTTATTCGACTGTAAGAGGGCTTGCATTTTATCTTGTTCTGTTTCTACGAGGGCTATTCGGAAAGTAAGGAACGATAGGTCGCGAAATGGAAACCACAGTGAAAATCAAAATTATTTTATTTGCAACAGTTAGCTACAACTTCCAGCTTCTTATCTCCATAGTCACCGATCCGAATTAGACTTTTGTCGTAGCGTTGTACCAACTTTCCAATACCCACGTTATAGAAGGCAGCCGCCAGTGCTTTCCGCCAATTCTCTATGCTGGCCTACAGCTCGTTGTCTCTGCCAAAATGTCTTCGTAGCCAGTGGTTCATGTGAGCAGAGATGAAACTCAGAGGGAGACAATTACGGGCTGTATTGTGGGTAATCACATATATCCAAAACGATGCAGTAGCATCTTCATTGCCCCTGCAGAATGCGGCTGAGAATTGTCTTCAAGAATAAAACGCACGACAGTTATGTAATGTTGGCTGCATAGCTTCAGGCGAAATTTCTCACCAGGCCCTCGTACTTCGCGGGAGACACTATTGTTCTAGGTATCTTTATGTTCTAGGTATCTTTATGTGCACTCTGTGTGCTCAGAACTAAGGAACTAAGGACTAGAGACAGTGCCCAACACACCTGTGAAGAACTTCATTGGATTTTCACTGTAGTTTCCATTTCGTGACAGATCGGGCCTTACTTTCCTAATAACCCTCATAAGTATCTCGTCTATGAAGACTTGGGTTTCACCTGCACTGCTGGTGTGTGTGTGTGTGTGTGTGTGTGTGTGTGTGTGTGTATTTTACTAGGTTCAGGGGGGATTTCCCTTTATCTGCACCACTGGTGCGTGTATTCTCTTGGTTTATGCATTATTAATATTTATCATTGCCAGTTTAGATTAAAAGGCCCATAAGTGTGTCGCAATATATTTCGTTATGCAATTTCTTTTCTGTTAATCCTAAGAACTTGCAGGCAACGGCCTTGCCGCAGTGGATACACGAGTTCCCGTCAGCTCACTGAAGTTAAGCGCTCTCGGCTCGGCTGGCACTAGGATGGGTGACCATCCAGGCGGCCATGCGCCGTTGCCATTTTTCGGGATGCACTCAGCCTCGTGATGCCAATTGAGGAGCTATTCGACCCAATAGCAGCGGCTCCGGTCAAAGAAAACCATTGTAACGACCGGCAGAGCGGTGTGCTGACCACTCGCCTCTCCTATCCACATCCTCATTTGAGGATGACACGGCGGTCGGATGGTCCCGATGGGCCACTTGTGGCATGAAGACGGAGTGTGCTTCAAGAACTTGAGGTCAAACGGACCCAATTGTCTGCTCTCATTTTCCTGTCATGGTTGGAGGCCCGTGTGGTCTTTGCGATTTATATGCTCTGTAACTTTAACGTATTTTATGCGTACATGTTTTAGAATCTGTACTGAACCGAGAAAACTTTCCGGGCGTAGGTCAAGCTCAAGCCGTTTACCTTGCACTGGTTGATCCATGTGTTTCAGCCCCTTTAATTAATTTGGAGTTGTCCTTGTTTGCTCATGTGAATAATTGCATATGCTTGTCGACTTGCTAAAGGTAACGTTCTTATTTCAAAGCCTGTGTAGAAGTTACATACCCTGCTATCCTGAAAGTTTTTTTAATCTTTAAAGTATATGCACATTATTGTCTTTGTAATATTGGTTTCCAAGTAGCAAAAACTACTGTTAGACGCAGTAAGTATCTCTGGGGCGATATTCTGGTGTTTTTTTAGAGTTCAGATTTGTTTGGTTTGATTTTTTTAAAAAAGGAATCCCCTGTGCTATTATAAAAGCTGTATTATAAATTTTTTATCTGAGTGTTCCCGCTAGTGTATGGTACATGGTTATTTATGTTAAATATAGCCTCTTCGCAAATAAATATTGCTCGTCTTTACTGATTTGAAATTTAACCTCTGGAGTAAATAACTAAGTTAAAAGGATTACTTTCTTCATGTTCAGCACCTTACCAATCCCAGATCCTAGATCCCTACCATTTCATGGTTATAGGGGAATTTTCCCTGATTTTTCGAGTCTATAGCTAGTTATGTTAAAGATGTGCTGTGGTAATTTCCTGTGGCTAAATGGTCGTGTGCAAGTCTTTCAATGGGACGCCACTTCGCCGACTTGCGTGTCCCTAAGCTATCCAAACGGCGAAAGGAGACCTACAGTTAAACAAGGAATGCGAAACATGTGTCATTCCTGGTGGCTCCTCACATGGTTGAGAGGCGAAGACTACGTTAAAGGCAGATTGATAATAGCCGTGGTCTGACTGGGATTCGGTCTCGCGACCTCTCGGTTGGCACGCACGCTCATTGCCATTACACCGCCGGACTCGGTAGTATCTCCATCAGAAGACATTGTAGCCTATAAACGTAAGGTCTCAGACCGAGTATTTCCAGAGCTGCAGCAAAAGACACAGATTGGTCTTAAACATAGTGCCACTTTGGTCTGTTGATTTTTCTTTGAGGAGGAGGACGGAGAGGGATGAGCGGAGGTTTTAAGTAATACCCAAATTGGACTATGAGCCTCAACTTTTGACTACCGTGATTAAGTCAACGTGCATTTCCTTATTTCTTCGACAGGTACCGGCAGCCTTCAGGTCATATTGATCAACAATTGGTGCTTCGATTTGAGTACTAAAACCGAGTAAACTGTTTAAGAATCTTGTTGGTCGCTCGATCCTAAAACTTGATTAATGAACCAACAGCAATAGCGCAAAAGCACGACCGCAGCCGGACCTCAGAATGATTCATGCTTGCACTTAGAGACGCCCACATAGTGTCATTTGATGGAATCGCTCTCTCACTTGCCATCATTTTCTCGTATATTTCAGCATTTATTTTGCGTAAATTTCTTCTGTTGATCGAGCAGTGACTGCAGCTCCTACCACCCTTACGAATTAGCGCCTAGTTTCAGTGCTACTGTATTAAAGCAGTAGATTGAGGACAATCACAGTAATTAGAACAGAGGCCAAGATTAGTAACGCCTGCAAATAGGAGATGAAGCTGATGTCTGAGTCACGTTAGAAACATAAGGTAAGAGCAGGCGTCGCCAGGGAAGTATTTTACATGTTACAACATACACTCTAGATCACCTGTAGCAGTTTCAACCACAACTGGGACACGTGTCACTTGTTACTCGGAAACAAATACAATTGGATTAAGACTTCTCAAGTATTCCTATTTGTGGGATAGGGAGAATGGAAGTTCTTGGTATGTAAGAACAACTATGGAACGTATAGAGCAGTTTCAACGTGGAACATTTATAACTTATTATGTAGATAAATATACTGTTGGAATAAGCCACCCTTGATCCCCTTATTTGTCACGGTAGGAAAGTAGTAATGTGTTGGCATAGATCTGGAAACTGTGGTAATTTGCCTCGGTACATGTATGTCTCATTACATGCAAAATATGCTATCGGAGTGACATGCCCCTAGCACCTTTGTGGGTGGACCATCCCATGAAATGTATGACATGAAAAAATAATCGAATACTGTTCCTCTTTGATTGTTCGATACAAATACTGTTTTTCTTCGTGTCGACCCACAGTTTTTGAGGATGCGGGACTCTTTGGTCACTCGTCCGATTACATTTAACTTCTAGGCGTTCGATTTGCTGTCGGAAGTAGTGACATATCTAGCATAACACTGGGACACTTCGAGCAATTTCTGCCTAACTTTGTATATATATTGCTACGTGAAAGAAAAGTAAGTAAATTGCTGGAGTAAGATTATCCTGGGTGCTGTGAGGATGTGAAGAAGGTTACGCATAGAAATACTAAGAACTGTATTAATGTCAAATCCACAGTTTGTGTCGTCGCTGGATTTGTTAGTTCCGAAAAAATTTAATCCATAGGAGTGAGAGTGGCGGTAGAAAGAAGTGATACACAATGCGTAACTCTGAAGCAGAGATATGTTACCCTACATTTTTACACATATGACTTACTGTCTGTAATAAAAGTACTTTTGTTCTATGACGCCCGCAGCCAGCTAAATGGCAGGCATTTCCGTAGCGAACTGGAGGACTCGGAAGCGTAGCTCTGGAACGCTTGGAGAAATTACAATCAAATCCATTTCACGCACTCTGTACTATTTAAGGAACAATGTGGCGGTGGGAGGGGGACAGGGGTAGGGGGCAGCATCTCTAGAAAAGAGAAAGCTGTCCTCGACCGGTAGCATGGTTTGATGAACACTGTGGTTTGTTAGACATGGCGATATTGCCTTCCTCCAACCTTTGAAATCACTTACGTCCAGCCAGTTACAGCGGAACCTACAGTTCAACGCAAACTACGGCTAGGGAGCAACGTTCCATTTTTCCATTTTTCACATTCAAAAACTCTACCAAGAGGCGAAAGAAGCGGTAAGTGGCAGAAAAATATCAAATGATCGAGAACCAACAGACGTCCGTATTCTGGAACTTTCGTTCTGTATTGCGATACATACTTGCACCCTTATTTCCGGGCTGTCGGATGTGGAAATGTTTACTTAAAGTGTGATATCCAATTTCCAACTATATTGCTTTGGATCCTCACATATCAAAAACTTCTTAGTTCTACTAAACTCTGTGCTAAGAAGTTATTGGACAGTTTGATTGAAGCGACAATATTAACAGCAAATGGAGAATCTCTAACAATTCTTTATCTTACGATTGCCTTCAGTTTCGAAGATCTCTTGTACGTTTACGTGATTGCGATTTACAGTGAGACTTTTATTCTCAACTACTATTACAGAAGCAGTGTATTCAATAATGAGAAGTGAATTTCAGATCTCCATGTTTCAAAAACGAGCAACTTTACGCTGACTGGGTATACTCTTCCAGTTTCTGGTTTTCCGTGTTTTCCTCAAATACGAATTTCACAAAGGTTTCTTAAAAAAGACTTTCTTCTCCAGCCTTGTTCATAGCCAGTGTAGGCTTTGTCTCTAATGATGTCCTCATCGAAGGGACATTAAACACAAACGACCTTTCTTCTTCTGTGGAAGTTGTATATCCTTCCTTCTTTCAGGCTCGTGAGTCGAGCTGAGAACTCGCTTAAACGCATGAGCTGCGACACTGCCACACATACCGGAGCTGTACAAACGGTAATACAGATTGCCCCAGGCTGTGAAGCATACGACATTCTTTATTTTTTTACTGAATTACTTAGTCGTATGTTATTTGATGTCATGAGTATTTGATGTAGAAAGCTAAATTATTTTCCACTGTTCCTGCGCCTCTAAGATTTCGTGCTACAGTGAGGAGAAGTCTTAAGCCCTCAGAAGCGGAGGACGAAGTTAAATATTTAAGGGAAATGGGTCTTTTCACATCCTAGCAGAAAAAAGAAATATTCATCTGCCACTACCTGATGCTATGGTGCTGTACAGCTGATACAACGTTAATGGAAAGAGAAGCGCCAATCTTCTTCTACTACCTGAATTCGGAGGAGAATCTTCTGCTGCTGTTGGGGAGCAGTTCATTCTCGGTCTTCCGCATCGCCAATAACTTCCAGTCCAGATAATGGGTTTCATTTTCTCTCAGTAACAAAGCCCTTCTTTTACGGGAAGAGCCTTCCGTTAAAAGTGAAACGGTACAACGAAACTGCCATTATTTAGTCATTAACTGCCGCAAGGCCGATGGAAGAATCAGTGACGATCTTTCTTTGTGCCATGCGAGTCGATACTTATTGCAGTATGCAACTTCACATTACTGCGTCTCATTCGTAACTGTACACCTAGCATATTTAGGTCTAAAAAGTGTTTTCTTTTTATCTTCGGTCTACAGAAAAACACACCAAATATAACGGCATAAGCTTGTATAGAATATTTTAGTACCGTCGTTTGCAGAGGACCGCCTCAAAGAATCATCAGTTCTATGTTAGTCACGCTGTTTATGTACTATCATGATTTTCACTTTTGTCAATTTTCTTACCATAGAATAGAAAGTATCAGCTATATTGATCAGTGTATCGCGTACGTTTTACTGCACGACGTTCTTCAGTGCGCAACTATTTGACTGAAAGTCGATATTTAGTTTCGCAAAATAGATAAACGTCCCAGAAGTGTACAATAAGGCTATGTTTTTGAATTTTAAAATATGTAATTACTGTCGTAGATAGAATTTTTTCTTCAATTGAATACGAGTGAAGAGTAGCTAAGGATGACAAACAACTAATAACTGGCTTATAATTTTATATATGACGGCCGTAGCTGCTATTGGAAATATCAGAGTGGAAGAAAACTGCAACTAGTCACACTATTTTTAAACCAATAATTTACTGTCCCATAGCTAGTTTCGAGGCTAAGCATATCGTCAGATGGCGACGGGGACTCGACATCTTGTACAAATCTGACATTTTATTCTGTAATTTAAAAGAGTACAAGTGATTTTTTTTATTTACAAAAGATGTTACTCTATACCCTAGTTCTACATTCTACACTCCTGGAAATTGAAATAAGAACACCGTGAATTCATTGTCCCAGGAAGGGGAAACTTTATTGACACATTCCTGGGGTCAGATACATCACATGATCACACTGACAGAACCACAGGCACATAGACACAGGCAACAGAGCACGCACAATGTCGGCACTAGTACAGTGTATATCCACCTTTCGCAGCAATGCAGGCTGCTATTCTCCCATGGAGACGATCGTAGAGATGCTGGATGTAGTCCTGTGCAACGGCTTGCCATGCCATTTCCACCTGGCGCCTCAGTTGGACCAGCGTTCGTGCTGGACGTGCAGACCGCGTGAGACGACGCTTCATCCAGTCCCAAACATGCTCAATGGGGGACAGATCCGGAGATCTTGCTGGCCAGGGTAGTTGACTTACACCTTCTAGAGCACGTTGGGTGGCACGGGATACAAGCGGACGTGCATTGTCCTGTTGGAACAGCAAGTTCCCTTGCCGGTCTAGGAATGGTAGAACGATGGGTTCGATGACGGTTTGAATGTACCGTGCACTATTCAGTGTCCCCTCGACGATCACCAGTGGTGTACGGCCAGTGTAGGAGATCGCTCCCCACACCATGATGCCGGGTGTTGGCCCTGTGTGCCTCGGTCGTATGCAGTCCTGATTGTGGCGCTCACCTGCACGGCGCCAAACACGCATACGACCATCATTGGCACCAAGGCAGAAGCGACTCTCATCGCTGAAGACGACAAGTCTCCATTCGTCCCTCCATTCACGCCTGTCGCGACACCACTGGAGGCGGGCTGCACGATGTTGGGGCGTGAGCGGAAGACGGCCTAACGGTGTGCGGGACCGTAGCCCAGCTTCATGGAGACGGTTGCGAATGGTCCTCGCCGATACCGCAGGAGCAACAGTGTCCCTAATTTGCTGGGAAGTGGCGGTGCGGTCCCCTACGGCACTGCGTAGGATCCTACGGTCTTGGCGTGCATCCGTGCGTCGCTGCGGTCCGGTCCCAGGTCGACGGGCACGTGCACCTTCCGCCGACCACTGGCGACAACATCGATGTACTGTGGAGACCTCACGCCCCACGTGTTGAGCAATTCGGCGGTACGTCCACCCGGCCTCCCGCATGCCCACTATACGCCCTCGCTCAAAGTCCGTCAACTGCACATACGGTTCACGTCCACGCTGTCGCGGCATGCTACCAGTGTTAAAGACTGCGATGGAGCTCCGCATGCCACGGCAAACTGGCTGACACTGACGGCGGCGGTGCACAAATGCTGCGCAGCTAGCGCCATTCGACGGCCAACACTGCGGTTCCTGGTGTGTCCGCTGTGCCGTGCGTGTGATCATTGCTTGTACAGCCCTCTCGCAGTGTCCAGAGCAAGTGTGGTGGGTCTGACACACCGGTGTCAATGTGTTCTTTTTTCCATTTCCAGGAGTGTATTTACGTAATGCAAAACATATTTTGTGTATCAGAACTTGGAAATGTGCTCCTCTGGTCTTTGATTTGTTGCATCACGAAAGAAACGGAGACAATATGGAGAACAAGTATCCACATGTTCATATCTTGTCACACGTTAGCTAAGTCTAAATGAACAAGATGGCAGAATGCGAAATCACTGTTATTATTATGAGTCTTACTGTATAATGCAAAAAATCTTATTCGGAACATAGATCGTAAAAAAAGAAAAACTATGATTCCTTAACCTTTCTGAATGACAGTCTGCAATCCAGTTTCTTTTGTACTGCTTTATTTAGAACTTGTTGTCCTATTTAATTGATGTTACGAAAGTACAGGTATGCGATCGAACGAACCTACAAAATAAATAATGTCAAGTATTTTTTAACAGAGCAGTGTTGTATTTTTCTGTACATATGTACGAACGCTAAAAAGGGTTCTTGATCTATGAAATGTGGAATGACAAAAACATTTTTTTTATTACTGTGAAAAATAATTTTCACGCCGATGTTCATATAATTCTGGGAACCTGTTATTTGGATCAAACTTTTAATTTTAGTTGTGTGTGGATATGTTTTTAGAGATCTGTCTTTTGTTTTAGTGAGGTAAGCAACGCACGACATGAGAAAGACATGGATCTTTCCAATCTTTAAGAAGGGATTAGTACTGATTGTAGTGTTATAAAACGTATGATTGGCGAATACTCCTGTGGAAGAACTAACACGCATTAGGGGAGCTCGCTCGTATCGTTCACGTAAACTGTGTTTCTTTATTATTTTATTTATTTATTTATTTATTGTTCCGTGGGACCAAATTAAGGAGAAGTCTCCATGGTCATGGAACGAGTCAATACATGAAATTATAACACGATGTTAGAAACAGATAAAATGAAATATAAAAAAACATATTCAGGTGACAAGTCGTAAGTTTAAATGAAGAAAATGAACAATGTAACACTGGAATTTGCTTAATTTTTTAGCTCTTCCAGGAGCTCCTCGACAGAATAGAAGGAGTGAGCCATGAGGAAACTCTTCAGTTTAGACTTAAAAGAGTTTGGGCTACTGCTAAGATTTTTGAGTTCTTGTGGTAGCTTATTGAAAATGGATGCAGCAGAATACTGCACTCCTTTCTGCACAAGAGTCAAGGAAGGTCATTCTACATGCAGATTTGATTTCTGTCTAGTATTAACTGAGTGAAAGCTGCTAACTCTTGAGAATAGGCTAATATTGCTAACAACAAACGACATTAAAGAAAATATATACTGTGAGAGCAATGTCAGAATTCCCAGATTTTTGAATAAGCGTCGACAAGAGGTTCCGTATGAAAATATGCGAAGTAGACTACTTTTCGTGTTGAAGTGTCACTTATTTCAGATACTGTTCTAATGGTAAATAAAGCAGCATTTAGTTTCTGAACAAGATCCTGGACATGGGCTTTCCACAACAGCTTACTATCTATCCGAACGCCTAGGAACTTGAACTGCTCTGTCTCGCTTATAATATGCATATTCTGTCTGATCAAAATATCGGTTCTTGTTGAATTGTGAGTTAGAAACTGTAAAAACTGAGTCTTACTGTGATTTAGCATCAAATTATTTTCCACAAGCCACGAACTTATTTCATGAACTACATTATTTGTTACTGTTTCAATATTACACACAAGATCCTTCACTATCAAGCTGGTGTCATCAGCAAACAGAAATATTTTTCAATCACCTGTAATACTAGAGGGCATATCATTTATATAAATAAGAAACAGCAGTGGCCCCAGCACCGACCCTTGGGGAACGCCCCACTTAACAGTGCCCCATTGGGACTGAACATCACTACCACTCTCAATGTTGCGGAGAATTACCCTCTGCTTTCTGTTCTTAAAGTAAGAGGTGAACCAATTGTAAGCTACTCCCCTTACTCCATAATGGTCCAACTTCTGCAGTAATATTTTGTGGTCAACACAGTCAAAAGCCTTCGTTAAATCAAAGAAAACACCTAGCGTTCGCAACCTTTTATTTAATCCGTCCAAAACCTCACAGAGAAAAGAGAATATAGCATTTTCAGTTGTTAAACCATTTCTAAAACCATACTGAACATTTGACAGCAAATTATGTGAATTTAAATGCTCCAGTAACCTTGTATGTACAACCTTCTCGATAACTTTAGCAAACACCGATGGCATAGAAATAGGTCTAAAATTGTCAACGTTATCAATGTCGACCTTTTTATAAAGTGGCTTCACTACCGAGTACTTTAATCGGTCAGGAAACCGACCACTCCTAAAGGAAAAGTTACAGATATGGCTGAGAACTGGGATAACATACATAGAACAATACTTCAGTATTCTGCTAGATACCCCGTTTTAATTTTTTCCTGAGACTTAGCTATTCTATCTGCATACCACATACTTTTTGCCTTCCTAATAACATTTTTAAGCACCTTACAATACTGTTTGTAATGGGCTGCTGCATTTAGATTTTGACTGCTTCTAACGTTCTGATATAATTGCCACTTTGTTCTACAAGATATTCTTATCCCTCTAGTCAGCTACCCAGGCTGCGTGTTTGTGCTAGTACCTTGTTTTAAACGTTCTAACGGAAAGCAACTTTCAAAGAGCATGAGAAAAGTCTTGAGAAAAGCATTATATTTATCGTCTACTGTATCAGCGCTATAAACATCTTGCCACTCTTGTTCCTTTATAAGGTTTACAAAGGTCTCTACAGCAACTGGATCAGCTTTCCTGAACAGCTGATGACTATATTTAACACGTGTTGCAGCACAAAAATCTTTTAAAGTTAAAATTTGTGCATCATGATCTGAAAGGCCATTCACCTTTTTGCTAACAGAATGTCCTTCTAGTAATGAGGAATGAACAAAAATGTTGTCTATGGTTGTTCTACTGTTCCCTTGCATTCTCGTTGGAAAGAATACGGTTTGCATAAGATTATATGAATTAAAGAGGTCTACCAGCATCCTCTTCCTTGCACAATCACTTATACAATTAATATTGAAGTCACCACATATAACTAACTTTTTGTATTTCCTATAAAGTGAACCAAGAACCTCCTCTAGCTTTAGCAAAAATGTTGTGAAATCGGAGTCTGGGGATCTATAAATAACAACAGTTAGAAGTTTAGCTCCGTTAAATTTAACCACACCTGCACAACATTCATACACCTTTTCAGTGCAGTACTTTGAAACATCAATTGACTCAAATGGGATGCCGTTTTTCACATACATGGCTACTCCCCCATACCGCAAAGAGCTCCTGGAAAAGCTGCCAGCCAACCTGTATCCTGGTAAAGGAAGCCTCTGAATTATCTCCTTATTTAAGAAGTGTTCAGATATACCAATAATTTCAGAGTCAACATCTATAAGCAGTTCACTAACTTTATCTCTAATACCTTGTATATTTTGATGAAATACACTATTTCCCTCATTACTCGGATACCTAAGCTTTGTCAAAAGTGATTCCCTTGTTAGAGAGACTTCCCTTAAGCTGGAATACCTATCAGCTGACTTCAATCCAAAAAAGGTGCAGCTCTAACACCCACTACTGCAGGAATTTTCCCATGAGTGATCCCACCAACCCCACCTATGCTGTCACCTATAAGCTTTGCCAACCTCCCTTTCCCATACCTGTTGAGGTGCAGGCCGATAGACTCCACCGACACCACTGAAATGTGACCCATGCTTTCTGTCATCAGTGCACCCCCAAGTCTCATGTTATTACGCCTGACGGCTGTATTAAGATGAGGCCGATCGTGACGCTGAAACAGTTCCACGAAATGCACATTCGTGTTGCCAGTCTGAGTGGCTATCTTTTCCAGGTCACCATCTATGTTATACTCCTCATCCCTATCAATACTATTACCAGCCCCACCCACAATCACTACCTGATCCTCTTTAGTAAAATCCCTACATCACCCCCCTATGTTAACAGTCACCTGAGCCAACCCTACATTAGGCTTCACAATGCTGGTGACCTGGTACTCACTCCCCAGCACTTCCTGCCACTGCTGGCCTACACCTCTGCCATGAAACTACCTAACAGCAGAACCTTCTTCTTCCTCTTCGACTTTGCAACTGTTCTAGCCACAGTAACTACTGAGGTCTGCTGCATACTTCCTACATCTATAGCTACTAGAGATTCCTCTCCACTAGACTCTGACAGTTGGTCATATCTATTGTAAACACCAATAGTAAAACTATCTGAAAATCTTCTTCTTCTAGCAGATCTCTTGCCAACAGCCAGCTCCCATTCCCCAACCCCCTTCTCCCTCCTCATCCTATCTAGCTCCTCCTGTGCGTTTTTCAACTGCACCTGAAGGGCACAGATCTTACGCTCCTGCTCCTCTATCAACTTACTCTTGCTGCATAACCTGCAGTTCCAGGAGAGGATCTCACCAGAATGCCCACTGGCTTCCCCACTGCATTCCCCCCAGTGAAAATACTTCGAACAAGTCTCACATCGCAATCCACTACTCACGAACCTACGGCAAAGCCCACACTTCTCACTCATGGTAAAATTTTACTTTTTCTAAGTTCCGCTACTACAATAAGAAGATGTTAAAAACCTGACTACAATAATCACAAACTTACTCTACAAGGGAAGAAACTACTATTATTAACAGTATTAATAAACAACAAATGTGAATATAACGAAAGACTAATACAGAAAGAGAATCAAACGTCTAATGACACAGTAACGAAGCTGAAAACAGTTCCCAAAAGGTTCTTCTGAAATTATTTCACCAGAAAACACCAAGAACACCGGTTGAAGACTACTAAAGTTCCTAAATAAACCACTATACACAAACAATTAATTAGTACTTAGCTTTCGATGCGCCGCTACAGCTGCAACTGGTCAGCGCGGAATGTAAACACAGGCAAGAGGTTAAGTTGCTCGATTCGAAACACTCACAAATATCAGGTCACAACACAAGAAAGGCAGAGGTGAATGAAGAAACCACTAATACGTCACTTATATCGTAAATATTATCACAAAACCCGTTAAAATATGTATCTGAAACCTAAAAATATATGAAAAACTTAGAGAGCGATCTCACACGCAGTCACTCGCTTATGACGTCACACGAAAGATCAAACTCCTCATGAGTTTTTTAGAGAAGTTGACACATTTTTGCGTTACCGATCCCTCCTTAAAATTCGGATATCGGACCAGAGATATGATTTGTTGGGATCATTCCAATTTTACTTATTTTTAATTTTGCTAGGAACATATGGATTGGAGAAAACAGTATCCAGCATAGGACATGATACTGCTGCAGCCTGTTCCAAAACTTTAGTGTCAAAATAACACATATAGTAGACGCTAATAGTCCTAAAAACTCGCTCTAGCCGGCAAAAGGATTTAATTCAAATTGACAATGGCCGTGGAAGTCTGCAAAGACATTTTGAGATGGAGAACAAATAGTCGGGAACTACAACAATCTTTGACGGAAACTGAAGCAGGCAGGAGGAGCATGTTAGAATCCTGCCTCGGGCATGGATGTGTGTGCTGTCCTTAGGTTAGTTAGGTTTAAGTAGTTCTAAGTTCCAGGGGACTGATGACCTCAACAGTTAAGTCCTATAGTGCTCAGAGCCATTTGAACCATTTGAACCAGAAGGAATGGGGGATATCGTGCAAATAAGTCCAGTTGGCGCATTAGATCGCCAAAATCTCAGCTGGTTGAAGGGCCCTGTACATAATACTCCAAACATTCTCAACTGGGGAGGGATCTGGCGACATAGCTGACCAGGGTAAGGTTTGGTAAGGACGACGACAAGTAGTAGAAGCTCACGCTGTTCGCGGGCGGGCATTATATTGCTGAAATATAAGCCCGGGATGGCTTCCCATGCAGGGCAACAAAACGGGGCGTGGAATATCGTCGAGGTACAGCTGTGCTGGAGGCTGCCGTGGATGACAACCAATGTGATACTGCAATGAAATGAAACTTCACGGATTGGAAGGATACGTGATGTTATTTCGGTGATTAAAAAATCGAGTCGAATTTGATAGTGACTCGGCAGTGTAAGACAGCTTATCGGTGTGACGCTGCACCCACTCTGGCCTGGATAAATTCACTGATTCGTCTGAGAAGACTGTCACAAAGCGGTCGTACACTCGCCTGAGACAAGCTATCCTACAACTGCTATAGCGGTCCTCCAACCCATGAAGTCCAAACCATGAACTCCAACCCACGAAATCCAACATCTGGGTACTGTCCGAATGCTCAAAAAACGCGAACATTGCACGATTCAACAAGCCGGCCAGATGGAGACCCACAGATTCTGACAGATACTGATGTCGCTCACTCTAACGAGTACATGGAGTCCCAGTGCCCATCATTGTATTCACTCAGTATCTGACGCTAGTCGCGCCCATTTAAGACGCCACCAGTCCTAGTAACACTGAATAGGAACATCAGTAATCCATTGTGGTAGCCGTTCTATCCATCACAGAGAACTGCAACTATAATCATTTACACACCGCCGACGATGTGCATATGTACGAAGCTACATTATCATCTGATCACGTCGTTTAGGTGCTTTTTTGGGCGGACAGTGTATTGCAGGCGGTATTAGGTCCTGAGTGTGAAGAATGTCTGCTTGTGTTTCTACATCTACATGGATACTCTGCAAATCACATTTAAGTGCCTGGCAGAGGGTTAATCGAACCACCTTCACAATTCTCTATTATTCCAATCTCGTAGAACGCGTGGAAAGAACGAACCCCTGTATCTTTCCGTACGAGATCTAATTTCCCTTATTTTATCGTGGTGATAGTTTCTCCCTATGTAGGTCGGTGTCAACAAAATATTTTACAATTTGGAGGAGAACGTTGGTGATTGAAATTTCGTGAGAAGATTCCGTCGCAATGAAAAACGCCTTTCTTTTAATGATGTCCAGCCCAAAACCTGTATCATTTCTGTGACACTCTCTCCCATATTTCACGATAATACAAAACGTGCTACCCTTCTTTGAACTTGCTCCTCTGTCAGTCCTATCTGGTAAGGATCCTACACCGCGCAGCAGTATTCTAAAAGAGGACGGGCAAGCGTAGTGCAGGCAGTCTCCTTAGTAGGTCTGTTACATTTTCTGTCCTGCCAGTAAAATGCAGTCTTTGGTTTGCCTTCCCCACAACATTTTCTGTGTGTTCCTTCCAATTTAAGGTTTTCGTAATTGTAATACCTAGGTATTCAGTTGAATTTACGGCTTTTAGATTCGACTGATTTATCGTGTAACCGAAGTATAACGAGTTCCTTTTAGCCCTCATGTGGATGACCTCACACTTTTCGTTATTTAGGGTCAACTGCCAATTTTCTCACCATTCATATATCTTTTCTAAATCGATTTGCAATCTGTTTTCATCTTCTGATGACTTTATTAGTCGATAAACGACACCGTCATCTGCAAACAACCTAAGACGGCTGCTCAGATTGTCCCCCAATTCGTTTATATAGATAAGGAACAACAAATGGCTTATAACACTTCCTTGTGGAACGCCAGAAATCACTTTTGTTTTACTCGATGACTTTCCGTCAATTACTACGAACTGTGACTTCTCTGACGGGATATCACAAATCCAGTCACATAACTGAGACGATATTCCACAAGTACGCAATTTCACTACAAGCCGCTTGTGTGGTACAGTGTCAAAAGCCTTCTGGAAATCCAGAAATACGGAATCGATCTGACATCCCTTGTCAAAAGCACTCAACACTTCATGTGAATAAAGAGCTAGTTGTGTGTCACAGGAACGATGTATTCTGAACCCATGTTGACTGTGTGACAATAGACAGTTTTCTTCGAGGTAATTCATAATGTTTGAACACAACACATGTTCTGAGAAACAAGAACCTGCCGTATCGATGTTCGTGATATGGTGAAAAAAAGTACATAATCGTCTGTATTTCAGGATTATTCGTAACAGCGAACCGTAGCACAGGCCGTTGCGGGCGATAGGTTGGTTACATAAGTACAGGGCACCTATAGAAACATACCAAGGAGTTGCTGAGTTCACGTCGCGTACAGCCAGTACCGTATTGCGTTTCGGTGGTTGTCATCATGCTATTAACCGGTTTGTCATAATATTTTAAATCATCAGTAAATGCTGTATACATTCTAAGACAAAATAAGTGACGCACCACGACTGGATTATCCGATAGCTGTGATGTACGTGTGCAGACAAACAAATGATTACAGTTTCAGAAAAAAATTGCATGATTTACTCAAGAGAGAGAGCTTCACAAACAGAGCAAGGCGATAACGAGTTGGTCTCCCTCTGATTCTCATGCAAGCAGCTATTCTGCTTGGAATTGATTGATAGAGTTGTTGGACGTTCTCCTGCGGGATATCGTGCAAAATTATTTGCAACTGACGCCAAAGTCCTCAGCTGTGTGAAGGACTCTGTGCAGAAAGTTCCAAACTTTCCCAATTGGGGAGAGATCTGGCGACCTAGCTGACCGAGGTAAAGTTTGGCAAGTACGACGACAAGCAGTAGAAACTCCCGCTGTGTGCGGACGGGCATTATATTGCTGAAACACACTACTCGCCATTAAAATTGCTACACCACGAAGATGACGTGCTACAGACGCGAAATTTAACCGACAGGAAGAACATGCTGTGATATGCAAATGATTACCTTTTCACAGCATGCACATAAGGTTGGCGCCGGTGGCGACACCTACAACGTGCTGACACGAGGAAAGTTTCCAACCGATTTCTCATACACAAACAGCAGTTGACCGGCGTTGCCTGGTGAAACGTTGTTGTGATGCCTCGTGTAGGGAGGAGAAAAGCGTACCGTCACGTTTCCGATTTTGATAAAGGTCGGATTGTGGCCTATCGCGATTGCGGCTTATCGTATCGCGACATTGCTGCTCGCTTTGGTCGAGATCCAATGTCTTATGGAATCGGTGGGTTCAGGTGGGTTATACGGAACGCCGTGCGGGATCCCAACGGCCTCGTATCACTAGCAGTCGAGATGACAGGCATCTTATCCGCAAGGCTGTAACGGATCGTGCAGCCACGTCTCGATCCCTGAGTCAACAGATGGGGACGTTTGCAAGACAACAACCATCTGCACGAACAATTCGACGACGTTTGCAGCAGCACGGAATAGCAACTCGGAGACCATGGCTACGGTTACCCTTGACGCTGCATCACAGACAGGAGCGCCTGCGATGGTGTACTCAACGACGAGCTTGGGTGCGCGAATGGCAAAACGTCATTTTTTCGGATGAATCCAGGTTCTGTTTACAGCTTCATGATGGTCGCATCCGTGTTTGGCGACATCGCGGTGAACGCACATTGGATGCGTGTATTCGTCATCGCCATACTGGCGTATCACCCGGCGTGATGGTACGGGGTGCCATTGGTTACACGTCTCGGTCACCTCTTGCTCGCATTGACGGCACTTTGAACAGTGGACGTTACATTTCAGATGTGTTACGCCCCTTGGCTCTACCCTTGATTCGATCCCTGCGAAACCATACATTTCAGCAGGATAATGCACGACTGCATGTTGCAGGTCTTGTATGGGCCTTTCTGGATACAGAAAATGTTCGACTGCTGCCCTGGCCAACATTCTCCAGATCTCTCACCAATAGAAAACGTCTAGTCAATGGTGTCCGAGCAACTGGCTCGTCACAATATGTCAGTCAACTACTCTTGATTAACTGTGGTATCGTGTTGAAGCTGCATGGGCAGCTGTACCTGTACACGCCATCCAAGCTCTGTTTGACTCAATGCCCAGGTGAATCAAGGCCGTTATTACGGCCAGAAGTGGTTGTCCTGTATACTGATTTCTCAGGATCTATGCACCCAAATAGCGTGAAAATGTAATCACATGTCAGTTCTAGTATAATATATTTGTCCAATGAATACCCGTTTATCATCTGCATTTCTTCTTGGTGTAGCAATTTTAATGGCCAGTAGTGTATAAGACCAGGATGGCTTCACATGTAGAACAACAAAACGGGGCGTGGAATATCGCCGAAGTACCGGTGTCCTGTATGGTGCAGTGGATGACAACAAATGAATGGAAATGGCATACAGAACCACCACTCCTTGTTGTCGGGCCGTGTGGTGGCCGACAGTCAAGTTGGAGTGCTATCGGTGGCCATTGGGGCTCATTTCGAAGCGGGGCTCATCACTGAAGACAATTCTACGCCAGTCGGTGAGATTAGAGACCAAACAGCAGTGGATATCAACCTGATTGTCACCCGCCATAGGGACCGACAAACTGGAGTGACGGCCTGGGGTGACATTTCTTTTCATAGCAATACCCTTCGGTTTTCACCGCGGCACCGTTACAGGGCAGAGGTACGTCGACGATATTCTAGGTCTCGTTTTGTTGCCCTTCATAGCAAGCCATCCTGGGCTTATACTTCAACAAGATAATGCACGTCCGCACATCTTATCTTCGCACTTGCCAAGTCGTACCTTGGCCAGCAAAGTAGCCGGATCTCTCCCGAATTGAGCACGTATGGAGCATTATGGGCAGGGCCTTCCAACCAGCCTCGGGATTTTGACAATCTAGCACCCCAATTGGACAGAATTCGATCGATATCCCACAAGAAAACATTTCAACAACTCTACCAATCAATGCCAAGCCGAATAAGAAATGCTTGCATTAGGGCCAGAGGTGGAACAACGCTTTACTGACTTGCTCAATTTGTGAGGCTGTTTCTTTTGATTAAATCATTTAATGTTTCCCAAATTGCAATGAATTGTTTTTCTGTGCATGTACATCTCATTTATCGATTTCTGTCCCATTCTTACAATTTCGTCGTTGTGCGTCTTTTTTTGTTTGTTTGTCAGAAAATTTAGAAATTTGTGGTAAGTTCCTATGGGATCAAACTGCTGAGGTAATCGGTCCCTAGGCTTACACACTATTTAATCTAACTTAAACTAACTTACGCTACGGTTAACACACACCCATTCCCGAGGGAGGACTCGAATGGGGGGAGCCGCACGAACCGTGGCAGGGGGCCCTGGACCACGCAGCTGTTTGCCTGTTAGAGTGTAGTTTCTTATGTACGTTAGTTCCGTATGCTGCCTGTAGTATTAACAGTAGTAGAGGTGAAGAATCTTTAAGTGGTATGGGGTAGACGGTTTAGCGTAAAAGTGCTCTGCTGCACGATAGAAAACGGAGCGGACAGCATGCAATAAAGGTACCAGCCACGTCGAATGCTGCGTCGGCATGTTCGTCAGTGGGAGCCGTGAAGCAGTAAACGAGGATTCCTGCCGTTTCATGGAGCTCTTAAGGGCGCTGCTACCGTCCACAGGCAACGGTTACGACACGCTCTTGTCGCGGATTCCAGGACTCCAGCATTCCACCGAGTCTCATTTAGGTGGCGAGACGCTAACCGTAGCTCTGCAGGGGTGGCAAAGAAATGTGATCTACCTTAAATATCTTCTCCACAGAGCGACAAGTTTTCACGTTCAGGAAAACACGTGCAAGGAACGGATTATAGTGCGTGGATCCAGACGGAGGTAGTCACAATACGTTGTGTGCATGTCCAGACTGAAACAGTGACGCCACAGACCTGTAAGCTGCCACAGGTGAAGGGAACAGTGTGCGGCATCTGAGGGCAGTGACAACACGTGTACTGCGCCTGTTAATTACGTAGTCAACAGTGTGTTCGCACGATAAATTTTATTTGATAACACTGATATGTGCCATATACTGGGCGATTCAGCCGTCCCTACCGCTGTCGTTTTACGCAAACCGCAACGTTATCTCTCACGGTTCAAAATGGCTCTGAGCACTATGGGACTTAGCTTCTGAGGTCATAAGTCCGCTAGAACTTAGAACTACTTAAACCTAACTAACCTAAGGACATCACATACATCCATGCCCGAGGGAGGATTCGAACCTGCGACTGTAGCGCCTAGAACCGCTCGGCCACCCCGGTCGGCTATGTCTCACGATTCGAGTGATTTCCACATTCTCTCGCTCGCTACGTGCAAACTATTAGTGCTACAGAAAAAATTAATAGGAATTTTTGTGTAGGAAATTTAACGTAGTTAAATTGATTTTCTGGATACGTTTTGATAAAGAGTGTAGTTTTCGAGTTATTCAAGAAAAACGTACAAAATTGACCTTCAGGGGCACGTGCACCCCCTATACTCTTCTCTCACGTCAGGATTTCTAGTACGTTGTTTGTGGCACCCCGTGCTATCACTGCACAACAATTTACGACTACACGATCTATTCCCAATGTTCGACTTTTTGCTCTTCGTTGACTTGCCTTATTACACCACCGGTTTCGTGGAGCACCTACAAATTATAAAATTGACGTTTGTATAAATATTACCTAACAGTTTTGAGAATTTTAACAGCATTAATTAAACAATTATATCTTTGTATTCATCAGGCCTTCTGACCGCGAAACTATTGTGCTTGTAACGGTTAAGTTTGGACCGAAATGTCAATGTGATTGGTTCTAGCGTAACGTTTACAAAAGTAGTTTTTTTCCATTACTCTCATGGGTATGTTTACATTAATAATGTTAACAAAATAACTGTCTGTGATGGTGGTATAATAGAGCACCCAATCAACAGAGACCAAGAAACGTCGAATATCGAGAATAGTTCGCGTAGTCGGAAATCTTTGTACAGCAGTAGTAGGGAGTGCCACGAACAACATAGTTGAAATCCTAACCGGTGATGGATGAGGGTGGGCGTGGAGGCGCGTTTGAAGATCACAACTGAAAGAGGTTCTTCAATAACTCGACTATCGTGGCCTCCGGCAAAGAGGGAAACCAGTACAAAATTAACCACATGAATAATTTTGTCTGTAGGACTAATAGTTTTCGCGTAGCGAGCGACAGAATGTGAAAATGGCTCTGAGCACCATGGGACTCAACTGCTGAGGTCATTAGTCCCCTAGAACTTAGAACTACTTAAACCTAACTAACCTAATGACATCACACACTTCCATGCCCGAGGCAGGATTCGAACCTGCGACCGTAGCGGTCTCGCGGTTCCAGACTGCAGCGCCAGAACCGCGCGGCCACTTCGGCCGGTCAACAGAATGTGAAAACCTCGGGCGTGGTCAGATATAGCATTGAGTGTTGCATAAATGACAGTGGTAGGGCACTTGAATGTATAATGCTTCATACACGGCCGGTGTCACCTGGTGTTTGTGGTTGCGAGTGAGTAATACACAAACACGTTACACAATATGTTCCATTTAAATTTATTTATTGGCAACGTGGCAAATAACAAGCCTGGAGCTAAGTCGTGGTCCGGCACTTTAGAATTTCCAGAACAGACGACATTCCGAAAGACTGGAATTCAACTTTTTCTTTTTATTTTATTTTTAGTCATTACGCTTCTGACTGATTTGATGCTTGCTGGGTGTGTTCCAGTCTCTGTTTACAGTTTTTACACTCTATAGCTAACTACAGTACCATGGAAGTCATTCCCTCATGTCTTAACAGATGTCCTATCGTTTTGTTCCTTCTCCTTGTCATTGTTTTCCACATATTCCTTCCTCTCCGATCCTGCGCAGAACCTCCTCATTTCTTACCTTATCAGTCCACCTGCAATTGTATCCATGAAACTCGTGGATTTATCCACCTAAGTACAGCATTAATGTGAGTATGAACTTTGAAACATTAATTACGTCTCTCACTCGGTGCTTCGGTGCATCGCGCGAAAGCCCCTTGGTAGCTGCGGCCAGGATTCACTAACAAAGTTAGTTAGATAGTTAGTTAGTTAGATAGTTAGTTAGTTACCTTGTAGAACTTTTATTAGTTTCAGAAAGACACCTACATCTGCCCACTACACTGAAAAACGTATACGACGAGCCAGCCGATTTATATCACCCACCGCCGACAACATCTCCAAAGCAAAACAGGAGAGCAGTGCAAAGTCAAAAAGGAAAAAGTCACACAAAAAAATATCACACTTTAAATTTCCGCAGCAAAACCATCAAATTTATTGGGTTTAATCAGACTTTATAATAACTGTTTGTTCTTCCAGCAAAGAAATGGCTTCATGCTCTGAGTCCTATTTTTATCTAGCACATGCTCGCTTACTAAACTTTAACTCACCCATAAAACTGTAAAATCAAGAAGCAATTTCACGTTGTGCACGGCAACTTTCTTGCGAACTCTTCTTAAGCCACCCATACAGGTAGAACAACTTCGTCGATCACTAAAAATCACTCATTCCCTACTTGTTCGGTGCAGTACTTTTAATGTATCGCCTTTGTCTCACAGGGCGCACCACTTGCCTCTTACACCCATAAGGGCTGTTAAGCGACTCCTGACTTCGTGAACTCGCAGCTACTCCAGGAAATTGTTTTAACAACCGTGCCTTTGAGCTAATTAACCTCTGCAGCAGAATGCAGACATTTTTATTGGTCACATCCCGCTCCCTTTAATAGCACTCTTCCGCGAAATGATGCTTCCTGCTGGAGCTTTTCAAAAGTCAAAAGTTTGTTTTCTAGCAGGTGCTGGTTCAAATGGTTCAAATGGCTCTGGGCACTATGGGACTTAACTTCTGTGGTCATCAGTCCCCTAGAACTTAGAACTACTTAAACCTAACTAACCTAAGGACATCACACACATCCATGCCCGAGGCAGGATTCGAACCTGCGACCGTAGCAGTCCCGCGGTTCCGGACTGCGCGCCTATAACCACTAGACCACCGCGGCCGGCGCAGGTGCTGGAAAACATCTGCCATCATGTGAATGTGTTAAGGCAGATTAGTAGGCAGTATACAGGTCCGTACTCGTTACTTCTCAAATTTGCATTCAGTGAAACAAACTTTGTCATCCACATACACTATATGATCAAAAGTATCCGGACACCGGGCTGAAAATGACTTACAAGTTCGTGGCGCCCTCCATCGGTAATCCTGGAATTCTATATGGTTTGGCCCACCCTTAGCCTTGATGACAACTTCCACTCTCGCAGCCATACGATCAATCAGGTGCTGGAAGGCTTCTTGGGGAACGGCATCCCATTCTTCACGGAGTGTTGCACTGAGGAGAGGTATCCACGTCGGTCGGAGAGGCCTGGCACGATGTCGGCGTTCCAAAACATCCCAAAGGTGTTCTATAGGACTCAGGTCAAGACTGTGCAAGCTAGTCCATTACAGAGATGTTATTGTCGTGTAATCACTCCCCAACAGGCCTTTCATAATGAGTAGGTGCTCTATCGTGTTGAAAGATGCAATCGCAATCCCCGAATTGCTCTTCGACAGTGGGAACCAAGAAGGTTCTTAAAACATCAATGTAGGCCTGTGCTGTGATGGTCCCACGCAAAACAACAAGGTGTGCAAGCGCCCTCCATGAAAAACACGACCATACCAAAACACCACCGCCTCCAAATTTTACTGTTGGCACTACACATCCTGGCAGATGACGTTCACCGGGCATTTGCCATACCCGCACTCTACTATCAGGTCGCAACGTTGTGTGCCGGCCGAGGTGGCCGAGCGGTTCTAGGCGCTTCAGTCTGGAACCGCGAGACAGCTACGGTCGCAGATTCGAATCCTGCCTCGGGAATGGATGTGTGTGCTGTCCTTGGGTTAGTTAGGTTTAAGTAGTTCTAAGTTCTAGGGGACTGATGACCTCAGAAGGTAAGTCCCATAGTGCTCAGAGCCGAGTTGTGTACCGTGATTAGTCACTTCACACAACGTTTTTCCACTGTTCAATCGTCTAATGTTTACTTTTTACATCAAGAGAGGCGTCATTTGGCATTTACCGGCGTGATGTATGGCTTATGAGCAGCCGCACGACCATCCGTTTTCTCGCCTCCTGCCTAACTGTCATAATACTTGCAGTGGATCCTGATGCAGTTTGGAATTCCTGTGTGATGGTCTGGATAGATGTCTGCTTATTACACATTACGACCCTCTTCAATTGTCGGCGGTCTCTTGTCAGTCAACAGACGACGTCAGCCTGTTCGCTTTTGTGCTGTACGTCTCCCTTCACATTTCTACTTCACCGTCACACCGGAAACAGTGGACCTAGTGATGTTTGGGAGTGAGAAATCTCGCGTACAGACGTGTGACACAAGTGACACCCAATCACCTGACTGACCACGTTTGAAGTCCGTGAGTTCCGCGGAGCGCCCCATTGTGCTCTCTCACGATGTCTAATGACTACTGAGGTCGCTCATATGGAGTACCTCGCAGTAGGTGGCAGCATAATGCACCTAATATATTTTTGGGGGTGTCCGGATACTTTTGATCACATAGTGTACGTACCACGGCTGACGGGAAACTACTCACTTCGATACTCAGGACGAAGCGCTATCGTGAATACTTACTTTGTAAGCAACCTTTTATTCGCAGATTTAACACTTACTCAGAACGACCCTCAAATGTCAAACGTGCTGCTGCGTGCAAACTCTTCTCTATGTATGTGAATGAAAAGGAGACGGTGATAGTGACGCAAAGATACACGTAAGACTGGATGTTTTCTTGTCGAATGTAGTCGACAAATTCTGCTGCGTCGGCTCGCTAATGTCAGCTCTCTCTCTGGGCGACGACATAAACGTCAGAGTCGGAAAAGGAACGAGGTTTTCCCGTGATTTCCTTCCTGCAGGGTGTCACGTAAAACTATTAATGTCATTAGAACTATGTTTGCTGCCCAGTACATTATAATGGGCAGTGAGTGTTCCACGGAAACGAAAATAGTATAGTGCGTGCCCCCTTGGAAGCGTAATAAGATCTCTAATGCTTCAAATACAGGTGAAAAGTTTGTCAGACAGGATCAGCAGTCCAATAACATAATTCGCTGCGGATGCAGTTGTCTACTGGAATTCATTGTCGTTTGACAGTCGTACAGAACTGTAGGAAGACTTGGACTAAGTTTCCACTTGGTGTGGTGATAGTAGCCCTCAAGATAAGGTTGGTTCGGTTGTTTGTGGGAAGAGACCAAACTGCGAGGTCATCGGTCTCGTCGGATCAGGGAAGGACGGGGAAGGAAGTCGGCCGTGCCCTTTCAGAGGAACCATCCCGGCATTTGCCTGGAGCGATTTAGGGAAATCAAGGAAAACCTAAATCAGGATGGCCGGACGCGGGATTGAACCGTCACGATAAGGCCTACAACAAAGAGAAAGAACCATGCAGTATGTTTTTGCAAGTTTAATAGTGGAAATTTTGAGATCGTCACACCGTAAAGGTATTTAGGGGTAATGTTAATGAGCGTTATGAAATGGATCACGCCAAGTCACCGTTAGGGAAGGCGAATAGAATGCTCAGTTTTTGTTGTAACGATTCTGGGAAAGAGCAGTGCAAATTAAAATAAATCCCATGCAAGACACTTGTGCGATCAATTCTGGAATATTGTACCAGTTGGTTGGAGACCTTATCAAGGGGGTATGACAACCGAGTCCGAACAAATTCAGAGAAGTTTTGCGAGGATCGTAACAGATCGATATAGCCCTGCACGAAAGTGTTGCGCAAATACCTCGAGGTGCTTAAATTGAAATTCTTGGAAGAAAACTGACATAGTTCGCGCAGTATATTTATAAAACCCGTATTCAAATACGACTGTACGTCAATATGTTACCACAACGTAGCTTGTATCTCGTGTATGGATGGTGAAAATAAAAGAGATTAGAGCCTGTTCAGACACATGAAGCCAGTCAATTTACGCCCACGCAGTACGCGAATAGATTAAGGATGAAAATGGATAGTGTGCTCTCTACAGTGGACTGCGGGTTATACTTGTATCAAAGCCATCAGGTGACCTGCTACAAACGAAACCCACTGAACTAATATGTCTGATGCCTCGCTAACTCCTCTCCCACCCGTTCGGCACCAACCTCATACGCTGTTACCTCACAGCGCACGAAACACTATGAGAGCTGATAAAATTATTCAGGCACTCTTCGCCTTCTTTTGTAAAGTTCACCTGGCTGTTCATTCACCGACATAATGGGCGTAGTCAGTAACATTTGTTCTAGACGACATTCCGCCGGTGCGCGTGGCTGGCTTTTTCGGGGTATTGCTGTACTGATTGCTCTGCTGGTGTACACTCAAACCGGTGATTACATTTTCGGCTCCACAACGTGTCTGCCCGATTTTACATTTTCTGAATGCCTCGCTTAGAGCCTCTCTGATTGGTTTGGTTTCAGTGCCGTCCGTAGCTGCCCTGCATATCAATTTAGTTGCCACTGTTTTCATCGGTGGTGGAATCCATATAGCATCAGTTCTGCCTGTTTCTTCTTCTCTATTAAGGCGGTTGCTACGCTTTTTTATTTCAATAACTTTCCATTATTTTGTATTTCTTTGTGTTAGGTAGGACGCTAGCCTAACTCATTTTGGGTGCACAATTAAAACGTATTAGATCGCTGTTGAGTTTTCCGTTTGTCCTAGTCCTCACATTGTTTGCTAATTGACACGTCTCGATTTAATCGTTTAGTCATGACGATGAAGGCTTTTGCTCAGGAGCATGGAATCAGCAGTTAGAAATATCTTCGACCCCACTGAAAAGTTGAATGAGATGTTCAGGTCACCAACAGAAAAACGTTATTCCGTTGTGACATCAGGTGTTTACTGTATTCATTGCACCTGTGGTAAAGTCTACACTTTCATAAGTAAATAATCGATTAAGAAGAAACTTGTTGACCGCAAAATGAACAAACGGAAGAAGATTTTTGTAGTATTTGACAACGTAGTTACGTTCAGGGAAGTCAAGTTGCAACTAACAGAAAGGGACATTATGGACGTTAGATTAGGAAAGCCAGTGGCATATATAAGCATATCATCTACTTTAACACGAGAGAGGAAATACTAGGCACCTTACCCCTACTAGTTATCTAGGACTGATGGAAGGCAAACATTCGTTTATAGCATCAGAAAATTTAGAGAGAGCTTTTAACAATGTTGACTGGAATATACTCTTAGAGGTCCTGAAGGATAAAATACAGGGAGCGAAAAGATATCTACAACCAGCTGCGGTTGTAAGAGTTGAGAGGCAAGAGAGGGCGCACGTGGTTGACAAGGTAGTGAGGCAGGAAAGTAGCCTCTCCACGGTGTTAATCATTCTGGACATTGAGCTGTAAATAAAGGAAGACAAGGAGAAATTTTGGAAGGGAGTTAAAGTTCAGTGGAAGAAATAAAAACGTCGAGGTTTGTCTCTGACACTGTAATTCTGTCGGAGACGGCAAATGACTCGAAGGAACAGTGTAATGGAATTGATAGTGTATTGAAAAGAGGTTATAAGTTCCAGAATGAGATTTTCACTCTGCAGCGGAGTGTGCGCTGTTATGAAACTTTCCTGGCAGATTAAAACTGTGTGCCAGACCGAGACTCGAACTCGGGACCTTTGCCTTTCGCGGGCAAGTGCTCTACCGACTGAGCTACCCAAGCACAACTTACGGCCCGTCCTCACAGCTTTACTTCTTCCAGTACCTCGTCTCCTACCTTTCAAACTTTACAGAAGCTCTCCTGCGAACCTTGCAGAACTAGCACTCCTGAAAGAAAGGATATTGCGGAGACATGGCTTAGCCACATCCTGGGGGATGTTTCCAGAATGAGATTTTCACTCTGCAGCGGAGTGTGCGCTGATATGAAACTTTCCTGGCAGATTAAAACTGTGTGCCGGACCGAGACTCGAACTCGGGACCTTTGCCTTTCGCGGGCAAGTGCTGGCAGAAGTAAAGCTGTGAGGACGGGCCGTGTGTCGTGCTTGGGTAGCTCAGTCGGTAGAGCACTTGCCCGCAAAAGGCAAAGGTCCCGAGTTCGAGTCTCGGTTCGGCACACAGTTTTAATCTGCCAGGAAAGTTTCAGGTTATAAGTTGGTAATAAACAAAAGAGAAACAAGGGTACTGGTATGTAATCGAATTAAGTAAGGTGATACTGAGGAAATTAGAATAGGAAGTGAGACACACAAATTAGAAGATGAGTTTTGCTACTTAGGGAGCAAAATAAGTGATGGAGGATGTAAAATACACACTGGCAATAGGAGGAAAAGCGTTTCCGAAAAAGATAAATTTGTTAATATGAAATATAAATTTTAATGTTGGGAAATCTTTTAAGAGAGTATATGTCTGTAGTGTGATTCGTGGGAGGCAGCAGTTTAGACAAGAGAATAGAAGCTTTTAAAACTGGTGCTACAGAAGAATGTTGAAGTTTACACGGGTAGATCGAATAAATAATGAGGAGAGACTGAATCGAATTGGATAGAAAAGATATTTAGTCACAACTTAACTAAAAGAAGGGGTTGGATAGATCGAATAAGTAACGAGGAGGGATTTAATCCAATTGGGGAGAAAAATTTATGGCGAAGCTTGACTAAAAGAAGAGATCGGATGGTAGGTCACGGCTTGAGGCGTAAGCGTAGTCAGTTTGATAATGGAAGAAGAAATTGTAGAGAGAGACAAGAGTTGAGTATAGAAAGCAGGTTCAAAGACATTAGGTAGCAATAGATGTGCAGAGATGAACAGGCTTACTCAGGATAGAATAGCATGAAAAGATGCATCAAATCAGTCATTGGACTGAACACAACGACAAAAACAACTACTACGACGATGTAAGTAATGTGTGAACATCAGGACTATCGAAACTAAGGATTACTTTCCTTTGGACGCGCACCACAGTCTTATAAAATTTCTTAAATGACAGAAATTACGCCTGCGACTGGAATTGTGTTTATTTCACAGAACTTGCAAATTCCGGTTGTCATTTCATTTTCATGCTGTAATTAATGTAGATGAGGACAAGCGACCAACATATGGTGGATAAATATAAATCTTACGACAAGTAGTCGTGCTAAGATCGGTATAAACACATTATAAGTAGAAGCAGTAACGAAACATTACCATTGAGAGTCAACTATGACAAAATGAACTGTCACAGAACCGGCAGTCTACGTCCAGGTGATGCCCTCAGAATCTGAGGCGCGCCCCAACGTGCTTCTGTTTTGTGGCATGCTAGCGAGAATTCAAAACGTGGTACTTGTAGGTTACTCGGAGGTCAATTCCTCATTTGTATGGTTCCAGGTTCTCTGATGACATTGAACGACATCTCAGGCCTCAAAAACGACCACTAGCTCATTGCTCTGATGGATGTTACTAACCGATTGTCTCTGAGACTATTATGTCACCGGAGACTTAGAAATAGCAGTTTTGCCGAATAGTTACCAACCATATAAAGGGGTTACATGACAGCCACAATCAGAATGTGAGAACTTTATCCGGTAGGAGGGCACAGGTCCAGGAATTTGAAAAGTTCCAAATGCTTGGAATCGTTACAGGAATCTGTTTGGCAGTAAATTATCTATCAGATGAACGTAAATTGAAGGTTTCTCACACGACACGGCTTAATAACGCTAACAGGAAATTTTGGGATGTTCTTCGCTGACAGTTAGTAGATAGAAAGTTTTTAAAATGGTACTTTAACAGCTGTATACTGTGTTTCGTGGACTACTTGTTCTTTCTGTCAGAGGTGTATGGTGATTTCTAAAAGATTAACGGTAAGAAAACCTTAAGTGTTTTGTTCCTTGGTAGTGATCAAGAAAAATCGTTACATGACGACAGGTCCTTACTGTACGTCAATACTCTAAACGCATTTGTATTCCTTTCTCAGACCTGATCTTAACAACGCCACAATGGAAGTTTTAGATAGGCTGGATCATTCTATCCACAATTAATTAATAAAAGCCTTGTTTCATGGAAGACAACGATGATAACCTATTTCAGAGATCAAAATAACCTTACACGCTGTTGTACACCAACTGTGAAGACCATTGCAGTAACTGTTGCGCACATCTCGTTGTGAGCATCGCGTTAACGAATGGAGGTATTTTCGCCACAACGGAAGTTTCTAACTACGCTAATTCATCGGTGCGCAGCTCTATAAAATCTGCGAATTCAGCGGTTGCAGTTTCACAGCTCTCCAGCTCTTACTAAGAACGCCTAATTGTAAGGACGTGTGTGATATCCAAGGAAGTATTGCAAGTGGTTAAATTTTAAGTACTTTCTTTCTTCGAACTTATTTGTTTGATGGTGAACAGTATTCTACTGGATTTATATAGTTGAGAATTTGCAAATATGTGAAAAAAATATTTTGGTGTCAATTGTAGGGATAGAGAAGATGTAGATATTATAGAAATAAACAGTTTTAGATAATAACGAATCGTGGTAGGGAGGAGGTAGATGGCTATCCATTTAAGCTTAAGCAGAATAAGAACGACTTAGACGGCCCGAAAGATAAATAAATGGCTGTTGCGAGACTTTGTTTACGTACTTATTCAATAATGATTTGACTGAATGTTATTTCACATTCATTATTATTGTTTCTGGCTGAAGTTGCATTTATGGTTTTAGTTTTGTCGGAACTGCGTGCTACACTCCTGGAAAACGTAGTCTGGTAAAAGAGCAGCGTTGATGTCGTGGAAACATTAGCTGATTTAAATAACTTTGAATGTCGCACTTACCAACCTTCAATCTAAAACGCCGTAAGTGGACATTTTGGGTAGTCGTCAGGGTATAGTTACGAAGCGAGGATATGCAGTGTTTGACAAATTATCTGGAACTGCAAAAGTTCTTTTTCTTCAGCAGGGTTCAGTCATTTTACAGCACTTTAAAGGACAAAATTTTTTCCTTTGTCAGTTTAATTCCGGTCACCACTGCTGTAAATTCGAGTGAAATCTTTCGTTCCTACGCCAACGTAAAATAATGTTAACATCTTCTAGCGTACATAATTATTCGTGCTGTAAGAAAAACAGTGGTATCTGATAATATTACCGCAGCAATTTAACAAACCGTGCGTATCGTTACGATCTTTGTATTTGTGTTACCTGGCAACGGTGTCTTTGCCGTTTTATTGTTAATGTCTACAGAGCAGTTCGCTGGTTTGCTGAGATTTGTGAAGACGGTGCAGAATTATTGTTGTATTCCATCGCTTCAATTATGTTTAACTATCGGATGATATACTTATGAAGGGCAGAAGATGATTAAATTTCTTTGATGTGAACGCAGATATGAAATCTTTGCTTCCTGCAGAACAGCAACGAACATAAAAATAAACATTGTAGTAAGATTAAACAAGCGTATAAACGCATTTTATTCTTTTGACGATAATGTCTAATAACCGTTTATTACAATTTTATTTTTCTCGTAGATGTCATGTTGGTAATGGTGAATAGAAGTTGCAGTAATTCTTACATTCTTTTATAATCATCAGATAAAGGACAGCGCCATGGTTCCACCTCGGCTGTTGCGTGATTAACAAGTATTTTGTTTATAATCTTTCGGACGATTGGCCATCTACGTTACCTGTCATCGTTAAGTGCTATAAATCAATACATCACAATGTATCCGACTATCCCATGCACGTTCTCGCTTTAGAAACTACTATGTCCGCTGCTTATAGTCGGATATATTACAATATGTTGTAGGTATGACGTGCTGGCGATACTGAGGCGGTTGGGAATGTCCTCTAAGGCTGAAATCGGGCAATCGTCCGAAACTTAATAAAGTAGCTACTTATTAATTTAAGTGTGACATCAAGTCATGCAGGATGCGTTATTATAATAATCAGTAGTTCTGCATTCAGGCTGACTAGACCGCAGTCTGCGAATGTTTGTTTCAAGTACAACTTGAAAAGCCGTATCTCTGTGCAGCAAACGCTGCTGAATATGTGATGATGGATAAATTACGAAAGGCGTCATATGAGCAATAGAGTCATTCCTATCCTGATGTCTGACGTTTACCATTGCGCCCGAGATATCCTGAATGAAGATATACTGATTATCATAAATACTTACGATTAAGCAACAGCGATAATGGGATCATGACATTGTCCTTTAACAAGTTCACGGTGTGGTACCCTCCATAAAGAAAAGATCGCGATTATGAGATCGACTGAAACAGGTAGCATACAAAGGCTTGCTTATTAATTGCTTGTGACGTTGTAAACGAAGTAGTCCAACGATCGAAGCTGCTGTAGTGGAAATTGCAGTTAAAGTTTAATTCAAACGTGAAGAAATTGTTTAATTTGATCGATGGTGGTTATTGCTGGTTCTGTGGTTTATTTATTTTCGAACAATATAAAGGAAAGGAAGTAAGCTGTCAGTGACGAACGTGGTTTATTTTCAAATCACGATCATTTTGGGGCCTGAATACTATTATCTTTTTATCGTACTGTACTGTCCTCATACTTACTTAGAAGTTCCCATTGGTCTTAGTCAGCAATTGTGCAGAAATGCATATCACATAATCTACCAGTAAAAGGCACATTTTTACAATTTACAATAGTGTAGAAAACGATAACGTGTGGTGGACAATCCACTTTAAATTTGTGATGGGAAGTTATGAAGGAGGATCTAATGTAAGTTGTAAATTTGTGTTTTTACAGTGAAAAGTTACCTCTACTGTAAGTCTACACAAATAATAGAAGGTCTTTGGGAATTACTGTGTAGGGGTGATGAGAGTATGAATGTTAAGCTCCTTAAGATGGGTCTTCAGGGCTCGAGATGCGCCGTGATTTACATTAATAATACGTTTGTGGGGTGAGGTTGTCTATATTTTACGAAAATGTCGCTGAAAAAGATTTTATATTTTTTTCCTCAGCACTAAAAGTCTTTATTGTTTACTGCTAATAAGGTCGTGGCTTTCTGCGCTGGGAAATTGGGAGACGCTCGGAGAAATCGTGTTGCCGTGCGCCTGCGGCGTAGGCAGCCCTGCGCGGCGGCCGCCTTACCTGCGGAGCTGGCACGGCGCCGGCGAGGGCGACGGCAGCTGCGGCCAAGGCGGCGACCAGGAGTGTGGCGGTCTGCATGCTGCTGCTGGCTGCTGCTGCTGGCTGCTGAGTGCTGCGGCTGGTGGGCCGCTGGCGACGACGCCGCCGCTTTATATCCGCGCCGCGAGCCGGGGGCGGGGCCGCGCCTGCGCCCCCCACCCTCACTCCATCCCCCACCCACTGCCTCGGCCGCGCCGCGACGCTGCCACCGTATATAGCGGCGCCGGCGCCGGCCCCAGCGCTCCGGAGGACCGTGTTCGCTTTGCGTACCTCCTAACAGGCACTGCAGTCTTCAAACATGCAACAAATTAGTTCAAACTACGTAACACTGACGTCTCTTGACAGTTCACCTACATCTACATTTATACTCCGCAAGCCACCCAGCGGTGTGTGGCGGAGGCCACTTTACGTGCCACTGTCTTTACCTCCTCACACAGTGGTTACGGTTACAACAAGCCACACCACAATTTGGGAAACGGGGCCAAATTTCTAGTAGTTTACTGTCGAGTTGAGATTTTCACGAATGTTTTATTCGTATCTTACAGAAACTAGCAGTACGACAATAAACAACCTTTCCAAACACGCCGCTAACGGCAATCAAGTAATATATAGCAATACAACAGTTTAAAAAAATTAAAAAAAACACAGAAGCTAGGAGTACGGCAATAAACTACCTTTTAAAAGACGCCGCTAACGCCAATCAAAGCAATTTATAGCAGTACAACAATTTTTAAAAATTTGAAGAAGATTAGTAAACAGGCCACTAAAGTAACACAGAACTTCGTTAATAAGGTACAGTGAGGTAGTGAAGCTACCAACACCGCCATTAAAAAAAATTAAACAGATCTCAGCAAACACACGATTAATGGCAATAAAAGAAACTTACAAACTTGGAGTAATTTAAAAGATTTTTAAACAAAAGTGTCCGGGAATATCATTAGAACATAACAGATATGACGGACCCGTGTAAGGCGGCCACAAATCACCCACTCAGGAATGCTCGGGCTGGGCAGAATAGTGACCAATTTAAATACGCCCGTAAACACAATTGCCACTCTCAGGCTGGTCACTGCACCGACTTTTAGCCAGCGAAAACTTGTTGTAAGATGGCTTAACTTGCTGACAGAATTAGAGCTAACCTCGTGCAAGGAAACAATACACCACACAGTCATGAATGAGCGACCACATCATCAACCAACAAGAAGCATGAATTTACTCATAAACCACTACAGAATAGCGAAACAAACTGCCCAAAGCTACACCTCCCATCGGACAGTAACGAGAGGAGGAGGAGGAAAGATCACTGTCTTCACTTACACTGGTGCCGGGGACAGGAAACCCGATCGCCGGAGGCCACAAGGCAGAAAGGACACTGGTTACGCAAACTTATTACTTAATGATTAAACCTTCCACGAACTTAACTTGCAATTATGCTCGAACAGGCAGTACACGACCTCCGATGGCAAGAATCCACACATCCGATCGGGCACGCGTCGCCAGCGTACCCAGCACGCCACGGTCACGCGACAACACGCTCTGTCACCGGAGTTCACGTCTTCTCTGCAACGTTGACGGGTAGTGACCGCTCCTTCATGTTAGGTGTCTCCTTTTAAACTCCAGTGGTGAAACGGAGGATTTAAAGAAGCTTGTTAACGTCCCACCAAGGCGAAATGAACAGCAACTACTCGTGGGGCGATTCTGTATACAACCAACACGCGGGGAGCTCTTTCGTCAACTCGACCCGCTCTTTACACACAACCGACATACATCACGTGGCGACTCGGTACAACCGACCACGCCTGCTTCGCGCTGGAGAGCCACACCGCCCTCCCGTGTCCACCTTACTCTCTCCGCGCCACCACACGAGGTTACAACCGATCAAAGATCTCACTTCCTCCATAGCAGTTTCCCGGAAGCAAAACGCAGATATCGATAGCAGAGGGAAAAGACAACCAAGCAGCCACTTAATGACAGACAACATATCAAACAAACATGTCAGGGGAAGAAAGGAAAACCACTGCAATCTAAACACAAGGTGTAGCACGAGTCGATACACGGCTCAGCTCCCTTTCCTGTTCCAGTCGCGTATGGTTCGCGGGAAGAACGACTGCCGGAAAGCCTCCGTGCGCGCTCGAATCTCTCTAGTTTAACATTCGTGATCTCCTCGGGAGGTATAAGTAGGGGGAAGCAATATATTCGATACCTCATCAAGAATCGCACCCTCTCGAAACCTGGACAGCAAGCTACACCGCGATGCAGAGCGCCTCTCTTGCAGAGTCTGCCACTTGAGTTTGCTAAACATCTCCGTAACGCTATCACGCTTACCAAATAACCCTGTGACGAAACGCGCCGCTCTTCTTTGGATCTCCTCTTATCTCCTCCGTCAACCCGACCTGGTACGGATCCCACACTGGTGACAGTTATCTCCAGTTCAATCACCAACCCCTTTGTACTCTTACGCCGTCATTTGGCTTCCCTCTACATTGCTGCTTGCTGTCTCACATTACCTGACACGAAACTTCCAAAATTTTCGAAGCACCATCTTGAGGCAGGCACGTTTCGAAGGGAAGAAAGAGTGGGGGACTTCAGAGGGAAGTAGGGGTAAGGAGGGATGTAAACGGATCACGGTTTCCCCGCTCCAAATACATTCAAAATTTAATTGTTAACTGTCGGAGAAGATGGTAGTATGAAAACTAAGAGTCTCGAGAATGACAAGGAGTTCTAGAGTTGACAGTTTATACTTAACACATGATTATTTTCACTTGCTTTTCAGTTAAATGTGTACTTTCACATGGTACTCTACCTGTTGTCGACAAGAAATCCGAAACGGTTCGAGACTCAATAGATAGAATCGTTAAACCACAGAAAGTTTAGTACGACACGACAGAAACTGAGAGGGGGAAGGGGGAAACCAGAAGTACTGACTTTCCAAACGTAGGCGGGAACTACGGTAAAAATAGAATCCCGTCATTTATACGCTTGTACAACCAGGGCTTTCAATCGTAGTGCTTACTGAAATACTAATAACTGTGAGTGCATACTTCGATTTAAATATTCGCCACAAATGTCTGTGAAATGATGCACTCGACATACAGGCATCAGAAAAACCAATGTTTACAGTATTTTTCGGACTCATAGATGGAAGCCTTACGTTCCAACACTTCTCCAAGCTCTGAAGAAGGATGAGCCCAATAGGCTATTTGAATTTTGTGACTGGTTCAATAATATGTGTGAAGAAGATGAACTATTCCAAGATCTAATTGTTTGGTCAGGTAAAAGAAATCTTTAAATTTAATGGAACAATTAACTCCCATAATTGTGTGTACCGGGCAAAGGAAAAGCCATACGTAACTGAAGAAAGGATGTTCATCTACCAGGAGTATCAGTCTGCAGAGCGGGATTAGCCGAGCGGTCTAGGGCGCTGCAGTCATGGACTATGCGGCTGATCCCGGTGGAGGTTCGAGTCCTCCCTCGGTCATGGGTGTGTGTGTTTGTCCTTAGAATAATTTAGGTTAAGTAGTGTGTAAGCTTAGGGACTGATGACCTTAGCAGTTAAGTCCCATAAGATTTCACACACATTTAATTTTTTCAGTATCAGTCTGGTGTGGTTTGTCGTCGAGAGGATTAATCGGGCCGTACGTCTTCGAAGAGAGTGTCACAAGCGATTGTTACCTAGGAATGTTGCACGTGGTAACTCCAGATCTTATTGACATTTTTTACAACGGGGATTAGGATGAGGAGCCACCTCACTTTTAAGTTGATGTGAGGGAATTTCTCAGTCGCACATTCCCTTCGAGATGGGTGGGACGAAGTGGGAGTGATACAAGCAGCTCAGGATTGGATTTGACGCCTTCAGTCTTCATCATTTGGAACCTGTCACGGATAGTGTACACTGCAAAACAACAAACCCTGTATGACATAAGAGAGAAAATAGAGGAAACTTATGGTGCTATTCCATTAGAAACAATAGAATTGCTTTGTGGCTCTATTCTAAGTAGTTTTTGACAATATATGCAGAGGAAGGTGATCTTTTTGAGCATGCGTCACATGAAATTACACATTAATATATACGATACCAAAAACTTTTCATTTTTCTCTGCTTTAATTAAGGTGGAACTCAGTTTCTAAGAGTGTCTGCATTATTTTGGGACACCCTGTAAATTGACAGCGACGCTTCAATGTGTTTCCAGTTGTGCGACACACAATATGGCAATGCAATTTACCTAACATGTAGTACAGTTTGCCTGTTCAACTGTCATATGCGATAATGTATACATTGGTGTACCTAAGATAAGAAGCATTGATAAGAATTTGGACAGAGTTTCTAACAAAACAGACATGGGCCTTACCAAATAAGTTATCCAGAAATGACTTATGATGTGCCACCACAGCATCACTTCTGTGAATACCTCCTACTCCCAAGCTCACAGAGGGTCTTATGCATATCTTACTAGACTAGCTCCTGCTGAAATAAAGAAGACTGCTGAGAAATAGTTTTCTCATAGCGTAGATAATATTTTTCAATGAATCTTTCACAATTCTGCGGAAATTTTTCTGTTTTTCAACCTTCCTGGCAGATTTAAAATGATTATCGAACCGAGATTCGTAACCAGAACGTTAGCTTTGGTGTGCTAAGCTCTCACCAAAAGGAAAGGAAAGAAAATTAGTGTTTAATGTCATGTCGAAAGCTACGTCATTAGAAACGGAGCACAAGCTCATCTCAGAAAAGGGTGAGGAAGGGAACAGGCCGCGCCCTTTCAAAGGAATCATTCATCCCAACAGTTTCCTCAAGCGCAAATCACCGAAAACCCAAATCTGGATGGATTCAAAACGGACGGCGATTTGAATCGTCGTCGTAAGTTCTTATCAAGTGAACCTTTTTTAATGATGGCTTCCTTCCACACTCTGCAGACCTTCCTCATTCTCAGCTATTTATGCCTTCATTGGTTCAAGCTATGTTCGCTTTTGTTGAAATTTCCTCATGGAATTAGTCCTAAAATTATATCAGCAATGATTAAGGGTCGCCTGGTAAATGAGTTACTCGTTGGAACGAAGTAAGAAATCAATCACTCATCTTTTGATTATTTCCACGACTGTTGCTTGGAATATAGAGGTATTTGCTTTTAATAAAGGAAAATAAAAAAAATCCTTTCATGCCCCTTTTAGAGTTCTTGCGAAAGAAGACACAATAAATTTTTAACCATGTGTCAAATCTGTATCCTCACTAATAGTGTTCTTATGGGAGATTGACTGATGCTTTCAAAGTTAGCGACTTGCATCTGAGGGTTCATTGGGGACTTTGAAACAGCTCGGTGGTATCTTCGGAATAACATTTCGGTTATTGTAAACCAGTTTTTCGTTAGTTTCTTGAAGAAGCTGTTGAGATATGTTTCAAAGCAGGTCTACACGCTGCATACCCAAGCTCCCATGTATGAAGGGTGTGGCCTTGTTATTATATAGGAGCTTGAAAATAATGAGTGCTCAAATGAACCATAGGGCTATCGATGAAACCCTTTGGGTCGTGTAGTGATGTTGGATATATTGTCGCGAGAAGTTGGAATTTCGGTAGTGTAAAACAATGAGCCAAAGTATTATGACCACCTGCTTAACAGCTTGTTTGTCCGTCTTTTAAACAAAATAAATCACATATTCCGCGCCGGCCGCTGCGGCGGAGTGGTTCTAGGCGCTTCAGTCCGGAACCGCGCTGCTGCTACGGTCGCAGGCTCGAATCCTACCTCGGGCATGGATGTGTGTGATGTTCTTAGGTTAGTTAGGTTCACGTAGTTCTAAGGGGACTAAAGACCTCGAATGTTGAGTCCCAATGTGCTTAGAGCTATTTGAACTATTTTTGAAGTTATTACGCGTATCAAAATGGTTCAAATGGCTCTAAGCACTATGGGACTTAACATCGGAGGTCATCGGTCACCTAGACTTAGAACTACTTAAACCTAACTACCTTAAGGACATCAGACGTATCCATGCCCGAGGCAGGATTCGAACCTGCGACCACAGCAGTGCGGTTCCGGGCTGAAGCGCCTAGAACCGCTCGGCCACAGCGGCCGGCTCCGCGTATCATCGATCCGATAGCTTTTGGTAGGTTTGTAGGATATGTGGCGTTAAATGTCTATGCACAGGTCTTGTAATTCGCGTAAATAACGGGTTGCTGAATTGCGTACGCGCTGATGGCGCACGATAGCAATCCAGATGGGTTCCATAGGATTTACATTAGGCAAATTTGGTGCCCGAGACATCAACGTGAGTTCACTCAAGCAACTGTAGCACGGTTCTGGTTCCGAGACGCGGATAATTATACTGCTGAAAGACGATATCGCCATTGGGAAAGACATAAAGCATGAAGAGATGCAAGCAGTCCTAATAGACGATGTCGTTGGGTCAACGTGCGAACACGTAGGGATGGTCTGCCGCGGGGCTCCATGTTCAACAATGTACGATGAACAGCGCGCTCCCAAATACTTGTGCGTGCACCAGCACTACGCTCTTTCGGCAGAGATGCCGCAGATTACGCTATGTCCTACTTCGCAGGCTTCTCCGAACGCCACGTTCTGTGAAGAGTTGTGGACGTCCAATCACTTAGCGCCTAGTTGTAGTTTCGATGTCCTTCTACCTCTTTTCGTAGATTATCCCGACACTACTAAGTGAACATTGCACCAGCTTCGTCGTTTTCGAGATACTAGTTCATAGACTCTGCGTAATAATAATCTGCCATTTCTCAAAGTCGTTTATGTTAGTGGATTTCCCCATTCGCATTGCTAGGGCGATCCTTCATCCGCGTCTGCTCCGCTTACAAACTTCTGTTACCGCGTCGCGTGCCCGCAACGTCACCAGCCGGCATCCTACGTCGCCGTGGACAGTGATCGTGTACAAGAAACGTTCTGAAAACGCTTTCCACATTTTTCTGGTTGCAGCCGCGAAAAATTGCCTACATAACTCGCAATTTGTCATTCCAGTCACACTGTGCCATGTAAAGCGGTTGTTTCTGTAGGTGTATGTCCAGGTTCTATCTGCTACTGGCCTGTGGCTACCAATTCGGAGGCTCATTGTTTGAGTCTCTTCCGATGTGCATTAAATGAGGCTAGTGTATGCTGAAATTTGCAGTACTATCCTAATCGTATTGTTCTATGACAATACACGCTCTGCGGGATTCTTAATACTATACTTACAGAACATCGTCAGCGTAGGTTGCACTGAAATTTTGTGGTTTTCTGTTTTAGACCTAAGACAGAACTGTAAACTTACCTGAAGAAAAAGCTCTAATGCGAACATGTATAAAATGGCAGAGAGAAGGTATGTAACGATCCGTTTCGAAGCATCGTTTGCTACAGCTTCATATTTATGCATAGCTATGTCTGCCTGCTTAGCTGAGGGGTAGCGCGAATGCTTACCATGCAGCGGGCCTGGGTTCGATTTCCAGCCGGCTTGGGTATTTTCCCCGCTCGTGGACTGGGTGTTGTGCCATTTGTCCTCATCATTATCTAACCATCACCGACCCGGAAGTCGCCCAATATGACCGAACTTCCCCCGAAGGGGCCTCTCGGTCATCAGTGGCACCATTTCGTTTTACATATAGTGAAATCTGGGTACGCAGGACAGAGTGGATCAGGTTGTGGAAAGGGGCCAAAATCAGTTACTGTTAGTTACACGAGAACACTGATCTTTATTCCTCGAAAACACAATGCACAGTTTTCTCTTTAAAACAACAAGGATCAGTTCACGGCTGAGGGCCGAAGAAACTTATCAATAAGAAGGATTAAATAATTCCTTTTAAAACACAAGGATTTAGAGAAATGGCTTAAGGTCTTACTTAAGTAAAATTAAAATATCCTAAATAATTCCTTTTAAGGCACAAGAACAGCTGAAGGCATTACTTAAGAAAAATTAAAATATCGTCTCGACTAAAGGCCCGAATAATATTTCAGATCAACAAAGAAAATTCTTTAAAAGGCAAGCATTTACCAATTTCGGCTAAAAGCCATATTAAGGAAAATTTGAATTAATTCCTCGGCAACCTTTAAAGACAAGCATTTACAAAATACAACAGAAAACCATCTTAAGAAAACTTGAAATATCTTAACGGCTGAAGGTCCAGACAATTATTCAAAATAATTAAAGACAAACCTTAAGATAATCATTTACACAGTACGGCTGAAGGCCATTTTAAGAATTCAAAATAATTAAAGAGAAACCTTATAGACAGGAATTTACACATTACGGCTGAAAGCCACAAATTTTAAAACAAACGCAGCTGGAGGCCTAAATACAGAGCAAAAAAGAATGTTAAATAAAACACGGCTCAAGGCCTGATCTTAAAATACTTCACATAAGGTTCAGCTGAAGGCCATATACTGAACAAGGAACAGACAAAATTAATACATGGCTGAAGGCCTGACACAGTACCTGCGACAAAGAAGATCACAATCACAAACAACAAAACAGTGGCGCTCAGAAGTGTTCCAAGGGTCGGCATGAGGAGGTAACTCTAACGTAAAGTTAGGTGAGACAGGCAGCCGAAAGTAAGATTAAATAATCGAATGGCAACCCGACCCAGTTCCCTTCAGCCCGACCAACGGCACGACAACCGAAAATGTCAGCGAGGACGAAGATACCAGCAGCACTTCGTCTTCAAATATTGGCGTCTAAATATAGCCAAGGCACAATAACCACTCAAAAATATGAACAAACACCAAAGGCTGTGCTACGGTCACAGGTTCGAACCCTGCCTCGGGCATGGATGTGTGTGATGTCCATAGGTTAGTTAGGTTTAAGTAGTTCTAAGTACTAGGGGACTGATGACCTTCGAAGTTAAGTCCCATAGTGCCTAGAGCCATTTGAACCATTTTTGAACCAAAGGCTGTCGAAGTGCACGCTGTGCCGGACGGCATCAACACGGCGAGGAAAAACACACTGCAGAACACTACGCTAATGACCTCGCCGCGGAGACTTTGTCGCTGCTCTGTCCCAACCAACCGACTGCCTACTCCAGTACGCAGACAGCATTAAAATAACTGCTCAGTCGAAATGACACAAGCTAGACAAGGTCCCACGAAAACACTTCCACAAGAACTCGAACAATCCTAAAAGCATTCACTGTGGAACAACAAAGACAAATCACAAATCGACACACACAGAAACCCACAAGCGGTCGGCGACCAAATACACGTTGTCCGATGAGATGACCGACCGAACGACCAACCAATGTCATCCCCAGTCAAGTCATGTGTATCGGCAATGGTCGGTCGTATCATCGCTGTCAGGGGCTCACTGCAGCTCCATCCCGACTCCCTTGGTGTCCGTTCGGAACTCGGAGACACGGCGACCCGGTCACACTGGCTCGGACCCAACCATGCAGCGGGAAGACTTTCCCATTGGCCACCCGACATCTCTGCACAAGGAAGGAACCGATCCACGTCCGGCAAGATGAGCAACTGACGCAGCCCAGAAACGGTCAAAAGACCAAATTCACGTCGCCCGATCAGACGACCAACCGAACGACCAACCGGCGGTCGTCCCTGATCCAATCTCCTTCCGTCGGTCAGTTTGTGTGTGTGTGGGGCCAGCGGTCGCAAGTACTGGCTGTCAGCGCCTCACTCGCTCTCCGTCCCCCGACTGAACTCGCTACACACCACGACCAGGAAATACTAGTGGTCGCTTCAGAGATCGTACGCAGTGCCCTTATCGATAAGCACTGCTGCTGCCACTCACGGGCAAGAAAACTAGCATCGTAGTGACGCTAGTAAATCGAATTAAAAGAAAAACAAAGCGACAGAACCACAAAAACAATATGACGAGCAATAAACGGCGTGGCAGCGTTGCACGGTTATTAGCCTTATTGTGTAGCTCCATGAAAGGAGGAATACATTCAGTAATTGCATATGTTTAATGCTTGTTGATTTAAAATGTTATATTTAAGCGCCTCGAGTGACTGGGATGACCGAGAACGATGGTGTCTGGTTTTCCTATGTTCCAGAGGTGGCGAGATCGTTGTGCCATCTAGCAGCCATGTCAAGAATCCGTCGATGTTACGTTCTGAATCAAGGATTTGTAGCAAGCTGGACCACGATTTTTCGGTTGAGGCTCGGCTATTCCGTTATAAAAAGGTGGGCACTGCTTTCGTGTACCCTGCTCAGTACAATGTACGTACGGATCTCAATGTCCGGATCTAAATAGACAGATAGTGTCAATCAAAGTAACTGATATAAATTAAAATTTACGGAAGAACGAATGACGGAAAAATTTCAATGCACTAGTTACGTAATTAAACCAGTTACACTCCACGGCGTTCCGATATACAACGGCATTTCTTAGCGAGACGTTCGTTCTCAAATGTGTACCTCTACTTGATTAGCGGAACTAATTGCTATGGGAGGCGCAAGGGAATTTATCTGCAACTGGAGCTTGAATAAATTCCGTTAAAACCAACTTACCTTTATAAACAGCTCGAAATGTTTCCGTGGCTGAAGCGAAGCGTGCGGTAATGGCACAAGTTCAACCGCCAGTCAGCTTTTATACCCATTTATAGAGTTATAACTCGCAAGATAGCTTTCGGTTCGCAGCAGAGGGTACATCAGATACTTGCCTCTTACAGTTACAAATTGTGCCCGGGGAAGACTGATGGCCAACCTGACTAAGAGCTCTAATTTCTCTGATTCTGTCGTCCTGGTAATTTCGCGGAATGTACGTTGGAAGTAATGTAATTTCTGACACTTTTTTGACGGCTCGCTCTCGGAATTTCGACTGTATAGCTCGCATTGATCCACAACGTTTCTCTTTTAGCGTCTGCCACTGGAGTCCGACGAGTACCTCAGTAACACTCTCGTGCTTAACAGACGAGCGGTGACGAGACGCGCCGCTTCGTTTATACTACTTGGTAAGGATGAAAGGTGGTCGAGAATTACTCGCGAGTCTGTCGACGAAGGGTGTTGTGCCAGAAGTTTTATGGGCGGATTCGGGATGGATACCTGTACCAGAAATAAGGATGCGTAGGTAAAATTTACACATTTACACTGTGGTGACAAAAGCTATAAGCTATATGCACAGGTACAAATGGCGATAGTATATACAGTACGAAAGTTACAAAAGGGCAGTGAATTCGAGGAGCTGTCAGTTGTACTCAGGTGATTCATGTGAAAGCATCCGGTGTGATTATGCCCGCACGACGGGAATTAACAGACTCTGAGCGCGAAATGGTAGTGAGCCATTCCATTTCGGAAATTGTTGTGTACATAGTTCCGCGTAGTCAGCGCGTACACAACTTTCCCACTAGAGCGCGCCCCGCTAAGCACAACAGCGCAGGCGCAGCGCTCGTCCGTCTCCGCAGTACGAGATGGCGCTGCCATAAAGGCGGACCAAATTCTGCTTCCGCCGATCCGCGTATTAATATGCAACGCAGCCAATGAGATTGCTGCTAACGTAGAACCTTTTCTCCTGGCGGATCACACTCGGGCAGTGATACCTGAAAGCTCCAGGTATTATAACGAGTGTACAGACCACCGATTAGTCAGTCCGCATTAATCTGCATCAGTCTGCATTAGTCTGCATTAGTCTATAGTCGAGTTTTAGTCTGCGCCTAATAAGATTATCATATTCCTGTACATAGCCATGAAGATAAATGAATAGACACTTTGTCCAGTATCAGAGATATGTGAGAATAAGATTAACGTACCAAAGGAACTTCAGATTATCAATTGTAAAGAGCATCCAGAATCAAGTTACGTGATATCTACGATTTTTATTATTTTAATAAATGTGTGTGAAAATTAATCAAGTTCTGTTTATAGTTGGCCACCGCCAATCTGCTACTCTAAGCGTGCAAGTGGCATTTCTATCGTCTGACCTAACGGCAGAAGATAAATACGCCACGATAAGACCACGAGACATATTGCCGACACTCGCCTACTTCGTTAGAGCGACAAGTCAAATAATCTGATGGTGTGTGTACCGAAGGTCTTACAGTACGCACACCACATAAATCATTCGGGAATTCAATATTCCGAGATCCACAGTGACAGCTGTGTGCCGAGAATACCGAATTTCAGGCATTGCCTCTTACCATGGACATAGCCGTTGACGACGGCCTTTCCTTAACGTCCGATAGCAACTGTGTTTGCGTCGAGTTATCAATGCTGAGAGGCATAAATCAGTGTGGGACGTACGAAGACCGTATCCGTTAGTACAATACTGCGAAATTTGGCATTACGGGCTAGAGCAGCAGACGACCGACGCGAGTGCCTTTACCAATAGCACAACATCGCATGCTGTGCCTCTGCTGGGCTCGTGACCGTATCGGTTGGACCCAAGAGTAGAAAACCGTGGCCTGGTCTGACGACTCCTGATTTCAAGTAGCTGGTGGTAGAATTCGAGTGTGGCACAGATCACAAGAATCCATGGACCAAAGTTGTAAACAAGGCACTGTGCAGGTTGTGACTTCTGAATGGTGTGGGCTGTTTTTACTTGAAATCTGGGGATATGCAGCTCCTACACGACTGCGCCGCCTGCAGATCATACAGAACAAAGTGCTACGAATCATTGGCAACGCTCCGCGTTACACACGCACCACGGATCTTCACAATGAATACCACCTTGAAACCCTCAAGGAAGTATTCGAAAAACACGCCACACGACTGCACAGGAACTCGAGACACTCGAACAATCCTTTAATCCTTACTCTGGGAAACTACGATCACAACCATAGGTGGAAGCATAAGTGGCCAAAGACACTACTAGCTAGGGCATAACCACCTATGGCAAGCTAACATACGCCAAAAAGCGACAAACGTCGGCAAGCCCCTGCATATCAAATGGCTCTGAGCACTATGGGACTTAACAGCTGTGGTCATCAGTCCCCTAGAACTTAGAACTACTTAAACCTAACTAACCTAAGGACATCACACACATCCATGGCTGAGGCAGGATTCGAACCTGCGACCGTATCAGTCGCGCGGTTCCGGACTGCGCGCCTAGAACCGCGAGACCACCGCGGCCGGCCCCTGCATATCAGCAACGTTGACTGGAAATACCAGATGCAACTAAAGCCGACTAACAGGCAACAGCAGGGAAACCGACGAGCTCACCCACTGACGCACAAACAAACTCCCCACATCACTCTACACTTCGCATCTGATATATGACCTATCGAACACAAAACGATGATAAACGTAACTGTTGCAGGTTGCTAGCACTGACCGAGAGTTCAACACTGTCACCCAGCGGCAGCCGCCGGGCAACAGCACCGCACAACGTCAAAGGTATCGACATGCATGATACCCACTACTAACAAAGCCTACCCTTGCATGCCCTATCACAGGAAGCAAGACATCCGCTACTGCTCTTACCACCGACCTAACTATCGTGGAGGTTTTTTTCCTTGGCTCTTGCCTTGGTACTTTTTTCCCGCTGCCCTTCAAACCGCTACCCTTCGTTCGAAAGAAAGAAAGAAAGAAAGACCACGATTGGGCCACAGTTGTCACTCCCCTGACTTAAGCCCTAATGATATTAACTCGATTTCTAAACTGAAGTATACACTTCACGGCATTCACTTCAGAACTGCTACAAATTCGTCGAGCAACAGACCGCGCCCCTCGAACTGTCAACATAACTGACACTGCTAAGAGTATCCTACGACTTCTACAACGCTGGCAACGGGTTATACACAATGCTGGTGACTACTTTGAAGGTCAGTAAAACTTTGAAACACGTATCTATTCTGTACGAGCTGTAAATAAATAGTTGGCACTATTAAAGTTCTACCCCTCGTAAATCGCTACCAATATTACTTGTTCTGTTATTGTCCTGATAATTATTGCCGTTGCCTCAAGTTGTTGTAATGTTCGCAACCTTTCTTCCGATGCATGATATTGGTTCAAATGGCTCTGAGCACTATGGGACTTAACATCTGAGGTCACCAGTCCCCTAGAGCTTAGAACTACTTAAACCTAACTAACCTAAGGACATCACACATATCCATGCCCGAGGCAGGATTCGAACCTGCGGCCGTAGCAGTCGCGCGGTTCCGGGCTGAAGCGCCTAGAACCGCTCGGTCACCGCGGCCGGCCATGATATTGGTGCGAAGGAAAACTGCTGTCCCACTTCCTCTTCTATTTTGTCTGTCAGTTCTATAACTGTCATACTCCGTAGTCGGAAAACTTCAGACATGCGGAGATGTTTTTCTGTTAATAACGGAGCTCGAATAGTATTAGTGGTGACAAAGTCATGTAGTTTTGCTTTCTTGTTTCGAACTCCATTCGCTTTCCAGATACAGATTTTTAAATCATTCGTGCATCTTCTTTGCAGGACCTCTGCCTGCGCCTACTTATAAAGAGGTGCTGGAGGATTTAGTTTGCTCCATGTTGGGCGTGGTCATTAGTAGGGCTCCCAGTCTGGACACGTAGCGCCACCAGCTAGTCTTGCGGCGACTGACGGAATCTCCAGGTTCCGGCGCCCGCCCGCACTTCTCATTCTCGGCTTCTTTCGGCGCGCCGTGCTGGCAGGACTGTGGGCGGTGGGCGTAAACACTGTCGATCCCACAGAGGGCTTCACAGATCAATTACAGTATCTTTCATCCAAAGAATTTCAGTGGGAACCTGCTTTTACTGAAAAAACAATCCCACAGTAACACGAATTTCCATCTGTTTATGCACGTTACGGTGCATTTGTTTACGCTACTACACTGGTGTGCAAACACTAAGATTGAAAGTAACTTTCGGACAAAGTGTCTTTGGCAACTAACACAGCTCGATGAAACTTGGACCATACGTAGAAAAAACTGCCGCAGCATAGTGCAGAAGATAACTGAGAGAAATACACAATGAGGCGAACAGAAATGACATTTTTATTCAAAGACAATAATTACACTGAAGCCAGCGCGATTTATGATGGTCTCCTTGGCATTAAAAAAACCGGGACATAGTTCTTAATAGGATGTATGGTCACTGCATGCCCTGTAATGTGCTTCCGTGCTAGTTGCAAGTTTAGTAAGGAGTTCTTGCGGTAGGGCGTTCGTTTCGTCAACTAGCGCGGTTGACCATTCATCGGTGGTTGTTTGTGCTTGCGGATACGCTGAAATTCATCTCCCCAACACGTCTCACATGTGAACGATGTGTCTTAAGTCGGGGGGAGTTTGCCCAACACATACCACACGTGCTCAATGGGATTTATGTCGAGGGAACGGGCAGGCCAGTTCTTTCGCGATAAATCAGTATAATCTAAAAGCCGTAAATTCAACTAAATACCTTGGTATTACAATTACGTACAACTTAAATTGGAAGAAACGCATGGAGAATGTTGTGGGGAAGGCTAACCAAAGACTGCGTTTTATTGGCAAGACGCTTAGAAAATGTAACAGACCTGCTAAGGAGACTGCCTACACTACGCTTGTCCGTCCTCTTTTAGAATACTGCTGCGCGGTGTGGGATCCTTACCAGATAGAACTGACGGAGTACATCGAAAAAATTCAAAGAAAGGCAGCACGTTTTGTATTATCGTGAAATATGGGAGAGAGTGTCACAGAAATGATACAGGATTTGGACTGGACATCAGTAAAAGAAAGGCGTTTTTAGATGCGACGGAATCTTCTCACGAAATTCCAATCACCAACTTTCTCCTCCGAATGCGAAAATATTTCGTTGACACCGACCTACATAGGGAGGAACAATCACCACGCTAAAATAAGGGAAATCAGAGCGTGCTATACTAGATTCGAATAATAGAGAACTGTGAAGGTGGTTCGGCGAACCCTCTGCCAGGCACTTAAATGTGATTTGCAGAGTATCCATGTAGATGTAGATGTAGATCCTCTCGTTCCAAGAGCTTGTCCACCTGCGCTGTTTGATGCGGTCTCGCATTTCCATCCAGAAAAATGAAGTGGAGCCAAGTGCACTCCTGAAAAGACGCATATCGGGAAGGAGTACAGTGTCCCAATGATATTGATCGGTGGGTGTACGGTGTTGAAGGATTTGGTCATTTGTCCATGCAGCACTGTGCCTCCCGACACCGTAACACCAAAACGGTCATGTTAGACAATGTTCGTGGGTGAATTAAGTGTTCCCAACTCCCACCAATAGTAGCGTGCTTCCAGAATTACTGCTCAGACTCAGTCTGCTCCCATCCGAAGAGAACACATCTCTCCTCACTAGTCTAGTTGTTATGCTCTTGGCACCATTGCAAGTGGTATTCCGAGTATGCTGATGCAATAGCACCATACTTAATAATCATATACAACCGTTCGCTCGACGAAAGATCCGTACACAAAGATTCGAAAATTGCGCAGGTCACACCAATATTCAAGAAGGGTACTAGGAGTAGTCCACTAAATTCCAGGCCCATATCATTAACGTCGATATGCATCAGGATTTTGAACATATATTGTGTTTGAACATTATGAATTAACGCGAAGAAAACGGCCTATTGACTTACAAATGGTTCAAATGGCTCTAAGCACTATGGGACTTAACATCTGAGGTCATCAGTCCCCTACAAGTTAGAACTACTTAAACCTAACTAACCCAAAGACATCACACACATCCACGTCCGAGGCAGGATTCGAACCTGCGAACGTAGCAGCAGCGCGGTTCCCGACTGAAGCGCCTAGAACCGCTCCACCACAGCGGCCGGCTATTTACTTACAGTCAACACGTATTTAGAAAACATCGTTCTTGTGAAACAACTTGCTCTCGACTCGCACGAAATGTTGAATACTGTCGTCAAGGGATTTTAAATTGATACAGTATTTCTGGATTTCTGGAAGGCTTTTGACACTGTACCACACAAGCGCTTGTAGTGAAATAGCGTCTCAGTTATGTGACTGCATTCGTGATTTCCTATCAGAAGCCGGCCGGAGTGGCTGGGCGGTTCTAGGCGCTACAGTCAGGAACCGCGCGACCGCTACGGTCGCAGGTTCGAATCCTGCCTCGGGCATGGATGTGTGTGATGTCCTTAGGTTAGTTAGGTTTAAGTAGTTCTAAGTTCTAGGGGACTGATGACCACAGCAGTTAAGTCCCATAGTGCTCAGAGCCATTTGAACCATTTCCTACCAGAGAGATCACATTTCGTAGCAGCTTACGGAACGCCACCGAGTAAAACAGAAATGATTTCTGGCGTTCCCAAGGATAGTGTTTTAGGCCCTTTGCTGTTCCTTATCTAGATAAACGATTTGGGAGACAACCTCAGCAGCCGTCTCATGTTGTTTGCAGATGACGCTATCGCTTATCGAGTAGTAAAGTCATCAGAAGATCAAAACGAACTGCAAAACGATTTAGAAAAGATATCTGTATGACGTGATAGTTGGCAATTGACCCTAAATAACGAAAAGTGTGAGGTCACCCACATGAGTGGTAAAAGGAATCCCTTGAACTTCGCTTACACGAAAAATTTGTCAAAGGACGTAAACGCAACTAAATACCTAGGAATTACAATTACGAAAAACCTAAAATTGGAAGGAACGCATAGGGAATGTCGTGGGGAAGGGTAACCAAAGATTGCGTTTTATTGGTTGGACACTTAGAAAATGTAATAGATCTACTAAGAAGACCACTTACACTACGCTTGCCCATTCTCTTTTAGAATACTGTTGCTCGGTGCGGGTTCCTTACCTGATAAGATTGACGGAGTACATCGAAAAAGTTCAAAGAAGGGCAGCATATTTTGTATTATCGCGAAATAGGGGAGAGAGTGTTACTGAAATTATACAGGATTTGAGGTAGACGTCATTAAACCAAAGCCATTTTTCGTTGCGGAGGAATCTTCTCACGAAATTCCAATCAGTAACTTTCTCCCCCAAATGCGAAAATATTTTGTTGGCGCCGACTTACATAGGGAGAAACGATGACCATGATAAGATAAGGGAAATCAGAACGCGTACGGAAAGAAGTAGCTGTTCGTTCTTTCCGTGCGCTATACGAGACTGGAACAGTAGAGAATTGTGAAGGTAGTTCGATGAACCCTCTGCCAGGCACTTAAATGTAATTTGCAGAGTGTCCATGTAGATGTAGATGAAGATGTGCGTGTGTTACCGGTTACAGCAGACTGGTCGTTGGGCAAAGTGACCAACTCCACGAAATTGCCGTGCCACTGGGCGGAGTGGGCTTGTGTGTCTCGTAGTCTTAGTAAATGTGGTTGCAATTTGACGTGGATCCTTTGTTGCCTGTTGCACCGCCTGTGGTGGTGCTGATGTGATGAAGCTGAGCGTCGTTGTCATCACCTATGCTACGGGCAGCAGTGCCTGTGGTTAAGAACGTACGTAAAACAATACTGTGACGAATACCACACTCCTTGGCTACGCTCATCACACTTCGTCCTTCCAGTTTCCCGATGGTTCTTCCCCGTGTGAAGCTATCCAAAGCTGCCTAGAGGGCATCGGGTAGTAATAAAGAACATCACGACAGCGCATCGTAACTGCTCGCTGATTGACGCACACTGCCTTCTTCAGTCTGGAACCGCGCGACCGCTACGGTCGCAGGTTCGAATCCTGCCACGTGCATGAGTGTGTGTGATGTCCTTAGATTAGTTAGGTTTAAGTAGTTCTAAGTTCTAGGGGACTGATGACCTCAGATGTAGAGTCCCATAGTGCTCAGAGCCACAAGAACCATTTGAACACTGCCTTCTTTCCGTTCCTTCATACGCGTTGTGTTCGGCGTCAGCTCCAGTTGGCGCTATAGTCACTCTGATCTCACGCCGTGTGACGTCCAAGCTCGTGTTCGTCACTGGGAGACCTCTGGCAACATGGTTCCACACTTTCATTAATTTCCAGGAGTAAGTAATACGAGGGCTATTCGGAAAGTAAGGAGTCGGCGATCCGACTTAGACGTTTGTCGTAACGTTGTGCCAACTTTCCAATACCATCCTTATACAATGCAGCCCCCGGTGCCTTTCGCCAGTTCTCTACGCTGGCCTACACCTCGTTGTCTGTGCCAAAAGTTGTCTTCATAGCCAGCGGTCCATGTGAGCAGAGATGAATATCAGAGGGAGACAATTTCGGACTGTATTGAGGGTAATCAAACATTTCCAATTGAAAACGATGCAGGAGCATCTTCATTGCCCCTGCAGAATGCTGCTGAGAATTGTCTTGAAGAAGAAACCGCACAACAGTTATGTAATGTTGGTTGCATAGCTTTAGGCGAAATTTCTCAGCACGCCCTTGTACTTGGCGCTACATTATCGAGCTCGTCCTTCAGTTTTGCAGAGAAGTACAGCTGCCACAAGTGTTGCCGTGCGTCTCATCCCTCCCGCAGTCTGCCTCACGATGTGACATCCGAATTTTGCAATACACCGTACGATTCACGATGGATGGCACTCCGCCTACCACTGAATTTCGCTCCCGTCTATTTTCATTACTGACGGAAGGAGAGAAGTTCGACTGCCGGCAAGTGTCTCGGTGATCTTGAATTTCTGTGCTTTTACTACCATGGTGGCAGGATGGTTGAGTTTGCAGCGTGGCTAACCGCTATGCAGAGGGCGCTGGTTTAATTCCCGGTACCGCTAGTGACTTTTCCTCGGTGGGAATACTGGACCGGGCTCCATTTGGCCTCGTGATGTCAACTGAGCAGCTACGTGAATGAGAAGTAGCGGCTAAAATTGTGGATAACCGAAAACCGCCGGGAGAACGGTGTGCTCTCACGCCCTTCCATACTGCATCCAAATGGTGCCATTGGTGAGGATGACACGGCGGTCAGTCGGTGCCAGTTGGCCCACCTGGTACCGGAATGGTGAATCTGCCTGCCACGGTAAAACAGAAACAGCTGCAGTGCGTTGTTCGCTGTGAAGGCTCTAGGGGAGTGTTTATTCGCCTAACTAGAACAGTTTTGTTTCTTCGAGTGTAAAGCCACTTTCTTTCACGAATTGTGTATGCGACGAGTGCGTGTGACGCTGTAGTGCATGATGGGAGAAAGAAGAGTGAGGGGAAACACATCCTACTGCTCTCTAACAGCAGAGACAGAGCTGCCGAGCTTAACATCCCCAGCCGCCGGGCGGTTCACCATCAACAGTGTTATATGCTTTCATTCCGTGAGGCACTGCGCAAAAGTTTGGCATTTAACCATGGAATTTTTTTGAAAACATTATCAGCGATCTTTTATTAATATTATAATTAAAAAACACAGTCTTGATCGCAAATTTCTTTTAATCGGAGTGACCGGTTTCAATCCTTAAGGATCATCTTCAGACTCTGAAATAACATACGTACAGATAGAGGGATCCTTTCAGTATCGTATATACACCGAAATACAGTTACAAACTACATATACCCAGAACGGCAGGTGGACTTCCATTTTTGACGTGTCACATTATTTTTGACGATTCACATTCATAGAGGATGCCGTCTTTACGAGAACCCTTAACGTCTACGTAGATCGTCTTTTCTGTCGTTACAGCACTCTGCGCCAGCCTTTCAGAATGTTGCATCGACAGAGGACGCCGTTTCTGTGGCAACCTTCAACGTCTATATAAACGATCTTTGCAAGTAGCTTCTCTCTACCGCAATAGCAACCTTTGACAGCTATTCCATATATCTTTGCCAAAAGCATGTATTTTACGGAACGGATAACAGAGGGCAGCCTGGACTACTTTATTTTATGCTAATTATTTACTACAGTTTATATTTTCTAACGAATAGCTTTTTCATAGCAACTCTACGATGTGTTTTAACTATAACTCTTCTTCAAATCTTAGTAATATAGATATTGTAATACATTTTATGCTAATAGTACACACTATGCTTCTGACTGGTTAGCACTGATGACATACACAGAACGGTGAGCGGGACTAGTGCTATTTAAGACCACTCCCTTCCTATCCATTTAGCAGTCAGTTCAACGTTGTGGGTTGGCGCAGCTTGCTCCATGGAAGTCCACCTGCCGTTCTGGGTATATGTAGTTTGTAATTGTATTTTAGTGACGCTACTGCAAAGATCCCTCTATCTGTACGTATGGTATTTCAGGGTGTGAAGATGACCCTTAAGAACTGAAACCGGTCACTCTGATTAAAAGAACTTTGCGATCAAGACTGTGTTTTTTAATTATAAATTTAACCACGGGCACTGGCGATAGGCTAGTGACCGGCAATTTCGTATCGCCACTTTCCCTTTTCTTTCTGGCCGAATAGTGGAGATGAAAATTCCGTACAATACCGCCCAACAATCCATAAAGAAAATCGGCGTGCCTCTGCGTGGTCATTTCGTGAAACATATATCAGGGGTAATTATAATGATGCTTATACTTTCTTAGACCCTACCAATAAACCTCTCGGTGATGTACAGCGACTATCTTGTGCAGTCTGTCACTGAATTTGGTTGGGCCGTGACGTTTTCACAAAGTCAAGACCAACTGACGAAACGTGCTTTGAATCTTGCCTATCTGCTTTATTCATACACTACTGGCCATTAAAATTGCTACACCAAGAAGAAATGCAGATGATAAACGGCTATTCATTGAACAAATATATTATATTACAACTGACATGTGATTACATTTTCACCCAGAACAACCACCTCTGGCCGTAATAACGGCCTCGATACGCCTCGGCATTGAGTCAAACAGAGCTTGGTGGTGTGTGCAGGTACAGCTGCCCATGCGGCTTCAACACGATATTACAGATCATCAAGAGTAGTGGCTGGCGTGTTGTGACGAGCCAGTTGCCTGGCCACCATTGACCAGAGGATTTCAATTGGTGAGAGATCTGGAGAGTGCGCTGGCCAGGGCTGCAGTCGAACACTTTCTATATCCAGGAAGCCCGTACAGGACCTGCAACATGCGGTCGTGCATTACCCTGCTGAAATGTAGGGTTTCGTAGGAATCGAATGAAGGGTAGAGCCACGGGTCGTAACACATCTGAAATATAACGTCCACTGTTCAAAGTGCCGTCAATGCGAACAAGAGGTGACCGAGACGTGTAAACAATGGCACTCCATACCATCACGCCGGGTGATACGCCAGTATGGCGATGACGAATACACCGCGATGTCGCCAAGCACGGATGCGACCATCATGATGCTGTAAACAGAACCTGGAATCATCCGAAAAAATGACGATTTGCCATTCGTGCAGCCAGGTTCGTCGTTGAGCACACCATCGGAAGCGCTCCTGTCTGTGATGCAGCGTCAAGGGTAACCGCAGCCACGGTCTCCGAGCTGATAGTCCATGCTGCTGCAAACGCCGTCGAACTGTTCATGCAGCTAGTTGTTGTCTTGCAAACGGCTCCATCTGTTGAGTCAGGGATAGAGACGTGGCTGCACGATCCGTTACTGCCATGCGGATAAGATGCCTGTGATCTCGACTCCTAGTGATACGAGGCCGTTGGGATGCAGCACGGCGTTCCGTATTACCCTCCTGAACCCACCGATTCTATATTCCGCTAACAGTCATTGGATCTCGACCAACGCGAGCAGCAATGTCGCGATACGATAAACCGCAACTCGATAGGCTACAATCCGATCTTTATCATAGTCGGAAGCGTGATGGTACGCATTTCTCCTCCTTACACGAGGCATCACAACAACGTTTCACCAGGCAACGCCGGTCAACTGCTGTTTGTGTATGAGGAATCAGTTGGAAACATTCCTCATGTCAGTACGTTGTAGGTGTCGCCACCGGCGCCAACCTTGTGTGAATGCTCTGAACAGGTAATCGTGTGCATATCACAGAATCTTCTTCCTGTCGGTTAAATTTCGCGTCTGTAACACGTCATCTTCGTTGTGTAGCAATTTTAATGGCCACTAGGGTACTATAAGAGGTGTGTGAGTAAAGTAATGAGACTGATCTTTATTTTTTTTTTTTTTCAAACAACTATATCGTTCCCTTCAGAGTAATTCCCTTCGGCAGCTATTAACCGATAGAGTCATTCCCAGTCCTGGTAGCAGCACTGAATGTCTTCAACTCATAGGGACTTTAATAAGTCGGTCACATTCTGTCGACCGTTCCCCAGAGTCCCAAAATGATGTCCTTTTAAGGCATGTTTCAATTTCTGGTTCAAATGGCTCCAAGCACTATGGGACTTTACATCTGAGGTCATCAGTCCCTTAGACTTAGAACTACTTAAACCTAACCAACCTGAGGACATCACACACATCCATGCCCGAGGCAAAATTCGAACCTACGCCGTAGCAGTAGTGCGGTTCGAGAAGGGCCTAGAACCGCTCGGCCACAGCGGCCGGCTTCAATTTCTGGAAAACAGAAAACCCGTGAGGACGTGAGGAGTCAGATGAGGTGAATAGGAGGGCTGTGGCAGAAAGGGAATGCCTTTTGCGATAGAATATGGTCGTGCGACATGGGACGTTGTCATGATGCAGCATCCACTTGTGTACAGTGTGCAAAATTTCGATAAACATTTGATGTACGGTGAAAGTGTTTAATAAGTCACCTATCGTCGTTATTGTTAAACATAAGTCTGATCTCACAAGAACACGCACATATTCGACGTTTTAGTCGATTTTTGAAGGTCTCCCTGATCGACGTTCATCTTGAAAGCGTTTCGGAAATACAAAACTAATTTCTGCCAGAGAAATGCTTGTGCTCTTGATAGCAAATGTTCTCCTTAGGCCTGTTTCAACTTTTCAAGTGCCATACTGGCGTATTCCCTAAGTTTAACATAACATTTGACGGCGTAACTTTGCTCTAAATTCCACTGTTCCATTTTCGTAACACACAAGAAAATCACAACTTCACTGATGGCGGTTTCAAAAATCATGTGATGGGTGTACGGAGCTGAAACTCAGACTGTAAGTGGTGAACACACAGGTCTACACAAGAAGGACAACGCAGCGTTGCCAGATCGCTCGCTGTGTTGTCAGTCTCATTACTTTTCTCACTCGCCTCATATGTAAAAACAGGAAAAAAAAGAAACGGTCAAATGATTTGGGAAATAATTTGTATAAAAGTAAGGAAAGAGTCTAAATAACTAACACTGCAATGCAAAATCAAGTACTTACATATTCAAAATCATAAACTAAGAACTGTAGCAGCTGCAGCGCTCATTCGTTAGTTACGTAGAAAGAGCACTAGTAAGTAGAATCTGTAGTTCGACTGGGAGGGCTTTCTGACTTCCGGTTCCCATTTATTCTCCTATTTTGCATTAATTTTTTCTTGAGGAAAAACGAGTGGGCAAGGACTATCATATCGACACTTATAAGCTAGATAATATTTCTTGAGGCACATGCGTTCTCTTTAACTGAGACACAATGGATTCTCTACTGAAAAATTTTTGAGACTGAAAAATCGTTGGAAATTTTTTTATACATTCTGGCATAACTTATACAAATATTTCAAAGCCACACAGCAGCAGGTTGTATTGTCTACACAATCCTCCACACAAATATTGCCTGGCACTATTTAAAATTCTTTGATTCCAAGTTAAACATTGAAATTTAAATTCTCAATCGGCGCCTTAGTTGCTGTACATTATTTTGAGCATTATTCAAAGAAGCGTCTAATGTTTCTTCATTGTGTATTATTCCTTACTTTTACAGAAATTATTTCATAAAATATTTGACCGTTATTTTATAATTTTTTGTTAATTTTTTTCATATTTGTTTCAGAGAGCATTAAATATATTTAAATATTGGTTGGCTTTCTATTAATATTGGGGGTATACGTACAAAGAGAAAGCAAATAATGTGTCAGCGGAGAATTTAAAGTTCACTGTTTAACATAGAATTTAAAAGAGTGCTTGAGAATGTTTGTCTAGTGGATTTTTCTTAATTGCCCTGATTACAAGCAGATAATTAAATCTTTTCCAGAATGAATTTGCACTCTGCAGCGGCGTGGCACTGATTCGAAAATTTACTACATATTAAGTCTGAGTGCCACACCAGGATTCGAACCTGCGACGTTTGCCTTTCGCTGGCAAGTGTTTTACCGACTGAGATAGCCAGGCACACTATTCACCATCCGTACTCACAACTTTACTTCCGCCATTACTTCATCGGCTGCCTTCCAAAGCATATCTTTTCCTCAAGGAGTGTTAGCACCACAATGCACAGCTGTGAAGTTTGGAAGGTAGGAGATGAGGTACACGCGGAAGTTATGCTGTTGGGGAGAGGGGAGGGGGACGGGCGAGAAAAGTTATAGACCGTGAGTCACGCTTGGATGGTTGGATGGCGCACCCCGTACAGCACTTCCCCGCGAAAGGCAAAGACCCGTGTTTTACTCCCGATGTGGCACCTAGCTTTAATCTGCTAGGAAGTTTCAATATATATATTTTGCAAAATTACATTTCCTTGAGGTTTTTGCAATGAATTTTAGTGTAATGCCATCTCTTCGTACGAGAAGTTTCGTCTAATCATTTGCCGTCAAATCAGCTGTACAATATGCGGTCGTGACTATTTGTATTGATAGTAGATACCGATAGAATCAAATAAAAATTTCTGTCTCCTCGTATTTAAACCAAGCAGTAAATTCTGTTTGTGATGAGAAACTGTTGCCGGTAACCGCACCAAGAGCTAATGATGTCAAAGTTTCCCAATATTTAGTCTGAATGTACTACAGTACAACATTGTCTCTGAACATCGGATATCGTTAACGACTGAACGATGACCGTCCTTTACCTCTTTGTTCGGACATACCCGAGGCTATCGTAATCTGAGGTTTCTTCGAGATGGGAAGGACACACTGCGTTTTATTTCTCATGGCAAGACATCACATTCGCGAGTAATGGAGGAAGAAAATCAATAGTCAGTGATAGAGAACGCTGCAGACTATAGAGTTTGAAACAACTTTTGTTAGAGCTAATGCTATTAAATTAGCGACATAGTTTGGCTTGCAATACAATCCATTTGTTAGTACAAGTCTATAAGAACTGCACAGACTAAATGTCTGCAGTTGCGTGGCAACCTCTTACCATCTAATCAGAGATCACCGTAACGAGCGCATCAGAATTACGGATTTGGCAGAGGACATTTTGAAGTATTCCACTTCGGCTGTTTCTTCACAAGTACGGTGCAAATCTAGCACTATGAATGCAACAAAGAGGTGTAGAAATGTTTCCATATGTAATGGCCGAGGACGGGACATGGACAGGAAAGATCAGACTAGCGAGAAAGGCACAATGTTGGTCTTATTATTAACAGCCGCTTCCACAACTTATTCAGAATGAGCACCGAATGTACAGATTTGCACCTGTTGGCCACAATTTGAGCTAAAGTTTTCCAGTCTATATCGGTTTCGCATTAGTTACGCTGCTGTAGATTAATGACAGTCAACACCGGACCTCAGTGACTAGCTGCACTTTCATTATAACCCCCCGTATCTTGCACGATTGCCCAGATTCAGCCTTACAGACCATTTTCAACTACAGTTGGTGTCGATAGACGGCCGGAGTGCCCGAGCGGTTCTAGGCGCCTCAGTCTGGAACCGCGCGACCGCTACGGTCGCAAGTTCGAATCCTGCCTCGGGCATAGATGTGTGTGATGTCCTTAGGTTAGTTAGGTTTAAGTAGTTCTAAGTTCTAGGGGACTGATCACCACAGAAGTTAAGTCCCATAGTGGTCAGAGCCATTTGAAAAATAGGTGTCGATGTGTTTTAAAAAAATCGTGTTAATAAATAGCGATATAGGCAACCTGAAACCGAGCACATAAAGTGCTACAGACGTGAAATTCAACCGACAGGAAGAAGATGCTGTGATATGCAAATGATTAGCTTTTCACAGCATTCACACAAGATTGGCGCCGGTGGCGACACCTACAACGTGCTGACATGAGGAAAGTTTCCAACCGATTTCTCATACACAAACAGCAGTTGACCGGCGTTGCCTGGTGAAACGTTGTTGTGATGCCTCATGTAAGGAGGAGAAATGCGTACCATCACGTTTCCGACTTTGATAAAGGCTGGATTATAACCTATCGCGATTCCGGTTTATCGCATCGCGACATTGCTGCTCGCGTTGGTCGAGATCCAATGACTGTTAGCAGAATATGGAATCGGTGGGTTCAGGACGGTAATACGGAACTCTGTGCTGGATCCCAACGGCCTCGTATCACTAGCAGTCGAGATGACAGGCATCTTATTCGCATGGCTGTAACGGATCGTGCAGCCACGTCTCGACCCCTGAGTCAACAGATGTGGACGTTTGCAAGACAACAACCATCTACACGAACAGTTCGACGACGTTTGCAGCAACGTGGACTATCAGCTCGGAGACAACGGCTGCGGTTACCCCTGACGCTGCATCACAGACAGGAGCGCTTGCGATGGTGTACTCAACGACGAACCTGGGTGCACGAATGGCAAAATGTCATTTTCTCGGATGAGTCCACGTTCTATTTACAGCATCATGATGGTCGCATCCGTGTTTGCGACATCGCGGTGAACGCACATTGGAAGCGTATATTCGTCATCACAATACTGGCGTATCACCCAGCGTGATGGTAGGGTGTGCCATTGTTTACACGTCTCGGTCACCTCTTATTCTCATCGACGGCATTTTGAACAGTGGACATCACATTTCAGATGTGGCTCTACCCTTCATTCGATCGCTGCGAAACCCTACATTTCAGCAGGATAATGCACGACCGCATGTTGGAGGTCCTGTACGGGCCTGTCTGGATACAGAAAACGTTCGACTGCTGCCCTGGCCAGCACATTCTCCAGATCTCTCACCAATTGAAAACGCCTGGTCACTGGTGTCCCAGAAACTGGCTCGACACAATATTCCGGTTCCCCCCCCCCCTCCTCCCATGAACCATGGACCTTGCCGTTGGTGGGGAGGCTTGCGTGCCTCAGTGATACAGATGGCCGTACCGGTAGGGGCAACCACAACGGAGGGGTATCTGTTGAGGGGCCAGACAAACGTGTGGTTCCTGAAGAGCGTCAGCAGCCTTTTCAGTAGTTGCAGGGGCAACAGTCTGGATGATTGACTGATCTGGCCTTGTAACAATAACCAAAACGGCCTTGCTGTGCTGGTACTGCGAACGGCTGAATGCAAGGGGAAACTGCAGCCGAAATTTTTCCCGAGGGCATGCAGCTTTACTGTATGGTTAAATGATTTAAATGATGATGGCGTCTTCTTAGGTAAAATATTCCGGAGGTAAAATAGTCCCCCATTCGGATCTCCGGGCGGGGACTACTCAGGAGGACGTTGTTATCAGGAGAAAGAAAACTGGCGTTCTACGGATCGGAGCGTGGAATGTCAGATCACTTAATCGAGCAGGTAGGTTAGAAAATTTAAAAAGGGAAATGGATAGGTTAAAGTTAGATATAGTGGGAATTAGTGAAGTGGCAGGAGGAACAAGACTTTTCGTCAGGTGAATACAGGGTTATAAATACAACATTAAATAGAGGTAATGGAGGAGTAGGTTTAATAATGAATAAAAAAATAGGCGTGCGGGTAAGCTACTACAAACAGCATAATGAACGCATTATTGTGGCCAAGATAGACACGAATCCCACGCCTACTACAGTACTACAAGTTTAAATGCCAACTAGCTCTGCAGATGATGAAGAAATTGATGAAATGTATGATGAGATAAAAGAAATTATTCAGATAGTGAAGGGAGACGAAAATTTAATAGTCATGGGTGACTGGAATTAGAGTGTAGGAAAAGGGACAGAAGGAAACATACTAGGTGAATATGGATTGGGGATAAGAAATGAAAGAGGAAGCCGTCTGGTAGAATTTTGCACAGAGCATAAATTAATCATAGCTAACATTTGGTTCAAGAATCATAAAAGAAGGTTGTATACATTGAAGAATCCCGGAGATACTAAAAGGTATCAGATAGATTATATAATGGTAAGACAGAGATTTAGGAACCAGGTTTTAAATTTTAAGACATTTCCAGGGGCAGATGTGGACTCTGACCACAATCTATTGGTTATGAACTGCAGATTAAAATTGAAGAAACTGCAAAAAGGTGGGAATTTAAGGAGATGGGACCTGGATAAACTGAAAGAACCAGAGGTTTTACAGAGTTTCAGGGAGAGCATAAGGGAACAATTGACAGCAGTGGGGGAAAGAAGTACACTAGAAGAAGAATGGGTAGCTCTGAGGGATGAAGTAGTGAAGGCAACAGAGGATCAAGTTGGTAAAAAGACAAGGGCTAGTAGAAATCCTTGGGTAACAGAAGAAATATTGAATTTAATTGATGAAAGGAGAAAATATAAAAATGCAGTAAATGAAGCACGCAAAAAGGAATACAAACGTCTCAAAAATGAGATCGACAGGAAGTGCAAAATGGCTAAGCAGGGATGGCTAGAGGATAAATGTAAGTATGTAGGCTTATCTCACTAGGTGTAAGATAGATACTGCCTACAGGAAAATTAAAGAGACCTTTGGAGAAAAGAGAACCACTTGTATGAATATCAAGAGCTCAGATGGAAACCCAGTTCTAAGCAAAGAAGGGAAAGCAGAAAGGTGGAAGGAGTATATAGAGGGTCTATACAAGGGCGATGTACTTGAGGACATTATTATAGAAATGGAAGAGGATTTAGATGAAGAGGAAATGGGAGATACGATACTGCGTGAAGAGTTTGACAGAGCACTGAAAAACCTGAGTCGAAACAAGGACCCGGGAGTAGACAACATTCCATTAGAACTACTGACGGCCTTGGGAGAGCCAGTCCTGACAAAACTGTACCATCTGGTGAGCGAGATGTATGAGACAGGCGAAGTACCCTCAGACTTCAAGAAGAATATAATAATTCCAATCCGAAAGAAAGCAGGTGTTGACAGATGTGAAAATTACCGAACTATCAGTTTAATAAGTCACAGCTGCAAGACACTAACACGAATTCTTTACAGACGAATGGAAAAACTGGTAGAAGCCGACATCGGGGAAGATCAGTTTGGATTCCGTAGAAATGTTGGAACACGTGAGGCAATACTGACCTTACGACTTATCTTAGAAGAAAGATTAAGGAAAGGCAAACCTACGTTCCTAGCATTTGTAGACTTGGAGAAAGCTTTTGAAATGTTGACTGGAACACTCTCTTTCAAATTCTAAAGGTGGCAGGGGTAAAATACAGGGAGCGGAGGGCTATTTACAATTTGTACAGAAACCAGATGGCGGTTATAAGAGTCGAGGGGCATGAAAGGGAAGCAGTGGTTGGGAAGGGAGTGAGACAGATTTGTAGCCACTCCCCAATGTTATTCAATATGTATATTGAGCAAGCAGTAAAGGAAACAAAAGAAAAATTCGGAGTAGATATTAAAATCCATGGAGAAGAAATAAAAACTTTGAGGTTCGCCGATGACATTGTAATTCTGTCAGAGACAGCAAAGGACTTGGAAGAGCAGTTGAACGGAATGGACAGTGTCTTGAAAGGAGGATATAAGATGAACATCAACAAAAGCAAAACGAGGATAATGGAATGTAGTCGAATTAAATCGGGTGATGCTGAGGGAATTAGATTAGGAAATGAGACACTTAAAGTAGTAAAGGAGTTTTCCAATTTGGGGAGCAAAATAACTGATGATGGTCGAAGTAGAGAAGATATAAGATGTAGATTGGCAATGGCAAGGAAAGCGTTTTTGAAGAAGAGGAACTTGTTAACATCGAGTATAGATTTAAGTGCCAGGAAGTTGTTTCTGAAAGTATTTGTATGGAGTGTAGCCATGTATGGAAGTGAAATATGGACGATAAATAGTTTGGACATGAAGCGAATAGAAGCTTTCGAAATGTGGCGCTACAGAAGAAAGCTGAAGATTAGATGGGTAGATCACATAACTAATGAGGAGGTATTGAATAGAACTGGGGAGGAGTTTGTGGCACAACTTGACGAGAAGAAGAGACCGGTTGGTAGGACATGCTATGAGGCATCAAGGGATCACAAATTTAGCATTGGAGGGCAGCGTGGAAGGTAAAAATGGTAGAGGGAGACCAAGAGATGAATACACTAAGCAGATTCAGAAGGATGTAGGTTACAGTAGGTACTGGGAGATGAAGAAACTTGCGCAGGATAGGGTAGCATGGAGAGCTGCATCAAACCAGTCTCAGGACTGAAGACCACAACAACAACAACAACTCTTGATGAACTGTGATATCGTGTTGAAGCTGCATGGGCAGCCATGTACACCTTTCCACGCCGTCCAAGCTCTGTTTGACTCAATGCCCAGGTGTATCAAGGCCGTTATTACGGCCAGATTTGGTTGTTCTGGGTACTGATTTCTCAGGATCTATGCACCCAAATTGCGTGAAAATGTAATCACAAGTCAGTTCTAGTATAATATATTTGTCCAATGTATACCCGTTTATCATCTGCATTTCTTCTTGGTGTGGCAATTTTAATGGCCAGTAGTGTAAGTAATGCCACGTTATAGGACACGACATGTGGTTGCTTTCGTTGTAGAACACCAAATCTTACAGAACAGCTATGATTGGGTATCAGACACGTCACTTGTTACGAACGACAGGTCGAGATATTCAAAGAGATTTCCTAAATATGACTGCGTATCCCAACCCCTATTGTTTTATATTTAATAATTATCATTCTTTCCAATACTTTCATACAGTCCAGTACGTCTTTTTGCTAAGTTATATTTATTGATACTATTTCTATAACTACCTTCAGAGTTTTGTCTGCCTAATTCCATCGTTTGATCAGGTACAAAGATTACTAATGGAAACGAACGTATGTAAGTTATTCAGAATCAGATCTTCTGCCTCTATTCAGCCAAGTAATCCTTGAAAGCCTTTGCTCCACGAGGTTCGGCCTGTCAAACTGCTAATATCAACTACTTGCCACATGCAGTTTAACAAATGAGGACCCTCAGCATAACTATCCAGTTTTTGTTTTCGATACAGTTATTGCGACTGAAAGCCGTTTCCCAGCAATTCTCCAGTCCTGTTTGCTTTGTCCAATTCCGGTTTGTATACAGAATTCCTTTAAACCATTACTAGGTGGCAAGCCTTTCCTAGAGGCGCAAGAGGCCAATAATTGTCTGCTTTATTACTCTGACTGCAGACTAAACTCTACCATTAACATATTTACACCCGTGTTGGTGTAAACCTGTAGGTACATACCTTCATTATCGTGTCAATCATTGTTTCACATAATGAACATGGATATCGTCAGCTGATCAAAAAGTAGTTTGTTAAATATGTATTTACATGTCCAGGGATAGATGTCAATCAAAGAAATTAATGAAGTTAGTTATGAAACGTTCTTACAACAAAGTTAATCATCTATCGTGTCATTTAAGAATTTGTATTCAGATTAGGTTCGAAGTTATATAATAGGTGAGCACAAAGTCTTGCCCTGATAATAACAATTTAGTACAGAATAATCGTTTGACATAATAATTTACATTTGATGCTGTTAAATAGGTTTGTGTTGAAACTTCCTGGCAGATTAAAACTGTGTGCCGGACCGAGACTCAAACGCTGGTCCCGAGTTCGAATCTCGGTCCGGCACACTGTTTTAATCTGACAGGAAATTTCATATCAGCGCACACTCCGCTGCAGAGTGAAAATCTCATTCTGGAGGTTTGTGTTAGCAGTTTTTTTTAAGAGCACTTACGTTAGTAAACCTCAACGTGTGCTCCCTTGGTATCTCGGAGAATATCGAGGCGGTATTTCTGTTCCCGCCAGGTGTTTCGTAACATGTGTTCTGTCACTATACCCACAGCAGCTTGTATCCTAGCCTTCAGTTCGTCGACGTCAGCAACTGGTGTGACGAAGACTCTGTCTTTGATATAGCCCCAGAAAAAAAAGTCAAGGGGCGTGATGTCTGGAGAGCGGGGTGGCCAGGGTGTTGGACCGTTCCTTCCAATCCACCGATCCGGAAATGTTTCATCCAGGAAATCACGCACTATCAAAGCCGAGTGATGCAAGGAGAAGGGGGGGGGGGGGGTTGCTCCATCTTGCTGAAAAAGTGTCCATGGTTGATATTCTTCTAACTGAGGGGCAATGAACTGTTGCTAAACGTCGAAGTAAACGGTAATGGATTTTTCCACGAAGAAAAACGGTCCAAAAACCTTGTTATGCATGAGGCCGCACCAAAAATTCACTTTTTCGCTGTTACGCTGTAACTGTACAGTAGCATTTGGAGACTCTGAACCCAATATACGGACATTATACCTATTTACCATTTCACTGACATGAGAGGTGGATTCATCGGTAAAGTATATGCGATTTAAGTAATCGTTAGCGCCATCAATGCTGTTGAGAATCACTGTTGCAAACTCAGCACGTGTAAGCAAATCATTCGGCTGCAAGGCCTACACGATTTGCACCTTGTAAGCATACAACCTAAGCTTGTTTGCGGTAATTGAAGTTCACGTGATACCTGACGAGATGATTTAGACGGACTCCGTTGCAACGATTGCCGAAGACGATCAACAGTTGCATCACTCACACGAGGCGTGCCACTTCGAGGACGATCTTCAAAGCTGCCTGTTTCGTCAAACTTTGCATACCATCGCTTTATTGATTTAACGTCAGGAGGGCTGACGCTGAACACTGACGGGCGATTTCGTTTTGTGAAACCAAAGCACACATTGCGCTTTCTCATGCTTCGACGCCACTTCGCCAGCAACTAACGTGACCCAACAGACCGCGTCGGTGTTGTGGAGCACCAGCGCCATCTATTGGTCACAACTAGTAGCACTAACCTACGTAAAGGCATCAAATGTAACTTATTATGTCAAACGGTTATTTTGTTACAAATTTTTATAATAAGAGCAGGACTTTGTGCTCACCCTGTATATCCTCTAGGACTCAGTTGATTAAGGAGACTGACTGCTGTGAGAGAGAGATATCTGAGGCCGAATATAGGTTTTTCATATGTTCCTCATAGTACGTCAGTCAATCTATTTACATACGGTTAAGAACTGTCGTTTATTGAATTTGTAATTTTTATTTTGTCGACGTTGTTTCAATGAATACATTTACCTTTTAGACTGGTAAGTGGTATTTGCTGGACCCCAAATAAACAACAACAACGTGAACCACATTTTCTTAAATCTCCTATGTAGTTTGATTCTTGTGTAATGAGGAGGATGAATGGTTCAGTAGTACGGCATGTTAACTGCTGTATCCAGAAACGCAGCCGGTCGCTGTGGCCGAGCGGTTCTAGGCGCTTCAGTCCGGAACCGTGCACCTGCCAGGTTCGAATCCTGCCTCTGGCATGGATGTGTGTGATGTCCTTAGATTAGTTAGGTTTAAGTAGTTCTAAGTCTAGGGGACTGATGACCTCAGATGTTAAGTCCCGTAGTGCTTAGAACCAACGAGCGAGAAACGCAATCCACCACCGATACAGACCGTTTCTCCAGGTTGCCGCATTATCGAGGAGCGAGCGCAACAGCCCGAATGGCAACAGCAACAACACACGCCTCCCGGCACCACGTCATTGAGACGAAACACTGCACTGCACGACAACGTGTTGTTGTCACAGGAAACTGTCAGCTGCCGCTGCGATCAGCGGTGCCCGTGTTTAGTAACCTGTGCCGTATTAATCCGTCTCTACAGTATTAATGGGAACACACGAGTAAAGCCAGCGACCATCCTTTCATTACGCCGGAAATGTTTGTTACAGCCTTTGAACAATAGAACTGGCACGTGTTGCACAGAGGGGGTATGAACTTACTACCTTCCAGCTCTTCGACAAGGTCATCACGGCGGACGACGGTCAGCAAAGTGAGGGTTATAACCAGATAACTGAATGGGAATAAGGCACGCTATGTGGACAAGGTTCTCAACTCACACCTGAAGCACTTTCTCTTTAATATTCCGTGCTCTTCAGGATGACACATAATAGCAGTTTTCTCACAAAGTATTTTCCGTCCTCTTGGAAGACTGCTAAGCTGCATAAGGATTGACGCTTGGTAACGACTTTCGACCTGTCAGTCTTCTTACCGGATTGGGCAAAACATTTGAGCCAGCCGCTGTGGCCGAGCGGTTCTATGCGCTTCAATCCGGAACCGCGCTGCTGCTGCGGTCGCAGGTTCGAATCCTACCTCGGGCATGGATGTGTGTGATGTCCTTAGGTTAGTTAGGTTTAAGTAGTTATAAGTGTAGGGGATCTGATGACTTCAGAAGTTAATTCCCGTAGTGCTTCCAGCCATTTGAACCATTTGAAAACCAAAACTTGGTCATACTCTCCGCCTGATAGAGCCCCTTGTCACAGATGCCAGGATTCGAGCGGAACACTATGGGTTCCGACGTAAGCTCTCTGCGGAATAAAAACATTTCCGCTTGGTGGAAATCGCGACACGGAACTTGAATGTGACTGAAGCCATTGCTGTAGTCGTTTTGAACATCGCTAACGCCTATGACAAAGTTTGGAGGGAGAAACTGATCCACAAACTACATAAGAATAGGTCAATTCCTGACTGTTACGTAAGGCTTGTGGACAGGAAGATATTTGTCACTCTAGGGATTCTATCGTCTGACTTCCGAACGGCTAATGTTGGGCTGCCTCAAGGCTCCGTGTTGTCCCCGATCCTATTTAACATTTGCGTCAGTGACATGCCGACTGTTGAAGGGATCCAAATAGCGTAATTTGCTAATGACGCAGCCTTTGTTACAGGCGGACGGTATGTATAGGCCAATATCAGACGCCATCAGACCCAACTGGACTCATCAGCTGCTTGACGTACGACTAATAAATTTTAACTTAATGCGGTTAAGAAGGCGGCTAACTATTTTAGTAGGAAACGTCCCTCACTTCCTGCCAATTTGATTTTATCCCCCGGACAAACAGTTTTTTTCTGTATAAATCAATTCATGTACTTCGGAATGATGCGTATAGCATAACCAAAAACCTCGTCCCATTTTTAAGAGTACTAAATTGATCACGAAGGTAATCAGAAGTGTGGTGTCACCGCCAGACACCACACTTGCTAGGTGGTAGCTTAAATCGGCCGCGGTCCATTTAGTACATGTCGGACCCGCGTGTCGCCATTGTGTAATCGCAGACCTAGTGCCACCACCAAGGCAGGTCTCGTGATACGAGAGAGCACTCGCCCCAGTTGTACGAGAACCTAGCTACCGCCCTGTTGTACGAGAACCTAGCTGCCGCCCAGTTGTACGAAGCCTTTCTCTCTCATTAGCCGAGAGACAGAATAGCCATCAGCTAAGTTAATGGCTACGAACTAGCAAGGCGCCCTTAGCCATACAGTGATTGTACTTAAAGTCTTCTGTGTATCGTCAAGATCGATGTACCACAAGGAATGAGTAAAGTTAAGTATTAAACCTGCTCCGTACTTTTCTTCCTAACATTAATTACGTATCCTGTTCCAGTACATCACGCCCGTCTGCGTTAGTCTAGCTTGCCTTTTCAGCCATCTCAACTTCACGGTGTCGGCCCAGCTACCGACACAACATTGGCGACGATTTAAAGTGTTCTTTCTGATTGCTTACATTTAATTGTGTCATGGCTTCGCCACATTCTCCAGATGTACTGTCCGAATTTTATCGCTTGCAGAATCAGCAGACGCAGGCGTTACTGGATGCCCTTGGACAGCTCGTCCAGGGTCAACGTACCATTCAAACCGATGCGGCCGCCGCCGCTTCTTCGCTACCGCTGCCACTGAACGCTGTTGCCCCTCCTTTTCGACCATACGTGGCAGCCGATGAGACCTGGCACGAGTGGTCTCGCCAGTTCAACTTTCATCTAGCAGCCTACAGAATTCAAGGTAAAGAGCGGCAGCCGTTTTTGCTTTCTTGTGTCGGTGTGTCCACATACCGTGTGATAGTGAAATTGTTTCCCCGACGCGACGTAGCAACTCTGTCCTACGAGGAAATTTTGTCTGCATTAGATGCCTATTTCAAAGAAACAGTTAATGTGGTTGCAAAACGGTATACGTTCTTTCGTACAAAACGTACGGCCGGTCAAACTAATAGGGAGTGGGTAGCAACATTGCAAGGACTTACTAGGGACTGTGCCTTTGAATGTGACTGTGGTCTTTCTTATTCAGATACCATGGTGCGTGATGCAATTGCACAGAACGTTTCTGATGTTCGCATACGGGAGCAAATTTTGAAACTAGTTAATCCCTCCCTTCAACAAGTGATAGACATATTGGATAGACAGGACACACTTGACTGTGCTCAGGAATCTTTTGAAACTTCGCCAGCCGTGTGTAACATTAACCGGCCCGCTGGACGCGCTGCGCGGCCCGGTCACCGGGCCTCGTGCACGTCCGCACAGCTGCCGCCGCGCGCTAAGCCACGTGTGCCGCGCCAGTCCACAAATGTAGTGAAATCGTGCCCGCGGTGTGCTACTAGACATTCGCGTGAACATTGCCCGTCACGCCAAGCTATTTGCTTTTTCTGCAATAAGAAAGGACATGTTCAAAGTGTTTGCCAGAAAAAGCTCAGATCAGACAATCACAATCATTCCAGGCCCTTTGCTTCGCGCCGGAATCGAACCAAGGACACTCAGGCTCGTGGACCTTCGCCTATGGACATTCATGTCGTTAATTCCACTTCGTCCAGTGACACTTTCTCTAACAGTGACTGTGATCGTCCCACAAAAACTGTGCGTCGACGTCGCCGGAAATCACGTCAATTAGCAAGTGATTCTGTACCAGTGTCTGTTCCAATTGCACAAAACAGTCGCTCTTGTCGTCAGCAGAACAATAAACTTTTTGTGGACTTAGACTTTGAAGGCAAAGTGATACCATTCCAGCTCGATACCGGAGCTGCAGTTTCATTGCTCAATCATGACACATACAAACAACTGGGCAAACCTCCGTTGCGTTCCGCAAATGTTAAGCTAACTACATACTCCGGACAGACAATTCCTGTGTTAGGACAGTGCAGCCTTCTTGCAACATACAAGGGACAAACAAAACTGGTGTCATTTTACGTTCTTCGTTCTTCTACGGCAGTGAACTTGTTTGGTCTAGATTTATTTCAGTTGTTTAACATGTCTATTGTAAATCAGGTCCTATCAGTGAATCAGACTGTGCCTACAGACAGTGTTTCTCGGCTCTGTGACGAATTTGCAGACATTTTTGCACCGGGCTTAGGTTGCGCTAAAAACTATGAAGCACATTTAGAACTAAAGGTAAACGCGCAACCGAAATTTTTCAGGGCGCGCAATGTTCCCCACGCATTGCGTGATGAGGTCGCAAGAACGTTAGACGATCTCGAATCACAGGGTGTAATTGAACGTGTGCAAGCTTCTCTCTGGGCCTCACCCTTAGTCATTTTGCCAAAACCTTCCGGAAAATTGAGACTTTGCGTGGACTTCAAGGCCACAGTGAATCCACAGCTAGTGACTGCTACTTTTCCTTTGCCCCGCCCGGAAGATCTTTTTGCTAAACTGTGCCCGGGAAAATATTTTTCAAAGTTGGACCTAGCCGATGCGTACTTGCAAATACCGGTGGACGACGAATCCCAGAGCGTATTGGTGGTTAACACGCATCTTGGATTGTACCGCTTCAAAAGACTGCCATTCAGGTGTGCATCCGCCCCTGCCTTGTTTCAGCAATATTTACAAACTATTTGTGCGTCGGTCCCTACTGCAGCAAACTATCTGGACGATATAGTGATCTCAGGACAGACAGAAGAAGATCATCTTGCGAACTTACGAACATTATTTCAGGTCTTGCGGCAAAATGGTCTTCGCTTGAGGAAGGACAAATGTGTGTTTTTTGCTCGTGACTTACCATACCTGGGACATGTCATTAATGCCCAAGGCATACATCCGAGTCCAGAGCACCTCCGTGCCATACAAGAATTGCCTTCCCCCTCAAAATGTGAAACAGCTACAGAGTGTGTTGGGTAAAATTAATTATTACAATAAATATGTGCGCAATGCCTCTTCCATTTCAGCTCCGCTTCATCGCTTACGCCGTAAAGGTGTTCCGTTCGTCTGGACGACGGAATGTGAACGCGCCTTTCGCCAGTTGAAATCGGCGTTGCTTTCTAATACTTGCCTTACGCCATTCGATCCCCAGAAACCCCTTTTGTTGATGGTAGATGCATCGGATTTCGGGATCGGTGCTGTGCTTGCGCACAAAGTTGGCTCCCATGATCGCCCTATTGCCTTTGCGTCCAAATTGCTCTCGTCTGCGCAAAGAAATTATTCACAGATAGAGAAAGAAGCTTTGGCTCTCGTGTTTGGTGTTACTAAGTTCCATGATTTCTTGTATGGTCGTCACATTACCATCATCACAGACCACAAACCTTTGACATCGCTTTTTCATCCGACCAAGCCTGTACCTCCACGTACAGCGCAGAAATTCATTCGCTGGTCTATTTTCCTCTCGCAGTACCGCTACGATATCTTGTATCGGTCCACTGCTAAGCACGGAAACGCCGATGCGTTGTCCCGTTTGCCTGTTGCTGAGGATAACGCATTCGATTCTTCCGAACTTGCTTGCATGTTCATTGATTCGGAAACCGATGAAGTGGTCGAATCGTTTCCGATTGATTTTCGTCGTGTCGCTACAGCCACAGCTGCTGACCCTGTCCTTGCTACTGTTTTACGTTTTGTTGCTACGCAATGGCCTTTGTCAAAGTCTCGGATCGAGGATCCGTTGGTTCGCCGATTTTTTGCTCACAAGGAGAGACTTTTTGTTCGACGTGGTGTTTTGTTGTTGCGTTCTGATAATGATCAGTTCAGAGTCGTGGTCCCACATTCGTTACAGTCCTCTGTTTTACGGCTTCTTCACCACGGACATTGGGGTATAGTGCGAACGAAACAACTTGCTCGTCAGCACTGTACTTGGTTCGGAATCGATGCTGCGATTACGAATATGTGTTCTTCGTGCCCGGCGTGTGCCGAACAACAATCCGCACCGCCGCGGAAAGTCTTTGCATGGCCAAAAGCCACTTCCCCTTGGCAACGCTTGCACATTGATTTTGCTGGTCCATTCTGGAATGCTCGATGGTTGGTTCTGGTCGACGCCTTCAGTAATTTTCCTTTTGTTGTCCGGATGTCTTCCACGACGTCCTCCGCCACCATCCAAGCGTTGTCTGCTATCTTTTGCATAGAAGGTCTTCCGCAGACTATGGTTTCCGACAATGGCCCACAATTCATGTCCGCAGAATTTCAGTCATTCTGCCAGGCCAATGGTATTCAACATCTGACATCCGCGCCGTTTTCGCCTCAGTCCAACGGTGCCGCTGAACGATTGGTCCGGACTTTCAAGTCACAGATGTTGAAATTGAAAGAGTCGCATTCTCGGGAGGACGCATTGTTGCTCTTTTTGTCTTCGTATCGCTCTCAGCCCCGAGATGGTCGCTCGCCGGCTGAGTTGCTCCACGGTCGTCCTCATCGCACCTTGATGTCTTTGCTGCATCCGCCGCATCAGGTTCCTGTGCAGCGGCAGACTCCTGCTTTTGCTCCAGGCGACGTTGTGTTTTATCGCAACTGTCGAGGTTCACGGCGTTGGCTCGCAGGGCGCATTCTTCGCTGCCTCGGCCGCGCGATGTATTTGGTTTTGGGGGCCTCTGGTGAGGTGCGTCGGCATCTCAATCAGTTGCGCCTCTGTCGTCGCTCGGGTTCTGCCGCTCCCCGTCTGCTTTCAGCGACGGTGCCGTCCGGTCAGCGCCCTGGGGACCCATCTACTGGCTCGCCTCATCCCCAGGTGTTACCGACGATGCCTTCCATTTTGCCCGATGGCGACGCGCCGCCGCCGCCGCAGCAGCAGCAGCCGCCGCCGCCGCCGTTTGTTCTCCCGCCGGCGTCGCCCGCATTAGACGCTTCGCTGCAGCCGCCAAGCGCCTCCCAGGGTCACGCGCCGCCGATCGCTTCCCGTGACCAGCTGTCCTCCGCCATGGAACTCCCGCCCGCTCCGGACCACATGACGTCATCGCGCGTCGGCTACCCCGACGCAATGGAGGTCGACCCTTCGGTACCTCCTGTCTCTTTACGGGCGCATACACCGCATGTTGACGTGCACCCTGGACTAGTTTTTCAGGCGTTTCCTAGCTCCCCTCGGACCGGATGGCCGGGTGCGGGTGGCGCAGCCTCGCCTGTTGTTAGGCTCCCCACCTCATCGCATACGTCGACATGTGGTCCTCCCCACGGCGGGCGGAAGCCTTATCACACGACCGTTCGCCGATTTGCGGGGGAGGAATGTGGTGTCACCGCCAGACACCACACTTGCTAGGTGGTAGCTTAAATCGGCCGCGGTCCATTTAGTACATGTCGGACCCGCGTGTCGCCATTGTGTAATCGCAGACCTAGCGCCACCACCAAGGCAGGTCTCGTGATACGAGAGAGCACTCGCCCCAGTTGTACGAGAACCTAGCTACCGCCCTGTTGTACGAGAACCTAGCTACCGCCCAGTTGTACGAAGCCTTTCTCTCTCATTAGCCGAGAGACAGAATAGCCATCAGCTAAGTTAATGGCTACGAACTAGCAAGGCGCCCTTAGCCATACAGTGATTGTACTTAAAGTCTTCTGTGTATCGTCAAGATCGATGTACCACAAGGAATGAGTAAAGTTAAGTATTAAACCTGCTCCGTACTTTTCTTCCTAACATTAATTACGTATCCTGTTCCAGTACATCACGCCCGTCTGCGTTAGTCTAGCTTGCCTTTTCAGCCATCTCAACTTCACGGTGTCGGCCCAGCTACCGACACAACAAGAAGTAGTAGAAATGTTAACAGCGAGAAACTCAACATCACGATTGATGGTCACGAAGCAGATGAAGTTATGGAATTCTACTACATAGGCAGTAAAATAACCAATGACGGATGGAGCAAGGAAGACATCGAAAGCAGATTAGCAATGGCAAAAAGGGCATTCCTGACCAAGAGAACTCTACCAATATCAAATATCAGCATTAATTTGAGGAAGAAATTTCTGAGTATGTACGTCTGGAGTACTGCATTGAATGGTAGTGAAACATGGACTGTGGGAAAACCAGAACAGAGACATTTGGCTCAAATGGCTCTGAGCACTATGGGACTTAACTTCGGAGGTCATCAGTCCCCTAGAAGTTAGAACTACTGAAACCTAACGTAAGGACATCACACACATCCATGCACAAGGTAGGATTCGAACCTGCGACCGTTGCGGTCGCGCGGATCCAGACTGTAGTGCCTAGAACCGCTCGGCCACTCCAGCCGGCAGAGGCATTTGACATGTAGACTGATAAGGTAAGGAATGACGAGGTTCTGCGCAGAATCGGATAGGAAAGGAATATGTGGAAAACACTGATAAGGAGAAGGGGCAGGATGATAGGACATCTGTCAAGACGTGAGAGAATGACTTCCATGGTACTAGACGGTGCTATGGAGGGCAAAAACTGTAGGGGAAGACAGAGACTGGAATACGACCAGCAAATAATTGATAACTGAGGACGTAGGTTGTAAGTGCTACTCTGAGATGAAGAGGTTAACACAGGAAAGGAGTTCGTGGCGGGCTGCATCAAACGAGTCAGGGTACTACAAAACCATTCTACCGACATATGGGCCTTGATAAATTGACCCCAAAAGTGTATTAGTAATGTGCTACTCTCTTCGACGATGGAACTTCGACCGACACAGCCAACCACTTCTGTCCCTGCCACTGAATCAGTTCGGTTCCAGCCACTGAAGTTATTGGACTAAGGAGCCGAACCAAAACGCAGTCCAACAACCGATCCAGGACTACCTGGCCTGTGCTGTCGCCACCAGCAGCCAGCCGGGTTACTACGAGCATTTGCCTAATCGAACATTGAGGACTATGGCCTCCGTCTTTGGCTTCACCGTCCTTCTGAGCTGCCAGATAGCCAGCCGCGAACCTTCGCCTCTGAGTACTCTGACCTTTGGACCTGGTATCAAACTATCATAGACTTTATTTTGGTAATGCTGGACAGCAGTCCAATTTGTTGCCTGTTATACTAGACACTAGATTTTGACTTGCAATGGCTATGCTGCAGCAGTACCTAATTAAGAAATGCGTACTATCAGAAAGTAGCAGTGCATACTTCGTTCAGAACTTCTTTCAGTGTTTCTCACTGCCATGTGGCTATTGCAGTTTCCCTATTTACGTTGTTTTCAATAAAGTATATAGTGTTACTTGTGTACTTGGGAGCTAGTTCTTTCTATGCGCGCCTTGCTTTGGTCACAACAACAACGTAATTAAAATAGTGAAAAATGATTCAGAAAAAGACTGGGAAGAAAACTTCTTATTAGATAGACTCAGAAAAGTAATAACGTGAAACTCATTGCCCTTTGAAGACATTCACACTGCTTTTTGGCTAATACTAATAACGTAACAACCTCGATGGATCTCTCTTCGAAAATGAAGAAAGTAAATTATGGTTTAGCTTCGCGTCAGTGAAGAGATCATTGCAGATGGAGCACAAGGTCGAGTACGGAAAGAATGGTGAACGAAATCAGCCTTGTCCTATTCAACGGAACAATTCCGGCATATGTCTTAAGTCAGGGCTTCACAACATACATGCTCGCGGAGCAAGCTGTGAGCAGCAAGGCGCGAGCACGGAGCAGCGCGAGCACGCTACCCCCACTACCGGACCAGAGCGGAGAGTGGGGAAAGTCACGTGGGGCACACAACAGCTGCCGCCAGTCAATGTAAATCCGCCGCCACCTGCAGGGATATCACTCACGAATTATTACTGCGACAAATGAAACAAATAAAGGAGAATGTACACATGCCACATAATTTTATTAGCTTAGTGTATGCCTCTACATTCGCATTAATTTGTGAACTGTTACACAATAAAAGGTGTCACTGAAGTGTGGGATTCTCGGTTATCTTGTACTTTTTGCCCTTTACAATTGCGTCCATGTTCGGAGTAATTGTTCTTGTGCATTTTAGGCGCAGCGTGCAGTTTAAATTTCGATCAGACAATGCGTTTCTCAGGCGCGTCTTGTTACATTTCATTGCAGAGAACAGTTGTTCACAAACATACGTGGAACCGAACATTGATATTATTGTAGCCGCCAGTTTGTGCAAACGAGGAAATCTATCCTGAGGGAAGTGTCTGTAGAATTCCAAAATGTTTTTCTTGTTCTGAAATTTGTCTCTGTATTCTCTGTCACACTGCAGGTCAATAGTTTCTTCCTGCAGGTCAGGACGAATCTCTTAAATATTCGCTGAATATGGAGAGAACAGATCGAAATCACTGTCTAGTGCTGTCAGATCTTGAAAGCGCTGATCAACTAAACTATGTGAATAACGTTCACAGTCTTTGTGAACATCTTGCATGGATGATAATTTAGGAAAATGAGCTAGGTTTCCTGTTTCCAGCTGACTCACCCAAAGTGTCAATTTATTTTTAAAAGCTCGTATTCGATCTATGAAATGAGTAAGTAGTAGATCTTTACCTTGTAGTAAAATGTTCAAAGCATTCAGATGGCTAGTTAAATCTGCTAAGAACGCGAGATCACATTCAAACGTGCGCGCGCATTTCCCCTCCCTCCCTACCCCGCGCCCTTGCACCTGCTCGCGAGCAAGTGCCTGAGCAGACGCGAGTACTCGCGCTCAAAACCGACCAGTTGTTAAGCGCTGTCTTAAGTGATGTGGGGAAATCATGGGAAATCTAAATTTAGATGGCTTGATGGGAATTGAACTGCCCGAGCCGTGCGGGTTCGGCCTTTTATCGGTTTCACTCCTCGTTGACGATCGTTGTCTGGATGTCTTTGGAGGTACGCCAGTGCTGCCATCGGTGGGAAGCAGGAAGGTCATCGGCGGTAAGTGTGTGATGTGCGGAACGTGTCGGCCGGCGTCGTGAGAGGTTTGGAATTCTGAGTGGTACACGAGAGATCGAATTGGTCCCTGTGAAGTTGCCGAGCCTGGTATTGATAATTTGTTGTCGCCTGACCTGCGAAGTTGTTTTCGTGAGTGGACTTGATAGTTTGGAAAACGCACCAGCGATTTGGAGGTTATTTGGCCAGGTCAACGCTAGTGAAGGTGGTCCAGTCTCTTGCGGGGTTAAGAAGTGGAAGGACGGCGGCCGTCCTGTCCAAATTAAGTAAGTTCCGTGGTATTCTTATCTCTCGCTCCCCCCCCCCCCCTCTCCCAACCCTCAGTAGAGTTTATGCAACCCATACTCATAACTAACAGCAGCTATTTAAAAATTATTTGCTTAAAATCTAATCAGTGAATTTTGGTTAACTGTAGCTGCATGTCAGTGTCTGTTAATTGTTTTTAAAATTCTGTACCATTGCTGTCTACTGAGTGACAAAGGGTCCATAATTAATGGCAGCTGTTTAAAGGTCATTTACTGTAAATGCGAACATTTTAGGTTAGGCTTTAAAGTGACTGTTATTGAAATTAAATGAAAAAACCAGATTACTGTTACCAGTCACTGTTTATTTATCTCCACGACGCGTTTCAAAGGTTGAAACCTCCAACATAGGTGGATTTACATTTGTTAATATGACACCTAATGATGATGCAGGTTTAAACCTTTGAAACGCGTCGTGGAGATAAATAAACAGTGACTGGTAACCGTAAAATTGTGGTTTCATTTAAAGGTCATTTAGTTAAAAGCTGCACGGTGATTTTGCTAACTGGTTTTAAAATTCGAAACTTTTGGTGTGTAGTTAATGGCTGATGGCTCGTAATTAGTGGCAGTTGCTTAAAAGTCATTTTTCTAAAGTCTGCACAGTCCATTTTACTGTTGATTGCTTTTAAAATTTGTTTCACTTTAATAAAGGCAATATATTTATTAAAGACGATGAACTCTGAAACAGTGATGTGGCTACCCCAGTTCTGCCGTTAGGGTGACCCAATCCCATATCTTCCCACCCAAATACCTAATTGTCAGTGCAGTGCGTGGTTACTTTCCCTGTTCTGGAAAGGCCAAGAGGGATGGCGGGGTGGGCTGGGGGCTGGGGGGTGGGGGTGGGGGTGGGGGGATAGCCATTCTTTCCTTCTTGCAACAGAGTTCTTTGTTACTACCTTATTATTAACTACAAGCTGTATTTGGTTAATGAAGTACTGTTTTATAGGTAACAATCATCAAGATGAAAGCCAGACCGTGTCCAGCTACAGGACGTCTCAAGAAAAACCACCTTTTGTACGAATTACGAATTAGTCAGCAATTGGACGAGGGTGCAGTGAATGAATTGGCTGCTCGTTTGAACAGCGCCATGGGGAAAGCCTTGGACCACAGACTCATCTCCACTGGTGAGGTAGATGCTCAATGATGGTTCGGCGGCATTGCTGTGACTGTAGGAAAATGTGAACTTCTTAGGGGACAGTCATACTACGCGCAAACAAGCGTATAGCATTCAAGCTCATATCACACGATGAGTGAATCATCTTGGTGATTTAAAGCGGGCGACACTGAAGCCAGACGAAAGTGCTGCCGTTGATAGCTTAATTCAGATAGATCTAAAATAAAGTTTAGAGTAGGCCACATCGTCCACACAGTTGAGTTACAATAATGACTGTGTGGACGATGTGGCCTATTCTAAACTTGATTTTAGATCTATGTGACGATGCTGTGCGGGTTATATTCATATGTATTGAAGATGCCATTGTGGCCTTATCACTTTAGGACATGGTGTAAAAAAGATCTGAGGATGGTCATTACAAACTGAAACCGGTCATCGTCTAAGGAATTGATACTGTGATCAAAGACTGGAATAAAAATCATTTGAATTTGTTTTATGGTACCAGTTTGGTTTGAATTTCATGCTGATGCATTGTGCATTTCACATGCCATTGTTCTTCAACTTCTTTATCCTTTAACGTATAGGGGTTTAAGCAAGATAGCCTTTGAAATTACGCAGAGTGAAGGATCCCTTCGTGATCTGAAGCAGCGCATTATTCAACTGAATTGGTCATCACAGGTCAGGCATGAGTTGGAGCGCAAGTATTTTTGGTGTATGCAGTTCCAGCATGAGACCGGGCTTAAATACGCTGATCAGGTCCGCACTGCTCAGCTAGCTCTCGGATGCAAGTAACTGATGTGGTTAAGACCACAGGAGAAATCATGAAGCCTGAGGCCCAGTTACGTGTGGCATTTTAATTAGATATCTTTGATTGCCGAGATGGAATAGTTACGATTTGGTGAGGAGCAACCGGAGGCGGGCGGTCGCCTAGTTACTCTATCTGAAGGGAACCAGCGTGACGCCGCGGGCTTTGCGCTCAATCATATTAAACTAAGGTCTGTTTCTGGTGTCGTGATAGTAGACATTTTGTGCTGTCATGTGTGGTGAAGAGGGCACCCGTCCGAAAATATGGTGCCAAAGGACACTGGCCAGAAGGTGTAACCGTCTTCGTACTAAGAATTGCTGTCACATTAGAGCAGTGAGAAATCTGATGTTTCCTTATGTGTGTGCTCACTTGAATAATGAACCTGTATGGGCTCTTTTGGATAGTGGGAGTTCTGTTTCACTACTTGATTACAACTGGTTCCTCGAATTTGGGAATTTATGTAGAATGACTCTTTCGTGCCAACCCTCTCGGAGATGTCATGTTGTTAACGGTCACGAGTTACCTCTGGTATGAGAGTTTCGAGGCAAGTTAGGCATACTGGATTTTACACGCCCTGCCAGCTTTGTCTTTGATAAGAATTTGTCAGTTAACTCGATAATGGTCTAGTTCTTGATTATCAAGCTTGTGCTTTTAATTTCAAATTTTGCATTAAGGAAAGGATAGCACTGTGTTCGTTTCGGTGCTCTAACCGTTTAGCATTATGCAATCGGGGTCTTCTGAGTTTGCCACTGTTCATTTGGAACCTGGCGAAGCTACGAAACTGTTGAGCGTATTATCCCGATTTTCCAGTGTCCTCACTAATAAATTAGACGTCATTAGTAAGATCCGATGTGAGATTCGCTGGGTTCACGATATTCCCGTTCGTCAGGTGCCTTATAGACTATCCCCACCCAAGGTGAATATTTTGTGCAGGCTAATTAATAACATGTTTTAGTATGTCCATCCTTTTGACAGGAGGTCTTGGGGACGATGGCTGGCAGTTGACGATTGGAGTGCTGACCCCAGCTTTTTCAGATAGTCTGCGTAGCCAGTTATGTTGGCCACTGAGGTGCTATATCTAGGCATTGTGTCAACCCCTTCAGTGTCAACTACAGCCTGACGATGGCACACTGAAGCGCAGAAACTGGTAGCTACAAAATAAATATAATCACAAGGACGGCTGTAGACGTTTCATTTTCTAAAAGTTAATAACGTGGTCTAGGATTGTGTCATTAGACCTTCGACTGCTCCCTACACTTGACTCATTTTTCTTGTTCCTAAAGGACAGAGAGGCGTTATCGGTCAGTCATCGATTATAGGGCACTCAAATACAAGGTCGGTTCGGAATCAGTCCCTCTGTCTGACCTTCACAATTGCTTTATCTGGTTGGTTTGGCTGTCTGTACTGGATTCCAATCAAGCCTACCGTCAGATATCCTTGGCCGAAGATTCCAAACCAGTAACTGCCTTTTGTGCTGACTGAAACCTTTACGAATTTTTTTCGGATTCTTTTCGGACTGTCTACAGGCGCGTCCGTGTTGTCTCGTCTTTTGGACCATGTTTTGGGAGATCTTAAGTTCAAATCCGTTTATAGCTATCTTGATGATGTGGTAGTTTACAGTACCACATTCATGAAGCATTTGGACCACCTCAAAGAAGTTTTGTTAGGTCTGAGGCAGGCGGGGCTTGCTGTCAGATCTTCTAAGATTACCTTGGTTCCCACTTTTATGACCTTTTTGGGTGACCTGATTTCGTATCAAGGGATCAGCATTGATCAAGAGCGGACATTTCCTTGCGTGGCTTCCCCCGCCCCTCTCCAAGAGCGAGAAGGGAGTGGCCAGGTTTGTTGTAATTGCAAATCTCTTTCGGAAGTTTGTTCCTAATTTCACCCAATTGGAGGCGCTGTTGAATAACTCGCACAAGAAAGACGAGCTCTTCCTTTGGGGGGAGAGTCATCAAGCTTGCTTTGAGGCGATTAAAGCCACCCTTAGAAGCCCTCCAGTGTTAGTTATCCCGAATTTTGACAAGCCCTTTATTGTCAAGACAGACGCTTTCAGTTCTGAGGTAGCGGCGGTACTCCTCCTAGAAGAACAGGGAGAGCAGCGTCTCGTTGCCTACGCATCACGCGGCTTAAAATATTCATTGTGTGCGAGGGAAGCTTTAGCAGTTCTCTTCGCCTTGCAGAAGTTTCATTTCGACCTAGGGCATAGGGCATTTGTGCTCGAGACTGATAATCAGGCGTTGAGTTGGGTATTGGCCCGCAACAGAGAAACTAGTAGGGTCGCTCGTTGGGCAGTCTGTATCTCCATACTTCGTTTTAAAATTCGTCGTGTCAAGGATCCAGACAACAATGTGGCCGACGTTTTAAGTCGCATGCATGAAGGCTGCGCCTCCCCACAATATGCGGAGGGCAGTGGACCACTTGCCTTAGGCGAATCTGTGTTAATTGAAGCTCCTGAATTCTTTTGCGAGCTCAAGGGGAGACAGAATTACAGAATTATCCAAATAAAAAAAGTCTTGTAAATGGTGAACACTTAGACGGGTATATTCGTAATAAAGGCATTGTGTGTCAAAAGGGGAAGGGCGACTGCACATTCAAAGTTTGTTTCCCTCAGGTATTGGTTCCCTCTGTTTTTAGATATTTTCACAGCACCGTGGTGGGTGGTCATCTGGGTTTCATAAGACCTTGGCCAAAATTAGACAACATGTTATTTGGCTGTCTGTGTGTAAGAATATTAGTGGAGGGGAGTCAGTTATGCAAACGAGGGAAACCCAATCCTAACTCACACACTCGAGTCCACTTGTGGTAGCAGACCCATAGACCGTCTCTTTGTGGACTACGTAGACGCCTTCCACGTACGCCTAGTGGGAGGGGGTGGGGCGAGAAGGACACCGTTACATCTAGGTGGTGGTGGTGCTCGACAGGTTTTCCCGTTTTAGCTTGTTAGTCCCTATAAGTGGAGTCACTAGCGGGCAATATGTACATGTTACCAAAATCTTTGCTATCTTGGACCACTGAGCACCGTAGTAAGTAATAATGCTCCAGCATTTACATCTATGGAATGTCGGAGATTTTTGTTTCGTTCATGGTTTTAGGCATGTTACCACTACTTCTTACTACCCCTGGTCGTCCTTTGCTTAGTGCGTGAATAGGGATTTGAAGGCCCCATTGATAATATTTCATTCTAGGTCCCAAAAACGATGCTGTCTTTCTGTCCTCTGGTTAAATATTGCTTTTAATGCTGCTCAGCATGAGCACATCAAGATAACTCCGGTCTCATTAGTCCTAGCCTATCCGCTTAAGTCTCCCCTGAGTGATCTTTGGACCATTGGTGAGTTGCTCCCTGGTCGAGTCACCCCATTAAACAATCCAGCACAATTGGGAGAGAGCATGTCGGAATATAGAGCTCGCGCATAGGCGTCAGGTATGTAGATACAGTCGTGGGAGGAGCTAGGTCAAGTGGAAAGTCAGAGACCGTGTGTTTGTGTGTAGGTTTAACGTCAGAGCCAAGGCTGGCGCAACCCCTTCTAATAAACTGACTCACCATTTTATAGGCCCCAGTAAAATTTTAAGATTTCTGAGTCTAGTTAATATCGTGGTTCGTAATGAATTGAGCGAGAAGATCTCTAGAGTACATGTTAGTCAGATTAAAGAGGATAGCTAGCACCTTCTACCCTTCGTGCTGAACCCCAGCGTGGCGTCTTTGAGTTTCAGTAGGCGAAGTTGAGCTGTGCAGGCTCGGCCTTCTATCGAGTTCACCCCTCACTGACGATCTTTGGATAACTTTGGAGGTACGCCGATGGTGCCATCGGTGGGTACAAAAACCGCGAGGCAAGACGGTTTTGGGCAGTGAGTGGGCGGTGTGCCGAACGAGTCAGCCAGGGTCAGAGAGGTTTGGAGTTCTGTATGGTACACGAGAGAGCGAATCGGTTCCTATGAAGCTGCCGAGCCTGTTTTTTCGTGATTAGACATGATGTTTGGAAAACGCACGATCGACTAGGTGATATAGCCGGATCGACGCTACTGAGCGTGGTCCAGTCTCTTGCAGGCTTAAAGAGTGGAAGGAAGGCGGCTAACCCGTCCATGTTAAGTAACTTCCCTGTGTGTACTTACCTCTCGCACTTCCCCATCACCCGGGGCAATTAAACAGAGAACCGACTCGTGGAGATAACATCTTGGACCTACTGATAACAAACAGACCCGAACTTTTCGACTCTGTAAGTGCAGAACAGGGAATTAGTGATCATAAGGCCGTTGCAGCATCCCTGAATATGGAAGTTAATAGGAATATAAAAAAAGGGAGGAAGGTTTATCTGTTTAGCAAGAGTAATAGAAGGCAGATTTCAGACTACCTAACAGATCAAAACGAAAATTTCTGTTCCGACACTGGCAATGTTGAGTGTTTATGGAAAAAGTTCAAGGCAATCGTAAAATGCGTTTTAGACAGGTACGTGCCGAGTAAAACTGTGAGGGACGGGAAAAACCCACCGTGGTTCAACACCAAAGTTAAGAAACTACTGCGAAAGCAAAGAGAGCTTCACTCCAAGTGTAAACGCAGCCAAAACCTCTCAGACAAACAGAAGCTAAACGACGTCAAAGTTAGCGTAAGGAGGGCTATGCGTGAAGCGTTCAGTGAATTCGAAAGTAGAATTCTATGTACCGACTTGACAGAAAATCCTAGGAAGTTCTGGTCTTACGTTAAATCAGTAAGTGGCTCGAAACAGCATATACAGACACTCCGGGATGATGATGGCATTGAAACAGAGGCTGACACGCGTAAAGCTGAAATACTAAACACCTTTTTCCAAAGCTGTTTCACAGAGGAAGACCGCACTGCAGTTCCTTCTCTAATTCCTCGCACAAACGAAAAAATGGCTGACATCGAAATAAGTGTCCAAGGAATAGAAAAGCAACTGGAGTCACTCAACAGAGGAAAGTCCACTGGACCTGACGGGATACCAATTCGATTCTACACAGAGTACGCGAAAGAACTTGCCCCCATTCTAACAGCCGTGTACCGCAAGTCTCTAGAGGAACGGAAGGTTCCAAATGATTGGAAAAGAGCACAGGTAGTCCCAGTCTTCAAGAAGGGTCATCGAGCAGATGCGCAAAACTATAGACCTATATCTCTGACATCGATCTGTTGTAGAATTTCAGAACATGTTTCTTGCTCGCGTATCATGTCGTTTTTGGAAACCCAGAATCTACTCTGTAGGAATCAACATGGATTCCAGAAACAGCGATCGTGTGAGACCCAACTCGCTTTATTTGTTCATGAGACCCAGAAAATATTAGATACAGGCTCCCAGGTAGATACTATTTTCCTTGACTTCCGGAAGGCGTTCGATACAGTTCCCCACTGTCGCCTGATAAACAAAGTAAGAGCCTACGGAATATCAGACCAGCTGTGTGGCTGGATTGAAGAGTTTTTAGCAAACAGAACACAGTATGTTGTTATCAATGGGGAGACGTCTACAGACGTTAAAGTAACCTCTGGCGTGCCACAGGGGAGCGTTATGGGACCATTGCTTTTCACAATATATATAAATGACCTAGTAGATAGTGTCGGAAGTTCCATGCGGCTTTTCGCGGATGATGCTGTAGTATACAGAGAAGTTGCAGCATTAGAAAATTGTAGCGAAATGCAGGAAGATCTGCAGCGGATAGGCACTTGGTGCAGGGAGTGGCAACTGACCCTTAACATAGACAAATGTAATGTATTGCGAATACATAGAAAGAAGGATCCTTTATTGTATGATTATATGATAGCGGAACAAACACTGGTAGCAGTTACTTCTGAAGGATATCTGGGAGTATGCGTGCAGAACGATTTGAAGTGGAATGATCATATAAAATTAATCGTTGGTAAGGCGGGTGCCAGGTTGAGATTCATTGGGAGAGTCCTTAGAAAATGTAGTCCATCAACAAAGGAGGTGGCTTACAAAACACTCGTTCGACCTATACTTGAGTATTGGTCATCAGTGTGGGATCCGTACCAGATCGGGTTGACGGAGGAGATAGAGAAGATCCAAAGAAGAGCGGCGCGTTTTGTCACAGGGTTATTTGGTAACCGTGATAGCGTTACGGAGATGTTTAGCGAACTCAAGTGGCAGACTCTGCAAGAGAGGCGCTCTGCATCGCGGTGTAGCTTGCTCGCCAGGTTTCGAGAGGGTGCGTTTCTGGATGAGGTATGGAATATATTGCTTCCCCTTACTTATACCTCCCGAGGAGATCACGAATGTAAAATTAGAGAGATTCGAGCGCGTGCGGAGGCTTTCAGACAGTCGTTCTTCCCACGAACCATACGCGACTGGAACAGAAAAGGGAGGTAATGACCGTGGCACGTAAAGTGCCCTCCGCTACACACCGTTGGGTGGCTTGCGGAATATAAATGTAGATGTAGATGTAGATGTAGATTTATGCAACCACCACACATAATTTAAAAACCATCTGCTTAAAATATGATCAGCGAATTTTGGTTAACTGTAGCTGACTATTCACTGAGTGTTAATCGTTTTTAAAATTTTGTATTACGGTGTGTAGTTAATGGCTGATGGCTCATAATTGTTTAAAAGTAATTTTTTTACAGTCTGCTCACTCAGTTTTGCTGTTTGGTTTTAAAACTCGTTTGACTTTAGTAAAGGCAAGCTATGTATTAAACATGACCAAGGCTGAAACAGTGATGTGGGGACTCCTGTCCTTCCATTCAGTTGAGCTGATACCAAATCTTTCCACCCGAATTCCTAGTTATCTCTGCCATCCTGCGAAATGTGATGCTAGAGTACCACCATTCTTTTTTCAAAGTTTACCACTTTTTTATTTTTCTGTTTCTCGTATCTCTCATTCTAGCCCGTTCTCTGCACTCCAGTTACACCTTTGTTGGTGAGCCTCTGCGCTATAATTTAAGTTTCTGAAAATAATAATAAAATAATAAAGTAATAATAAAATAAATTCGGTATGTACTGTTAGTACTTGCCTTTGAAGTATCCGAATTCCTTCGGAAATTAGTTTAAAAAAGAAAAGATACGTTTCTTCATGAAATATACTAAATGTAACTTATCCAGATAAATGAATAATCCTTCTTCTTTTTAGACTTGCAACTTTGTCTTGTTGTTGTTGTTGTTGTTGTGGTCTTCAGTCCTGAGACTGGTTTGATGCAGCTCTCCATGCTAATCGATCCTGTGCAAGCTCCTTCATCTCCCTGTACCTACTGCAACCTACATCCTTCTGAATCTGCTTAGTGTATTCATCTCTTGGTCTCCCTCTACGATTTTTACCCTCTACGCTGGCCTCCAGTGCTAAATTTGTGATCTCTTGATGCCTCAGGACATGTCCTACCAACAGATCCCTTCTTCTAGTCAAGTTGTGCCACAAACTTCTCTTCTCCCCAATCCTATTCAATACTTCCTCATTAGTTATGTGATCTACCCATCTAGTCTTCAGCATTCTTCTGTAGCACCAAATTTCGAAAGCATCTATTCTCTTCATGTCCAAGCTAGTTATCGTCCATGTTTCACTTCCATACATGGCTACGCTCCATACAAATATTTTCTGAAACGACTTCCTGACACTTAAATCAATACTCGATGTTAACAAATTTCTCTTCTTCAGAAACGCTTTCCTTGCCATTGCTAGTCTACATTTTGTATCCTCTCTACTTCGACCGTCATCAGTTATTTTGCTCCCCAAATAGCAAAACTCCTTTACTACTTTAAGTGTCTCATTTCCTAATCTAATTCCCTCAGCATCACCCGATTTTATTCGACTACATTCCATTATCCTTGTTTTGTTTCTCTTCATGTTCATCTTATATCCTCCTTTCAAGATACTGTACATTCCGTTCAACTGCTCTTCCAAGTCCTATGCTGTCTCTGACAGAATTACAATGTCATCGGTGAACCTTTTTTTTTTTTATTTCTCCTCCATGGATTTTAATTCCTACTCCAAATTTTTCTTTTGTTCCTTTGCTGCTTGCTCAACACATAGATTGAATAACATCGGGGAGAGGCTACAACCCTCTTTCACTGCCTTCTCAGCCACTGCTTCCCTTTCAAGCCCCTCAACTCTTATAACTTCCATCTGGTTTCTGTACAGACTGTAAATAGCTTTTCGCTCCCCGTATTTTACCCCTACCAGCTTCAGAATTGGAAAGAGAGTATTCCACTCAACATTGTCAAAAGCTATCCATAAGTCTAAAAATGTTAGAAACGTCGGTTTGCCTTTCCTTAATCTTTCTTCTAAGATAAGTCGTAAGGTCAGTATTGCCTCAAGTGTTCCAACATTTCTACGGAATCCAAACTGATGTTCCCCGATGTCGGCTTCTACCAGTTTTTCCATTCGTCTGTAAATAATTCGCGTTAGTATTTTGCAGCTGTAACTTATTAAACTGATAGTTCGGTAATTTTCACATCTGTCAACACGTGCTTTCTTTGGGATTGGAATTATTATATTCTTCTTGAAGTCTGAGGGTATTTCGCCTGTCTCGTACATCTTGCTCACCAGATGGTAGAGTTTTGTCAGGACTGGCTCTCCCAAGGCCGTCAGTAATCCTAATGGAATATTGTCTATTCCCGGGGCCTTGTTTCGACTCAGGTTTTTCAGTGCTCTGTCAATCTCTTCACGCAGTATCGTATCTCCCATTTCCTCTTCATCTAAATCCTCTTCCATTTCTATAATAATGTCCTCAAGTACATCGCCCTTGTATAGACCCTTTATATACTCCTTCCACCTTTCTGCTTTCCCCTCTTTGCTTAGAACTGGGTTTCCATCTGAGCTCTTGATATTCATACAAGTGGTTCTCTTTTCTCCAAAGGTCTCTTTAATTTTCCTGTAGGCAGTATCTATCTTACCCCTAGTGAGATAAGCCTCTACATCCTTACATTTGTCCTCTAGCCATCCCTGCTTAGCCATTTTGCACTTGCTGTCGATCTCATTTTTGAGGCGTTTGTATTCCTTTTTGCCTGCTTCATTTATTGCATTTTTATATTTTCTCCTTTCATCAATTAAATTCAATATTTCTTCTGTTACCCAAGGATTTCTGCTATCCATCATCTTTTTTCTTACTTGATCCTCTGCTGCCTTCACTACTTCATCCCTCAGAGCTACCCATTCGTCTTCTACTGTATTTCTTTCCCCCATTCCTGTCAATCGTTCCCTTATGCTCTCCCTGAAACTCAGTACAACCTCTGGTTCTTTCAGTTTATCCAGGCCCATATCCTTAAATTCCCACCTTTCTTAAAGTGAAATAATATTCCACTTCTTCCTAGTAGACAAATTAAAATAGTTTTCCATTGAGACAAGGAACATCTAAGGCTGAAATAATACCAAAGGAAAATAAATGTAAAAATAAAGTTGTCTTGACAAACTGAGTGTTATATCTAGACTTATTATTAGCAACTTAATGCAACTGATTAAAGCATTAAAAGAGTGGTAACAGTAAAATGATAGCTGAGTCCACTTTGTCCTACCTGTAGTGTCACAAAAACTTTCCTGCTTCAGCCACAAACAGTCATTAATAGAAATGTTTTATTTGTATTTTTATTACTGCACGTTTGGTTACTTGTGCTGTGTTCTATGTTTCATGTTTACTGTATGAGACGGCAGCTGAACGACGTCCATCTGGAGCTAGCTGCAATCAACCCACCGCACCGGCCATTGGGTGCCAGTGTGGCGCGAGTCTGCGATTGCGAGAAACTGAGCGACATCAGCGGCGCAAACAGTCAGCAGAGTGTCAAATGAGAAACATTATTGTACCTGGAGTGAAATGTTTTAACTGCCTTCAAGACGTTCTTGAGCTTGCTTCATGAAACATTTCATAGTTAAAATTTACACAAGTTTACTCATAGCTTGTTTATGAGAATACAGCTATCGCACGAACAGTATAATGCTGATTTATTGCAAAATAAACTTCTTATTGGCTAGAACCGAGTGACTAGAGAAGGGAGTATTTTCTTGACTTAGCTGACTGGAAGTTTCTTGACGGAAGTGGGTGATGAAAAGTTCAGATTATTGTGTTAAAAGAAATTATTTCGTGAAAACCTATATAACAGAGATTCTGATAGTGTAGCACCAGTACCTTTTTGGGGTTGCTGGCTACTACATGCTGCAACAGAGCAGAAGCTCCAGAGGCGTAATACTGTTGACGCAGCAGGAAGAGAGAGTCACTTCAGCCTGGTTAACCTAGTTGCTTCATGTCCGAGCCATGGTTTGTTGTGGTTTACGTGATAGAAACTAGTGCAGTAGCGAAACAAGGATGGACCAAGTCCGTATAAATACTCGTCGTTTTTAGCCAGTCTGCCAGCCACCAGTCCTGTGGGGGGGGGATCTCCGCGTCTAGACTCTACGTGGATCAACAAGTCACCATCAGCTGCTAGTTGGAGCCCTGCTACTTGCACCAAGTCCGCTGCTGTAGGCATAGCACCTTCACATCGACAGGCCACCTGAGATCTCTTTCAGCTGTTGTCAGCCTCCTACCCTGAGGGTCGGCCATTCGATTCTGGCGTCCGACAGCCTCTCAGCCGCCCTCACTTGTGCGAGGAAACATCTTGCTGCCTGGTTCTGCTAGCATGCTGCTGTGACCCGTCTCGTTCAAGCTGGGACCAAGGTGTGGATCGGCGCGCCTCAGCGCGCCTCTTCCATTGCAGCTTGGCAGGTTTAGTTTGCAGTGCCGGCAACCTGCTGGCCACCCGCTGGTTCCGAGAGTGTCATAGCGGGGTCGCCGCCGTCATCAGTGTGGCAACAGTTAGAAAGTGATTTTAATGTCAAGTAACATACAAATGTATTTCCGCAGAATGTATATTGTATGATTCTGTGTTGATATTAAAAATTCAGATATGATGGAGGTGAGTGAATATATCCATTTGAGGTAAGGAACCTGGTACAGAAACTACAGAGACGAACTACATAGCCGAAAATCGTTCTGGAATCCCTAAATGTGGAATATATCTATCGGTACTGTTGTTGGTAAGACTGTATGGTTGACAACCTTCGGAGGTGGTAGTATGAACCAAAACCAGAAAAAAACATCATCAAACATGGGCTCTGAAATGTATACCTTAAGAGTTATGAACACTTGTTCATCTTCACTACTGAGAAACTCCTCTACTCTATTGCAAGCTCCTTGTCCATATTTTCGGAGCAAGTATTATGGGTCAAAACACGAAAAAAGCAGCGAGGAAACATGGGCTCTAAAATGCATACCTTTAGAGGTATAGGCAATTCTTTAGTAGAAAAGAGAGTTTCACAGTAGCAACGAAGAGAAAGTGCTGATAGCTATTAAGATAAGCGTTTTAGAGCCCATGTTTACTAACCATTTTTTCTTGTCTTGTCCATACTGCCAGTTTTTAAGTTGCCTGTCCTACAATCTTAGTAGTAACAACAGTACCAATACATCTTCCTCAGTCAGAGATATCAGAACAATTCGTTTATAAGTTTGTACTCGGTCGTTTTCGAACCATGGATCCTTACCTCAAACTGATACTTTTACCCTTGTCCATCATTCTTGAAAGCTTGTAAGAATACCTTGTACTCACCCTGTACATCATGAAAGCAACATAACATATTTCACTACAAAGCAGAGATACAACACAACGAAGAGGCCTCGTTTAGCGATTCCCCGCGTACTACTCACCCTGGTCTACCTCCAGAGGTAGTAACAGGATGGAAGTGCGTGGGGCTCCATCTCTGCCTTCTTTCAGCTCCTGCACTCTTACCTTATTTCATCTTGCAGAAGGTTGACGTCAGTGACTCGAATCACACCGATCTTCCATTTGAGCGTTTGACTGGGTGGAAATTAAGAGAGAATATGACATACAGGGTGATAAATAAATGTAAATGTCGTGTGACTAGGGCCTCCTGTCGGGTAGACCGTTCGCCAGGTGTAAGTCTTTCGATTTGACGCCACTTCGGTGACTTGCACGTCGATGGGGATGAAATGATGATGATGATAGTACAACACAATACCCAGTCCCCTAGCGGAGAAAATCTCCGACCCAGCTAGGAATCGAACCCAGGCCCTTAGGATTGACATTCTGTCGCTTTAACCACTCACCTACCGGGGACGGACATACAGGATGGTTATAATTAAAGTTAAACTTTCAAACCGCTGTACAAATAACACCACTCTTCAGAATGACGTCAAATCGCAACATAGTGTTATCGGAGAAGGGGGAAAACGTATCACAGAATAAAAATAAATAGTTACAAAATGTGGAAATAGATGGCGCTGTAAGCATCACAATTTTATAGTGGTCGACTACAAATGACAAATGAATCATACAATGCCTATGGTGTACGTTTGACGTTAAACAAACTGTACTACATTGTGTGCATGGGTGTGCAGGTATGATACTGTTAGTTACGTAAGCCCATCCGCCACGAAAGGTCATATCACATCGGATGGGAAAATCGGGTATTAATTGTCCTGAGGCCAAAAACAGCATAAAAAGCATCAATCAAAATCAAATTGGGTTATTAATTTCCAAATGACTGGCGCAAAACCTGTTCAGTATGCTGCCCACCGTTTTCTGCAACAAGTTGAAATGGAGAAACAGCATGTTCCACAACTGGCCGAAGTGTTTCTGGGGCCACATTCAGAATGTGTTGCGCAATACGTTCCTTCAATGCAGATAAGTCTGCAATCGGAACACTGAACATAACATCTTTCAGATAGTCCCACAGCCAGAAGTCAGACGGATTAAGATCAGGTGATCGAGACGGCCAGGCTGTAGGGAAATGGCGGCTGATAATTCTAGCACTTTCGAAATGGCGCTTCAGCAGCTGCTTAACTGGATTTGCAATGTGAGGAGGTGCGCCATGTTGCATAAAAATGATCCCATCCACACATCCACGCTGTTGGAGAGCTGGAATGACGTGGTTGCGCAAAAGACTCTCGTAGCGCTTACCAGTGACAGTACAGGTAACAAGACTGGAAGCACCTGTCTCCTAGAACAAATATATCACTACGATAAATGACGCTGTAAACCTGCTCTACACAATGACTTTTTCAGGATGAAGTGATACTGGTTGATTTGCGTGTGGTTGTTCCGTTGCCCATATTCGACAATTCTTTGTATTGACATACCCTGTAAGATGGAAGTGGGCTTCGTCTGTCCACAAAATCTTCCACGGCCAAACATGGTCCACTTCGATGCGAGTAAGAAATTCTAAAGCAAAGGTCTCTCTTGCTGGCAGGTCAACACGAAGCAACTCGTGCACATGGGTAATTTTGAATGAATAGCAAATAAGGATGTTTCGTAGGATTTTACGCACCGTGCTCACGGATATGTCCAATATTCCGGCGATTCCCCGTGCACTAAACGTTTGCACACTGTAACGCCGGAAATGCATATCCTCCTATTTCCATCTATTGTCCCATAAATATTTTTTTCCTTATTTTGTTACCTGAAGATATGATGTTTCTGTGTCTTTGTATATTGTAATTGTTTTACTATTTGTATATACATGCACTTATGTCGATGTATAATTGGTTTGTTTTGTAAATACTATTTGTATTTTTACGCTGGGTCTTGCCTAGGGAAAACTATGCTATCGAACGAATACACCGATAGGTCGTGTGGAGAACGAAAGTGTTTAGGATCTTTGGTAGTGTGAACTCAGCCGCGTGGAGCGCGGGCAGAGCAGAGTCTGGCTGGAGTAGTGCGGTTGAGCAGGTGTGTTGTGTGGCGCTCCAGCGAGTTGCTGCGCTTTCGGGGTTTGGCAGCATGTAATTGTGCTCGACTTGCTACGTTAGTTTCTGGCATGGTGTCGCGGACGGGAGCGTTAGCTGGCACACATCAAGAACCCGTTTCGGCTGGAGACCTTGTCGAGAAGAAGGCGCTCCAACATCCAGCTTCTGCAACAGCGACGACCGACAATGAGTGACTGTCGCCACCTCCTCGATCGACGACTTCAAACCTTCAATCAACCAACATGGAAGACTCGTAGCACTTAAAGTTTTAGAACTGTATGGCAGACTTCAGCTTTTTAAACTGTTAAATTTTTCTCGCTAAATTACAGCAACGTAGCATGAACCTTTGTTGCTCATTGTCCCAAATTGCATTACCAAGCAGGGTCCCTTCCTTTTCCGGAATGAACCCGAGTGTCGTTGAAATTCAAACGCCAGCATTAAAGTAATATCATTCGATTTCACTGCTTTAATTTCATAGTTCAGTTAAGGTATTCATAGCTAGCTACAATATTTAGATTACACAAGCACAAATTAAGAGTGCGAGTTTTGTTACCGTATTTTAGCTTACCTGTGACTGTAGCTCAGCTTGGTACGTACTAAATTTTACTATTGTTAATTGTTCAGAATCATTTAATTCAAGTTGAAAGTTAAATCTCTTATTTCTAAATTGCGTAGATTCAAGTAGCTTTTGAAATGATTGTTGAGGTAGCCCAAGACTAACCGTATTTTACTGAATTTCGATGTGCTTCAGAAACAAAGCTCACTATTAATTTCAGTCACTAAATTAACTTTCAATTTTCTGGTTTTATTTATTCTTTTGCTAAATGAAGTCAGAGTGTAGCGAAATTTATTACTTCTGACAAACTTTCAGTTTTCACACTACACGTGTCAACCTTCAGTTGCCACGCTTCTAGTGTTAATTATATGTGTAATAACCTTTCATTTTCAGTTACTATAGTAATTGTCCATAGGACTGGCGACCGTAATTTCCCCCAGATCTCAAATATCTAATTACCGCTAGTTAATTGTTAACGCAACGGCCTCACATTTACTTTCTTTATTAACTTTACCTCTTTTCAAAATTAATTTTCACCAGTTTCATTAGCATTTTTCCTTTCATTTAGATGTAACCCTTTCCTCCCTCTTTACCGACAGATTAACTTCGGTGACGATTGCTTTTCCCAAATTTCCATTAGGTACACGCGGTTTAATTTTTCACTGTCATTAAGGTCGATAAGTGAGGAGGAGGTTACAACACCACCACTCGTCTCCTCCTGCATTGCTGGGGAATCTGCCTCCACTGACGTCGAATCAATTCGTTTCCTCCCTCTACCAGGTTGCACACAAAGAGAACTCGTCTTTTCGAACTTCCGAATCATTTTCTCCAAACCCACGGCAGTCATCGGACCAACTCCTTTTTTCGAACGCTTCAGTGTCCGGAACTTCTGTAGAGTGACGTGTACACAGTCACCATTCTTGTAATACAGTCTTACAAGCAGAGCGCGATCCTGCATTGAGACAGTCATGACGAACGTCGCAGACGCAAAAGGAAGAAAATCCGTGTACTCGTCGTGTTTATACCAATTTCAATGGGTCGTGCGCATGACAGGTGTTTTCATTTACGTATTGGTTCAAAAAAATGGTTCAAATGGCTCTGAGCACTATGGGACTTAACATTTCAGGTCATCAGTCCCCTAGAACTTAGAGCTACTTAAACCTAACTAACCTAAGGACATCACACACATCCATTCCCGAGGCAGGATTCGAACCTGCGACCATAGCAGCCGCGCGGTTCCGGACTGAAGCGCCAATAACCGCTCGGCCACCGCGGCCGGCCATTTACGTATTCTGACACGTACAGCGCCATCTATTCATCAATTTTCACATTATTTCTTTTTTCTTCGGCCATACGTTTTCCCCCTTCTCCGATAATATTCCGTTGCAATTTGACATCATTCTGAAGAGTGGTGTTATTCCTAGAGCGTTCTGAAAGTTCAACTTTAATTATAATCACCCTGTACTTCTTACTCCAGCGCTTGCAGAAAGCCGGCCACTGTGGCCGAGCGGTTCTAGGCGCTTCAGTCCGGACCGCGCTGCTGCTACGGTCCCAGATTCGAATCCTACCTCGGGCATGGATATGTGTGATGTCCTTAGGATAGTTAGGTTTAAGTACTTCTAAGTCTAGAGGACTGATGACCTCAGATGTGGAGTATCATAGTGCTTAGAGCGATTTGAACCATTTGGAGCTTGCACAAATCTGCTGCTGTTTTCTGACGGAGTATGAATTCTCTTGTCAATTTATTCGACCGGTGTTGCCAATAACTCTCTCCCCCACGAGGGGAAATGCTGGGGTGAGCACTTCGTCTTCAGTTTGACGGATTGGCCTCGAGTACAGGGCATGTTCGTTATTCACCACCATAGTCTGTTGCCCTCCTTTGCCCATACTGGAGCGTCTGAGTACTTTTCGGAGACATACTTTGGTTGGGAGCCGACCATTCTTTCCCAGAATCCTCCTCACCAAGCCGCACGATGTTGTACTATCTTGTACCAATAACGTCGAGCTGTTGCTATTTCTTCCGCTGTACATTCACTTCACAAATTCACCTTACCAATAAGTCTTTTTACTTTTTTTGTCAATCGTAGTATGTGAGCCGTGACTCGTAGTAGCCTCCAGTAGGAACTAAGTCTTACAATATCAATCAGTGGCTAGGGTATCTCCGCAAGGAGAACATACCCCACCGGGAAATGGCTCTAACTTGATCGGCGGTAGTGGAAAACTGTATAGAAACCCCAGAAGTCGTCCTGTCGATAGTGGCGTCTAAATGTCTTCCCTCAGTACCGTATTTTGCCTTCGGGTTCTCCCAATTCAGGGAGTGTGCGTAGTCTTGACATGCTACCACGTCGGCTTCGTATTCCACAGCGTGAAGAAAGTCATGGACAGCGTCGTCGAAGATTATTAAACTAGCCAAAGTTTCCTACAATCAACTGGTAATGTGTCCTATCTCATTTTTTGACGTGGAGTCGCGAATTTATTTGACTAACGAGGCGTATAATATTGCCCCCCGTCTACCTTTCAACTTGTTAGACAATTAATTGTTACAATATTTGTGCTCATGTTTAGTCGTAATTGTAGCGTCGCTAACAGGTGGCAGCACTTGACAAGAGTTTGTATTAAACTTTCTCGCTGGAGCTCAGCAATGCGCTTGTTATGTAATCAAATTATTCTTCTACGCTCTGCTTAAATGTTACTCCGACAGCAAGTATACGGTCAGTAAGCCGATACATTTCATTAATGAATGCAAATAACCTGATGGTTTTAATGCGTAGATGACTTACCTGGAAGCTTGCGTTTACGTTACGTGTGAAGAAACTCCGCTGCCTACTCACTGGGAATCAGTTCGTAAGTCCTCTCGAAATATAGTGGACGTTCCAGATACTCCAAAAGTTTCCGTCCGTGTCGCTTTTCCTCAGATTTCAGCACCAGAAAATATATGGCAACAATTAGAAAGTGATTTTAACTTCAAGTAATTTACAACTTAATTTGTACAGAACGTATATATCACGGAGGTCAATAATGTCTTTTATTACAAGGCAGAGATATAGCACAACTTCAAAGATCACTCTACCCGGCCGTGCTGCACCGCACCTCTTCACGGCCTTCCTACAACTTTCGTGCTGGGGGTGTTGACTTTTCCGAGTCTCATCACTGCTGCTGTAATTTTTGGAGTACTAGAGGAATGTACTAGCACTGATGTTTTCATGTTAATATGTGGGACGACTACCAGGCATCCATTGCTAGGCCGCAAAGAGTGGTGTATTACCGGTTCCTGACGCTACTCATTCCATGATCCACCATTATGACATCAACTCCCTGCCATTACAAGAGCTTTTTGACTTTTTCACGCCGACCAAACAGATATTATACTTAAGAAGTGTTGGTTCTGCCGAAAATCTCGACTTATCCTCTGATTAAATGCTCAAAAGAAACTGGAAACAACAGTACAGCGCTATACAAGCTCATTTCGACGCATCCGTATAATCAATATCACCTCTCAGTTTTAGAAACTGCTGAGTTTTATTTTTTTATTTATTTATTTTTTTTTTTTTTACAAGACGCATTATTCAGCGATCATTTTTCCTTTAAACCACTCCGTCTTCAGGCCACAAGTGGCCTATTGCGCCCATCCGACCGTCGTGTCAACCTCAGCTGAGGACGCGGATAGGAGGGGGATAGGAGGGGCATGTGGTCAACACACCGCTCTCCCGGTCGTGTTGATGGTTTTCTTTGACCGGAGCCGCTACTATTCGGTGGAGTAGCTCCTCAATTGGCATCACGAGGCTGAGTACACCCAGCGCATGGCAACAGCGCATGGCGGCAACAGCGCATGGCGGCCTGGATGGTCATCCATCCAAGTGCTGGCCACGCCCGACAGCGCTTAACTTCGGTGATCTCACGGGAACCGGTGGATCCACTGCGGCAAGGCCGTTGCCTATTTTTCCTTTACCCACACTGATATTAACTGACTGGACATGACAGTTTTTGAAGTCTATCATCAAAAGTGTATGGTTGTTACCCGCATGAAGTGGCGCCCTGGTACTGGGAGGTGCAAGCAATGCTGCATTCAAAAAGCACAAACCACCAATTGCGAACTCCAGCTTCAACAGAGAGTTGTATTTCCATGAATTGTGGGTATAAAAATGCGATGATATCGTTGTTTTGATGTTGGTTGTTAACCTAAAATGCTTTTTGCAGTTACGAAGGTTTCATTTACACGACATTAAAACTCTTTTTCTTTTTATAAATGGATCGACGTAAGGTTTCTTTACGATGTTGGGATTACCATCGTTATTTGTCCTAGGTGATTGATTCTGCATGACTGGGTATGTGATTGGTTTATGTTTCGTTCCCAGTTTTGGTAGTCTTAGAAACTTTTGCTTTTTGTTTCATTACTTCTTATTATGTAGAATATGTACGAGTAATTAGTTACAAATTAACAATGATATTGTTCTCAATTTTACGCACACAAGAGCTCGAATATCTAAGTAAACGAGCTTCCTGTCCGATAGGTCTAGTGATTGCTTATGTACCATATTTGAACATTTCAATACGTCTGTGATTTTGAAACATCGAACGATTCTGTGTATGTCTGTTTCTCTGATATAGCGGCAAAGAGCGTATGACCTCTCTCAGTAGATGTTTGAAGGAGCAGTTACGGATTGATTGGTAACTAACGTTTACTGTAGATACCGTGTGCTGATAGGCAGTGTAGTAACAGGTGGATAACGTGAATTACGGACCAGACGAAGGTGCACTCGCTGCCAGATAAACAGCATTGACATAATAGTTTCAGCTGGCATATATGTGATCAGCATATGAACTGATAGGACTGAACCTAGGCACAAAACTATAAAAAGTCGGGCCTTGGCTGTAATTGCTGAGGGATAGCAGTGTTCACCTGTCTACGCGCCAACGAATTTAGCACGTTGGATACACAGGTTCTCGCCCGATCACTAACGAGAAGCAAACGTGCCCGGTTTCTACTTGGATGGGTTAACTCTTGGGTACACCGCGTACCGTTTCAAAACACGCAAGTCGACAAAGTAGAGCCCCCTTACAAGACTGGCAACAAGCCGTTGTGGTATAAGTCACTGTTGCTAGCCAAACTCGTGGAACCCTGGTATGCTAGTCCATGATTCACTGCTATACAACCCTGCACATGAAACCTACACTCTCAGAAATTTCTTCGTCAAATTAAGGCCTATGCTTGAAGGTAGTAGAGTTGTTTTGGGCAAGAGTACTCTCACTGCTTGTGCTAGTCAGCCTCTCATATTCACCTTGCTCTGTCCGTCATATGTTATTTTGGTTCCACGGTAGCAGAACACCATCTATTTCACGGTCACCAATGTTCATATTAAATTTCTCCTTTCTGCTACTCCTCGTTACTTTCGTCTTACCTTATTTTACTTTCAATCCTTATTCTATGCTGATTAGGTTCTGTAGGGTCACTAGCTTAGTTTTTGGTATTCAATGTATTCTTTGCATAGTGCTTCATACTTGAACACTGGCTATTTTCAAACAGAGGTCTTTAATAGTCGATACGTTACACTACAGAAGTTATGACTGCGAGCAATGTGATCTTTGGTTGAGTGAGTAGCATTGTCGTCGCCAGTGGCATTCAGTGAAAAGTAAGTGACGGTGTCGAGTGTAGGACACACTAATGACCGGTCTGAATATAGCTAACAGAGAACAGAGATACTAAGGCAGAGGATGATGAATTTTGGAAACATGATTTTGTAAAGACTGACTTGAGAAATGTGAAGATTTTCCGGTGCTGATGTCGCTGCATTGGAAGCTCGCCCGTAATTTATTATGAGTTTGTGGAGGATAAATTTTCGATGATTTTTCTTTATTGTTCGTGCCAGTAAGTACGACTGTCGAGGCATGATTAAGTAAAATTATCGGTTAACATAGCTTGCACTCAGAATTACAGATGCACGATCCCTTTACTATTTCAGTAACTAATTCCATTTCAGTATAATGTATTTTGCGTAAGTGATTTTTGTAAGGATTTATGATGAGTTTGTGGAAGATAGATTTTCTATGATTTTTTTTATTGTTTCGTGCCAGTAAGTACGACTGTCGAGGCATGGTCAAGTAAAATTATCTGTTAACATAGCTTGCACTCAGAATTATAGATGCGTGATCCCTTTACTATTTCAGTTACTAATTCCATGGAAGTGTAATGTGTTTTTGCGTAAGTGATTTTTGTAATGGGGATCGCAGTTTTTAGGTTATCAGAATTTCAGTACAGTTTTTTTAATGCTACTCTCTTCTACATTATTCAGTAAATGCAGTATCTTGCACCGGCTCCTCATAATTTTTTTAAAATTTTGTTTCTTTGCACTTTGCTGAACTCAGCGGCTACAAAGAAAGCTTAACGTGCTTAGCACAGCTACACGCTATTGCACTGAACTATCGCAAGGCTTGTTTTCTGCAGCTGGTTTGCTGCTGCGCTTTCGAGCCGTATCGAGTTTCCGTTGCCACAAGTAAGCCACGAAAATTCGTTAGGCCCTGTTTAACAGCAATCTGGACGCATCAAGGCCATTTACAGCTAACCTTAGCATTTCAAAATTATTATGAGGTTCTGCTTATGTAAAGTTCAACTCAGATCTCATTTACTTTGTCAGACAGTCTTATTCTTGTAGTGCAGTGTTACATTAGCGCATGCATCATTTAACGTTTGCAGTTTTAATTAGTCATTTTTGGTACGTAAATTTACAGGGTATTTTTATAGAAGCATTTTCTACAGTCACTCTTTCAAAATTCGATTTCTAATCTTATGAAGAGATTTTGCTTTGTTAGTTTTGTGTGCATGAAGTGCAAGTTACAGTCTATAAGGTGATGCATTATAACGCTTGTCACTGGATTGCGCGATACAGGATTTCACAGGGCAACTTATTAAATAGGAAAAACACCAAACAGCAGTATGTTTTCAGAAGTCGTTATTTTATTTACGTGTCCATTTCGGCATCTTTGTAACGCCATCTCCAGGATCCTATGCTCTCCATCTATAGAGAACCAGATACATCGATGAATGCATAACCGGAGTAGTTAATACCTGGAGACCGTAAATTTTTTGTGGAGTGTGTACTTCGAAGACTAGTTGTCAAAATAATCACAGAATCTAGGTATTGGCGGCTTCGGTTATGCATGCGTCGATGTGGCTGATTTCTCTATACATGGAATGCATAGATGCCTGAAGGTGGCATTAATGAGATGCCGAAACTGGTCGTGTAAATGAAATAACAACTTCTGAAAACATACGGCTGTTTGATGATTTTTCTTTGCTAAGTATCTGAGAGGCTTCTGTTTCGTAGCCACGATAGATCAACAAAGCTGTTTAGTATACAGACTTACGTTTTCGAATGGTTAGGGGTAACGACAATGCTATTGACAATCAAAGGTCACATTTCTTGTACGCAGAATCTCTGTGGCGTAACATATCGACTATTAAAAGCTTCTCTGTGAAAAATATACAGTGCAAAATATGTAGTAAGACGCATCGAGTAAACAAGATAGCTCACATCACTTTTATTGAATAGGAAAAAATATCTAGCTGCCTTACACCTGCTCATTTCATTCAATGGAACCTGCATTTGTGACAATTTTCAACATCATGCTCCTTTTTCCAGTGTTGAACGCTTTTCTAATTCGACAAATCCTATGGAACAGTCTTTCTTCCATTATCAAGCACAAAGTCGGAACTGCCTATTTAGTGCCTTAACCCTTCGTATTAAAAACTGATTCTCATCTAACAGATCTTCAATTCTATTTACATTATCCTGTGCATTGTTTTTGCCAGTAACTGGGATGCACGAGCTGTTGAGCTGATAATACGATAGCGCTTGTACTTCCCTGACCTTGATATCTTCGGGATTGTGGAAGAATGTCTGATAGTATGTCTCCAGTGTCACAGATTCTACGCAACAACGTGGGTAGTCGTTTGGTTGCCGTTTCCCGCACTGATTTTAGGAATTCCGAAGGAATATTATCAACGCTCACCGTCTTATTTGAACGTGGGTCTTCCAGAGCCCCGTCAGTTTCTGTTTGTAATACAGGATACCTTTCCTCTAACTCGGCTCACATTTCTTCTATCATATCAGATCATTCATCGCCTCGTACAGTCCTCCTATGAACTCTGCTTATATCATTAAGTGACTTATGTTGCCGCAATCCTGTCTTTTCCTTAATATTTTTTTTTCCTTTTTTCCTTTGTCAGTCTATAGAAGTATTTCTTCTGTTACAGCCACCCCCACCCCCGCCACCCGTTTCATCATAGAACCTTCCTTGTATCCGTGTTTCTCTATCCAACTTCTATTACTGTCCTTTTGGAGATGTCCATTTCATTTCAACTGAACTGCCTGTTGTGGTATCCATATGCAACCTTGAAACACACATCATCATTCCGTAGTACTTCTTTCTCCCCCTTCTTTCCACAATAATGCTTCCTGAAGAATATCATAAAATGTAGCCTACTCTTGACCATAACTAAATTGTGACCTGAGTCTATACGTGCTGCTGGTTATGCCTTACAGTCCACTATATGATTATCTGATTTTGGAATCTGTCCCAACATGATGTAATGCAGTGTGTATTTTCTCTTGTCTCTCCTCTTCTGCTTCCTAAACAGAGCATTAGCTATTACTAACTGACATTAGAGTGAAATTTTTACTATGCAGCGAAGTGTGCACTGATATGAAACTTCCTGGCAGATTAAAACTGTGTGCTAGACTGAGACTCGATCTCGGGAGCTTTTGCCTTTCGCGGACAAGTGCTCTATCAACTGAGCTACCCAAGCTCGATTCACGACCCCTCCCCAGAGCTTCAATTCTACCAGTACCTTGTCTCTTGCCTTCCAAACTTCACAGAAGTTTCTGTGAAGTGCGGAAGGCAAGTGACGAGGTACTGGCAGAAATGAAGCAGTGGGGAGGGGTCGTGAGTTGTGCTTGGGTAGCTCAGTTGGTAGAGCACTTGTCCGCGAAAGGCAAAAGGTCCCGAGTTCGAGTCTCGGTCTGGCACACAGTTTTAGTCTATCAGGAAGTTTCACTAACTGACATTTATTGCAGAACTCAAGAAACGTTTCTATTCTCACACAGCTACTGGGTTCGCACGCGGAAGGATCTGGATTAAGTTTTCCCGCCGATCACACAGAGTTGGGATTTCGTTATTCTCGTAAACTGTTCAAGCGAATTCGAGGGTTGCTCCTGCGAAACGAGTACAGTTTGATTGTTTTCTAATGATACTATCCTTAACGGGGCCTTGAAACACAATTTTTCTTTATTTCGTTCGAAGAAGTATGACCAAGCAAATTATATTCCCAACAATTTGCGCGTCTGGAAAAAAACGTTTTGCACCTGAATTCCCGAAGAAAACGAGGAAATAAATCCACCAGACACTTATCAATGTATTACACGAATTTTTTGCAGGCTTGTTTGGGGAAGTTTTGTTTCCATTTGCAGAGCTGTCGATGCGCCAATACGACTGCACACCATCAAAGGCGAGCCATGGCTGGTGGCTCTCGGACCCTGACGCCCAACCACTATGCCAAAACCAGCCAGCACGCAACAAACGTGAATGGCCGCGTGGAACCGCATAAGATTGAGTGAAGTACTCTTTTGAAACTTGCTGGCAGACAAAATCGTCAGTCCGACAGGGACTTGGACCGGGAACTTACTTCTACCGAATAAGCTGTCGGTAGAAGTAAGGAACGGGTCACGCCCCTGGTAATTGTATGTCTACAGTCCCCTCTAGGAAGCTTTCACCAATTTATGAGAAATTTAGATGCATTACTGGGCTTCCTCTCAGATAAGAAGTAACAGTGAGCCGTCTGTGGATATTGACAGGAAAAACGAATTAGAATCATCATTTGGGTGTTTCACTCTACTTTCAGTTTCTAACTCATGTGCAGAAAGATAGTAAGACCCAGACCAATAACAGTTTTTTTTTTTGGACAGTGTTAAGGTTGAAACAATTAATGTGTACGCAGTAGTTTATGGACTAAGTGATCAAGATGCACAGATAATGGAAATAAAAAACACAACTTACTCTCCAAAGGGGGTTTATGTAAAGCAGTGAGGCTTATTAACGAGAACAGGATACAGTGCTTTAAGACAAACAAACACCATCAACATTGACAAACTCCTCTTCGCTGTGCCATATCTGAAGATGACATGCAGCAAAAATTGAAGCCTGTTGCTGGTAAGTAAGAACTTGTGATCCAGACTGTTTTTGTTTATTTATTATAACAAAAGGGTCACAGTTCCAATGAAATGGCATCAGTTATGAAATGTTTTGAGAGTAAGTTAAAAGAGGTGGGGAGGCTTCCGCATCATGGTTGGGAGCCAGACACCGAGAGCAATCAACTGTGGCTCGCCTTTATGTGGTGCGCTGTCATACTGGCACATCGACAGCTGTGAGAATGGTAACACTTTACCAAGCCATTCCGCACATAAAGTTCGGCTGAAAGATTTGTAGCTTTCTGGTGGATTTATTTTCTCGTTTCCATGTGATTCAGGCGCAAAGCGTCTCTCTCCCCACGCACAAAATAATTGTCACTATAACTCCCTTAGTCATCCTAATTTGAAGGAAAACAAGAGAGATTATGGTTCAAGGCCCTGTTGAAGATAGAATGGTTAAAAACGAACCAAACGTGTCAACTGACCATAGACTGTGCAGCAAAATCGACTTTGGTCCTTTCACAGGATCCACCCTCGAATTCGCTTTAACAGTTTAAGGGAATCATAAAAATCTAAATTTGTGTGATCGGCGGGACAACTCAATCCAGATCCTTCCGAACGCTAACCCCAGTAGCTGTGTGAGAAGAGAAACGCTTCTTGAGTTGTGCAATAAATGTTAGCAAGTAATCGTCAGTGGACTTTTCAAGAATCAAAAGACGTGGGACAAGGTAAAATACAAATTGCGTTACATCAAGGTGTAACTGAGATTATAACACTTGTATTGAAATGGGTATCAGGTATCTGTAATATGGCGCAATATGCCACATGGCTTACAGTCTGGGCTGAAGGACGTGGGGTTCCAGTGTGGCACTTGGCTGACGTGGCATGACGTCATCCACCGGGGACAACGTCCTCGGTTGATCCTGGCCGAGGAAGCCACCACTGTCTATAGTAGTACAAAATATCGTTTGTTGTGATCTACATCTACAAGGATACTCTGCAACTCACATTTAGCTGCCTGTCAGAGGGTTCATCGAAACACCTACGCAATTCTCTATTATTCCAATCTCGTGCAGCCAGCAGAAATAACGAACACCTATTTATGTCTTTCCGTACGAGCTCTGATTTCCCTTATTTTATCATGTTGATCGTTCCTCCCTATATAGGTCGGCGTCAACAAAATATTTTCGCGTTCGGAGGAGGAAGTTGGTGATTGGAATTTTGTGAGAAGATTCTTTCGCAACGAAAAACGCTTTTCTTTTAGCGATGTCAATTCCAAATCCCGTATCATTTCAGTGACAATCTCTCCCCTATTTCGCGATAATACAAAACGTGCTGCCGTTATTTGAACTTTTTCGATGTACTTCGTCAAACCTATCTGGTAAGGATCCCGCACCACGCAGCAGTATTCTAAACAAGGACGGACAAGTGTATTGCATGCAATCTTCTTAGTAGGTCTGTTACATTTTCTAAGTGTCCTGCCGATAAAACGCAATCTTTCGTTGGCCTTCCCCAGAAAATTTTATATGTGTTCCTTCCAATTTTGGTGGTTCGTAATTGTAATTCCTAGCTGCTTAGTCACATTTACGGCCTTTAGATTACACTGATTTATCGTGTAACCGAAGTTAAACGGGATTCCTTTTTGCACTCATATGGATGACCTCACACTTTTCCTTATTTGGGGTCAATTGCCAATTTTCACACCATACAGATATCTTTTTTAAATCGCTTTGCGATTTGTTGTCATCTTCTGATGACTTTACTAGTCGATAAACGACAGTGTTATCCGCAAACAACCTACGTCGGCTGCTCAGATTGTCTCCCAAATCGTTTATATAGATTAATAACAGCAAAGGGCCTATAACACTATCTTGGCGAATGCCAGAAATCACTTCTGTTTTACTCGATGACTTCCGTCACTTAATTAATAACTGTGACCCCTCTAACATTCATAATGTTCGAACACAATATATATTCCCAAAACCTGCTGCACATCGACGTTAATGATATGGGACTGTAATTTAGTGGATTACCCTTACTACCTTTCTTCCGAACGGTTGTATATGATTGCTAAGTATGGGGCTATTGCATCAGCATACTCTGCAATGAACTCAACTGATATTTAGTTTGGACCAGAAGACTTGCTTTTATTAAGTGATTTAAGTTGCTTCACTACTCCGGGGATATCTACTTCTACGTTACTCATGTTGGCAGCTGTTCTTGATTCGAATTCTGGAATATTTACTTTGTAATTTTTTGTGAAGGCATTTCGGAAAGCTGTGTTTTTAGTATGCTTTGGCAGCACTGTCTTCGATAATATCTTCATTGCTATCGCGTAGTGAAGGCATTGATTGTGTCTTGCGGCTAGCATATTTCACATACGACCAGCATCTCTTTCCTGCCAGGTTTCGAGACAAAGTTTAATTTTATAAAATATTATAAACATCTCTCGCATTGAAGTCCGCGCTAAATTTCGAGCTTCTGTCACAGATCGCCAATGTTGGAGGTTTTGCGTCTGTTTAAATTTGGCTTGTTTTCGCGTTGTCTCTGCAACGGTGTTCTGACTAGTTTTGTGTACCAAGGAGGATCAGCTCTACCATTTGTTAATTTATTTGGTATAAATATCTCAGTTGCTACCGATACTATTTCCTTGAATTCAAGCCACATCTGTCTACACTTGTATTGTTAATTTGGAAGGAGTGGAGATTTTGTGTCAGGAAGACGTCAAGCGAATTTTTATCTGCTTTTTTTGAATAGGTATATTTATCGTTTATTTTTGTATGATTTGGGGGTTGCAATATTCAGTCTCGCTACGACGATTCTGTGTACACTTATCCCTGTATCCGTTTTGATACTCGTTATTAATGCAGGATTATTTGTTGCTAAGAGGTCAAGTGTGTTTTCACAACCGTTTACTACTCGCGTGGGCTCATGAACTGCTCGAAATAATTTTTGAAAATGCTTTTAGCACAATTTCGGATGATGTTTTTTTATGTACCTCCGGAATTAAACATGTATTTTCGCCAACATATCGAGGGTAAACTAAAGTCACCACCAGCTATAATTCTCTGAAACAGGACAGGCGACGGCATCCGGGTCAGCGACAATGTCAGCCACAGACAGAACCTGGAACCTGTTTGTCAGACTAACCGGTGAGGCCTTACATGCGGTCCCCTGGGAAGTCTTTCGCAGCCTCCTACGCCCCTAGGCGACCTCCCATCGACCACAGGTGAGGGGTCAACCTCAGTACGAGCAGTAACTGGGCTGGCCACAGTTGAGGACCGATCGCAGGACTCTGACGTACAGGTAGACACTCAAGAAACTAAACTATCAAAGCACACAAATGAAATTATACAATTAGCTCCTGGTTAAGAGCTCTCGAAAGTCACTCCCCTGTTGCTGCGTCTGTCTCGGCCAGTCGCTGTGGACGCTTCAGAAAGTGAAAGAAGCCTCCTTCTGTTAGGAGTAACTCGGAAACAAGAGCTGGCAGTGTCAGTCTGCGAGTGGGAGCCACAGTACACGGTCGAATCGGTGGTAGCTCCTTCCAGTTCTTTGCCAAAACGGGTTAATCATTGTATTAAAATGACTTCCACGCGAGCCATGGAATAGCGCAGCCATATACGTGAGATAGAACTAATTGAAAGTTTAATCTGAGAATGATTACAGAATTTTGAAAGTGAAAGATATGATGTGCAACACAAACATAGTGTTATAAAACACAGGAATTAATAAAAAGACATTCCTGAAAAAAAAACTACTATGTACCTTTCCTGCAAAGTAGTTAAGGAATTCCTCCCATTATCACAATTACAGCTCCACGTCCATACAAGGCACTTCCACTGCAACGAAGAGACGTCTTTAGAAGAAGAAAGGTTGCTGGGTTACAGAACAGATGTGACGGATTTGCAGACTTCCGACGATAGCTTCGTGTGCACACACACTGTCACAATCAGAGCCGGGGCATGCTCTTGTTGATAAGGAGAGCGTTGTAAGCTGCTAATTCGAAATTAAGTTTATTCCATAGTAAATTTTTGTCAATATTTTAAAGTATCTTCCCCAAAAAGTTACGTAGAAAATCCGTTAAAAAAGAATGAACCATGGATAATAAAAGGATTTAAAATATTACGTAAGAGGAAGAGGGAGAATGAGGCCACAATAAGTCGCGATCTGACATTACATGCCTACTACAATAAATACTTTTATATTTTAAGAAAAGTAATTGAGATCTCCAGAGAAATGCATGTCCTGACAGAAATTAAAGAATACAGACAATAATATGAAAGCTGCGCCTGACAAGTAGGAAAGCAAGTTTTAAATCTAAAAGTTTAACCTAAAATCATACTTTCCGTGCAACTCCTATTACATGCACGAACTGCTATTTAAAAATTCGTAGTTAGAGAATAAAATACCATCTAGATTTTAAGTATAGTGCCATGAAAAGGACTAAAAATAATACCAGAAACTGATTCGTTTCAAATCATTTCGTTTAATCAGTCTTCAGATGGTCATTGGAAAATATAACTTACTAACCCTCAGGCCTTATTATCGCCAATACCTCTGTCCTACTTTGCAAATAGCACTGTAGTTCTCCTGTGTACTTAGCAGGACCAGCACTCCCGGAAGGAGAGGTACTGTGGAGAAATGCGCGTAGCGAGTATAAAGCTGTGAGCGAGGTGCGTGAATGGACCTTGCACATCAGATAGTAAGAGCACTTCCCGCGAAAGGCAAGCTCCCGTGTTCGAGGCCGGGTTTAGCACACGGTTACACCAACCCATCACTTTGTTTTTAAACAGTGCACACACCGGTTCAGAGTCAATTCAGTTCAATTTATTTCTGTAAATTTGAGACCTGTCAAGTGAAAAAGGGGGGGGGGGGGAGATGGGAGTGGCAATCAAAGATAGGTTATTAGATTGGTGCATAAGTTCGTAGCATTTTTGTTTCCCATTCCAGCTGATATGGATTTACCGATTGTCATTTTTTATTTTTAGTTAACTGTTACTACTTGAGTTTACATATTGTCGTTTTGTCATTTGGAGATAATGAGTGGAGCTGTGGACGCTAGAAGGTGGACTGCCAAGTGGAGAAATCGGAACATACCCCACATATTCTTCTGGTAGTGTTCACTAGAGGGGTGACAGCAGCGGAGGCAGACAGAAACATTTGTATGGGGATAACGACACTGGACAGAGCACGGCAAGAAAATGGTTTTCTCCTTTTAAGGAGGATCGATTTGACATCAGTGACACTCCACGTTCAGGAAGACATTCGCGATTTGGTGAAGATCGTTTAACCGCATTAATCCACAATGATCCACATCAGTGAACTCGAGAACTGACAAATGTGACGAACTGTGGTCATTCCACCGTCGTGCGCGATTTGCATGCGGTGAGGAGGATTAAAAAATCGGGTGTATGGGAAACGCATGCTCCAAGCCAAAATCACAAAAATCCGATCGTGGCTATACACAACTGGCCACTAAAATTAATACACCAAGAAGAAATGCAGATGATAGACGGGTATTCATTGGACAAATATATTATACTAGAACTGACTTGCGATTACATTTTCACGCAATTTGGGTGCATAGATCCTGAGAAATCAGTACCCAGAACAACCACCTCTGGCCGTAATAACGGTCCTTATACGGCTGGGCATTGAGTCAAACAGAGCTTGGATGGCGTGTACAGGTACAGCTGCCCATGCAGCTTCGATGCGATACCACAGTTCATCAAGGGCGTAGTGTGACGAGCCAGTTGCTCGGCCACCATTGACCAGAAGTTTTCAATTGGTGAGAGATCTGAACAATGTGCTGGCCAGGGCAGCAGTGGAACATTTTCTGTATCCAGAAAAGCCCGTACAGAACCTGCAATGTCCGCAGCTCGTGGTCGTGCGGTAGCGTTCTCGCTTCCCACGCCCGGGATTCCGGGTTCGATTCCCGGCGGGGTCAGGGATTTTCTCTGCCTCGTGATGACTGGGTGTTGTGTGATGTCCTTAGGTTAGTTAGGTTTAAGTAGTTCTAAGTTCTCGGGGACTGATGACCATAGATGTTAAGTCCCATAGTACTCAGAGCCATCCGAACCATTCAGGACCTGCAATATGCGGTCGTGTATTATCCTGCTGAAATGTAGGGTTTCGCAGGGATCGAATTAAGGGTAAAAAATGGTTCAAATGGCTCTGAGCACTATGGGACTTAACATCTGAGGTCATCAATCCCCTAGAACTTAGAACTACGTAAACCTAACTAACCTAAGGACAACACACACATCCATGCCCGAGGCAGGATTCGAACATGCGACCGTAGCGATCAGGCGGTTCCAAACTGAAGCGCTTAGAACCGCACGGCCACAACGGACGGCGAATTAAGGCTAGACCCACGGGTTGTAACACATCTGAAACGTAACGTCCACTGTTCAAAGTGCCGTCAATGAGAACAAGAGATGACCGAGACGTGTAACCAATGGCACCCCATACCATCACGCGGGGTGATATGCCAGTATGGCGATGACGAATACATGCTTCCAATGTGCGTTCACCGCGATGTCGCCAAACACGGATGCGACCATCAGGATGCTCTAAACAGAACCTGGATTCATCCGAAAAAATGGCGTTTTGCCAGTCGTGCACCCAGGTTGGTGGTTGAGTACACCATCGCAAGCGCTCCTGCGCTCCTGTCTGTGATGCAGCGTCAAGGGTAACCGCAGCCACGGTCTACGAGCTGACAATCCATGCTACTGCAAACGTCGTCGAACTGTTCGTGCAGATGGTTGTTGTCTTGCAAACGTCCCCATCTGTTGACTCACGGATCGAGACGTGGCTGCACGATCCGTTACATCCATGAGGATAAGATGCCTGTCATCTCGACTGCTAGTGATAAGAGGCCGTTGGGATCCAACACGGCGTTCCGTATTACCCTCCTGAACCCTTTTTTTTTTGGTCATCAGTCTACTGACTGGTTTGATGCGGCCCGCCACGAATTCATTTCCTGTGCTAACCTCTTCATCTCAGAGTAGCACTTGCAACCTACGTCCTCAATTATTTGCTTGACGTATTCCAATCTCTGTCTTCCTCTACAGTTTTTGCCCTCTACAGCTCCCTCTAGTACCATGGAAGTCATTCCCTCATGTCTTAGCAGATGTCCTATCATCCTGTCCCTTCTCCTTATCAGTGTTTTCCACATATTCCTTTCCTCTCCGATTCTGCGTAGAACCTCCTCATTCCTTCCCTTATCAGTCCACCTAATTTTCAACATTCGTCTATAGCACCACATCTCAAATGCTTCGATTCTCTTCTGTTCCGGTTTTCCCACAGTCCATGTTTCACTACCATGCAATGCTGTACTCCAGACGTACATCCTCAGAAATTTCTTCCTCAAATTAAGGCCGGTATTTGATATTAGTAGACTTCTCTTGGCCAGAAATGCCTTTTTTGCCATAGCGAGTCTGCTTTTGATGTCCTCCTTGCTCCGTCCGTCATTGGTTATTTTACTGCCTAGGTAGCAGAATTCCATAACTTCATTGACTTCGTGACCATCAATCCTGATGTTAAGTTTCTCGCTGTTCTCATTTCTACTACTTCTCATTACCTTCGTATTTCTCCGATTTACTCTCAAACCATACTGTGTACTCATTAGACTGTTCATTCCGTTCAGCAGATCATTTTTCTTCTTCACTTTCACTCAGGATAGCAATGTCATCAGCGAATCGTATCATTGATATCCTTTCACTTTGTATTTTTATTCCACTCCTGAACCTTTCTTTTATTTCCATCATTGCTTCCTCGATGTACAGATTGAAGAGTAGGGGCGAAAGGCTGCAGCCTTGTCTTACACCCTTCTTAATACGAGCACTTCGTTCTTGATCGTCCACTCTTATTATTCCCTCTTGGTTGATGTACATATTTTATATGACCCGTCTCTCCCTATAGCTTACCCCTACTTTTTTTCAGAATCTCGAACAGCTTGCACCATTTTATATTGTCGAACGCTTTTTCCAGGTCGACAAATCCTATGAAAGTGTCTTGATTTTTCTTTAGTCTTGCTTCCATTATTAGCCGTAACAACAGAATTGCCTCTCTCGTCCCTTTACTTTTCCTAAAGCCAAACTGATCGTCACCTAGCGCATTCTCACTTTTCTTTTCCATTCTTCTGTATATTATTCTTGTAAGCAGCTTCGATGCATGAGCTGTTAAGCTGATTGTGCGATAATTCTCAAAATTGTCAGCTCTTGTCGTCTTCGGAATTGTGTGGATGATGCTTTTCCGAATGGTATATCACCAGACTCATATATTCTACACACCAACGTGAATAGTCGTTTTGTTGCCACTTCCCCCAATGATTTTAGAAATTCTGATGGAATGTTATCTATTCCTTCTGCCTTATTTGACCGTAAGTCCTCCAAAGCTCTATTAAATTCCGATTCTAATACTGGATCCCCTATCTCTTCTAAATCGACTCCTGTTTCTTCTTCTATCACATCAGACAAATCTTCACCCTCATAGAGGCTTTCAATGTATTCTTTCCACCTACCTGCTCTCTCCTCTGCATTTAGCAGTGGAATTCCCGTTGCACTCTTAATGTTACCCCCGTTGCTTTTAATGTCACCAAAGGTTGTTTTGACTTTCCTGTATGCTGAGTCTGTTCTTCCGACAATCATATCTTTCTCGATGTCTTCACATTTTTCCCGCAGCCATTTCGTCTTAGCTTCCCTGCACTTCCTATTTATTTCATCCTCAGCGACTTGCATTTCTGTATTCCTGATTTTCCCGGAACATGTTTGTACTTCCTCCTTTCAACAATCAACTGAAGTATTTCTTCTGTTACCCATGGTTTCTTCGCAGCTACCTTCTTTGTACCTATGTTTTCCTTCCCAACTTCTGTGATGGCCCTTTTTAGAGATGTCCATTCCTCTTCAACTGTACTGTCTACTGCGCTATTCCTTATTGCTGTATTTATAGCGTTAGAGAACTTCAAACGTATCTCGTCATTCCTTAGTACTTCCGTATCCCTCTTCTTTGCGTATTGATTCTTCCTGAATAATGACTTGAACTTCAGCCTACTCTTCATCACTACTATATTGTGGTTCAAATGGTTCAAATGGCTCTGAGCACTATGGGACTCACCTGCTGAGGTCATTAGTCCCCTATAACTTAGAACTAGTTAAACCTAACTAACCTAAGGACATCACAAACATCCATGCCCGAGGCAGGATTCGAACCTGCGACCGTAGCGGTCTTGCGGTTCCAGACTGCAGCGCCTTTAACCGCACGGCCACTTCGGCCGGCTACTATATTGTGATCTGAGTCTATATCTGCTCCTGGTACGCCTTACAATCCAGTATCTGATTTCGGAATCTCTGTCTGACCATGATGTAATCTAATTGTAATCTTCCCGTATCTCCCGGCCTTTTCCAAGTATACCTCCTCCTCTTGTGATTCTTGAACAGGGTATTCGCTATTACTAGCTGAAACTTGTTACAGAACTCAATTAGTCTTTCTCCTTTTTCATTCCTTGTCCCAAGCCCAAATTCTCCTGTAGCCTTTTCTTCTACTCCTTCCCCTACAACTGCATTCCAGTCGCCCATGACTATTAGATTTTCGTCCCCTTCACATACTGCATTACCCTTTCAATATCCTCATACACTTTCTCTATCTGTTCATCTTCAGCTTGCGACGTCGGCATGTATACCTGAACTATCGTTGTCGGTGTTGGTCTGCTGTCGATTCTGATTAGAACAACCCGGTCACTGAACTGTTCACAGTTTTCTCATGGTAACCTCCCCCGTGGCAGTCCCCTCCCGGAGATCGGAATGGGGGACTATTCCGGAATCTTTTGCCAATGGAGAGATCATCATGACACTTCTTCAATTACAGGCCACATGTCCTGTGGATGCACGTTACGTGTCTTTAATGCAGTGGTTTCCATTGCCTTCTGCATCCTCATGTCGTTGATCATTGCTGATTCTTCCGCCTTTACGGGCAATTTCCCACCCCTAAGACAAGAGAGTGCCCTGAACCTCTAACCGCTCTTCCGCCCTCTTTGACAAGGCAGTTGGCAAAATGAGGCTGACTTCTTATGCCGGAAGTCTTCGGCCGCCTGAACCCACAGATTCCATATTCTGCTAACAGTCATTGGATCTCGACCAACGCGAGCAACAATGTCGCGATACGATAAACCGCAATCGCGATAGACTACAATCCGACCTTTATCAAAGTCGGAAACGTGATGGTACGCATTTATCCTCCTTACATGAGGCATCACAACAACGTTTCACCAGGCAACGCCGGTCAACTGCTGTTTGTTATGAGAAATCGTTTGGAAACTTTCCTCATGTCAGCACGTTGTAGGTGTCACCAACGCCGCCAACCTTGTGTGAATGCTTTGTAAAGCTAATCATTTTGCATATCACAGCATCTTCTTCCTGTCGATTAAATTTCACGTCTGTAGCACGTCATCTTCGTGGTGTAGCAATTTTAACGGCCAGTAATGTATGTGCCTCTCTGCTTGTTCATCATCAGTTGGCTCGTGAACAGCATCGACCATTTGTGCCCTGTATTGTTACTGATAACAAGAGAGGGTGTATTTTTGGTAACATAAGGCAGAGAAAGGAGTGGTTGAGCTCAAACATAGCAGCAACTCGCCGTACACAGGCCTCTGCGCATCCACTAGAGACAATGTAATGTATCTAGTGGAACAGCACCGGTGTGATGTACTACGAATTGCTTCCCCGAGGTGTAACCACCACTATTAATACTTACCGTCAACAACGGAGACGTCTTGCAGACGCTTGCGAGAGCAACGACCAGGATGACAGTGGGAAGTGACGCCAATACAGGATAGACCCGGCTGCATTCTGCCGGACTGACAAGAAACACTATACAGGAGTTGCGTTGGGAGGTCACTCCGCACCCACTTTACTCACTTGATCTTGCGCCCTTATATATTCACCTTCTCTATTCTCTGTCGAACAACCTTCAAGGAACATCTTCTCCGGATGCAAATGCCCTCGACGTGCTCTTAGTCTCGAAACCACGTGATTTCTACAGTCGCGGATTCGAAAAGTGACCCAGCGTTGGCAGACTGTTGCAAATCCTGTAGAAGAATATATTATTGATGACTAAAGTCTCTGTTACATGTATCTACTGTGTTTTTTAAACTATTCCTTTGTAACTGACGTCTATAGGTTTTCTAGTTACATGACATCTAACTATGACCATAAGACATTTACTTTAAGTTTTACATATAATTGTCATAATCCTATGTGACATGTAGCGCGACGGTGCCATATTGATGATATCCATACCATAAACCAGTAAAGGACGTAGCTGATACTTCTCTCAGCATAATGTACTGTTTGACAACTATATAACTACTAAATAAATATTTTCTTTTATTCAGCTAACAGCAATACGACAATCAACATCCGTTGAAATAAATCAATACATCTTTACTCACTAAATATCATTCATACAATCTTACTAAATATAAAGGCAAAATGTTCGTATTTTTGGCGGACGCCTCTATACACAGTGTAGGCTGCCAATATCTTTTGCACAATGACGATGGATACCCTCTGAAGTATGAATCGATCTTATCGTTGCCTAGGCGACGGACAGCCATGTTCGGCTGTTACCATAGCAGCGGCGTCCATAGTACCTAGAGTAGAGGGCTCTGTATATACGAGGCCTGTTCAGAAAGTAAGCTCCGATTGATTGCCAAATTGAAACCACAGTGAACATCAGAAATGTTTTACTTGTAACAATTAGCTACACCTTTCAGCTACTTCTCTACGTAGTCGCCGTTCTGACTTAGACTTTTGTCATAGCGTTGTACCAACTTTTCAATAGCCTCATCATAGAAGGCAGCCGCCAGTGCTTTCCGCCAATTCTCCACGCTGGCCTACACCTCGTTGTCTGTGTCAAAATGTTGTCTTCAAAGACAGCGGTTCATGTGACCAGAGGTGAAACTCAGGGGGAGACAATTGCGGACTGTATTGTGGGTAATCTAACATTTGCATTTGAAAACGATGCAGGAGCATCTTCATTGCCCTGCAGAATGCGGCTGAGAATTGTTGTGAAGACGAAACAGCACGACAGTTATGTAATGTTAGCTGCATAGCTTCAGGCGAAATTTCTCACCAGGCCCTCGTACTTGGCGGCAGACACTATTTTCTAGACATCTTTACGCATTCACTGCGAGCTCAGAAATGAGAAGAGCGACGTGATGCTAACTGGGGTTATACTAGAGACACTACTCAACACATCTGTGCAAAGCTTTATCGGATTTTCATAGTCGTTTCCATTTCGCGACCGATCGGAGCTTTCTTTCTGAACGCCCCTCGTACGATTACCGATAGGCACACTTTAACCTGTTACGTTATTAAATAATAGAAATAGGAGATAAATAACCACAAAGTAAATAGAATACAGACAGGAAATGGTTATCCTTCTCCCACAGTATATTACAAATGAAGATAAGGTAACTTACTAACGTTCTTTTATAAGTTCGACGCTGATAAGTTTTTTCTCATACTTTTTTATGTTTATTTATATAACAGTGTTTTTTAAAATGAACATGTTTTCTTTACATTGTAATCTTAACACCAGTTGTATTTATACTTCAATTTTTTTAAGCCTAGACGTCTACCATCGGTCACCACTGGAGGCGTTGCTTACACTCACGTGCTCATCGCTTGCTATGTAAACCCAGGCATAAGGTAAATTCCTTCAGGCAATCATCATAGGTCGTACCACTCGCTCCTTCCGGCTCCTGGATTTCTCCCTATCATCTGCGCCCGTCCTGTCCGCCTCTCCCCCACTCTCGCCTACCTTGGCCTCATCACTGACCGTCACCTCACCTGGTTCCCTCATCTCCACTCCATCCAATCCAAAGCCCACAACCGTCTCCGACTCCTCACACTCCTCTCTGGTCGGACATGGGTGTTGCACCCCTCTACCATCCTCCACACCTACAAATCCTTAATCCGTCCCATCTTCTGTTATGCCAGCCCCACCTGGATATCCGCCCCCCCCCCCCAAATTCTGTAAGTCCCTCCAGATCCTCAAGGCCCATGCACTGCATCTCTCCTTCCATATACGCCTCTCGTCCCCCACACGGATCCTCTACGATATCCTTCCTTTCCCGCATCTGCTCCTATTCCTCGAACATATCCGCATTCTCGACACCTCCCGCCGCCTTGATCCCCCTCACCCCCTGGTTGCTCCTCTCCTCTCCAACCCTGCCCTCTGTCATGCCTTCACTGTTGTGTCCCCCCTACCCTCCATCTCTACACCCTTCATCTCCTTTCCCAAGGTGGCTTCCGTCAACTCCCCCTCCCGGATGATGCCCTCTCTCCCTCCATTTATCCCTCCTATCAACTCTGATCCTCACGCCGCCTCCTTTCCTCTGTCCTTTCCCTGGGCTCCCTCTTCCCCCCTTCCATCCTGTTTTCTCTCCACCTAACCTCTCTCTACCTCCCTTCTCCCCCCCCCCCCTGAGTCCTTTTGTATTCCCCTCCTCTGGCTTTCCCCACTCCCTTTTGCGTCTGCCCAGCACCCCCCCCCCCCCCTTTCTTATGTTTCTTATGGGTCCTCGTCCTCCATCGGCTCCTTTCCCCACTCCCCCCCACTTCGTTTTTCCTCTCCTTCCCCCCCCCCTTTGCTTTCCCATCATCTGTCCATGTTTTCTCTGCCTTGTGATGACTGGGTGTTGTGTGATGTCCTTAGGTTAGTTGGGTTTAAGTAGTTCTAAGTTCTAGGGAACTGATGACCATAGATGTTAAGTCCATAGTGCTCAGAGCCATTTGAACCATTTTTGTCCATGTTCCCCCCATCTGCCCTCGGCTGTGGTATGTCATATTTGTGCCAACTTTTTAGTGCAGTGTTCAAGTGAATGTTGAGTGTTGTTCGTCTTTCCAAAGTGTTGCGAACAGAAATCATGCTGTCGCTGGGTGTGAATTTTATATCTCTTGCGAACAGAAACCAGACTGTCGCCGTGTTTTTTAATTGTCTGTCTATTAAGATACATGTCTGCTTCATTTTATTAGCATCATCAACCCTTTGTTTTATGTTTTAAGTTCCACGATTTTCCGCCATTTTACCATTTAAGTCATCGATTTTATCGCCTGCTTTTATTATTTATTATCTTCATCTTTTTAAAACAAGCTCTGTCGGCCGAAGAGCAGCGTATTAAGCTGCTGGCAGCCTGGCCTCTTCGGAGGGAATCGAAATTCAATAATGAAAAAAAAAAAAAAAATTCCTTAAGGAGCCACACCTTGGTAGACGTGACGCCACCAGCAGTCGACCAGTGGGTAAAACGTTATATTTACGTAATCCACTCTTTTTAGACAGATATCATTAGTTTTATCTAAGATATATATTGTAATTTCACAGTATGTGCGCCCTGAAGATGGCCCCTGCAATGGGATGAAACCAGTCGGCACTAAATAAATAAAAACGCGATTAAGACTGTTTTCTTTATACTAAGTTAATTTTCATTAATCGCTGTCACTCCACAACCATGTTGTCCAAACATTATAGTGAAACGCCAAGCACTTAGTCAACAACCCTGTATATTGCAGTTGCTAAAGCCATAGTGATGCCTCACAGTGATCAGCCACGTAATACTAGAACGGTTAAACGTTAGCTGCAGCAGAATCACAGGAAACAACTGACGGAAGTCTATGAGAATTCTGAAATCAATAATAACAAGTATTCTGTATTGACACAGTCGCAGCCAACATCCTCGATGATCTAGGAAAGGATTTTTATATTTATTTCTGTCTGTGATGATCATTCTGTGTTGATCATCTTCATATCTCAGTACGAGGAGACTTCAAATAATAAGTTGCCAATTATCATGGCAGCCAAGTAACTTTTAGTGAATGCTGCACTACGCTTCAAAGTGACACAAGCAAATGAAACTTGTTTTCAACGGTCGGAACTTTCTACCAAACGTTCAATTTTGAGACGATTGAAATCCACTCCTTGGTCACGGGGCTATTTGTGAACTGCTCCTTGAACGTCCTCATCGCTGGGAAATCTCTTTCCACTGCGACTGATGCGAATCATTTCCTCGCTCACGTGGACATTGTCGTCTGCAGTCGATGTGTATGGCCTACCTACTTGGTCAGCACCATCCGAGTCCGTGCCTCCTCGGTCAGATTGTGGGTACCAGTTTACTTATTGCTCAGCACAACATTACATTTGGTCCGTATACTGCTAGAAGTTCACACTGAATGTGTGTGCAATATACACTTTTTGCCCAGAAGATTTGGACTGTCACTCGTACTTCGGCTTTGAAGTACGTTTCTAATTACTGCGGTCATTGCACTCTTGCACTGTGATGCACCTGTTACCCGTACCTCAACAGAACTTTGTCTCGAAATAACTTAAAACAAGTGCTCTGTTTTGACAAAGTGCCACACTTATTGCGCAATGGAGTCAGCATAGGACAACTCGTGTAGCTTACTCTTTGAAGTTCTGTGATACAAACAAGTTTTCAGTCACGTCGAGCCAACATACACTGAAGTGACAAAAATCTTCTAATATCGTGTCGGACCTTCTTTTGCCCGTCATAATGAAGCAGCTAGAGTGGCATGGACTCAATACGTCGGAAGTCCCTGCAGAAATACTTCACTATGCTTCCTCTACAGTCATCCACGATTGAGAAATTGTTGCGGGCACAGGGTTTTGTGCACGAACTGACCTCTTGACTACATTCCCTAAATGTTCGATGGGATTCATGTCGGGGGATTTGGGTGCCAAACCATTCACTCGAATTGTCCGGCATGTTCTTGAAACCAATCCTGAAACAACTGTGAGTCGGTGACATGGCGCATTGTCATCCATAAAAATTCCATCGTTGTTTGGGAACATGAAGTCCATGAATGGCTGCAAATGGTCTCCAAGTAAGCGAACATCCATAGGACCCAGTCCATTCCATGTGAACACAGCCCGCATCTTTATGGAGCCGTCACCAGGTTGCACAGTGCCTTGTTGACAATCTGGGTCATTGGTTTCGTGAGGTGTGCGCCACACTCGAACCCTACCAGCAGCTCTTACCAACTAAAATCGGGAATCATCTGACCAGACCACGGCTTTCCGGTTGTCTAGGGTCCAACCGATATGGTCACGAGCCCAGAAGAGGCGCTGCAGGCGATGCCTTACAGTTAGCAAAGGCACTCGAGTCGGTCGTCTGCTGCCATAGCCTATTAATGCCAAATTTCTCAGCACTGTCATAACAGATAAATTCTTCGTATGTCCCACACTGATTTCTGTGATTATTTCACGCGTTGTAGCTGGTCTGTGAGCACTGAAACTTCCGCTCTCGATCGTTGAGTGAAGGCCGTCATCCACTGCGTTCCAGAATGAGATTTTCACTCTGCAGTGGAGTGTGCGCTAATATGAAACTTCCTGGCAGATTACAACTGTGTGCCGGACCCAGACTCGAATTCGGGACCTTTGCCTTTCGCGGACAAGTGCTCTACCATCTGAGCTACCCAAGCACGATTCAGGACCCGTCCTCACAGCTTCAATTCTGACAGTACCTCGTCTCCTACCTTCCAGACTTCACAGAAGCTCTCCTGTGAACCTTGCAAAATTAGCACTCCTGGAAGAAAGAATATTGCGGAGACATGGCTTAGACACAGCCTGGGGGATGTTTCCAGAACGAGATTTTCACTCTGCAGCGGAGTGTGCGCTGTTATGAAACTTCGTGGCAGATTAAAACGGTGTGCCGGATTGAGACTAGAACTCGGGACGTTTGCCTTTTGCGGGCAAGTGCTCTATCAAGTTTCATATCAGCGCACACTCCGCTGCAGAGTGAAAATCTCATTCAGGAAACATCCCCCAGGCTGTGGCTAAGCCATGTCTCCGCAATATCCTTTCTTCCAGTAGTGCTAGTTCTGTAAGGTTCGCAGGAGAGCTTCTGTGAAGTCTGAAAGGTAGGAGACGAGGTACTGGCAGAATTGAAGCTGTGAGGACGGGTCGTGAATCGTGCTTGGGTAGCTCAGGTGGTAGAGCACTTGTCCGCGAAAGGCAAAGGTCCCGAGTTCGAGTCTCGATTGGTACACAGTTTTAATCTGCCAGGAAGTTTCAAGATCCACTGCGTTGGCTGTGGTGAGAGGTAATCCGTGAAATTTGGTATTCTCGGCAAACTCTTGCCACTGTGTATCGTGGAATACTGAATTCTCTAACGATCTCCGAAATGTAAATCCCCATGCGTCTAGCTCCAACTACCATTCCGCTTCCAAAGTCTGTTAGTTCCTGTCGAGCGGCCATAAACACATCGGAAGCCTTTTCACATAAATCACCTGTGTGCAAGTGACAGCTTCAACAATGCACGGTCTGTAACTGGAAGGAATCTTAAGAAAATACCGTGCTTTATGTTTTATGTGTAAAGTCAAGTGTGAAAAATTTCGTTCTGGATAATCTTTTGTTGTGGTAAATACCTCATGCTTAGGGCGACGTAGGAAACTGTTAGAAAATTTCTCTCAGCGAATGAAAGCCCTTGGAGGTCGGAGAACACATCGTTGCTCCAATGGGATTAATTTGGGTTGCAGTAGCAGGTCTCATAGGACAGTAGCGTATTTAAAACGAACGAACGAGCAGACGCTACCGCAGCTGCGGCAGAGCCGGTGTCCGCCACGGCTGGCTCCGTTAGGGACGTGAGAGGCAAGCGAGTGGAAGGAAGAGTTGAGTTTGTTGCCACGGGCGATCCGCTGCCCGAACTTTGTATCGTGCTCATCTCATGCGTGAAAATTTAATGGCATGTAGGCGGGTTCATTGGCAAACGGGGTGGGAGAACTCCGGCAAGTGTCTGAATCGCCAACACAACAGTTTCCATCGCTGAGAATACGGTGTAGTAACGGCAGTTGATATTAGATAATGCAAGTCTGCGAAGCCACACTGCGGCTTTAATTTGAGGCTGGAATACTTTGCGGAAGGATGATGAGCTGTAGTGTAGTGATGCCGGCTTTTCTGGCCTCCGGAGAAGATACGAAACGAGTGAAGCAGCAGCACCAAGGGGTGATTCCTGCATGAGGATGTTGACTCTCTTCATAAAGGCTGGCGTGCGACCAAATGTTGCGGAAATAATACTATAAGAGTAAACTATCGGCATGGTACAGTTTAAAAGGCTTCTAGAACAAGACAGCTTCGTGCTGAAGGAGGTCTTCTATACAACATGTTGGTAGAATGCAACACGAAACTATCGATTTCTGTTAATTTAATATGCGCTAGCTCGGCCACGCCAGTGATTTCCTGGTTGAAAGTCTCCCGTTCATTTGAGTACTGTAAACCGGATGGCGGCAGAAGACTTCCGGCATAAGAAGTCAGCCTCATTCTGTCAACGGCCATGTCAAAGAGGGCGGAGGAGCGGATAGAGGTTCAGGGCACTCTCTTGTCCTAGGGGTGGGAAATTGCCCCTAAAGGCGGAAGAATCGGCAATGATCAACGACAGGAGGATGCAGAAGGCAATGGAAACCACTGCATTAAAGATACGTAACGTGTATCCACAGGACATGTGGCCTGTAATTGAAGAAGTGTCATGATGATATCTCCATTGGCAGAAGATTCCGAAATAGTCCCCCTTCGGATCTCCGTGAGGGGACTGCCAGGGGGAGGTTACCATGAGCAAAAGATTGAATAATCAACGAAAGGATAACGTTCTACGAGTCGGGTGTGGAATATCAGAAGCTTGAACGTGGTAGGGAAACTAGAAAATCTGAAAAGGGAAATGCAAAGGCTCAATCTATATATAGTAGGGGTCAGTGAAGTGAAGTGGAAGGAAGAGAAGGATTTCTGGTCAGATGAGTATCGGGTGATATCAACAGCAGCAGAAAATGGTATAACAGGTGTAGGATTCGTTATGAATAGGAAGGTAGGGCAGAGGGTGTGTTACTGTGAACAGTTCAGTGACCGGGTTGTTCTAATCAGAGTCGACAGCAGACCAACACCGACAACGATAGTTCAGGTATACATGCCGACGTCGCAAGCTGAAGATGAATACATAGAGAAAGTGTATGAGGATATTGAACGGGTAATGCAGTATGTAAAGGGGGCGACTGGAATGCAGTTGTAGGGGAAGGAGTAGAAGAAAAGGTCACGGGAGAATATGGGCTTGGGATAAGGAATGAAAAAGGAGAAAGACTAATTGAGTTCTGTAACAAGTTTCAGCTAGTAATAGCGAATACCCTGTTCAAGAATCACAAGAGGAGGAGGTATACTTGGAAAAGGCCGGGAGATACGGGAAGATTTCAATTAGATTACATCATAGTCAGACAGAGATTCCGAAATCAGATACTGGATTGTAAGGCATACCCAGGAGCAGATATAGACTCAGATCACAATATAGTAGTGATGAAGAATAGGCTGAAGTTCAAGACATTAGTTAGGAAGAATCAATACGCAAAGAAGTGGGATACGGAAGTACTAAGGAATGACGAGATACGTTTGAAGTTCTCTAACGCTATAGATACAGCAATAAGGAATAGCGCAGTAGACAGTACAGTTGAAGAGGAATGGACATCTCTAACAAGGGCCATCACAGAAGTTGGGAAGGAAAACATAGGTACAAAGAAGGTAGCTGCGAAGAAACCATGGGTAACAGAAGAAATACTTCAGTTGATTGTTGAAAGGAGGAAGTACAAACATGTTCCGGGAAAATCAGGAATACAGAAGTACAAGTCGCTGAGGAATGAAATAAATAGGAACTGCAGGGAAGCTAAGAAGAAATGGCTGCAGGAAAAATGTGAAGACATCGAAAAAGATATAATTGTCGGAAGGACAGACTAAGCATACAGGAAAGTCAAAACAACCTTTGGTGACATTAAAAGCAACGGTGGTAACATAAGAGTGCAACGGGAATTCCACTGCTAAATGCAGAGGAGAGAGCAGATAGGTTGAAAGAATACATTGAAAGCCTCTATGAGGGTGAAGATTTGTCTGATGTGATAGAAGAAGAAACAGGCGTCGATTTAGAAGAGATAGGGGATCCAGTATTAGAATCGGAATTTAAAAGAGCTTTGGAGGACTTACGGTCAAATAAGGCAGAAGGGATAGATAACATTCCATCAGAATTTCTAAAATCATTGGCGGAAGTGGCAACAAAACGACTATTCACGTTGGTGTGTAGAATATATGAGTCTGGCGACATACCATCTGACTTTCGGAAAAGCATCATCCACACAATTCCGAAGACGGCAAGAGCTGACAAGTGCGAGAATTATCGCACAATCAGCTTAACAGCTGATGCATCGAAGCTGCTTACAAGAATAATATACAGAAGAATGGAAAAGAAAATTGAGAATGCGCTAGGTGACGATCAGTTTGGCTTTAGGAACATTAAAGGGACGAGAGAGGCAATTCTGACGTTACGGCTAATAATGGAAGCAAGGCTAAAGAACAATCAAGACACTTTCATAGGATTTGTCGACCTGGAAAAAGCGTTCGACAATATAAAATGGTGCAAGCTGTTCGAGATTCTGAAAAATGTAGGGGTAAGCTATAGGGAGAGACGAGTCACATACGATATGTACAACAACCAAGAGGGAATAATAAGAGTGGACGATCAAGAACGAAGTGCTCGTATTAAGAAGGGTGTAAGAAAAGGCTGTAGCCTTTCGCCCCTACTCTTCAATCTGTACATCGAGGAAGCAATGATGGAAATAAAAGAAAGGTTCAGGAGTGGAATAAAAATACAAAGTGAAAGGATATCAATGATACGATTCGCTGATGACATTGCTATCCTGAGTGAAAGTGAACAAGAATTAAATGATCTGCTGAACGGAATGAACAGTCTAATGAGTACACAGTATGGTTTGAGAGTAAATCGGAGAAATACGAAGGTAATGAGAAGTAGTAGAAATGAGAACAGCGAGAAACTTAACATCAGGATTGATGGTCACGAAGTCAATGAAGTTAAGGAATTCTGCTACCTAGGCAGTACAGTAACCAATGACGGACGGAGCAGGGAGGACATCAAAAGCAGACTCGCTATGGCAAAAAAGGCATTTCTGGCCAAGAGAAGTCTACTAATATCAAATACCGGCCTTAATTTGAGGAAGAAATTTCTGAGGATGTACGTCTGGAGTACAGCATTGTATGGTAGTGAAACATGGACTGTGGGAAAACCGGAAGAGAAGAGAATCGAAGCATTTGAGATGTGGTGCTATAGACGAATGTTGAAAATTAGGTGGACTGATAAGGTAGGGAATGAGGAGGTTCTACGCAGAATCGGAGAGGAAAGGAACATGTGGAAAACACTGATAAGGAGAAGGGACAGGATGATAGGACATCTGCTAAGACATGAGGGAATGACTTCCATTGTCCTAGAGGGAACTGTAGAGGGTAAAAACTGTAGAGGAAGAGATTGGAATACGTCAAGCAAATAATTGAGGACGTAGGTTGCAAGTGCTACTCTGAGATGAAGAGGTTAGCATAGGAAAGGAGTTCGTGGCGAGCCGCATCAAACCAGTCAGTAGACTGATGACAAAAAAAAAAAAAACCGGATGTACTTTGAACATTCACACACTAAAACTTTTATATATGTCTTCTGGCTCTCAGTTGAACGTTTAGTATATACTGTTTGGTGGTAAGATTTCTTCAATATATCTACATTTACATCTACATATATACTCCGCTAGCCACCAAGCTTTATGTTACGGAGGGCACAATTCGCGCCAAAGTTATGTTCCCCCACCCCCCGTCTGTTCTACTCGCGGATCGCGCGAGGGAGAAACGACTGTCTGAACGCCTCAGTACGAGCTCTGATTTCCATTATCTTGGAATAGGGATCATTGCGCGAATTTAAAGTTAGTAATATATGCTCCACATCCTCGGCGAAGATCGGATTTCAGAATTTAGTGAGCATCCCCTTAATTTTAGCGCGTCGTCTATGTGCAAGTGTGTCCTACTTCAAACTTTCTATGAGATTTGTAACGCTCTCGCTATGGCTAAATGTACCAGTCACGAATTTTGCCGCTCTTCTTTGTACCTTCTCAATTCTTGAATCAGACCCGACTGGTAAGGGTCCCATACAGACGAACAATATTCTAAGACTGGAAAAAATAACGTACTATAAGCAATTTCCTTTGTTGAATGACTGCATCGCAATCTAGATTTCACCTTGCCCGTTAATTGTGTAATCTTATCATTCCATTTGAGATCGTTTCGAACAGTCACACCCAGGTACTTGACGGGTGTTACCGCTTCCAAAGACTGGGCATTTATTTTGTACTCGTACATAAATGGGGATTTTCGCCTTGTTATACGCAGTAGGTTACATTTACTAATATTGAGAGATAACTGCCAGTCATTACACCACGTATTTATTTTCTGCAAATCCTCATTGATTTGTTCACAACTTTCGCGTGATACTACTTTCCTGTGGACCACAGCATTATCGGCAAACAGTCTAACGCAGCTGTCAATACCATCAACCATATCGCGTATGTAAATCGTAAAAAGCAGCAGACCTATTACGCTGCCCTGGGGCACAAACCGAAGTTGCTCTTGTTTCCGTTGAAGTCACCCCATTCAGGACGACATACTGCTCTCTGTCTGTTAGAAAACTCTCTATTCAACCACATATGTCATCGGATAGACCGTAAGCTTTCACTTTTTGGAGCAAGCGACAGTGCGGAACTGAGTCAAACGCCTTTCGAAAGTCGAGAAATATGGCATCAACCTGTGAGCCGGTATCTAGAGCCTGTTGTATATCATACACATAGAGGACCAGCTGTGTCTGTTATGACCGCTGTTTCCTAAAACCGGGCTGGTTTCAGCAGATGAGCTTCTCAGGGTCTAGAAAGGTCATTATGTCTGAACACAAAATATGTTCGATGATTTTACAACAAATCGATGTCAGTGAAATTGGCCGGTAATTATGTGCATCCGATTTTCTATCCTTTTTATAGATTGCTATGACCTGGGCCTTCTTCCAGTCCCGTGGAACCTTCCGCTGTTCCAGTGATCTGTGATAGGTGATGGATAAGAATGGTGCTATATTTGTAGCATAGTCAACATAAAATCTTACGGAGGTACCGTCTGGGCCAGATGCCTTCCTGGCGTCTAAGGATCTTAACTGTTTTACAATATATGATAAATGGTGCCATGTAGAGCCGATATCCTTGCTCACCATTTTTCCAACCTGTTGCGATTTATAATTGTATACGAAGAAGTGTGTTAAAATAAGGTTGAGCAATATCCACCAGTATCATTTAACTCAGAAGTGGTCGGTGTTTCAAACTACATCATTTATATTACTCAATTAATTCTCAAAACAAACCACTGATCCCAAATGTCAGTCATATATTGGTCAAATTTCAAGCTGTCGTGATGTAGGGAGTGATTCAGCTACAACATGTAATGTCAAATATTTCTGGAAACGAGGAATGAAGTTTGTTTGCTCCCCAGTGCTAGACATTATCTCGATAAATGAAGAACAGATAACCTTAATTCTAAATGCAGTGGATGTTCTGAAACGAGAATTTAAGTCTAAGTAGGATGAAACTGAAAATGTTATGCTCAGATAAATTTGGAGCTATGTGTGTGGTACCTCATCCTAGTACCTTTCACTATATTTACAATTTTGATGATGCATCACACTGATTTACGTAGTGAACTAGGTTTTATCTTTTATGAGGCTTAATAAAGCACTTAAGCAAACGTTAGATCAATGTACGAGTCTTTATTCCTGATTGGTCGAAGTTTCATTATGTTTGAAATGTTGGCTACAAGTGGAATGGTAGCTGACAGTTGTGGTATAAGTATTAGCTGTTCAATGTATGCCCAAATCCATGCAAACTTTGACCATATACCGTTTTTCTATTACTTACTCTGCATTTTAGTACTGTAACAACTAAAACGGCTTCTGACACCAAATGTAACAGTTGTGTTACTAAATGTGACACTTCTGTCACTCAATGTAACTGGGTTTTCTCTTTGGATGCTGTCAATTGTCAGGATGAGCATTCTAAAGCATTCTGTGAGGGTGAAAATATTAAATAAATTAACTTTTCTCTCTTAACAACATGTGGGCAGGGTGAGTTCTCCCTTGGCTCGGGCATGAGGTCGAATGAAACATCATTTTTACATAAGATAACTTTTATTGAAGATTTGTACAACTGTATCTTACGGGATGTTCTGGTTCGGAGAGCGGCAGCTGTGTCGTTTGTGAAGTCTTCTGCTGCGGCAGCGGCGGCGGCGGCGTCTGATTACGCGTAGCGGTGTGAATCTCGTGTCGCCGTCTCGGGCAGCTGACAGCAGACGCGCAGCGCGAGGTGGCCGGTTTAGTTATTGCGAGCGAAGTCGTGCATCGGATGATACCTTGGGTGTGGCGTCCCAGTGTTTCTCTTCTCTAAGCGGCCGCGTGTGTTGTGCGTCGACCAGCGGAGCGGCGCGGCGGGGCAAGGCCAGTGTCCCGAACTCGAACCACGGACTCCCGCTTGCCAGTCTTCGGCTGTCAGGTCTTCATCCCAGCTCACAGGTGACTGCTGAGGTGAGGCCGTCTCCTTCCCGTCCTCACGAGTCACCCGGGTACGTAAAAATCAGACTTCAAATACCTTTTAACTTCTGTCTTCTAGCGCCGCGGCTGCTGCTTGCTATTCCATTACAGCGGCGGACTTGGTGCGTCTGTGCATGATGCAGTCTCTTCTTGCATGACGGTCTTCAGCAGCGAAACTGACTGAACACTACTGCTACTCTTCTTTTCTTCCTTCGTCTCTCGTCTTCGTCTCCGTTCCCGTCTCCGTCTTCGTCCCCGTCTTCATCTGTCGGGCCCACCGCGTCTCGCGTATTTATTCACTTCAGTTCACTGGAGGTGAACGACTTCACGGCCATTGCCTCTTCTGTCACGTTGAAAAGCTTCTCGAAGAATCTTATTAACGTCGGTCATTGGCTCTTGGAATGTAGGCAGGGGCCTCTGATCGCATGTGACGACTGAGAAACACGTGAGCCGGTCATTGCCTCTTCCGTCACGTTGGAAAGCTTCTCGAAGAATCTTCTTAACGTCGGTCATTGGCTCTTGGAATGTAGGCGAGGGCCTTTGCTCACATGCGACAACTGAGAAACACGTGAGCCGGTCGGGCGATGCCCTGACGGCTGAATCGACAGCGCCCGCTTATGTGGAACTAGCTGATTTCACGGTCATTGTCTCTTCTGTTCTGCCCGCTGAATGCCAGTATGTAACTCTCTAAACTAAACCAAGTTTTCCATTTATATTCTAATTTCTAGTTCACTTTGATTTCACTAATTTATTTACTTAAGTACCACTCAACAGTATTAATTAGTATGTAATCCTTTCATATAAGTCCACTAACATAGACATCGTACAAGTATTTTAAGCCGAAATTAGATCAGAGTACACTCATTTTAGGGTCCATCTTTCATTAGAGCAAAGCCTATCAACTAGATACAGTATTTTATAATTTTCATGTGCCATTTTTATTATTTTCATCTCGGACCAATACCTATGAGAAGTGATTTGTGGGGTATGTGTTTTATTTTAATTCTGACTTTCTCTTTATCATCAGCACCCTTTACTTGATGAACACTCTCTGTCTAGCATGAGCTCCATTCTTTTAGTTTGGCTGTGTGCTAGGACGAATTTTCTGCTCTCTCAAAGATTAGAAAAGGTGGACTCAACAATTGAAATGCACAGGACAATAGCAGGAGAGGGAGGGGGGAGGGAGGAGGGGGGAATCGAAGAATAAAGAGAGGAATGGTGACAGAGGACATCAGCCCTCTTTGTCTTGGCGTATGTGACTTGGAGCACGTATGTGGAACTTTCTTTCCCCGAATACGTGGGCGTATGTTTCCATTGGTTGCTAGTTCGCGGTAGTAGTTTCGAGATCTTTCGAAAGAGAGTGGTTGCTATTACGAGCAAACAAGGAATCCATAGGACGCGATCACATTGGACCGTCTTGTTGCGCCCAGAAGCTAGAGCTGTGATTGGCCAGAATGTTCACCAGAAAGTGCGTCCTCTCGGGGTGTGAGGAGCGAACCGGGCAGTTGAAGACAGGACGAGTTACAGCCTGAACGCGTTGGAGATGTTGTTGGCCGGTTGAGACACGCTGTGCAGCTGTATCACGAGGCAGTTATGGCGACATACAATGCCATTGCTTGCTGGCGTACCGTTAGATAATTCATGATCAGAGCTGGTTAGTAGTCCAAATTCTTTGTGCTAAACTCTTTCTGAATTGCTGAAGTCTTTGACACGTGACTCGTAAGCTAAAATCTCTACACCGTGCTGTTTTAGGTTGAACAGTTGGTTCATTCTCTTGTCTCAATGACTGAAATTAGCATAAATGTTTTTATCGCGTGCTCTTCTCCCGCGCAAATCGGTTGGCGACGTTTTAAGTTCATCAGCACTGCGAATTTCTGTGAATGAGGAATGAGTTGTTCTTTGCTCTCAGCAATGCTTATCCCTGTTGCAGCATGTTGGATCCCTCACAAGTTCACAAAATCCTTTCCCTTGTTCCCATACAGATACCCCTAATGCTGATCACTTTGCCTACTAAGTTATTGTCAAGTTTGCGTTTCGTAAGTATAATTTATGACCCAATATGGCTGCCTCTATGAAAATCAAACACGATGGCCCAATGATTTTTCCCACTTCTATGACGCCACAGTGAACATATCCCGCTGTAAAAAGGCGGGAAATTAAAAAAAAGTTCAAGTGAGACAACTACTAAGAATTGTGTATTGCCTGGTCTACTTGTTTTAGGAACTTTTTTGGACCCTCAGAGACATGTGTCTTGCAGTTTTACGTTGCAAACACACTGCAGGCCATATAAGACATTGCGATCACTCTGCAGGGTATATCTGCGGGGTGTCCAGGATGATTTATTATTATTATTATTATTACAGAGAGATTTTTATTCATGGATAAACAAAATGTTAAACGTTAAAGTTTTTTATGTAAAATCATTTAACAGTCCAGATCACAATATTTATCAATCATTTTTATTAATATTTTATCTGTCGTTAATTACTAGTTTTGGCTGAATAAAGAGCCATCTTCAGATCAAGTAATAAAATGAGTGTAGACTCTAATCACAAGGTTGGATGAAGATACAGTGTCATCAATGTAACACATGCTTGTGCACGGAAATGACCACAGGAAAAATTTTGCATATTACTAATCCATATAAATTATGTAAGAAATATGTTTCTTATTGAAACACATAAGAGCGTCATACACACTGTGTACTAACATTGCACCACATAATAACAACAGACTTGCACCCACATTGTTGTATCAGTCAAGAACAGTGATATTTGCCCAATTTAGAGGAACGAGTCTACCACACTCATATGCTTACAGTGAATGATGACTTGCTGGTGTTGTGTGGGTGGATAGGGCTGTGAATTCTTACATTTTGGACATTCTATCGTGTGACACGCAAGAATTCGGGCTAGAAAGTGCTGTGGAATATTGATTTTAGACTAGGTACTGGTGTCTGCTGCTACTGACGCCGCCTACCTAGAGTGACTGAACTGTTGCTGGTAATCTTTTGCTAGATGAACTGACCATTATTCACAAGTTTACATGCCACAGTGAATGCAAGTTTTGTTTTACGTTAAGGAGTGTTTAAAATTTAAAACAGTTCCCTGTGGTCAGTGGAGGCTGATTTGACTTATTATACGTTGTTATTAGATGTAAAGCTTTGTAAGAGGTTTCTGTTCATTTAAGGTATGTGGCGTCACCAGAGAGGGGCGTATTACATTAATGCTAATGTATCGTGTGGCTAACTCTGAACTGTTTCAGGGGAAGTTGTGAATAGTGGCTAATTTGATATAAGATATGGATGATTGACAATTGGACCAAAATTATGAACCATGTGGGTTTTAGATGAAGCCAACTTGAGCAACTGACTGGGATCTAAACCTGGAAACATTGACCACCACTGAATGAAGGTGGCTGTTCTATCATCTATGTTATGTTTACAGACTGATTTCATAACTATTGACCCAAAATTTTTGCATAGTGTCTTCAAGTTATTTAGCTTCATTCATACTTTCAGGAGATTTGAATAAAGTAATTATGAGGCTTTTCTTATCAGTAACGTTTAAAGTATTGTTACTGGAACTGAAATTATGCGTTTTACAAGTTCTTTTATTATTTTACTAAATGTGCAAGAGCTGTAATTTGTAAGCGAACTCAGTGAATTGGTCCTAGATTTCTATAAGTGGGTAACCATGTGAGAATCCCCATAGCATACAAGTTTGCAACAACGTTTCTTTGATATACAAGAATCGTCGACAGGATGCAAAAGTGCTTCCATTACAAAACACATGCTGTGTGAAGTTTTGGGTCATGAACCCATGTTCTGGACTTGGTAGCACATTTAAAAATGTGTAACGTAGACTACCTTTAAATTACCAGAATACTCGGGCTACGTTGGGAATACGAATCACTGTCGGATACTAAAGAAACCGGTCCACTTCTGATAGCGTAACAAATATGAGTGCAAATAATCGCGTCAGAATCCCATAGAGAACCACAAGGAAGAAAAGTAAAGTCGCGCGGAGTGGCCGCGCGGCTCCAGGCGCCATGTCACGGACTGCGCGGATCCTCCCGCCGGACGTTCGAGTCCTGCCTCGGGCATGTGTGTGTGTGTGTTTTGTTCTTACCATAAGTTAGTTTAAGTAGTGTGTAAGTCTAGGGACCGATGACCTCAGGTGTTTGGTCTTTTAGGAATTCACACAAATTTGAACATTTGAAGAAAAAAGTAAGTCCAAGACAGAAGTGCTCAGATTGAAGATGGCATGGTCCTCTCCATTTTTCCACAGGTCAAGAGAGATTGGAGTACATCGTAATACTTCTGTATAATAATGTTGGAGTCAGCGATATTGATTTCCATATATTCTACAGATAAGTTTAGCAGTTCAGCAAATATTGACGGTTAAAGGCAGCTAGTCCGCAAGTTTTACACCGTGCAACCTGTGGATTGAAATCAGTGAATTTTGTCCCAAAATCAGTGAACCTGTATCAAAAACCATTCAATTATCTATTCCATAGGTTTTAAACCACGTAAACTGGGCTGGAATCAGTGAAATTTGCGCCAAAAGCAAGTAATTTGTGTCAAAGTAGTCAGATTTACTTCTAAATTTAACTTTAGCACTTAAGCAAACGAATGATCGTTAAATCCAGTTATTCCCTACGTTATAAATCATGCAAACAATAACTTGAAAGCTGTGAATCTTTTGTGAAAATCAACGAATTTCTGTGAGAATCAGTCAATTTTACGTCAAAATTAATCAACTTTGTGTCAGAATCGGCGAATTTTCTGTTAAACAGTGAAATAATAATATCCTACATGGAACTGCTACAATATTCCAGGCTTCCAGGCGGTTCGTCCATCAGAACACCCATTTTAAAGACAATCACTCCAAACGGCGTAGTCAAAGGACTTGTGTGTGTGTGTGTGTGTGAGTGTGAGAGAGAGAGAGAGAGAGAGAGAGAGAGATGGTCGACGGTCATGTCTCAGCCTTGTCAAACCCCATCTTTTCTCTAAATATTAGGAGCTGGACGTTAAGCTATATGAGCAGCTAAAAAGGTGCTAGAAAAATCGAGCACATAGTATTTGTAACATGACTGACTGTTTTATTACACAATGGTAACATGTAAGCATCTATATCTGTTGGACTTTCTGTTCATATGAAAGAAAGCTATTAAAACCTGGAAGTAGTGCTAAATAAAATAGGTTTTTCTGCTCATTGTTGGATGATATGTGGCGATCTAAAAGTAACATGCATGCTCCTTGGTCAGGTGGCTTTACCAAATTTCCATGTTTCTTGTGGGAATGGGACAGTAGCGCTAGGGATCAGCACAGGTGTAGAAAGAACTGGCTTGTGAGGGAGTCTCTAAAACCTGGTGAGAAGAACATTCTACGCAAAAACGTCGTAGATCCAAAAAACTTATTCCTACCACCACTATATATAAAGTTAGGCCTAATGAAACAGTTTGTAAAGGCTTTGGCTAAAAATGGACCATGTTTTAAGTATCTCTGCCAAAACTTTACACACCTTTCAGAAGCTGAACTAAAAGATGGCGTCTTTGTTGGACCTGAGATTAGAAAATAGATGTTTGATGCCAATTTTGAATCCAGAATGACCTTAAATAAGAAAGAAGCATGGGTATCATTCAAGCAAGTCGTTACAAAGTTCTTAGGAATGAAAAAGACCCAGAATATGTTTCTATTATAGCTACAATGTTAAAGAAATTTAGAACTTCAGGATGTTTAATTAGCCTGAAAGCTCACTTTTTGAACAGTCACCTTGATTACTTCCTGGACAATATGGGAGATGTTAGTGAGGAGCAAGGAAATGGAAAAACGCTACCAAGGTCGCTGGAACACCAACATGATGGGGGAGTACTGTTGGTCACTTCACGGAGAAGTTCAGCAAGCGACTCATCGTAGAAAAAGCTGCACAAGAAGCTTTAAAGAAAAAAGAGAAAGAAAATACAAACCAATTCCAACTGGCAAGTGAAACGTCTATTAACACATATCATTGTTTTAAGTAGCTTAGTGTAAATACAAAGCATGCTTATGTTATAACAAAGCGTTTCATTAATTTCTCCGTTTACCGTATAGCATAGGATTTTTTTTATAGATTATGAAAATGTGTATAATAAAAAGTATATTGCTCGAAAACTATGGGTGATACAAGAAAACTAAGGCTAGATTTGGATTCAGCTCATAAAAATCTATAAACACCATCTATCAAAGGAAAAACGTTTTTTTAAAAAAAATTCGTTGGCCTGTGTAATTAATGTAGAGTAAAGAACTTTCTTTAACGGAAGCGCGAGATACGTCATTGCAAACGAGAAATACTGGTACCTTAACGACCGGTGTAAGCGCCAAAATGTTGAATGAAAGCGAGGAAACATGCATTCATTGTATTGTACAGTGGCCGAATATCCGTTTGTGTGACGAAGTTCCATGCCCGTTGCACTTGGTCGGTCAGCAGAGGGACGGTTAATGCTATTTGTGGATGACGCTGGAGTTGCCGTTCGATAATGTCCCTTATGTGCGCGATTGGAGACAGATCCGATGATCTAGCAGACCAAGGCAATGTGTCGGCACTCTGTACAGAATGCTGGGTACAATAGCAATATGTAAGCTAGAGTTATCCTGCTGGAAAACACCTCCTGGAATGCTGTTGATGAGTGGCAGCACACCAGGTCGAACCACCAGACTGACGTACACACCTGCAGTCAAGGCGCGTGGGATAACCACGAGAGAGCTCCGGCTGTCATACGAAATCGCACCCCAGACCATAAGTGCAAGTATATGTTCGATGTGTCTAATATGTCTAGCAAGCAAACAGATTGGTTGCAGGCCCTCAGCCGGTCTCCTAACGAAAACACGGCCATCACTGGCTCCGACACAGCTTTCACGAGACAACACAACGACCTCTGCACCACCCTCTAATGAGCTCTCGGCAGATTCCACTGAATTCACAAATGGTGATGGTTTGGGTTCAGTGGAATGCACGCTACAGTGCATCTGGCTCGGAGCTTCCCGGAAGTAATCGATTTGTAACAAATATTTACTATCAAAAACAGTCTTTATCACAAATTATTTATCTCGGTGACCGGTTTCGACCACAACTGTGGTCATCTTCAGACCTACAAGTCATATACAAAGCTTTGATCAGAGGGCTACATATATTAAACAAAATACATAAAGCTACAAAACTATAAAAAGATGAATTACCAATGAATAAGAACCTCCTTCTGGTGGTGAATCACTACTGGAGAAACCAGTGCACGTCTTACTATATTTACTGGAGGCTCTGCCCACTTATGACAGAATGATGTTATTGCTAACCAATGGGCTATAGGTAGAATAACAACGCAAATTTGTTAGTTAAAAGAACATTGACAAGAAAGTAGAATAAACACACATAAAACGTAGCTTGTTCAATAGCTATTATCAGTTAAGAAGTGCTAAAAATATTTAAACATGTAGGATAAATGAACATCGTACATGGGTTGCCCTCTAAAGGCCTGTTAGTGGGCATTTGGAACCACTGGTTGCCAAAGTGAAGTTAGACGCCGTTCCAAAGATGTGGCAGCAGGCTTCTTCCTAACCAGTCACCAGAATAATTAATTTGTGATAAAGACTGTTTCAGATAGCAAATATTTGTAATAACATTGATCACTGCATACTCCCACAATGTATTCAAAAGTAATCGATTTGTAACCGTTCGTTGCGTCATTGTAGTGACAACTGCTGCTCGCACTGCTACTGCAGATGCAGTACGATGGACCAGAGCGGTGCGCCGAACACAATGGTCTCCCTCTGGGTAGTGCCACATGACAGTCGGGAGTCGTCTTCTTGCGACCGTACGTTCTCGTGACCGCCGCTGCCAGCAGTCATTACAGTGGCTACATTCCTGCCAAGTCTTTCTGCAATACAGCAGAAGGAAAATGCAGCTGCTTGTAGACCCATTACATGACCTCGTTACAGCTCAGTGAGGTATCGATCATGGCGTCTTTGTCGCCTCAAAGGCGTTCTCGAATAACTTCAACTCACCGCCTCCAATCCCAAAGGTAACTACCGCTCACGACCGTTATAGCGTGTATTTAAAGCAAACCTGATTTGCATACTCACAGTGGCGCTACTAACACCATTACTACCCGACTGGCGCGAAATATGAATAGGCATCGTGTGTCAGATGTAGAAACACGCCTACCAACTCCCGTTTATGTCGCACAAGTCCTTCTTGGTGTTTCTATTTGGTTTCCGTCAGTGTAATTACACTGAAGAATTTTAATGGATTACTGAAAACTCCCAACACACTGATCAGCCAGAACATTATGACCAACGACCTACTATCAATATAAACCCGGTCGGGAGATAGCAGCGTCAGCTGGCGAGGAATGACTGCTGGTTAGACACACGGACGGTGCATGTAGTCTCGGTGAGCGTGCTGTCCGTGTGCAGAATGGGGAAGAAGTGCGATCTATCTGAGTTTGACCGAAGGCAATTTGTGACAGCTCGGAGACTCGGCACCAGCGCTTCGGAAACTGCACGATTTGTCGGGTGTTCGAGGAGTGCTGTCTTCAACACGCGGAGAAACCGAGCTGAAACCACGTCCAGATGTCGTGGGTTTGCGACGCCACCGCTCATTACAGATGTTGGACGTCGTAGGCTGGGCAGACTGTAAAACAGGATAGGTGGCGAACTGTGGCGGAACTAACATCAGACTTTACTGCTGCGCAGAGTAAAAGTGTGTCTGAACACACAGTGCACCGAACACTCCCAGCAATGGGCCTCCACAGCTGACGACCCCTGCATGTGCCAATATTGACACCATGAGATCGGAAACTACGACTAAAACGGTCACGTGACCTTCTGCCCAGTGGCAGAGAGTTACGTGGGCTGATGAATCCCGATGCCTTATTCATCATGTCGATAATCATGACAATCATGTTTCTGTAGGCAGTGGCATTTTCAGTAAGATAATGCGCCATGTAACAAGGCCAGGAGTGCGATGAAGCGGTTCGCAGAAACACAGTGGCTGGTTCCAGTTAATTTGCAGGCACCCCAACTCACCAGATCTGAACCGGGTCGAACACATCTGGGATGTGACTGAGTCAGTGCTCATCGCCCCCCTCCAGGAATTTACGGGAATTAGGTGACGTGTGTGTGCAGGCGTGGTGCCAACTCCCTCCAACAAGCTACCAAGGCCTCACTGCTTCCGTGCCACGCTGCGTTGCTGCTGTTATCTGTGCCAAATATGAACATACCGGTGGTCGTAACTTTGTGACTGATCACTGTACTGAATTAGGAGACTGACGTTACAAGAAGTCGGCTCATGGACCCAACAAATTAGGCATACATTGCCCACACAGATTTTGATGTCATAACACCGCCAGTGTATACGACACAAAGTAATTATGCGTCTTTCATCTCCACCTAGCCGCCCGCTTCAGTCCGGAACCACGAGGCTGCTACGGTCGCTGGTTCGAATCCTGCCTCGGGCATGGATGTGTGTGATGTTCTTAGGTTAGTTAAGTTTAAGTAGTTCTTAGTCTAGGGGCCTGATGACCTCAGATGTCAAGTCCCATAGTGCTTAGAGTCATATGAACCATATCCACCTATAGTAATTAAGGGGTGAAGTGAGTAGTCCAGTAATTGCTGTAGCCGGTCTTGAGCAAGGGTAAACAAGGAAGATTGGCGTACAGAACTGTAAATAAAATGACTCCAGAAAAAGAGCTAACTTTAACTTATTAGAATGATAGTAACGTCTGCAAAGAATGTAACTCCCCCCCGCTATAATAAAATTACTAGCTTTCCTCGGTCTTCGGATTGTGGGGGACCAACAACACAGTGTGAGAGAGTATCGGAGTTTCCCAAATCTCTTAATCCAGAAAAGCAAATATTGAATTGGCGCTATGAACATCAACACTCATATAAAAGCTAAAAAATTAAAGAAACTGAGAGATACGCTAGACAGACTTAACATCCAAATTGTGGCTCTACAAGAAAAGAGGTATAAAGAAGAATGCCACATTGATTACAGAATTTTCAAAGACAGACCAAGAATCTTGGGACCCAATGCAATTTTAAACTAGATTTGCAGTTAAAAAAAGTAAATCCTAAAAGACTTTCATAACCATCAGTCAAATGAGGTAACAAAGGTTATATATTAGTCAGCGCCCATGCACCAACACACAGCTGTAAACAGAGCCACTTAAAGTGGAGGAATTCTGGGAATTATTGGAAGGAACCACAGCCGCTATTCGCCATCACGGAACCGAAATTTTTATGGGAGACTTAAATGCGCAAATATGCAAGGAGAATAAGTTCAGAGCAAGTATAGGACTAAGACTTGCTTTGAAAGGACTAATAAAAATGGAAAGAGACTAATCAACTTTTGTGAAACCTTTGAAGTGAAACTGATGTCAGTAAATTTTCTGGAATGTCTTAAAAGGAGGAAAACTTTGAGATCTGCAAATCCTTATCTTGGAGACTTCAAAATAGATCTTACAGCCATCTCTAAGAAAAATAAAGAACAAATCTCGAATGTAAAAGTAAAAAAAAAGGGAATTTACAAATATTTATTATCACAGTCTCAGCTGCACATATTCACACATGATTACTGTCTTTGATCATAAACAATCATCATCTTCATATCTACAAATGAAATGAAAATAAACATAAAAAATGACTGTTTCTTAGATGACATAGTTTCGAAATTAAAGACGTTGAAGCTGACCCTACTTATTGAAATTATATAGACTGATACTGTTTAAAAAATTAAACACACAAAATAGTGCCTGATTAATCGTGAGTAGTGAAAAGTCACCGTTCTTAAAGAAGAAGAATATAGTAGAAGTGATACAATAAAAGTAACAGCAAAGAAGTATGCTTGTGGCATGAATCATACTGCACCCACTAAGCAGAAATCATTGTACGTGCTCATAGAATATGGAAGAAAAGTGTCAAATACAAGCAGTTCTGCAAAATACGATTAAGAATAGGCTTTCGCACAAACAAAACTCTCCCATTTAGGCTAACGCTTGGTAGGAACAAATCGAATGGTAGATTTAGGGCGTCACGAGTCTGTAAGATCAAGCCCAACGAATCTCATAAACAGTAGGTTAGACTGGCAGAATTATCGAGACTCTGCTTAAAGCACAAACAGCGAAACGAAATAAGAAGACAGCACATCATCTGCACGACACTAAACACTCAGTAGGACCAATAGAGAATTATCTTGAAGTTTGACACTCTCGCCGTAGAGACGTTTTTTAAACATTTGAGAATAACTTGAAATATATGGATATGTTTTGAAAGAACCAGATAAAATGCTCAATCTTCAGTGTAACTTCAGGAATTCAGAGTTGGTAAGACTTTTGATGACGTGCTTAGTGTTATGATGACGACGAACGAGTCGTCGCCAATGTTTACTGGTGACCATTGCAAAATAGAAACATAAATCACAGCAGGTTTGTCAGTAACGTCGATAAGGTGCTGGCTGCATGGTCTGGATATGCAACCACGAAAATAATTAGAATTCGTTGGTAAGAAATAATATATATTGTACTTAATTGGTTGTACAGGATTCTTCTTGGCTGCAAACATATAAACAGATAGCTATTGAGGCCTCACTTACGCCATACGTTACTAAGCGCCTTGTCAGACATTGCTCCTTATCAGCTGAAGGCTATGCTACTTTACTACTTGACGTCCCGAGCGAGAGTGCCCGAGAGATCGCTAGAAACTTGATACGAGCCGCGGAGCGGTGCTAGCGGCGCTGGTCCCGACTCGCGGGCCCAACGATACTAATACGGACCGCGGTCGATAACTGCAATCCCTAACAGGTGTGGTATCGAACGTTGATACCACACTTAGACGGTCCAGTCAGCAGCAGCCCGCCACCTGCGCTACGTCCTACTCGGCAAAGCGAGGCCGTTGCCGCTGGCAGCGCGGCCGAATGTCAATGTGGCCGCAAACAGATGGAGCCCCGTAGTACACGAGCACAGCACGCCGCAAACGGCCTCTGGTGGAAACTGCACGTAATCTATGTTTTAGTTCAATGTTTTGTTTTGTTCACAAATTTGAAAAAGACATCTCATGAAATAATGTTATGTGCGTTGTCAATTTTGCGTCTTATCATCAAATTGTTTGTATCTTCTGGATAGTTCTGCGCTATATTTTAAGAATGCATGGAGCAGTATTTATCACCCCTTGCATCTTCCTTCCTCCGCCACCCATAGTCCATTACATATGGTTTTGCATCATGCATAGTGGGTTTACAACAATGCATGATGCGATTAACTGTGCTTCATGCCATGGAATGTAATCATTTTTCAGAAAGTTGACTTTTCACTTCTACATTTACATCTGCATCTACATCCATACTCCGCAAGCCACCTGACGGTGTGTGGCGTAGGGTACCTTGAGCACCTCAATCGGTTCTCCCTTCTATTCCAGTCTCGCATTGATCGCGGAAAGAAGGATTGTCGGTACGCCTCTGTGTGGGCTCTAATCTCTCTGATTTTATCCTCATGTCGCGAGATATACGTAGGAGGGAGCAATATACTGCTTGACTCCTCGGTGAAGGTATGTTCTCGAAACTTCAACAAAAGCCCGTACCGAGCTACTGAGCGTCTCTCCTGCAGAGTCTTCCACTGGAGTTTATCTATCATCTCCGTAACGCTTTCGCGATTACTAAATGATCCTGTAACGAAGCGCGCTGCTCTCCGTTGGATCTTCTCTATCTCTTCTATCAACCCTATCTGGTACGGACCCCACACTGCTGAGCAGTATTCAAGCAGTGGGCGAACAAGTGTACTGTAACCTACTTCCTTTGTTTTTGGATTGCATTTCCTTAGGATTCTTCCAATGAATGTCAGTCTGGCATCTGGTTTACCGACGATCAACTTTATATGATCATTCCATTTTAAATCACTCCTAATGCGTACTCCCAGATAATTTATGGAATTAACTGCTTCCAGTTGCTGACCTTCTTTATTGTAGCTAAATGATAACGGATTGCCATTCCCTCTACCATGTGTCAATTCGCTGCAGATCCTCCTGCATTTCAGTACAATTTTCCATTGTTACAACCTCTCGATATACCACAGCATCATCCGCAAAAAGCCTCAGTGAGCTTCCGATGTCATCCACAAGGTCATTTATGTATATTGTGAATAGCAACTGTACTACGACACTCCCCTGCGGCACACCTGAAATCACTCTTACTTCGGAAGACTTCTTTCCATTGAGAATGACATGTTACGTTCTATTATCTAGGAACTCTTCAATCCAATCACACAATTGGTCTGATAGTCCATATGCTCTTACTCTGTTCATTAAACGACTGTGGGGAACTGTATCGAACGCTTTGCGGAAGTCAAGAAACATGGCATCTACCTGGGAACCCGGATATAGACTGGGAGACTCAAACGTTCATAACGGGTGGCAGAGACAAAGAATCCAGTGAAATTTTATTAAGTGCTTTATCTGAAAACTACCTTGAGCAGCTAAACAGAGAACCGACTCGTGGCGATAACATATTAGACCTTCTGGTGACAAACAGACCCGAACTATTTGAAACAGTTAACGCAGAACGAATAGAGCCAGCTGGGTTTCACACGATCGTCTTTTTCGAAACCCATGCTGATTCCTACAGAGTAGATTTCTAGTCTCCAGAAAAGTCATTATACTCGAACATAATACGTGTTCCAAAATTCTACAACTGATAGACGTTAGAGATATAGGTCTGTAGTTCTGCACATCTGTTCGACGTCCCTTCTTGAAAACGGGGATGACCTGTGCCCTTTTCCAATCCTTTGGAACGCTACGCTCTTCTAGAGACCTACGGTACACCGCTGCAAGAAGGGGGCAAGTTCCTTCGCGTACTCTGTGTAAAATCGAACTGGTATCTCATGAGGTCCAGCGGCCTTTCCTCTTTTGAGCGATTTTAATTGTTTCTCTATCCATCTGTCGTCTATTTCGATATCTACCATTCTTTCATCTGTGCGACAATCTAGAGAAGAAACTTCAGTGCAGTCTTCCTCTGTGAAACAGCTTTGGAAAAAGACATTTAGTATTTCGGCCTTTAGTCTGTCATCCTCTGTTTCAGTACCATTTTGGTCACAGAGTGTCTGGACATTTTGTTTTGATCCACCTACCGCTTTGACATAACACCAAAATTTCTTAGGATTTTCTGCCAAGTCAGTACATAGAACTTTACTTTCGAATTCATTGAACGCCTCTCTCATAGCCCTCCTCACACTACATTTCGCTTCGCGTAATTTTTGTTTGTCTGCAAGGCTTTGGCTATGTTTATGTTTGCTGTGAAGTTCCCTTTGCTTCCGCAGCAGTTTTCTAACTCGGTTGTTGTACCACGGTGGCTATCTCTTACGATCTTGTTTGGCACATACTCATCTAACGCATATTGTACGGTAGTTTTGAACTTTGTCCACTGATCCTCAACACTATCTGTACTTGAGACAAAACTTTTGTGTTGAGCCGTCAGGTACTCTGTAATCTGCTTTGTGTCACTTTTGCTAAACAGAAAAATCTTCCTACCTTTTTTAATATTTCTATTTACGGCTGAACTCATCGGTGCCGTAACCGCTTTATGATCGCTGATTCCCTGTTCTGCGTTTACTGTTTCAAATAGTTCGGGTCTGTTTGTAACCAGAAGGTCTAATGTGTTAGCGCCACGAGTCGGTTCTCTGTTTAACTGCTCAAGGTAGTTTTCAGATAAAGCACTTAAAAAAATTTCACTGGATTCTTTGTCCCTGCCACCCGTTATGAACGATTGAGTCTCGCAGTCTATATCCGGCAAATTAAAATCTCCACCCAGAACTATAACATGGTGGGGAAATCTACTCGAAATATTTTCCAAGTTATCCTTCAGGTGCTCAGCCACAACAGCTGTTGGGCCAGGGGGCCTATAGAGACATCGAATTATCATGTCTACCTGCTTTAACCGTGACCTTCACCCAAATTATATCACATTTCGGATCTCCGTCAATTTCCTTCGATACTATTGCACTTCTTATCGCTATAAACACGCCTCCCCCTTCACTGTCCAGTCTGTCACTGCGGTATACATTCCAATCTGAGTTTAGAATTTCATTACTGTTTACATCTGGTTTCAGCCAACTTTCTGTCCCTAGTACTATGTGGGCATTGTGACCGTTTATTAATGAGAGCAGTTCTGGGACCTTTCTATAGGCGCTCCTGCAGTTTACTATTAGCAGATTAATATTGTTATTCCCTGTTGCATTTTGCCTACTCCTACCTTGCCGCGTCTCAGGAGGCGTCTTGTCGGGCCTAGGGATGGAATTCTCTAACCTAAAAAACCCACATGTGCACTCCACACGTACTCCGCTACCCTTGTAGCCGCTTCCTGCGTGTAGTGCACGCCTGACCTTTTCAGGGGCAACCTACATTTCTCCACCCGATAGCGGAAGTCGAGAAATTTGCACCCAAGATCTCCGCAGAATCGTCTGAGCCTCTGGTTTAAGCCTTTCACTCGGCTCCAAACCAGAGGACCGCGATCGGTTCTGGGAACGATACTACAAATGGTTAGCTTACATTCCACTCCGCGAGCGAGCCTTTTTGCCTTCACCAACTCCTCCAACCGCCTGTGTGAAGTGAGGATGACCTCTGAACCCAGACGGCAGGAGTCATTGGTGCCGACATGAGCAACAATTTGCAGGCGGGTGCACCCAGTGCTCTCTATCTCAGCCGGCAGGGCCTCCTCCACATCTCGGATGAGACCCCCAGCAAGCAGACAGAGTGAACACTGGCCTCTTCCCCGACCTTTCCACTATTTCCCTAAGGGGCTCCATCACCCACCTAACGTTGGAGCTCCCAATCACTAAAAAACCCCTCTCCCCGTGTGCCTACTCGGACCTTGCAGAAGGAGCGGCCACATATCCACTCACAGGCAGAGCGGGCGACGCCAAACGGCCAGTCTCCACATTGACCCTTCGCCTCGTGCGCCGCGAACGCCGCTGAACCCGCCACTCCCCTTGGGGAGAGGGTGGCCCAACCGCGCCAGGCACCCGCAGAGATGTCTCGACAGCAGGGACCTTGGGTGAAGCATGCAACACCTGGGGTGTACAATGCGACGCTCCAGAACACTATTACCAGCCCTCGACAATTAAAGCTTCCTAAAAGCAAAAACACACGGAAGAAGAAGTGACAAGTAAGAAAAATACAGTTAATACTTAAATTAACGTAGGTCGCAGCAGCAGCCTGAAGACGGCTGACCGCGGCCTGCATGTCAGCAGGGGACTGTTCAAGATGGTGGAGGGTCTGTAATGATGTGGGGCGTGTGCAGTTGGAATGATGTGGGACCCCTGATATGTCTGACAGGTGACACCTACGTAAGCATCCTATCTGATCACTGGCATCCATTCATGTCCATTGTGCATTCCGACGGTCTTGGGCTATTCCAGCAGGACAATGCGACATCCCACATGTTCAGAATTGTTACAGAAACTCTTTTCTGAGTTTAAACGCTTCCGCTGGCGTCAAGGCTCAAGGCTTCCCAGACATGAACATTATTCAGCTTATCTGGGTTGCCTTGCAACGTGCTGTTCAGAAAAGCTGTCCACCCATCGTACTGTTACGGATTTATGGACAGCCCTGCTGGATTCATGTTGTCAACTCCCTCCAGAAGTACTTCAGACATTACTTGAGACCATGGCGTGTTGCGGCACTTCTGCTCACGGGGAGCCTACACGATATTAGGCAGGTGTACCCGTTTCTTTGGCTCTTCAGTGTATCTGGCCATCAGCCACTGCGAGTCACGACTCCGAAACGCACACGCTCTGTCCACGGAGCTCACGAAAGCAGTTATTCAAAGCACTAGGAAACTATTATTAGAATTTTCCATTGTGCAACTAATAAAGTGATATTTAGTCTTTGTCACAATTTTGATGAGAATACATTGCGTTATATAGTCAAGTGTACGTCAAGTAGCTACGTTGAACTTTAGTTGTGGAAGCCGTGCTGGTGGTGCAGTGCAATATAAGTGGTAATATAAGTGGCATAACTTTTAACTAACGCTGAGGAAATTTAAGGTTTTCCTAACTTGCACAGTGTGCAGAAAGACATTCATTATCATTTTAGCAAAAGTGGATTCGTTACGGGTGTTTTAACTTTTACATTTACAGTAGAACCCCTCTAATCCAACCTTGGATAGTCCGTCACTCCGGTCAGTCCGACTATGCTGAGGCTCGCGAGCCTGTGCCAACTTGTTACTGACTGGACGCCTGTCGGGCCATTGTTGCAGTGTCTATCGCTGTGCACATTGTTATACTGTACGTTATTGTGCAGTTTTATCCTTTGTTGGGATTAAAAAAACTTCGTTGTTTGCTTTATTCCGTGTTCTCTACAGTACTTATTACTGTAGATTCACTGTGTGTACAGTTGTTTGTTTTTGAACATGTCTGGATTCGAAAGTAAACACGTAACTCTTTCACTAAATGAAAAATTAGCCATGCTACAAAGACTGGACGAAGGAGATTCGCTCAAAAGTTGCAAAGAAATTGAATGTAGGTGTTACGACAATTAAGGATTGGAGGAAGAATCGGAAAGACATTGACTCCTATACAGTTAAGATTGATGGTGAAAACTCTCTGAAAAACCGCTAAACATTAAAAAAGTCTAAACTTGAACTGCTTGATAACGCATTGTGGATGTAGTTTTGTCAAGAAAGAAAGAAGGAAAGGAACTCCAATATCCGGGCCAATTCTCAAAGAAAAAGCGATAGTTTTGCACAAAAAACTGGAAGCCGAAAGTAAATTTTCTGCCAGTGAAGGCAGGATTGATCCTTGGGAAACTCGTCAAAAATGTATCCCTGACTTTTTTCCAAGTAAATTGTTCTCGTTTTTACTGTAAAAACAATGCATACAGTATAATTATTTCTTAGTTTATACAGTAGCTTATTTCTTGGTAAAAATTATTTTATATACAGTGCTATAAACATTTTTTAGTTTACAGTATATATCGTTTATACGTTATTATGTACAGTACAGTACTGTGATTTGTTTGTCGTTTTTCCTTTTAAAACCAATACATATTATAGTGGGATTAGACGTTTTTTAGTTAATATACTGTTTAACACTGTGTAAAAAACATCTTTTTATATTACTGTAGACATCTTTTAGTTCTTAAATTGTTTAATTTTTTGTACTAAATGTCTTTTTATATTTTTGCGATAAATATTAGATTTTTCGGATAATCCGACCTTTTTCTCGTTCCGACCATAGTCGGATTAGAGAGGTTCTACTGTAAGAAGAATTTTTATCTTCAATGGAAATTATTGGATGTTTCTGAGTTTATGTAAATTTTCTTTGCAACATTGTACTTTGTTGGAGGAGAGAACTGACGGCAGTGTTAATACGTAGGTTTTTTTTCTTCATTGCCGCCCTCCCTGCATCTTCTCTCATCAAGTCACTGGCTTCTAGTACTGTAATGGCGAACCTCCGCGAAGCTTATTAGAACACCCAAGCTAAGAAGTTAAGTTCGCAACCAGAGATTATCATTACACCAAGCCAGAACGCTAAAGATTGTTGCTTTGATTTGTATGTACAAACTTGCAACGAGATTAGCTCTCTGCGTTCTCTGTTTACTAGCTACGAATTATGAGGAAATGCATTACATTTTGAAGCTTAGTATATAATTTCATTGCAAAGAATTCACGTCTGTACTGGGCCATTACGAGTAATAGGATGCAACATTCTCTGTACTGCGAGGTGTCCAGTCTCGACTCACGTGGGGCAGGATTTGATTTATCTATGCAGCACAGTGGAATCATAGGCAAACTACATAAACATTTTTATCATTCATCTGACGATTCTTGATGTTTTCGTACATCTTTGAATATTTTGTGGATACATTCTTTGTTATGCTGTGGTATAGAAAGCCCCATGATTCTAGCAGAAGTAATTTTGTTACGAGTTACGATAATCAGTAGTTTTAATACGATTTCTCTAAGTTTATTTATGCACCTTGGTATTATTAAACTAGTAATTGAAATTTAACGATTCAGTTTAATATGTTATGTGCTCGAGGACTTTGCAAATACAACTGTAGTAGTGATCCTATCATGATCATTTGCCTTCAGCAAACGTATTTGTTCATTAAGAGTTTCTTGTACTATCGGCACTCATTTATTAAAAAAAAATATTATTAATAGCGTCTTCGTACTGATCTTTCGAGTTTCGGAAGGGAAGTTTGCTTGAGATCTTCAAGGCAGCTAACGGTATGTCCGGATCTATGCTGTGTTTATTCTATTTCTCAAATTTTTAGTGTTTATGTGGAAAAGTGTTTAGATATCAGTCGTGAGACTTGTATGCTCGTTGTACATGCTGCGCCTATTAACATAACACATTGCATCAGTAAAGTTATGAATAGGAAATTGGATCATTAAGGTGTAATTAAACGCTCATTTAAGCCCGTTTATTAACTGTTGCGGAAAGTAAGTGAACCCTATATTATCTTATTATTAAAGTAACGTCAGAGAGCGTTAAATAAAACTTTCATATGCCAATACTTACAGATTGTTAGAGGGCATTTTAATGAGAGAATTTTTCTGAAGACGTTCTTACATGTAGTCAGAATTTCAAAAACAAGCGGAGTAGTTTCAAGCCTTCTGACGTTCGGTTCATACTGTCTGTAAAGCGTCTAATTAATACTTTTATCTCTATGCTATTTATGAACTTCAGCAAGAGCTTTGTACAGCTAGTTTTACGCTACGAGATAATTAGCAGCTGAAGCAGTTCAATGCATCGCGCTTGTCTGACATGCCGGACTCCCTGTGAAAGGCAACACCGCCTGTCAATAGTACGGACGGGGCTTGCATAGGACGATACACAGCTGCTGTGGTAAATGTCTCTCGCGCTGTATGAGCAAATAACACGTCGTTGCGAATGCATCCGCGGCATTGTTTACGTCGCTTTTTAACAGCTGCACAATTGCATTAATTGCAAATGAGAGGACTGGCAGAGCGCCACTTTTCGATCTGGCTGCGAGCGAGTAATCGGATTAATTACCGCACGGAGAGTTTTTCCACGCCCACGTCAAAGCAGTCCGGCATCCGGCTACGACGTACTCGTGATACACGCCTAATGCGACCAATTTCTAACGGCAGTCATTTCAGCGCGTAAAGCAACTGTATCACGCAAAAACCCCACGAGTATTCCGCACGCAGGACTGGCTTCCCACTGGCGTAGGCTTTGAGATATGCCGCGAGGATACAGACTGCCCCGACAACCAAAATTTAATGAGTTCTTTCACAAAAAGGTAGAAATGCTCCACCAAAAAACAGTTGGGTTACTTACCAGAAGTTACATTTTTGGGAAGTATCTCTGATGTCATTTGCTTCTGGACGCATCTTACAGGGAGGTTTACTATCTATGGCCCGAATAAAGCATGTTCTTTGAGACTTTTTTTTCTCGGGATGAGTTATAGATATCAATGTCAAATTCGGTCAAAATGTTTAGTGGTATTTCCTCTACAAACTGGAATTTTTCAACTGGAAATGTCGAAGAGCAAAGGCGGAAGTGCCGTCGGAACGAAACAAAATTTCGATGTAGACCTCTACTCGCGGTACGTCACAGGTCAGCCGGCTCTTCTGAAGTCAAAATTGAGTAGCGTTACAGAAGTATATAAGATTCTTTAGGAGTTGTACCTCGCTTAAGTTATTTGAAACATAGGAAACAAAATGGCGGCAATTTTAAACAAAATAGTGTTTTTTTCATCGATTTTTCGACTTCGTCGGCCAAGTAAAAATATTTATAGTTGATGGATCGGAATAAAAGTGGTGCAGCTCCTAGACAATTTAGTTACCTTCGTCGGAAGCAAAGAATCATACCAGTCGGTTCAGTAGATTTGAAGTTACCATACCACGCGATAAAAAAAGTTATTTCGAGAAAAACACGTTTGAAGTGTTGACTACGTTGTTGTTCAGTCCTGAGACTGGTTTGATGCAGCTCTCCATGCTACCCTACCCTGTGCAAGTTTCTTCATCTCCCAGTACTTACGGCAACCTACATCCTTCTGAATCTGCTAAGTGTATTCATCTCTTGGTCTCCCTCTACGAATTTTACCCTCCACGCTGCCCTCCGATGCTAAATTGGTGATCCCTTGATGCCTCAGAACATGTCCTACCAACCGGTCCCTTCTTCTTGTCAAGTTGTGCCACAAACTCCTCTTCTCCCCAATTCTATTCAGTACCTCCTCATTAGTTATGTGATCTACCCACCTTATCTTCAGCATTCTTCTGTAGCACCACATTTCGAAAGCTTCTATTCTCTTCTTGTCCAAACTATTTATTGTCCATGTTTCACTTCCATACATGGCTACACTCCATACAAATACTTTCAGAAACGATTTCCTGACATTTAAATCTATTCTCGATGTTAACAAATTTTTCTTCTTCAGAAACGCTTTCCTTGTCATTGCCAGTCTACATTTTATATCCCGTCTACTTCGACCATCATCAGTTATTTTGCTCCGCAAATAGCAAAACTCCTTTACTACTTTAAGTGTCTCATTTCCTAATCTAATTCCCTCAGCATCACCCGACTTAATTCGACTACATTCCATTATCCTCGTTTTGCTTTTGTTGATGTTCATCTTACATCCTCCTTTCAAGACACTGTCCATTCCGTTCAACTGCTCTTACAAGTCCTTTGCTGTCTCTGACAGAATTACAATGTCATCGGCGAACCTCAAAGTTTTTATTTCTTCGCCATTTATTTTAATACCTACTCCGAATTTTTCTTTTGTTTCCTTTACTGCTTGCTCAGTATACAGATTGAATAACATCGGGGAGAGTTGAGTACATATAAATGCAATATTACGCAACTTACGTTCAATCTCTTATTCCGGGCCCATGAACTGGTCCTTCCCCTTCCTCATAGAGGGCGTTCTTCTCGATCTGGGCCATCCTACACTGTTCCAGAGCCGCTCTTACGGCCGGTGGCAAGCGGTCTTCGGCCGCTTGAATCCGGTGGTCGTCCGAATGCTTGGCAAACTGCGTCGAATACAGTCTCAGGGTTACGTCCATTGTTGTCATGGTCTTCAGAATTGATGAATACCCTTCGTTGAAGCTGCTCACTGCCAGGAAAGTCGCAGTCTTCGTACCAGAATGCAAATGCTTGAGGGCTAACTTCCAAACACACGCGTTCAAACTTTCATTTGAATTTTGTGTGTTTTCTCCCAATCAGCGGTACAACAACTGGTGCTCGGAAAGAGCTTCATAGATCGGATGAATCTTTTTGAACTTTTTTGGAGAGCGGCTGGTCGTGTTGATATTCATCCAGATGCCCGATAGCCTCTGCAATGCGCCACTTGCACCAACTAGTTTCTCCAGCCGGACAATTTTGGTGTTGTGGGTGGTCATCCGTCGAACACTTGTGGAAATACGTTGCCAAAATTGCCTTTTTCATCTGTTTCACCGAAATGGAATGCCGTCGGATTGCCAGGCCGTAGTACGTCGTAAGCTCCTTGATCACTTGATGAATTCTTCTCGGGTTATCAGCCGTGTGGTGGCGCCGTCTTGTCGCAGCGTTTCAATGAGTTTCCTATCCATCATCTTCTGGCCAGAAGATGATCGATACGAATTCATCAGTGGAATACGCCGAGAAAGAATACAATCGCATATATCCTTGATCACTTGATCTACATCTACATCTACATTTATACTCCGCAAGCCACCCAACGGTGTGTGGCGGAGGGCACTTTACGTGCCACTGTCATTACCTCCCTTTCCTGTTCCAGTCGCGTATGGTTCGCGGGAAGAACGACTGTCTGAAAGCCTCCATGCGCGCTCTAATCTCTCTAATTTTACATTCGTGATCTCCTCGGGAGGTATAAGTAGGGGGAAGCAATATATTCGATACCTCATCCAGAAACGCACCCTCTCGAAACCTGGCGAGCTAGCTACACCGCGATGCAGAGCGCCTCTCTTGCAGAGTCTGCCACTTGAGTTTATTAAACATCTCCGTAACGCTATCACGGTTATCAAATAACCCTGTGACGAAACGCGCCGCTCTTCTTTGGATCTTCTCTATCTCCTCCGTCAGACCGATCTGGTACGGATCCCACACTGATGAGCAATACTCAAGTATAGGTCGAACGAGTGTTTTGTAAGCCACCTCCTTTGTTGATGGACTAAATTTTCTAAGCACTCTCCCAATGAATCTCAACCTGGTACCCGCCTTACCAACAATTAATTTTATATGATCATTCCACTTCAAATCGTTCCGCACGCATACTCCCAGATATTTTACAGAAGTAACTGCTACCAGTGTTTGTTCCGCTATCATATAATCATACAATAAAGGATCCTTCTTTCTATGTATTCGCAATACATTACATTTGTCTATGTTAAGGGTCAGTTGCCACTCCCTGCACCAAGTGCCTATCCGCTGCAGATCTTCCTGCATTTCGCTACAATTTTCTAATGCTACAACTTCTCTGTATACTACAGCATCATCCGCGAAAAGCCGCATGGAACTTCCGACACTATCTACTAGGTCATTTATATATATTGTGAAAAGCGATGGTCCCATAACACTCCCCTGTGGCACGCCAGAGGTTACTTTAACGTCTGTAGACGTCTCTCCATTGATAACAACATGCTGTGTTCTGTTTGCTAAAAACTCTTCAATCCAGCCACACAGCTGGTCTGATATTCCGTAGGCTCTTACTTTGTTTATCAGGCGACAGTGCGGAACTGTATCGAACGCCTTCCGGAAGTCAAGAAAAATAGCATCTACCTGGGAGCCTGTATCTAATATTTTCTGGGTCTCATGAACAAATAAAGCGAGCTGGGTCTCACACGATCGCTGTTTCCGGAATCCATGTTGATTCCTACATAGTAGATTCTGGGTTTCCAAAAACGACATGATACTCGAGCAAAAAACATGTTCTAAAATTCTACAACAGATCGACGTCAGAGATATAGGTCTATAGTATTGCGCATCTGCTCGACGACCCTTCTTGAAGACTGGGACTATCTGTGCTCTTTTCCAATCATTTGGAACCCTCCGTTCCTCTAGAGACTTGCGGTACACGGCTGTTAGAAGGGGGGCAAGTTCTTTCGCGTACTCTGTGTAGAATCGAATGGGTATCCCGTCAGGTCCAGTGGACTTCCCTCTGTTGAGTGATTCCAGTTGCTTTTCTATTCCTTGGACACTTATTTCGATGTCAGCCATTTTTTTGTTTGTGCGAGGATTTAGAGAAGGAACTGCAGTGCGGTCTTCCTCTGTGAAACAGCTTTGGAAAAAGGTGTTTAGTATTTCAGCTTTACGCGTGTCATCCTCTGTTTCAATGCCATCATCATCCCGTAGTGTCTGGATATGCTGTTTCGAGCCACTTACTGATTTAACGTAAGACCAGAACTTCCTAGGATTTTCTGTCAAGTCGGTACATAGAATTTTACTTTCGAATTCACTGAACGCTTGGAGGATAGCCCTCCTTACGCTAACTTTGACATCGTTTAGCTTCTGTTTGTCTGAGAGGTTTTGGCTGCGTTTAAACTTGGAGTGGAGCTCTCTTTGCTTTCGCAGTAGTTTCCTAACTTTGTTGTTGTACCACGGTGGGTTTTTCCCGTCCCTCACAGTTTTACTCGGCACGTACCTGTCTAAAACGCATTTTACGATTGCCTTGATCCTTGGGCAAGCACATAGAATAATTTTTCACGGCTACGAAGTCGAAATCCCCGAAAAGTACTGGTGCGCGAAAAAGGCCGATTTCAGGCAGGCGCATTTTTTTGTTCAACCACGAATAACAAACATTTCCGTTTCGTATTCGAAAAAACAGTTTCAGGGGTGGATTCTAAACACTTATGGATCCAAAAATTCAATTTTAAAAAATCGATTCTTTGAACCAAAAGATAGTAAACCTCCCCTTAATATCACGGTTAAAAAAAAAAAAAAAAAGAAATGTCGCTTTCTATTTCTTGTGTCGTTCCTTGCTTGTGAGTTTCTACGTAACTAACGAACGTCTCTTTGAATGAATATAGGGCTGTTTTCTTGTCTGCCACGTCATAAACAAAATGTGCGAAATGCTCATGGCAGCCAAACAAAGCGCGTTTCATATAGTCAAATACTAAGGAAGTATTTACAATAAAAAATTACAATAATAGTAATTGAGCTCTCATGGATGCAAGACCCTAAAATATAAGAGAGCTCGCAGAACAGTGGATCACCACGGTGGTGGTTTTAATTTTATTTTACTCCACGACCACTTTCAGAGCTAATGGTAGGCACTTACGTCTGCACAGCGCAAAAATAAGGTATAACTGTTTCGAAACCCCGTAATTATCTCCCACTGCAGCGCATAAGTTTGAAAAATGGATCAAAGGTAAGTACAACCTTCTTCTATAGAGGTACACAAGGGAGGTGGCCTGCGTCGTCACCATCGGTCTCAGTGACACTTCAAACAACGAGATGTCGGCATACGCGGAAAGAATAGAGCACTGCTCAGAAGGTCATGTGACCTGTAAGGTGAGTTAACGATGTCATATCGGCACCAAACTTCACCAGTACTCCGGCCAATGTCATCGTCACAGGACAGGAAGGCCGTCACACCCCCTCTTCCCCAACATTGCACTCCTCCTTTTGACGCCTTTCCGATGGAAGTCAGAAACACAACACCCAGCGTTGAAACGACACAGTTTTCTTGTGGGTGGGCGAGGAAAGCATTTCAGACTTACCGATGCACAGAATCGATGCGAGAAGTCCTCAGGATATGGTGTAAATCGGGTTAATGAATGCACCTGTTCCCTTGGGGCATTGGTTCCCACACTGTTGGAAACGACAATTCGATCGACAGCCCTACGTACCCCACCCTACGTACCCCACCCCGTCGCCTGCAGCTCGTGGTCGTGCGGTAGCGTTCTCGCTTCCCACGCCTCGTGATGGCTGGGTGTTGTGTGATGTCCTTAGGTTAGTTTGGTTTAAGTAGTTCTAAGTTCTAGGGGACTGATGACCATAGATGTAAAGTCCCATAGTGCTCAGAGCCATTTTTGAACCCACCCCACCACGTTGAACTCTAAGGACTTCGTGGACCTGTAACCCCACTGGACGTAATCTGATCCTTTTGGAGTGTACCGCCACGTTGAACTCTAAGGACTTCGTGGGCCTGTAACCCCACTGAACGTAATCTGACCCTTTTGGAGTGTACCGCCACGTTGAACTCTAAGGACTTCGTGGGCCTGTAACCCCACTGAACGTAATCTGACCCTTTTGGAGTGTACCGCCACGTTGAACTCTAAGGACTTCGTGGGCCTGTAACCCCACTGAACGTAATCTGACCCTTTTGGAGTGTACCGCCACGTTGAACTCTAAGGACTTCGTGGGCCTGTAACCCCACTGAACGTAATCTGACCCTTTTGGAGTGTACCGCCACGTTGAACTCTAAGGACTTCGTGGGCCTGTAACCCCACTGAACGTAATCTGACCCTTTTGGAGTGTAGTGCGATTGCAATTTTTGCTGTAGTACACAGGGTGAAACCACTAGGGACCGCTCAAAACGATTCGGTGGAATCTGAACGTGATCCGAAGCAGCCTTTTCAGCGCTCCTTTTTCGCAACCTCCTGTGGCGCGATCGCGGAGGAATGCAACACTGATATATGCTTGAACCGAATGGCAAAGGGTCCCTCTAAGGGCTGTCAGTTCGACAACACCCTCAGTGCCATCCACACACTCTTGTCGACCACGTTAAAAATGTCCATAATTATAATAGAATATGCGTTGTTATCAATACGTTGAATCTACATGGCTACTTATAAGGCACTATCGATAGCTGCCCCTTCAGCTGAAATGTAATCTGGAATAGACAGGTGATACTAAGACCGATGCTGATCTTCTTTCTGTCCAAGTACACAAATAGTGTGGTCAACAAAGAAGCACACACAGCGTCGAGGATGTTGCCGAACTGGGGGCCTGACAAGGACCCTCTGGTGTTTTATTCACACACATTTCAGTGCTGCGCCTCTCCATATGACGCCGCAATAGAGGACGAAACAGGAGGGCTGAAAAAGCATAGACACCTTTTACTGCCTCGGATCACGTTCAAATTCCATCGAATCATTTTGATCGGTCCCTACTAGTTCCTTAGAATCGGCTTTTTAACAGTCATATTCTAGTGACTGACAAGAAAACCGTGTCCAACGCACTGTCGCTTCCTGCTTCCATAACTGAGGTGGCTAATTGGGCACGAACTGAAAACCAATAAATTGAAATTAGAGTAGGGCTGAATGGGGCAGCCGGCCGAGGTGGCCGAGCGGTTCTAGACGCTACAGTCTGGATCCGCAAGACCGCTACGATCGCAGGTTCGAATCCTGCCTCGGGCATGAATGTGTGTGATGTCCTTAGGTTAGTTAGGTTTAAGTATCTAACATTCTGCGTGGTGTCTGTTTGTTCTATATCGTGTCTCCCTACCACTTTCGCGCAACGACGCTCTGAGCATGTTTTTTGAAGGAATTGACTACTTTGAACCTGGGACCTGTTGCTGGCAAGGAGTCGCCAGACCACATGACATGAATAATTCAGAAGAGTTCAGTGAGACTAGCGATGGTATAACCAAATACTTAATGATTGCTGGCCGACCGGGGTGGCCAAGCGGTTAAAGGCGCTACAGTCTGGAACCGCGCGACCGCTGCGGTCGCAGGTTCGAATCTTGCCTCGGGCATGGATGTGTGTGATGTCCTTAGGTTAGGTAGGTTTAAGTAGTTCTAAGTTCTAGGGGACTGTTGACCATAGAAGTTAAGTCCCATAGTGCTCAGAGCCATTTGAACCATTTGAACTTAATGATTTCAGTGTCAGCTCCACTGCACTCCCTGTAAAAGAATCTTAATACTAACTAAATTTAGTGGAAGGGGTTCAAGGCTTTCCTATTTTTAGTTAGCTGGTAAAATAACGTCGAAAAAGCAGTTAAGTTTACCATTGGAAATTTTATTCTACTCATAAAACATCGTTTATAAATTGCACTATTGATAAAAGGAAATGTTTTTATACAGGATGGTAAAAACCAACTGCATTCAACAAAAATGTGAACGAATATTCCCTGAATGGGTTTCCAAGTTCTATAATGGATCGAAGGATGACCTATGCCATATCACATCTATAATCTAGGTTTAAATTAAGTTTCACAAAAGAAAAATCTATCAAAATGGTCTACAGTGACCCTCAATTATCTTTAATTACTTATCTAACTTGTCGTAAATTACAGTCGCTGATGTGGCTTCTCAATAACAATATAACAGAAAAATCATCGCGTTTCAGATTTTTACTTCAAGTGGCAAATGTGAACACCATGAGCTTTAATTGACGATCGACACTAATATTACGCAAAAAGGGGGTGTAACAGTTGAGACTTCTGCAGTTCTGAGTGAAGCTTTATGCGCTGTTATGCGGCATCGCGTGCGTTATTTACCTTGTCGGTGTTCGTCAGGGGGCGGCGGGCAGCACAGCTCCGCTCACCTTGCCGTCTCGGAAGCAACTCTCTCCTAACTTCTCCTTACTACAATTTACCGAAGTTGGTTTAAAAAAACTATCTGGCTGTGTTTTCATCTGACCAATCACGATCTCAATAATGAGATTTTCACTCTGCAGCGGAGTGTGCGCTGATATGAAACTTCCTAGCAGATTAAAACCGTGTGCCCGACCGAGACTCGAACTCGGGACCTTTGCCTTTCGCGGGCAAGTGCTCTACCATCTGAGCTACCGAAGCACGACTCACGCCCGGTACTCACAGCTTTACTTCTGCCAGTATCTCGTCTCCTACCTTCCAAACTTTACAGAAGCTCTCCTGCGAACCTTGCAGAACTAGCACTCCTGAAAGAAAGGATATAGCGGAGACATGGCTTAGCCACAGCCTGGGGGATGTTTCCAGAATGAGATTTTCACTCTGCAGCGGAGTGTGCGCTGATATGAAACTTCCTGGCAGATTAAAACCGTGTGCCCGACCGAGACTCGAACTCGGGACCTTTGCCTTTCGCGGGCAAGTGCTCTACCATCTGAGCTACCGAAGCACGACTCACGCCCGGTACTCACAGCTTTACTTCTGCCAGTATCTCGTCTCCTACCTTCCAAACTTTACAGAAGCTCTCCTGTGAACCTTGCAGAACTAGCACCGGGCGTGAGTCGTGCTTCGGTAGCTCAGATGGTAGAGCACTTGCCCGCGAAAGGCAAAGGTCCCGAGTTCGAGTCTCGGTCGGGCACACGGTTTTAATCTGCCAGGAAGTTTCATATCTGCGCACACTCCGCTGCAGAGTGAAAATCTCATTCTGGAAACATCCCCCAGGCTGTGGCTAAGCCATGTCTCCGCTATATCCTTTCTTTCAGGAGTGCTAGTTCTGCAAGGTTCGCAGGAGAGCTTCTGTAAAGTTTGGAAGGTAGGAGACGAGATACTGGCAGAAGTAAAGCTGTGAGTACCAGGCGTGAGTCGTGCTTCGGTAGCTCAGATGGTAGAGCACTTGCCCGCGAAAGGCAAAGGTCCCGAGTTCGAGTCTCGGTCGGGCACACGGTTTTAATCTGCCAGGAAGTTTCATATCAGCGCACACTCCGCTGCAGAGTGAAAATCTCATTCTGGAAACATCCCCCAGGCTGTGGCTAAGCCATGTCTCCGCTATATCCTTTCTTTCAGGAGTGCTAGTTCTGCAAGGTTCGCAGGAGAGCTTCTGTAAAGTTTGGAAGGTAGGAGACGAGATACTGGCAGAAGTAAAGCTGTGAGTACCGGGCGTGAGTCGTGCTTCGGTAGCTCAGATGGTAGAGCACTTGCCCGCGAAAGGCAAAGGTCCCGAGTTCGAGTCTCGGTCGGGCACACGGTTTTAATCTGCCAGGAAGTTTCAGGATCTCAATGTTAACCTTAAGCTCCACCTACAAAAATTCCGTCTATCCAATGAGAAACGTTATACTTTTCGTGATGGGGCAATGTTTTTAAAGTTTGCAACGTAACAGAGACGCGAAAACGTCTCACGCTAAAACTTGCAGCTGATGTGGTCCTTTAGTGTCATCGTAAGATCTATACTGTTCTTCTGGAGGGATCTAGCTTTTAACATGGGCTGAGGGGTGGTCCTGACGTAACAGGGCCGCGAAAAAGTCTCACGCTAAGGCTCTAGCTTTAACCTGGGCTGGGGGGTGGTCCTAACGGTTAGGTGGCGACGTCCTGCGAATTCTCATTTTTCCCCCTAGAAGCGTGTGGGAATCAATGGCCCATGGGAAGGAGTAGTTTCATTGACGCCTTTTATGCCACCTCCTGATAGATTTTCTTGTCGATTCTATGCGGCAGTGGGGCTGAAATGTTTTCCTCGGCGAATCATAAGAAAACCGCGTCATTTCAATGCTTGGTCTCATGTTTCTGACCTCCTTCGCAGAGGCGTCAAAACAAAGGGTGAAATGTGTGTAAGATGGAGTGCGATGGCCGTCCCGTCTTGGGATACATGCATAGTAGCGTTGTGCAGAATTGTGGTGAAATTTGGTGCCAGTGTGACGTCACTTGGTCACCTGTGTGTCGACACCACGCAGTTCGAAGCGTCGCCAAGGCAGCGGAAGTGGAAGATTGTAGGCATCTTTGAGCCAAATTTCACACTTATGCGTTTTCGAAACAGTGATAATTTATTATTATTTTTTACTATCTGTCAAACCCGGCATTGCCCGAATATCGATTCTGCCAATTTTCTATTAAAAAGAAAAACTATGTTTCTAGTGAAAAATTTCGTTTCCATGTATTCGTGACAATACCTTTGAAATTATGAAACAGAAGTACAAACAAATAGTAGTAGTGTACAAGTACAGTATCCAAAAATAAGAACCATGATCCCGTACAGTTTCTGTACTCTGGGCGCAGCCGGTTCGCGTGTCTACGATGTGATTATGTAATCGTCTCTACTGCAACGAATCTTCATAGCTCTGTAGACGCCTCCTTTTTGCCTACAGGTGTTTGTGTTTCGCAGTTGAAAGCTGTCAAAAGCGCTGCTACGTGTCAGGGATTTCCTTAATTTGACTCGACTTTACGAGTCTTAGTAGTGAAGAATACATACAGGGTGTTACAAAAAGGTACGGCCAAACTTTCAGGAAACATTCCTCACACACAAAGAAAGAAAATATGTTATGTGGACATGTGTCCGGAAACGCTTACTTTCCATGTTAGAGCTCATTTTACTACTTCTCTTCAAATCACATTAATCATGGAATGGAAACACACAGCAACAGAACGTACCAGCGTGACTTCCAACACTTTGTTACAGGAAATGTTCAAAATGTCCTCCGTTAGCGAGGATACATGCATCCACCCTCCGTCGCATGGAATCCCTGATGCGCTGATGCAGCCCTGGAGAATGGCGTATTGCATCACAGCCGTCCACAATACGAGCACGAAGAGTCTCTACATTTGGTACCAGGGTTGCGTAGACAAGAGCTTTCAAATGCCCCCATAAATGAAAGTCAAGAGGGTTGAGGTCAGGAGAGCGTGGAGGCCACGGAATTGGTCCGCCTCTACCAATCCATCGGTCGCCGAATCTGTTGTTGAGAAGCGTACGAACGCTTCGACTGAAATGTGCAGGAGCTCCATCGTGCATGAACCACATGTTGTGTCGTACTTGTAAAGGCACATGTTCTAGCAGCACAGGTAGAGTATCCTGTATGAAATCATGGCGGTGAATCGAGGAAGTACAGTACATACTGACGAAACTAAAATGAGCTCTAACATGCAAATTAAGCGTTTCCGGACACATGTCAGCAGATGCCCGATTACCTTCCTTTTACAATCACATATAGGCTGGACTCAAATCCGGCACTATGGATGTTTGTGATGTCCTTAGGTTAGTTAGGTTTAACTAGTTCTAAGTTCTAGGGGACTAATGACCTCAGCAGTTGAGTCCCATAGTGCTCAGAGCCATTTGAACCATTTTTGAACCGGCAGCAGTTTATATTACTGGACGCACCGTTCTGCATGATTTGGCCAAACATCACAACACATATAAATCGAATACATTTAACAAACACACAATAACCAGTTCACAAAGTGGGCAGCTCTTCCAAGTTCCGCAAATTAAACATCGCATGACCTGCCCCACGAAATGTGTTTAAAATAACATATAACCATACTAATACATAATGCAAAGCAACAAATAAGTATAACAACAAATCAAACAATAGCACTTTCATGTGATGCCAACAGCAATTAATCTTTCAATTTAAAGGCACCAATAAGAAGTCCTGGTAAACCTACTACAAGAGCAAGGTACAAACGTGCAAGAAACAGTGCTGATTGTGGAAAACTAATCAAATATAGATAAGCAAAGTTACAACATAAATTAGGACAGACAAGTTACAAGAAAATTCAGGTAGTAAAAATCTTAAAAACAGGCGCATTCACTGAGCAGGATCCGAACAGCTGTAACATTCAAATTTATTCTCCCCGTCGACCCCGGTAGTCAAACCAATAAATGAGCAATTTGAACGAAAAGACAAAAAACATTTCATTCCGACCGGTTATAACAAGATGAATTAACGGCTGGAAGCAGTTTAACATGAGACAATGAATAACCTACTCTCCTCAAGTGTTCCGGAATCAGGTAACAAAACCGAGTGCAAATCAGTGGGGAGTAAGGATCGGTGAACAGCACTAAACCGATTGAACTGTTTATTAAAGTCTGCTCTACAGCACGTGTGCACAGCGACAAGCAATGTTCTGAAACGCACCGACCCGACAATTCCCTCACCCGGCTACATGCAGCGCGGTCGCATGGGTCCCAATGCCAACGCCGTGCGCTCGGTCACGTTCCGCTGTGAACGCGCTCTCCCAGCTTGTCCGCCGGGAGTCGAGACGTCGCTTTTGCTGCCAGCCGGAAACTTCCATCTTGACCGCCAGACCGAGACTCCGCCACTCGAGCTCGGTACACCCGTAAAAGGCTTGCAACTTATTGCGCAGGCCCTCTGTGGCACCACGTGGGAAGCCGTTGCTCCGTTCAAAGAGCGCAACTACCAGTCCTAAACACTACTTTATCATACAGTGCCTGGAGCGTGTAGTACATGAACACATAACACTGTAAAAAATATTGTGTACTTTATGAATGAATTTTTTATGTGCTAATTTCACTTAACGGATTCTTTAAGTGACCTTTTTAGGATTCCCTAACTCAATCGGTAAAAATGCAACTCTGATAGGATCACTTTGTTGACCACCTGTCTGTGTGTCCGACTGTTAAAAACTCTTTCTCGCAGCAACAGGCAGAAGTATTAACTTCAAATTTTTGTCACATATTATGGTTAATGGTCCCCTGGTGACGTAAAAAATGAAGCACACAAGTCAATGCTATAAAAAAAAAAAAAAAAAAAAAAAGGCACTCCGTCTTCAGGCCACAAGCGGCCTACCGGGACCATCCGACCGCCGTGTTATCCTCAGATGAGGATGGGGATAGGAGGGGCGTGTGGTCAGCACACCGCTCTCCCGGTCGCTACGATGGTAATCTTGACCGAAGCCGCTACTAATCGGTCGAGTAGCTCCTCAGTTGGCATCACGAGGCTGAGTGCACCCCGACAAATGCCAAGAGTGCATGTAGGCCTAGATGGTCAGCCATCCAAGTGTCGACCAAGCCCGACAGTGCTTAACTTCGGTGATCTTACGGGAACCGGCGTATCAACTGCGGCAAGGCCGTTTCCCAATGCAGTCAAAAGATTCGGAAATTTATCTTGCTCGTTTTGATACAAACTCGCTCATAAAAACATACAAGTACTTCCTGTTCACCTAGATTCATCCAATTGACCAAGAACCAAGGTTTTGCAGTACAAAAAAATGCTTCAAATGGCTCTGAGCACTATGGGACTTAACATCTGAGGTCATCAGTCCCCAGAACATAGAACTACTTAAACCTTACTAACCCAAGGACATCACAGACATCCATGCCCGAGGCAGGATTTGAACCTGCGGCCGTAGCGGTCGCGCGGTTCCAGACTGTAGCGCCTAGAACCGCTCGGCCACTTCGGCCGGCTTTGCAGTACAAACAATTGAAAAAATCCGAAAATTGATTTCTACATATATCAGAAGAAAATAACTTGTCATTTGTTATCAGACTGTCTGTCTATCCGCTCCTCTGTTAATACACCTATTTTTCGGGAACCATTAGACGTATCAAGTTCTAATTTCTGTCACATATTGAGGTCTATAGTCCTTTGCTGATGTAAAACTATTAAGCTGCTAAGTAATGCAGTCAATGGATATGACCATTTATGTCCCATATTTTCATACTCGCAAACTCACTCATTAAAACCTATAGGGTACTTTTTGACGTAGAATCATGCGATTTGGCGAGAAGAAAGGTTCCACATGCAGATAAAGGCAAAAAAATACAAAAAAAATTAATTTATATTTATACCACCGAAAAAATATCTCTTTCGTCATTTTTTTACCCGACTTCAAACTTGAAATTAAAACATTCTCAATAGTTTCGGAATTCGCAGGACCGATATTTCACCCCCAGTGCTCGAGTCCCATTCGCCCTTTACCATTTTTTCCAGATATTTAAGAGTTGATCAAAGCAGGATTTTTTACGTTGTCGCAATAAAATGTGAAATGTTTTTTAAGGTTAATAAGCCTGAATCGAAGAAATTCTACCCCTTTTCTTGCAGCAATCATATGTATTTTTTTAACATTTTGCTAGCAGAAATTCGTAATCATCTGGACCAACAAAGATAGGATGTATCAAACATATATTTTGAACAACCCTTAGTTACTAAAACTTCCAGGTGGGAAGACGTGTGACATGCATTCATTGCAAACATAGACTAAGAAGGCGATATTTGAACTTCATTTTGAGTGTGGTCATTAAGTGTGGCTAAAGATACTTATAATATACTTGCATTTGAAACTTTAATTGATATTAAATGCACTTAAATAATGTTTGGAACTTCAAGGTGTTGCTATTTGAAATGTTGGTCTGCTACACAATATTTCAATGTCAACTTAATGAAAAAAATTGGTAGACTGCTAGAGGGGATAAGTTGTAACGTTGATGATGAACTGCTGAAATGATTAAATAATGGCTGAATGATAATTGTATGCTGTCAAGACAAAACTGTAATTCGCAATTATTTAATAATTGGTCCCTTCTTAAAGTATTTATTGTACTTCACGTAAATTAGTTAGAAACTACGGCTTGCACATACTTTATTCAACAGTAAATGTCACTACAGATATTCGGATTTAGATTATGACATGTTCGATCTGCCTGCCATCAATGGCGACGATGTGCCAGAGACGAATAGCGAAATTCTTCGTGACCTGCTGAAGTGTCGAAACATTGATGGTGTCGATGACGTCCTGAATGGCTGTTTTCAGCTCAGCAATAGTTTTGGGGTTATTGCTGTACACCTTGCCTTTAATATAGCCCCATAAAAAGGAGTCGCACGTGTTCAGATCCAGAGAATATGGCGGCCAATCGAGGCCCACGTCAGTGGCCTCTGAGTACCCCAGAACCAGAATGTGGTTCCCAAAGTGCTCCTCCAAAACATCAAATACTCTCCTTCTTCGATGGGGTCGAGCTACGTCTTCCATGTACCTCATGTACTAATCAGGGTCACTTTGGATAATGGGGATGAAATATCTTCCAAAACCTTCGCGTACCTTTCGGTAGTGGCCGTGCCATCAAGGAATATCGTACAGATTATTCTGTGACTGGACATTGCACACCACACAGTCACCCGTTGGGAGTGAAGATACTCCTGTATCGCGAAACGAGGAGTGTCAGTCCCCTAAATGAGCAAATTTTGCTTATTGACGAACCATGCTAATCCCCACCATCCCCCGCGGCCAAACGTGCAATTTCTACGTCCTAATGCAAACCAATCAGAAGCTATGATGATTGTGTTTCATGTAGTTCAATACCCTGTGCCATCATTAAATGATAGTCTATGCGCTCACCTCCATTATCAAATAAATTTATTCTCCATCTACGACGACGAAACTGCTGAAATCTCAGATATAAAATAACACTTACATTCGATTTGAGCAAATAAAATAGCTGAATTTTCCTAGCAGATTAAAAGTGCGTGCCCGTTTGGGTCTCGAAATTGAGCTCTTTGCTTTTGCGGCCAAATGCTCTACCTACTGAGCTGCATTTTTGTTTTTTGTTTCTTTTTTAAATTCTGTCTTTTATTGTGCTGATATTGAAACGTATTAACACACGTGCAAACACTAACAGTCCTTTTTTTTAAACTTCTCACATATTATGTATATACTATTACCAACAGAAATGTGTGCACTGAAATGAATGCCTACATGTTATTTAATTTGATGAACTGGTATCAATTACAATTTTATGGCATAAGAATACAATTATAAAGACACAGAATACATCATTAAAGAATATAATAATACAGATAGCATTTGTTTTTACAAAAGAATAGAAATAAACATATACATCAGCGTTACAGGAATTATGACATAAGTAAATAAATAAAAAAATGAGAAGAGATTTCGAAATGAAACGTCCCCTTTGGAAAATTATCAATGACTGTGCTAGTAAACCTCTTACGTTCTTTGATTTTCAAACAACTGAGCAAACCTGAACCTACTCAGACATTTCTCTCTTTACTTATTCTGATCATCACAAAACTGACACAGAATATTTTTAGCGCAACGCAATCTGACTTTCAATAGTCCCTACAAAAGAATGGCCCTGACTAACAATAACCTATACCTTCCATGAATCACTTACCTCACAAAAATCTTCGTTTCTCGAACTACTGCAATACAGCGAGCGCCAATACTGCCAGCTAAATAAAAGACTCTAACTACTTAAGGCACAAACTAGTGATAGGCATAGTCAGCAAATGAAAGATTTTAGTAGAGAACAAACAATGTATTTACCTTAATAATGTTCAAAAGTCATCATATATATATATATATATATATATATATATATATATATATAAGTTCATGACATCCAGTCTTACAAATTTCCTTTTTCTGACGGACACACGTCCAGATCGTCCGCTCTCAAAATTCTGCCACCTTTCTCCCCACATCCACCACTGCTGGCGGCTCACCTCCAACACCACAACGCTACGCGCTATTCGCATCCAACTGCCCAACAGTACAATAGTGAATATTCCAACAATGCCAACCAGCCACAGACTGCACACAGCACAGCCAGTGATTTTCATACAGAGCGCTACGTGGCGTTACCAAGGTAAAAATCTAAACACCCTACTTACAATATGTCTGCCCACACAGCTTCACTTCTGCCAGTACGTGTCTTCAACCAACCAAACTTCGCAGAGGTTCGGCGCAAACACTGCTGCAGAGCGGAAATTCGTTATGAAAACAATAACATACGCTGTGGCTAAGCTATTTCTCCCGGGATGCCAATCTCGCAAGGTATAAAGCTGATATTCTGTGAAGTTTGGTAAGGAGGAGGGAGGCACTGGAGGAAGTAAAACAGTGAGGGCGGATCGAAGCACGTCAGTGAAAGCGAAAGGTCAAGGATTCGACTCCCGATCCGGATCATATCTGAGTGAAATTTTACTTTCAAAATATATTTTTTCTCCAACTTATACCGCGTGCAAAAAACATGCATGTCCAATTACGAACAATGTTGTATCTCCAACCATCAACTATCGGGGTTACAGGCAGTCTGCATATATCAGTTGTGTTGGCCACTGATACATCGTGTATATGGATGGTGTTAACTCCTTCAGTATCAGCTAAGGCCTGAAGATGGTGCACTGAAGCACCGAAACTGGTAGACACACAATAAATGACATTATAAGGACGGATGTAGGTGTTTAATTTTCTTAGATAAGTGAACGGCTGAAGTCTCCAGATTTCCGACCACAAGGATGGACGTACGAAAAATCATTGTTACTGTTCACCATTAGCGACTGGAACAGGAAAGGAGGGATGTGACAGTGGTATGCATGACAAGGTGGCTTACAGAGAATCGATGTAAAGGTAGATGCTGAACTCTCGTACGTCAGTATAACAGGAGAGGATTTTAATGCAGCTCCTTAACACAATTCAAGCGTCTCAACTTCTGTGCGCCCGCCTCTGCTGCTGATTTCCACTTACTTTCTCTAAAGATCCGGCACAGTAGTACACAAATAACAACGTATCGCACATATTTTCATCATATGCATCTATTCTGAAATCGTGAAACATGTCAGCCAAATGTGGGGTGAAACGTTTCACATTTCTCTTTCATTGCGACGATTTATACATAATTGTGTGATGGGTTTGTGGGTAATGATAATACACTGCTTGATAATTGCTAAGAAACAACCGACACTTGGCACGGAACAACTGTCAATTGCTATGGAACAACCGGTAGGTTCTACGAAACACCCGACGAATGACAGTAAAAGGAAACGAGAGGGCCAGACGTGTTAATTGCAACGAAGCCTGTGCACGAACGGTCTGTGAGAATTCAACAGTTCATGCAGTATGGTGTCTCACGAAGGCTGTGGAACTGATTAGTAAGCAACATGTTCAAATGGTTTAAATGGCTCTGAGCACTATGGGACTTAACATCTGAGGTCATCAGTCCCCTAGAACTTAGAACTACTAACCTAAGGACAGCACACACATCCATGGCCGAGGCAGGATTCGAACCTGCGACCATAGCAGTCACGCAGTTCCAGAGTGAAGCGCCTAGAACCGCTCGGCCACAGCGTCTGGCCAAGCAACATGTCTGCAGGACATCATTTGAGAGCATGCGATGGCGAGCGGCCAGTTGGATGGCTCGAAGCCCATCAGAGCTTCCCTGCTGTGGCCACAGTAATGGGTAGGTCCAAAAATGTCATTTCGTGATTAAAAAAAGGCCGCTGAAGGTGGAAATTTTATTCGAAAGAGTAGCAGGTCATGTACCGCATGAGGTTCGATACGTAGCCGAAATGGCGAAAATGAACAGTTATCTCATTTCCAGGCAGATAGCTGCAAACCTTGCAACGTGTCTCTGCCAAAACCATTGCGCGGCGATTGAATAACACTGGTTTGTATGTTCGGAATCCTGTTAAATGCATTCCACTTCAACTATGTCATCGCCGAGAAAAAGTCGTTGGTGTAGGGAGCATGTTGATTGGGGTCCCAAAAGTGTTCTCTAGCGAATCCCACTTCACTGTGGCAAGTAATTCTGGCCACCATTTAGTGTGGAGAGGTAGGGGAATACTTTACACAGCACAGAATGTTCACGACCGTCACCAGTATGTGCTAGGCGTCATAATATGGGGAGGCATTATGCAGGGAGATAATTCTAAATCATGTCCGTCTGTTTAGGGTTGCGGCAGGTTCCGACTTTGTGTTTATGACGATAGTACGCACTCACACAAAACCACTGAGGTGTCGGACATACTAGAAAGTGAAGACATTGAACGTATCGAATTGCTTAGTAGGTTTTATCATCCACTTTAACCAAAATTCTCTATCATTAAAATCACTGGTACTTAATCTACAATATTTGAGTATATTTTCTTTTAGTTTTATGAGCAAAATCGGTATAGTTTTTATGTTCGACTGCAGTCGCATCTCATTATTTTGTGATGTCCAGCGAAGTGTGCCGCCATCAATCACAAATGATCAGCAGAGACATGCCCACCCTGCGTAATATCGGGGAAAAAAACTTCGACTATTTTGATGCGAAAACTACCGATCACCGCAGAATGTCCTCGATATTTCGAAATTAAATTGATCATGGGAGTCACTTTGCAAGGCGAGTAATTTGTTTCTGTAGTTGGATTACACTCACCCGGTAGGTCAAATAAAAATCCGGGGGGGAGGGGGGGGGGGACACGATGTTCCTTTCTAGGAACACTATTGAGAAAAGACATCTTAAGCCGACCACAGAGGGATTATGCAGCCCACAACACAACACGATCATCGTTACAACATTACTGTCACCCTACATGAAAAGTAGTCTTCAGCCTACAGGAGCACACACGAGCGTATGATAGCGCATTTGTGCTAAGTGTTGGCAGCTGTGCTGCATTTACAAGCAATTTTGGAAAGCGGATCGAGCGTGAACCAGGGATACAACCTTTTGTTTTTCGTCGTGGCAACGTTCTACTGTATGTCTATTGAGGTAATACTGACATGCGCCAGTTGACTGCTGCCTTTGTTGCTTTTCTGGAAACAAGAGAACCATCTGCCTATACTTACTTGCATGTGTGGTAAAGGAGGACAGAGAGTGGATGGAGTGATATGGTGAGATGGATCAGTAACGAGGTAGGATTTAATGGTAGACTGATGAAGCATCTTAGAGAGAGAGGGACATGTCGCTGTAGGTCATTTGACCATTTTTTTCGTTGTTTTTGTCGAGATGCATCTGTTGTATGACATAACCTTCGTTCGACTCGCTTACAACTGCATGTTCTGTATATGACTTAGATTACTGTCTACTTGCGATCGTTAACAGCAAACCTCTCGGTCATCAGAGGACTTCCATCATGTTTCGACACATTCCTCTAGACGAACGAAGGTTTATGCGACGCACTCCGTCCCCTTGCCGCATCTGCGCATAAAATCGAGTCTTCAGTTTTATAACTACGGTAATTGGTGATTATAAATTAGTTATAGGTGTTTGTGAGGTACTACAATCCCCTCGTATACATCTGCTTGACATATGTCCTGTTTACAGAGTTAGTGGCGGCATGACTTGTAATTTCAAATGTCAAATACCGCTACTATGCGTTTGTCTCGTTCATTGTAAGAGGTGTTCTCCGTTACTAAAGGTCATTTCATATATGACTGATGCTAGCATAGTATAATTTCTGAACCGTCATCGGATGTGAATAGTGGAGAAATATACACCTGTGGAAAGTCACAAGGAATCGATGTTTGAAGGAAGTAGTTTTTCATACTACAGTTTATCACCATAGTTTATCGTAGAGAAACCTGAAAGGAAATGGTATGTCATGCACTGGAAATATATTTCTTACGTTGGGATAATAAAAGTGTTGCATTCCATACGACTTACACGTCGGATACCGCAACGATCTAACATTACAGCAAGTGCAGAACCTTGTAGCCTTAGGAGTGCATGTGTCTCTGTTATCTCTTACCAGTACCTTCTTGGTAATGACCCCAGACACTAGAACAATACTTTAGAGTTGATTGCGCAGTTGATTTACGTAAAACGCAGCAAACTCTGTCTGCCTAGAGTTCCATCATGCATTAAAACCACCCGTTTCTTGTTCTTAATATAACCTAGAATCAGAGATCAATTTCCCTACACGTATAGCTCAGGGCAGTAGCACGCTAGTAGATAATGTATTTGTACAGAAATAGGATGTAAAACAAACACGTGCTTTCCCTGTGGTAAATGGATTGTCAGACCATGATGCACAACTGATTAACTTACAAAACCTAACAGGGTGTATAATTCAGAAACCATTAAGTAAAAGTGTGAGGTCGCTCAACCCGGTATCTATACAGCACTTCAGAGAAAGCTTAAGAAATGTTAATTGGGGAGATGTATATAACGAGCCAAATGCTAATGATGAGTGCAACATATTTATTGATAAATTTATATCCCTCTTTGAACATTGTTTCCCAAAGAAAATTACTAAATGCAACACCACACACTTTTCAAAGAAACCTTGGATTACTACAGGTATTAAAGTGTCTTCAGAAAGAAAAAGAAAACTGTATGAGACAGCAAGAACTAGTAAAGATCCAGAAGTAGTTTTACACTATAAAAATTATTGTAACATAAAATCAAATCAATATGGAATGTTGTTAGAAAGGAGACAGGAAAAGTAACCATTGAGATAGGTTGTGTTACTGTTAAAGAGAATGAGACCATCCTAACCAACAGTACACAAGTAGCTAATGCTTTTGATAACCATTTCTTAAGTGTAGGAGAAAAAACTGGTGAGAACTGTTCAAAAGAAAAAGCTAGGCAGTACATGGAAGAGACTGTTTTGAAAAAAATTTGAAAAGTTTCACCTAATAACCTCTTGTGAAATAAGTAAAATTATTAAATCTCTGAAAAATAAATGTTCTGTTGGAGTAGATGACATCTCCAATAAGATATTAAAACAATGTGGAGCAATTACAGCTGATGTTCTGAGTCACATATGTAATGCATCACTAACTGAAGGTATTGTCCCAGACAGGTTAAAATATGCCATTTTCAGGCCTCTACAAAAAGGGGGATACCACAGATGTCAATAATTATCGGCCAGTATGCATGCTTACAGTATTCTCAAAAATCTTCGAGAAAGTAATGTACTCAAGAGTGGTTAGCCAGATCATCAGTAATTGGATACTTAGTAAATCACAGTTCGAATTTCAAAAATGCTGTTCCACTGAGACAACAATATACCATTTCACTGTCCACATAATAGAGTCTTTAAATAGTAAAATGTCACCAGTAGGAATTTTCTGTGACTTGTCCAAAGCATTTGATTGTGTGAACCATGACATTATGTTGGAGAAATTACAATTCTATGGTATAAAAGGAATAGCATATGAGTGGTTTAAGTCATACCTACAAAACAGGAAGCAAAAAGTTTCCTTATATGGGTCAAGTGATTTAAATATGTTTGCCACTTCATCTGACTGGGGTGAAATTACATTAGGTGTTCCACAGGGTTCAATCATGGGTCCCCTTCTGTTCGTGATATATGTGAATGACCTCTCTTCCTATCTGAAACAGGAAGCTGAACTGACATTGTTTGCTGATGATACAAGGATCATTATTAATCCAGTAAGAGAAAGTCAAATTGAAAATGATACAAATAAGGTCTTTGGAAAAGTCATTAATTGGTTTTGCTGCAAATGGGCTTGCTCTAAACTTAAAAAAAAAAAAAAAAAAAAAAAAAAAAACCAGTACATCCAATTTTCTGCTGCAAAATGTACAATTCCTTCAATAAATATAACGTATCAACAGAAGTCAGTAGACAAGGTAGAACATACTAAGTTTTTGGGTGTACATATAGATGAGAATCTTAATTGGAAAATTCGTATTTTGGATCTCCTAAAGCGACTAAGTTCAGCAACTTTTGCGATCAGAATAATTGGCAATTTTGAGGATGTAGAAACTAGTAAGCTAGCATACTTTGCATACTTCCACTCTCTGACGTCATACAGAATAATATTCTGGGGCAACTCAACACTAAGCCAAAAGATATTCACTGCTAAAAAGAAAGTAGCTAGAATAATGTGTGGGGTTCATAGTCGCTCATCTTGTAGGCATCTGTTTAAAAGGTTAGGAATTCTTACAACCGCTTCATGGTACATTTACTCAATAATGAAATTTTTTCTCAACAACATGGACCAGTTTAAAATCAACAGTGACATTCATGATTATAATACCAGAAAAAAGAAAGACTCACACCATCCTTTGCTCAGCCTATCTTTGGCACAGAAAGGGGTAAAATATGCTGCTATAAAAATTTTCGACAAATTCCTGGATGAAATAAGATGTCTGACAGACAGCAGTAATAGTATCAAAAATAAATTGAAATCATATCTCCTTGACAACTCCTTCTATGCCATAGATGAATTCTTGAATAGGAATAAATCACTCTATGAATATAGTGTATGCATTTCGTGACATTTAAGGGAATGGGTTAAATAACAGAAATATTAATCTTTAACTCTGTATTGTAATATATATATATATATATATATATATATATATATATATATATATATATATATGAAATTTGTTTTATATGTGCATTTCTTGTGCACTTGACACGTTCCACATCATAACAGCTACCGTACCGTGCGATTGATCAATGGAAGACGCAAGGAACTAACTAACTTAACCGTCTTTTATATCATCACAACAGTTTCATGTCTACTGTACACCAATAAGGGGTACTAACCTCCTCGACATTCGCGCATCTGGAGAGGTCTTGTGCTCTTCGATGCGTGCGGGACAGCAGTTATACCCTGGGTTCGCACTGTTCCTTTACGAAATATGGAATTTAGCGGTCTACCTCTGGTCAGCTGCATGGAGTGTTGGTCAAAGACAGTGTGAGGAGGTCTTTCGGTCTCTAAATTTATCCCAAGAATGCGAGAATGCCCTGTGACTCCCATCCAGATAGAGAAAGATCGTAAGTTCGCACTATGATCGAAGAGGTAGAGATGTTTAGGTCGCTGTCTGGTATACTCTGGTGTGTATGTTCGAGAATTAACAATGAATAAACATACTGCACTGTCATTACTTACACTAAGTGATCAAAAGTATCCGGACATCCCCAAAACATACTTTTCTCATATTTGGTGCATTGTGCTGCCATCTACTGCCAGGTACTCGATAGCAACGACCTCAGTAGTCATTAGACATCCTGAGAGGGCAGAATGGGACACTCCGTGAGACTCACAGACTTCGAACGAGGTCGGGTGATTGGGTGTCACTTGTGTCATACGTCTGTACGCGAGATTTCCACACTCCTAAATATCCTTAGGTCCACTGTTCCCGACGTGATGGTGAAGTGGAAACGTGAAGGGACACCTACAGTACAAAAGTGTACAGGCCGAACTCATCTATTGACTGACAGAGACCGCCGACAGTTGCAGAAGGTTGTAATGTGTAATACGCAGAGATCTATCCAGGCCATCACACAGGAATTCCAAACTGCATCAGGATCCACTGTAAATACTATGACAGTTAGGTGGGAGGTTAGAAAACTTGGATTTCATGGTCGAGTGGCTGCTCATAAGCCACACATCACGCCGGTAAATTCCAAAATGTTCCCATTTCTACCGAGTGATCAACACACGCTCCTCACGCATCAACTCCGCTCGTTCTGCTTCCCCACAGGATGCAGAAGGTCTTAGATATGGTGCTATCCGACGTCCGTACAGGTCAGGCTTAAAGCTGGATTAAGCTGCAGGGAGGGCGGGACAGAGCAGTTACAAGATTCAGAGGGACTGTCTAAAACAACGCTGGAGTTCTTGGTGTATGAGATCCTTAGCAGATAGTTTCGAAAAAGGTGACTCATTTCGATGTACGAGAGTGGCATGAATATGATTCACCAGTGGCTGTAATAATTAAAAGACGTCTCTACTGTATCGAACGCTTATATGTGGTTGAATGGATACACTTGTTCCAAATTGAGGTCAGCATTTCTGACAGCATTTCTACCAGAAAGCGTAATACTATCAGCGACTCGTATGTGTGCGTGTGGACTCAAGACCATTTTTTATGCAAGGTGACGGTAACGTAGTCGCGAGGATCGTGTTTTTTTATAGCGCGTTCTTTAAACGAAATGTATGTTGTGGGCTGTAGAATCCCTCCGTGGTCAACTTCAAATGTCATTTCTCAATAGTGTTCTTCGAAAAGAACATCGTATTCCCCTCCCAGATTCCCATTTGACTTACCTGGTGAATACAATCCGACTACAGAAAAAAAAATAGTAGCCTTGCAAAGTGACACTCATGAGGAATTTAATTTCGAAATAATGAAGACGTTCTGCAGTGATTGGTAGTTTTCACATCAAAATAGTTGAAGTTTTTTCCCCGATTTTACGCAGGATGGGCATGTCTCTGCTGATCATCTGTGATCGGTGGCAGCACACTTCGCTGGACATCACACAATAATAAGATGCGACTGCAGTCGAACGTAAAAACTATTGCGATTTTGCTCTTAAAACTGAAAGGAAATGTACTTTCCCTATTTTCGTGGAAAGAGGACATTTATTACCGTCGCGAATGCGTTGTCCCTTTTTAATAATTGCTTTATTGTAGGAGTCGAGTTGATGTTAAATAGATGGGCAGGGTTATGCTACTTAATTTCCCTTTTGTGCTGTCTAGGACTGTCGCCTTAAGGCGGTGATCAGATGGTGGAAAGCTGAGTGCAGCCAGTGATCGCAGAGGGTGGCAGCAAAGGCCAGACAGCTGCCTGCCTGTGCTGCGAGACGGTCGGTGGTGGAGCAGCTGGCTGTTTGAAGGGACAAGTGTTCCCAAACTGTAGGTGGTTGGAGGGGGGGGGGGGGGGGTGGAGGGAGGGAGGAAGGCGGCCTCGATTTTTGGCAGTTTGTGCGCGTCTATCTAGGAGAATGCATATTCAACTACCGCCTCCTCTGCAGCCTTTTAGGACGACGATTTTCGCCAGTACATGTGCTGCATTATGACCCGTTCATTACGAGTGCTAGTTTTTTCACGAAAATTTCGAAGTGTAATTAGAAGTGTGACGCATTTTGAATAGGCATCTGTAGCGAATTTGGACGTCAAACAGCAATAGATACTGTATGCTTACAGGTAATACACTTTTTTAACTCCTCTCTGTCCAACACCAGCATCTCATCATTTGGACACATTTCCCACCGAAAAGAATAAAGATAGTACCTTACACGTCAGCCTTTTTCCCGCCAGGTTGTAAGTGTAGGGTAGAGTTTGAGTGTGTCTGTCGCTAATTTCGAGTGGCATTGCGAAATTTTTTCTCAGCAGGATAACAGCAGTTGTACTGTATCGCCGGTTTTTGTGGTATATTGCGCTTTTGCACAGTTCTTGTGCAGCTCTATGCATATAGTTGTGTAATTAGGCCCTATCTTTGTGATTAATTACGTAATTAGGATCGATATTTGCGTCACAATCGAGTGGTATTTACGAAATTTTTTTGTCAGCACCAGTTGTATGGTATCGTCAGTTTTTGAACTGTATTAAGATTTTATGCCGTCCTTGTGTAGCACTATGGATATGGTTCAAATGGCTCTGAGCACTATGGGACTTAACATTGAGGTCATCAGTCCCCTAGAACTTAGAACTACTTAAACGTAACTAACCTATGGACATCACACACATCCATGCCCGAGGCAGGATTCGAACCTGCGACCGTCGCGGTCTCGCGGTTCCAGACTGAAGCGCCTAGAACCTCTCGGCCACACCGGCTGGCACTATGGATATGATTGTGTAATTGGGACAAATCTTTGTGATTAATTAAGTAATAAGGATCAAAGTTTGCGTCAGTTTCCCTACCAAAATAAATAAAGTATACTAACCTAAACTTCGTCTCCCGCATCTGGACAGTTTCCATGTGTTGGGGGTGCACTTGGGCTTTCCATCCAGAAGCACCAGGGTTCGAGTCCCAGAAAGGACACCACCATTTTTAATTTCCCGTCAGTTCGAAGCGCCTCTGTTGACTTAATTGTGTTAGGGGGTACACTTGGGCTTTCCCCCCAGGAGGACCAGGTTTCGAGTCCCCGGTGGGGGTGGGGTGGGATGTCAGCACAGCCCTGGGACAAAGAAATTCCCGCCAAAATTCGAAATTCCCACCAAAATTCGAAATTCCTGCCAAAATTCTTATTTCCCAGTAATAGGTAGGTTGGCAGGAGGGGGCTGAGGGAGGGGTAGGAGTGTCTGGGGCACGCATGCAGCTGAGAAAACATGTAACGTCACGTGTGGGTGGGAGTGGGCGTGGTCAGGCGTGGTGCTGGGAGGAGTCAGGGATAATTAATTGATCAATTTAATTAATTTCATATCAGTCTGATATGAAAATTGCGCTGACAGCCCCACTACACTACAATTATCTATGACCCGTGATGCACCACATTTGTCTCGGCACTTGTTTTGGATGGCGCTATTTTGCCATGCACGCCATATTTTAACCACGCCGGGAAGTGAACAGTTCATAAACTTGGTCGTTTTGGAAATGCTTCCACCCTTGTCCCGAAAGCCAATGATCACGACCTTTTAGAAGTCAGATAAATTGCCTCATGTCTGCGTTACGACAACGACTTACTGTTTTAATGTTCCCGCTACTCGCATTATATACCCTCCACTGCTAGTGATGCCACCTGCAGTCGTCGAACATAGGCGATGGTCACATCAATACGACTGGACAGTGTAATATCTGACTGGGAGTCAGTGACAGAATGACACATGCACCTATTACTCATAAAATAACAATTCTCACTAACACCTTATAAAACTCATAACCATCAGATGATTTATATTCTCGGAATAACAGAGAAGGAACGATAACAATATGATACTAGAAGAAAGTTTGTCGGATTATAAAGGACGTAAGGCAGGGATGGAGACATTCACGTCTTCTGTTCAACCAGTATATCGGAGATGCACTGAAGGAAATAAAAGAAATGTTCAGGTTTGGGATTCAAATTCAGAATGAAAGGATACAAATGATAAGATTTGCTCATTACATTACTATTAGCCTTCAAAGGAAGGACTAACTGAGCACAGTATAGGGACTGAGAGTAAACTAAAGACAGACGAATATATTGAGTAACATCAGGAGTGAAATCAGCGTCAAAGCACGCAGTATATGAAGAATTCTTCTAGCTTGGAAGCAAAAGAATGCGTGATGTACGTAAGCAAGAAGAACATAGTACATCGACTAGCATAGGCATAGAGATCAGGCCTCACCGAAGATCAAAGAGACGCGAAAGAATTTTTTGATAATTTAAGTCTGGAGCGCACCACTGGATGGAAGTGAATCACAGACAGTCGGAAAACCGGAAAAGTAGATAACTGAAATGTCTGAGATGTGGTGCTGTAGAAGAATGTAGGAAATTAAATGCAGCGAAAGAAATCAGGAGGTTCTCTGCAGACCTGGCGATAAATATAGTATATGAAATACACTAAGTAGAAGAGGGAAGAGGGTGGGAGGGTGTCCGATAAGACGTGGTGAATAACTACGTGGCCCAGAGGTAGTCGTAGAGGCTAAAAATTTTAGGGGAAGAGAGAGTTTGGAGTACCATGCAGTTGTAATTAAAGTACAACTACTTAGAGAGGTCCAATATGAGCTGTAATTATCGTATAGCAGCGGGAATTGGTAGATATCCAGTGCGTTGATGTGGAACCGAATTACGCTGGAAAAACATTAGTTCCAGTTTTGACCAGAGGTGCAAATTTGGTACTGTGAACGGAAGAATGACGTATAGAAATGTTTCCACACGTAATGTATCGGGAACGGAGCGTAGTTAGAAAAGTCAAACAAGTGAGAACAGCGTAATGTTGATTTCATCATTAACCGCCGCTTACACAATATGTTCAGTATGAGCACCGGAGACGACAACGGGATGCTGTATAGCGCCTGGTGATCAAAATTAGAAGTAATTTCTTTCCAGCGTAAATCTGTTCCACATTAACGTATTAGCGTACCTACAAAATTTTGCCGCCATTCTATAGCTACCGCCCACAATGTACCTCCGTCAGCCGCAGCGCTTTAATTATAACCACCCAGTATATACATCAAAGAATTGACGTTGGTGTGTTTCTCTGAAGAGACTGGCATAATGGAGGAAATTCACCTCCGCAGTTAAGTGATCAGCGTGGCTGACCGCTACGCTGAGAAACCAGGTTCAGTACCCGGAACTGCCAGGAATTTTTTCTTGGTGCCAGGAGTGTTCGTGATGACAACTAAAGAGCTACATGATCGAGAAGTAGCGGCTAAGACCTGCGGAACTGACAACGGTAGGGAGAGCTGTATGCAATGGACCTGCATACTACGCCCGAATGACATTGGCAGAAGATGACACGGTAGCTGGTCGTAAATCAATGGACTGTATGTGGAGCTGGAGGAAATCGTGGCGAACCGCATCAAATCAGGAGACCGATGCAATTTAAAGGACAGTAAATTCCACGTTAAATAAAAGTTGTATGTTTCATGTATGTTCCATATTATGTTGTATTTACGCAGCTGGACATAGATTTTACAGCATCGCTGCTTAAATTTCAGTGAGTTGCTTCGGATTTGACTTATTGTGCTTTCCCAAAATGTTGAATATCGCTATCTTTCTTTTAATTGGGCCTGGACTGTCATCTTCACTATCGGCATCCAGCTTAACTGGTGCTCTGCTTGCAGTGATCTCAACATCAACGCCACTTTGAATTTTCTTTCCTTCATACTGGTCAGAATTCCAGAACATCATCTTGAACATTGTGCGCCCATAAATGGAACGCTAAAACTCTCCACTCTCTGTGAGAAATAAGCTGCTTAAGGAGACCCGCGGAAAGTAATTATGTCGCTCCAACTTCATAATATCCTTTAAATTAAAGAAAAAATAAACAGTTGCATTGACAAAAGAGTGAGTTCCTTAAGAGACTATAGAAAACAGTTCCATTATTTGTCAGAAAAATAATCTAGGTACTAGAGATTCTAACCGTATTATTATTATTATTATTATTTACTGAGTTTATGATTTAGTGCTGCTAATGACAATGATTTAAAGATCAAATTATCATTAAGTACCAGTTTAAAGAATCGATCTCCCATGTATAAAACTCTGCAAACTTCTGATTGCCTTACAAATGAGTTCATGTGTTAAGTATTTCCGGTAAGCATATAAGAGAGACAAATTTTACAGTAGATTGGAAATTACGTTTAAAGTTTGTTAGAAGTCGCTAAGTGCTCTTATTACCAAAAACTGGATCATTAAATCTGGGTAAATTGTGCTCCATTTTAAGTAAATGCAAGGTTTTCAAGCATCTCAATGTTTATGACGTCATATATCCTGAACTATGTGTCGTACAATCACATAATTTTGCAGGTACATTTAGTGGTGTATGTGGTTATTGTCTGCAAAATGTGTTGCAAATACTATTAGTAGTAGGGAAGTAATAAATTAAAAAATCATGCCAAATGCTGAAATTTTACTGCATGAAGAGTGAAAATGTAGCAAGCTACACTACTGGCCATTAAAATTGCTACACCAAGAAGAAATGCAGATGATAAACGGATATTCATTGGACAAATATATCATACTAGAACTGACATGTGATTACATTTTCACGCAATTTGGGTGCATAGATCCTGAGAAATGAGTACCCTGAACAACCACCTCTGGCCGTAATACCGGCCTTGATTCGCGTGGGCATTGAGTCAAACAGAGCTTGGATGGCGTGTACAGGTACAGCTGCCCATGCAGCTTCAACACGATACCACAGTTCACCAAGAGTAGTGACTGGCGTTGTGTGACGAGCCAGTTGCTCGGCCACCAGTGACCAGACGTTTTCAATTGGTGAGAGATCTGGAGAATGTGCTGGCAAGGGCAACAGTCGAACATTTTCAGTATCCAGAAAGGCCCGTACAGGACCTGTAACATGCGGTCGTGCATTATCCTGCTGAAATGTAGGGTTTCGCAGGGATCGAATGAAGGGTAGAGCCACGGGTATAACACATCTGAAATGTAACGTCCACTGTTCAAAGTGCCGTCAATGCGAACAAGAGGTGACCGAGACGTGTAACCAATGGCACCCCATACAATCACGCCGGGTGATACGCCAGTATGGCGATGACGAGTACGCGCTTCCAACGTGCGTTCACCGCGATGTCGCCAAACACGGATGCGGCCATCACGATGCTGTAAACAGAACCTGGATTCATCCTAAAAAACGACGTTTTGCCATTCGTGCAGCCAGGTTCGTCGCTGAGTACACCAGCGCAGGCGCTCCTGTCTGTGGTGCAGCGTCAAGGGCAACCGCAGCCATGGTCTCCGAGCTTATACTCCGTGCTGCTGCAAACGTCGTCGAACTGTTCGTGCAGATGGTTGTTGTCTTGCAAACGTCCCTATCTGTTGACTCAGGGATCGAGACGTGGCTGCACGATCCGTTACAGCCATGCGGATAAGATGTCTGTCATCTCGACTGCTAGTGATACGAGGCCGTAGGGATCCAGCACGGCGTTCCGTATTACCCCCCTAAACCCACCGATTCCATATTCTGCTAATAGTCATTGGATCTCGACCAACGCGAGCAGCAATGTCGCGATACGGTAAACCGCAATCGCGATAGGCTACAATTCGACATTTATCAAAGTCGGAAACGTGATGGTATGCATTTCTCCTGCTTACACGAGGTATCACAACAACGTCTGACCAGGCAACGCTGGCCAACTGCTGTTTGTGTATGAGAAATCGGCTGGAAACTTTCCTCATGTCAGCATGTTGTAGGTGTCGCCACTGGTGCCAACCTTGTGTGAATGCTCTGAAAAGCTAATCATTTGCATATCACAGCATCTTCTTCCTGTCAGTTAAATTTCGCGTCTGTAGCACGTCATCTTCGTGGCGTAGCAATTATAAAGGCCAGTAGTGTATAAACTTTTTTCCTTTCATCATTTTGTGGTGGGTGTTACCGAGAAAATGTTTAGTAAATATTTAAAATTATGTGTAAAGTTTGAAACATACCGTTTCGGTGCTAAAGCCGTTTGAAAACATGTTTGCTAGGTAGGTCTGCAACAGGGTAGTCAAAGTGGAAGGAGGGAGAGGGGTGGTAGTGGTGGTGGTTGCGTTGGATCGGCAGGCGTTATTTGACGTCTATCCTACCTCTCTGGCTTGGTTCTAGCCTCATCCACGTGTCTGTGACAGCCAGAGCAACATGGTTGGCAACTCGTTTGCAAAATACAACGAAATGATTCTTCTGAGTGGCGAATCGCATGCTAAAAGAACAGCTGCTCGTCACCTTCATCAAGATCGTTCTCCACAACCCCCGACCCCATTGCATACTCTTCGCCACATTTACGCAAAGGCTTTGAGAAAGGATACCTTCACCGTCAGCAGGAGCGACTGTGGTGCTCCAAGGAGACGTCGCACATCCGAATTGGCAGAGACCCTACTGCATCATGTCGAGAGAATCCGTCAACGAGAACACGAACAATTTCTTTGGCTATTGATGAGTGGAAATCTGAAACAAGTGATGTGCTGGGTCAACCCTAATCAATTACTTGTGAAAGTGATCGCGTTACCAACATTTTTTCAAATGCCTTGTGCGTTTCAAGACATGGGTTACAATTCAAAATATAATCAACTGACTCCCCTCTACAAGTTCTAGAAATTTCTAACAGGAATTTTCGAACACCCTGTATATACATTTTCTATCTATGTATAAAACTTGACTTAATGTGTTACACCATTGACGTAAGATTACACGTCTTAAGGAGTAAATTATCACGACATTTTATATTTTTAAATCCGGTGAATAATTACATGTAATATTGAAAATGAAATTTTTGTTGCTCCGGGAACCCGTTAAATAGGCAACCTGCATGATGGTGTACCGGTTAGTCGCTTCGTAATATCGATGTTCACTGTTGATTTCGGCGAACTATTGTATACCTGGTTAGCACTACAGCCATCTCCAGTTGCCAAGAAAGCGAAGGATGCTGTCTCATCTCCTGTAGGCAGTTCGCACTTTGTTTTGCGAGAAGCCCAGTATCCGATGTCACCACTGAAAATGAGACGAAGTTCGTAAGTTTTTATGTCCCTATGTGTTTATTTCAGCTTCGAAATCCGTGCATTTAGTCATCTTCTCACTGCGTAATAGTTTTGTATGTGTGCAATGAGTATGAGGAAGATGATCTGCTCAGGTTTGTCGATGCGGGACCGAGGGGCGAGGAGGTCGTGAAATAGCAAGGTGCCTGGGTAACTTTAACCAGGACATTAGCACAAAGTTATCATTTAACTAAATAAATATAAAGTTCTTTTACGAACATACCTCCACAATTCATCATAAAAGCATTTACTTAATACAACAGTAAGAAGTAATATACATGAAATTAATAACAAGTAGAGCCTTCAAGGGCTGTTCGGACATTCTTTGTTTCGTTTTTGTAGAAGTTCCAGTTAGCTGAACTGGTTAACAACATTTACCTGAAATATCTGGGAGACTATTAAACAATAAAAACGATAAAAAACTTTATATAGCTGTATTAATTAATCACTCGTCTTTAAAAACAATAAATGAAGAATAACTTTGGTTCACTGGCATTGGCATAACCAGCCGAATGTCGCCTGGGAATGGTAACAATAAATAAAGGATAACAACTAACTGATTACAGTAACATATAGAAGGCAACAGAATTAAAAACAGCATTTACGCCGTTAAAAGCATCGATTTAAACACAAATCAAATCTGGCGACTAAAAGCAATGAAGATGCATACACATTCTTTGCTAAAACTTAAAAACAATTAAAATAACAGCAGAACACAAGTAAAGTTAGTTATTGTTTAGTGCTGTTATCTATATTCTGCTTTTGCATTCCCAAAATCAACAGAGCTTATGAAGAATAAAATGTGGTTATATTACATCGAGCCGGCCGGTGTGGCCGTGCGGTTCTAGGCGCTGCAGACTGGAACCGCGTGACCGCTACGGTCGCAGGTTCGAATCCTGCCTCGGGCATAGATGTGTGTGATGTCCTTAGGTTAGTTAGGTTTAAGTAGTTCTAAGTTCTAGGGGACTGATGACCGCAGATGTTAAGTCCCATAGTGCTCAGAGCCATTTGAACCATTTTTATTTTACATCGGTTCCGCGGCCGAGATAATAATAAAAAAGAAACACAATATTCAACCGTTACTTTGCAACTCAGATTCTGTGGGTGTTATGATTCAGAACGGACGACACTGGTGAATACAGAGACAAGATGTTTATCATGGCTGGCAGCAATAACTTGAAGTTCAATGCCAATCTCCGGTGGGCTTCGAAAGGATGTTGTTTAATATAAGACTCTCACCAAAACAATTTTCCTCTGTGACCGTCCTGGCATAACGATACCGTAATTGTGGGTGGCGTGTGCCAATGTTCATGCACTCGGCCTCACTTCCTTCTTAAGGCTCTTCTCGAAGTTAACTACTAGGCCCGAAGTGCAGGAAGCACAGCAGAAACAAGGCCAGAGGTAAAAGCCTCCCTCTCGGCCGAAACAGTGAGCGATATGACAAAGTAGAGCACAAAGATAGTCTGTCCGCAATTGCTCAAACACACGACTGTCACAGCGAGTCCGACCTCTCCGCTTAAGGTGGCATCCTCTGGGCAAGGAAGTTCTCCAGTGTCTAGCAAGGATACAGACACACACATATTATCGATCCCGCGCACTCGCTCCATTCATTTGTCCATCTTAACACAGGTCAGTTGTATGAGATTGTATTGTCACTTTTTTTGCCGCAGTTCCAGTAATTTTTTTTTATTTTCTAAAGGAGTGAGAGAAAGCCGTCTCCTCTACGGAGGAAAAGTTTTAGATTTACTAACACTGCTGCCCTAAGTTCTGGAACACTGGAGATGTCGGCGGAAAAAATGCTAATCGCCAATACAGCAACGGTGTATTTGATCACGGTACTTGTTGTTCAGATGGTTCAAATGGCTCTAAGCACTATGGGACTCAACATCTGAGGTCATCAGTCCCCTAGACTTAGAACTACTTAAACCTAACTAACCTAAGGACATCACACACATGTATGCCCGAGGCAGGATTCGAACCTGCGACGGGAGCAGCCGCGTGGTTCCGGACTGAAGCGCCTAGAACAGCTCGGCCACGGCGGCCGGCGCAGGTACCTGTTATGTTTTTGAAGACACCACAAGCTGGTAACAAGTAGTTCCATCTGTACCGCAACAGCAAGTTATCTGCTCTATACATTGATTTGTCTTGTATCTTCGAATTTAACCATCACGTAACATGTAATAACTCAACATCAGGCTGTCGTGGATTAGCAGTTTCTTCCGCCGTCCTCTTCAACTACTGTGTTGACCTCATTACGTTTCTTTTCGAGATGTTTTATAACTATCAGAATTTTACATCGAAGCGTAATGTGTGATAGGTTTCTTACTGATATCTATGCTCACTTGTTCGTTCATGATATGCTTACAGCAGTTTCTTGTCGCAGTTACCTGATACTGCATCGCAGTCAGAAATCCCTCACTTTTAAATGAAAATATACGTACGTCAATCAGTTGTTCGTGCTGCCAAAAGGACATGATTTTTGTTGAGGAGACTGAAATATTTGAGTACAATTCTTCTGTAAGTATCATCTCGGTTTCAGTTATTTCTGACACATTTCTTGCGACTAGTCCAGATGCTTCTGTCAGATTAAGCAGAGTATTTTGGATTTGCAGTTATCATATTGCTTTACGGAGTGATGAAGTGCAGTTATGAAAATAATGCTTCAGGTTAGAAAGTTGGTTTTCCTGCAGCTATTCAGTAATACACTATGTGATCAATCATCGCAATACGTACATCCTTAGCAAATCTCAGATGTGATCTCATTATTCTACAGTACGTGAATATAGCGCTTGCTTGATATCTTGTTCATCCCAAAGCTTCTCTTGATCTACAGTCTACCCTCCATCAGTACTAATTTGTATTCTAAGATTATATCTGCTCCCGCGTTCACTGTAGAATCCAATGTCCGATTGTGGAATCTCTGTGCATCTCCAGGTATTTTCCATGTATACCTTCTACTCTTGTAATGTTTGAACTCAGTATTCGCTAATGGCTATGAGCACTATGGGACTTAACATCTGAGGTCATCAGTAACCTAGAACTTAGAACTACTTAAACCTAACTAACCTAAGGACATCACACACATCCATGACCAAGGCAGAATTCTAACCTGTGACCGTAGCGGTCACGCGGTTCCAGACTGAAGCGCCTAGAACCACTCGGCCAATCAGTATTCGCTATTAACTACTGAAATTTATTGCAGATCTCCATTAGGCTTTCTACTCTTTCATTCTTACTGCCATGCTCATATTCTTCCAGAACGCATTCTTCTATTTTTTTTCCCCTACAAATGAGCCTCAGTTCCCTATGATTATTAGATTTTCACCTCCGTTTACATACTGAATGACCTGCTGAATTTCCTCATACAATTTCTCTATATCTTCATCAACTGCTGGTGATGTCTGCATGTATACCTGAAATATCGTTGTCGGCGCTTGTTTGCTGTCGAAACTGATGAGGACAACCCTATCACTAAATTATTTACAGACGCTCATTGTCCTACTTCCATATTCATATCTAATCCTGCTTCCATTATAGAATTTTCTGCTACTGTTGATATTAGTCTACATTCGTCTTGTTAAAAACCTTTATCTTCTTTCCATTTCACATTACTGATCCCTACTATATCTAGATTGTTCCTTTGCGTTCACCTTTTCACGTTTTCTTTTCCTAGCTTTCCTACTCTGTTCAAACTTCTCATATTCCGTACTTGGGTCCGTAGTGTGTTATCTCTCCTTTATTACTCCATGAGTTTGTCACGGTCACCTTCCCCTTGGCAGTCCCCTCTCGGAGATCCGTATGGCGGACTAATCCGGCATCTTTTTCCAATGGCGAGATAATCATTTTCAACTACAGGTCACATGTCCTGTCGATACACATTACGCAGTGCTTTCTCTTGTGTCCTGCATCTTCATGCCGTCGATCATCGCTGATTCTTCTACCGGGAACAGTTTCCCGCCCTAAGGGCAAGAGAGTATCCTGGACAAGTGTCCGCTCCTCCGCCGTCTTTGACGAGACCGTTGGCAGGACGAGGATGACACCTTATGCTGGAAGTCTTCCGCCACCATTGCTGATAGTTTTTATTCAAAATTTAAACTGGGGCTGGGTTCGAATCCGGGAGATTAAACATTCTGATTACCACTCAAAGAGGCCACCCGTAGATCACTGGTTCATAATCGAAACACTGTTGGGGTAAGTTCCCTCTGCAGTCAGTAGAAGGTTGCAGTAGAATTTGTGAAACACCCTGTACAGTGGAGGTGGTTTAACGTCGTCTACCGTCCGCCCCGATAGCTGAGTGGTCAGCGTGGCAGATTGCCGTCCTACTGGCTCGGGTTCGATTCCTGGCTGGGTCGGGGATTTTCTCTGCTCAGGGACTGGGTGTTGTGTTATCTTCATCATCATTTCATCCCCATCCAGCGCGCAGGTCGCCCAATGTAGCGTCGAATGTAAGAAGACCTGCACCAAGGCGGCCGGACCTGCCCCACAAGGGGCCTCCCGGCCAATAACGCCAAACGCTCAACCATTTCCAACGTCGTCTGCTATCGAACTCTTAGGAAGTGTCAGCTGTGTAATTATGTCGTATGAATGAGTTGTGTCTGTACACTGTATCGTTCCTAAGAAAAAAAAAAAAAAAAAAAAAAAAAGAAGCACACGGTGAAACTCGGTACCGTCACACACCCTACTCATGTACAATAGGACGATCTTCAGTAACAGTGCCACATGTCCTCATTTTTTGACGTCACGACGCCACCAGCTAGCCGGTGTAGCAGTGAAATACCTTCCATCACTAGAAATGTAACTTGTTACCTCCGAGTCGGGCGCCTCGCTCAGCCGTGCGGTTCTGACTTCAGTCATAGAGGCAGGTATCCATCCCGTTATCGTGCGTATTCACCTTGTGGGATGTTAATGATGTTCGCCACGTATCTACACGATATTACACACCCTAGGAAACGAAGTCCACCACGTACAATTCTACACTTTCTATTCACAATGATGAATTATGGCGATACCTGGGGATACCGAACTTCTAGTATTCCTGCTCTCACACACGGCGACGGCAGCGTGCGTCGCCACGTGGGTCTCCACAGACCTTAATGGAAGCCCCATCGTGATTTCACCTCTAATGTGCGCGATCGTTACCTGTAACGACCTTTATTTCTAATAAGCTTTTGTAAAATATATTACGTATGAAAAAGATTGTTGTCACGCCTCATTAACATTATAGGTATCATAAATCACTTTGTGCCGTTAATTACAGTTCGGAATTTTGCATTATGGTGCTTTCGACACTAATTACCTCTCGTCGCAGTATATGATACTCTTTTAGGAGTCAAGTCAGATACCGCAAAAACACTGAGGAATCTTGATTTCTTGACAGTTAGGCAAAGCAAAAATTTATTTCCTCTTCTTGTCAGCACAGTTACTATATTAGCCTGGCAAATCACAGGATGAACAACGAAGGTCCAGTGAAGATAGTGCGGCTGTTGCTCTACCTTACTACTAACATAAATTTTATGTATGCTATCTCTGAACACCTACTGAATTTTTTTTTCTATGAATGTATTTGTGTTGACACTTAATTAACCAGAACTAATTAAACGTTAAATCCGGAGTTACTAGAATTTCATGCCTCTGTTTTCTTTTTCGTGTCGCGGTGGTAGATTAATTTCACTTCACAGAAGCGGAGATGTCCACTGCGGAGCCAAAATCGCTCCGATTAAACTGAATCAGTCAAAAGGCCGACGTAGTTTCCAGCACCCATTAGAATACTAAGATTTATCTACTTTTTATTGACGATAAAGTTGAAGTTAAATGGTTAAATTGACACCTTTCCCAGCGTGACAAGAAGCGATAAGATAGAGAATAGCGCTACACATATTTCTCTCGTACTTATTGATATGATCGTGAAACATTACTTCGAAATGTGCTGCATGTTCCCCGCAGTTGATGGTGGGCAGAATCGTTCCTCATCTACTCCCAGGTGTGTTCCACGAGTGCCCTTTCTGCCCTCTTTGCATTGCAAAGTACTGTGATACCATTAGAATGCACCCAAATGAACCAATGCTGTGTGAGGTATTCAGACATATTGCTGGCCAACCTTTCTGAAGTTAAACGAGAATGAAAGGAAATTTTCTTTCTGTTAACCAGATTACTAATAGAAGACGAGGTACTGGCAGAATTGAAGCTGTGAGGAGGGCTCGAGAGTTGGTAGAGCACTTGCCCGCGAAAGGCAAAGGTCCCGAGTTCGAGTCTCGGTCCGGCACACAGTTTCAATCTCCCAGTAAGTTTCAGATTACTAATAAGTTTTCCTTTGTTGTAGTTAGGAACCGATGAAAGGCTTAAGTTTGTCAACCTGGTACTGTAGGCCGTAGACGGTTAAAATAAAGCGATTTAATGATATTCATCACATACATCAATCTGCGATTTTGATCCTTTCTGTCATTTCAAAGATAGAAACTAAGGATGAGATCTCACGTTAGATATTTTGTACTTGAAACAGAATGATATACGAGTACTAAGAAAAAGTTTTCTGGTCTGATGATTTCTGCTCAGAAACTTTCGCCACAATAAAAAGATGCACTTAGTATCTGTCAGGGTGTCTTCCAACACGAATTTTATAAAATACGTTACATCTGTGGTTACAACAAACAGAAAGTGTTAAATAACTTCCTCGCTTTTACAGTGTCATAAACATTTGACGAACGGATGAGGAAAGATGAATAACACGAGCCACATAAAAAAAGAAACGTTTTGAGGATTGTGAACCAAGAAGGAAATGTATAGGAATCTGTTTTTGAGAAATTACTTAACGTGATTCTCTCTAAAACTTCCTGAAATTGTGAATTTCCTTATCAAATAAGCATTTGTATGCTGTGCCCCTATATTGGCATTTCATAACGTGCATAGCTAAGAAAAAAATGTTGTGCTTTTTTAAATTGAAAATTCCATCATTACGGTTCGTAGCACGAGTTGTACATACACTCCTGGAAATTGAAATAAGAACACCGTGAATTCATTGTCCCAGGAAGGGGAAACTTTATTGACACATTCCTGGGGTCAGATACATCACATGATCACACTGACAGAACCACAGGCACATAGACACAGGCAACAGAGCATGCACGCTGTCGGCACTAGTACAGTGTATATCCACCTTTCGCAGCAATGCAGGCTGCTATTCTCCCATGGAGACGATCGTAGAGATGCTGGATGTAGTCCTGTGGAACGGCTTGCCATGCCATTTCCACCTGGCGCCTCAGTTGGACCAGCGTTTGTGCTGGACGTGCAGACCGCGTGAGACGACGCTTCATCCAGTCCCAAACATGCTCAATGGGGGACAGATCCGGAGATCTTGCTGGCCAGGGTAGTTGACTTACACCTTCTAGAGCACGTTGGGTGGCACGGGATACATGCGGACGTGCATTGTCCTGTTGGAACAGCAAGTTCCCTTGCCGGTCTAGGAATGGTAGAACGATGGGTTCGATGACGGTTTGGATGTACCGTGCACTATTCAGTGTCCCCTCGACAATCACCAGTGGTGTACGACCAGTGTAGGAGATCGCTCCCCACACCATGATGCCGGGTGTTGGCCCTGTGTGCCTCGGTCGTATGCAGTCCTGATTGTGGCGCTCGCCTGCACGGGGCCAAACACGCATACGTCCATCATTGGCACCATGGCAGAAGCGACTCTCATCGCTGAAGACGACACGTCTCCATTCGTCCCTCCATTCACGCCTGTCGCGACACCACTGGAGGCGGGCTGCACGATGTTGGGGCGTGAGCGGAAGACGGCCTAACGGTGTCCGGGACCGTAGCCCAGCTTCATGGAGACGGTTGCGAATGGTCCTCGCCGATACCCCAGGAGCAACAGTGTCCCTAATTTGCTGGGAAGTGGCGGTGCGGTCCCCTACGACACTGCGTAGGATCCTACGGTCTTGGCGTGCATCCGTGCGTCGCTGCGGTCCGGTCCCAGGTCGACGGGCACGTGCACCTTCCGCCGACCACTGGCGACAACATCGATGTACTGTGGAGACCTCACGCCCCACGTGTTGAGCAATTCGGCGGTACGTCCACCCGGCCTCCCGCATGCCCACTATACGCCCTCGCTCAAAGTCCGTCAACTGCACATACGGTTCACGTCCACGCTGTCGCGGCATGCTACCAGTGTTAAAGACTGCGATGGAGCTCCGTATGCCACGGCAAACTGGCTGACACTGACGGCGGCGGTGCACAAATGCTGCGCAGCTAGCGCCATTCGACGGCCAACACCGCGGTTCCTGGTGTGTCCGCTGTGCCGTGCGTGTGATCATTGCTTGTACAGCCCTCTCGCAGTGTCCGGAGCAAGTATGGTGGGTCTGACACACCGGTGTCAATGTGTTCTTTTTTCCATTTCCTGGAGTGTATTTTACTTACTTCGTGTTTCTTGCGGACACCGTCCAATGAAGTTACAAGTACCTCAAAATATCGTGTCAGACCTGCTTTTGCCCGGTGTAGTGCACCAACTCGACCTGGCAGGGAGTCAACAAGTCGTTGGAAGTCCTCTGCAGAAATACTGAGCCATGCTGGCTTTATTGCTGCCCGTAATAGCGCAAGTGTTGGCGGTGCAGGATTTTGTTCATGAAATTACCTCACAATTATGTCCCATAAATGTCCTATGGGGTTAATTTTTGGGGATCTAGGTGGCCAAACTATTCACTCCAATCGCCAAGAATGTTCTCAAAACGAATCACGAACAACTGCGGCTCTGTGACATACCGCGTTCTCATCCATAAATATTCCATCGTTGTTTGGGAACATTAAGTCCATGAATGACTGCAAATGGTTTCCAAGTAGCCGAACATATTTCCATTCAATGATTGGTTCAGTGCCATGTAAACACACCCCACACCATTACCAGCATGCACAGTGGCTTGTTGACAACTTGGGTCCATAGCTTCATGGGGTCTGCGCCACTCTCGAACCATACCATCATTTCTTACTAGTGGTGGGCAGGAAATCGCGTATCTGTTATAAATCACAGTGACTGAGAAGTCGCAGATATCACAATAACAACTTTACAGGACCTAACTGCGATTTCAGTCACAGTTAGCAGTTGCAAGTAGTATTTCACATTCAAAGGCGTGAGCCATCTATTGGTCGAATTTAGCACTGCTTTCTGCGATTTCAGTGACAAGTCGCAACTAAGAGTCGCAAGTAGCAACTAAAAAGCGCGGTTAACAGTGGCATCTGTTGGCCAAAGTTTGTACTACCCTCGTCTCTGCGATTCGCAGTCGAGTCCAACTGCGATTTCCGTGACAAGTCGCCACTAAGAGTCGCAAGTAGCAACTAAAAAGCGCAGTTAGCAGTGCCATCTGTTGGCCAAAGTTCGTACTACGTCCATCTCTGCGGTACGCTATCTAGTCCAACTGCGATTTCCGTGACAAGTCGCAACTAAGAGTCGCAAGTAGCAACTAAAAAGCGCAGTTAACAGTGCCATCTGTTGAGCAAAGTTCATACTATGCTATTCGCTACCGAGAAACTGCGATTTCTGTGACAAATCGCAACTAAGAGTCGCAAGTAGCAACTAAAAAGCGCAGTTAACATTCTTTTCCTAGTGCCATCTGTTGACCGACGTACGTACTTCGTTATGAGAGCCTTGTGCCTCACGAAATCGGTGTGTGCGTATGAAGGACTTATTTCATTAGTGGTACAAGTCCATTTTTGTTCATTTTGAGATACAGAGTCGTAAAGTTAAATGAGCGCTGAAAAATCTGCAGTTGAGATACCAGAAATATTCAAGCATATGGCTTCTTGCTAGAGATGAACCTTTATTTATGTTTGTTTGGATCATTAATTTCAGAAGCATTATAGACAGAAAAGTGGAGGTAATGGACTTGTACGACTATTGAAATAAGCCGTTCACATTATATGACGACATGCACATTCAGCATCAGTTATGGTTGGTCAAACACAGCTGTGACTCTGAAAGTATTATATTATATTAATAAGAAGCAACATTGCCTTTTTCTCCTGAAAATATCAAGTAACAAATGTGTTTGATTCTGCTTCCAATATGACAGTTTTGCTTAATACTCCACATGCCTACAGGACTTTGCAATGTTAACACAGAGGAACTCAGACATCTGTATAAGTGTAGTGAAATGAAAACAGTATTATTGGTCATATGAATGCCCCACTTTTGTTCCGACACAGTTCAAGACTCGGGATAAAAGTTTTACCCCTGGTGTTCTACATGGCAACTTCACACACAAGAACTTTTTGCCAACACTACCACCACCTACATAAGTAAGCTTTTCCTGTGTTACTTTCAAGTAATGCACTTAAGCTATTCCTGATTTAAATGCTACAGTCTGGAACCGCGCGACTGCTGCAGTCGCAGGTTCGAATCCTGCCTCGGGCATGGATGTGTGTGATATCCTTAGGTTAGTTAGGTTTAAGTAGTTCTAAGTTCTAGGGGACTGATGACCTTAGAAGTTAAGTCCCATAGTGCTCAGAGCCATTTGAACCATTTTTGATTTAAATGGAAGATCTGTACTTCCCACTTTCATATCAACAGCCTCAAAATGCATATTGTAGACTTTGATATATGTTACAGGTCAGTGTCACACCAAGATTGTGGAGAAGGGGAGGGGGGGGGGGGCGGCATGTCACTCTCCAACTAGTGTTTACCAGTAAATAAGTGGCAGAAAATTACGGGTATAGGACGGCTTAAACATGTGGAAAATGAGATTTTCATTATTCACTCACTGTATTTAACATTTATTATTCCTTTAAAATCGCACAACAACTTCAATAAAACACAGTTTAATCACTCATCTGCACACTTATTTCACAATTATGTCACTTTTAAACTGCAAAATCTTCTAAGAGCTGTCTTGAATCTTTACGAGTCTCTCTCAACAGCCTTGATGTGGATAGATAGTACAGCAACCAGTAATCAGAGTCAGAACTGTGTCTGCAAAATCACAAGGATTATTAAATAATTTTTGCTGCCACTAATTACAAGCAATATAATTGACAGAGTAGATTGCTAAAATTTGCTCTAATGAAAGCCACTCAGTGGGGTATATTTCACATTTGCAAGAACGATTTCACTGAAGTAATTAAGTCCATCGAAACACTTAGAAACTAACCTCTCGTCTGACGAAAACGGTCTAAAGACGCAGTGGCAATTTCTCCAGATCTGTTGACAATTATATTTTGAGTTATCACTTTACTGAGTGACAGAAATGTAGTTCGCGTTCCTGTTAACATAACAATATGTTAGAATTCATTTTATAAACACGAACTATTACGCTACTGTATGGCTACTTACATATTAATTACACTGTTAATATTTTCACAGTTGTTTCTTTAATACAAAATTAAAGCCAACGGAAGAACAAACGTAAAACATACTTACCAATGACAGGTTTGTTGGTATGCAATTTTCTTTGTGGACAGATGTAACTTTTTCATGCGGTGGTAAGTCGCAGAAATCGCAGAAGTAGCAGAAGTCGCAGAAGTCGCAGAAGTAGCAGAAATCACAGAAGTCGCAGAAATCGCGGAAGTAGCAGAAATCGCAGAAATAGCAGTGGCGGAGGGATACACGACCTAGGTTCCGTAACTGCGACTCTTAACTGCGACAAATCACAGTTAAGAATAACAGATACTGAAAAGTAGCATTCACAGAAATCACTGATATCGGAAAATCGCAATTTAGCCCATCACTAGTTCTTACCAAATGAAATTGGGACTCATCTGATCAGGACAGGATTTTCCTGTCGTCTAGGGTCCAACCGATATGGCCATGAGCCCAAGAGAGGCACTGCAAGCAATGTCATGCTGTTAATAAAGAAATTTGCGTCGGTCGCTGTCGTATCCCATTAACACAAAATTTCGCCAAAGTGTCCAAACGGATATGTTCGCCGTACGTCCCACATTGATTTCGATAGTTACTTCATGCAGTATTGCTTGTCTTTTAGCACTGACAACTCTACGGAAATGTCGCTGCTCTCGGTCGTTAAGTGAAGGCCGTTGGCTACTGCGTTGTCCATGGGGAGAAGCATTCCCTAAAATGTGGTATTTTCAGCGCACTCTTGCACTGTGAATCTCGGGACTCTGAATTTCCTAATGATTTCCGAAATGAAATGTCCCATGCATCTAGTCAAAACTACCATTCTGTGTTCAAAGTCTGTTAATTCCCTTCGTGCGGCCTTAATCACGCACAGTGTGTTAACTGTAAGACGGCAGAGTTGTGAGGGGAGTGCGGGGAGAGGAGGAAGCAAGCATTGGCTGGCGAGTGGAGTGGAGCCTTTGGGGGAGGGGGGGGGGGGGGAGGGACAAGGCACGACTACCAGTTGCAGTGCTGGCACTATTGGAAGCAAAACTCGCTTTAAATGTTGTTCGTAAACGAAACTGAAATCGTCATGTACATTAAAATATATGCTTGCCTACTATGCGCTCACAAACCATTCGTCCGATTGCAATGAAACATTGGTGAGTTGTTCTCCGAACGCCAGGAAAGAGTAATGGACAATGTTTCAACAATTATGGAACTATAGTATGCGTAGCGCAAGTGAATTGGTAAAGTCTTGTTCTGCAGCGGGCCCGGGTTCGATTCCCACCTCTCACAATTTTATTTCATTCCTCGCAATGTTAAACTATTAATTATAAAACTTATTGAGTGACACCACGTGGTACTGTTTATTCGTGGTGTGCCAACAGGGGCGCTTTACCAACCTAACCGCTGGTGGCGTGATAGGGGAAGCCGGCTCGCCACTGGTGCTACCTGAGCAACGGCGTATACATATATCTGCTCCCTTTCCCTTTCGCAGCATTCAATCACATGCAATATAATTTGTGAGCATCGCTACGTAATACTGGTTTCCTTCTAACCGTAGGCCTACCGGTAGGGGTTGTTGGCGATCCGAGATGGCCCAGCAACTGCCTCTTCACTCATTTTGATAATGTTTAGCACAACTGCACAATAAAAACACGCAGAACAGTACAGCGCAAAACAATAACGAGCAGACGACTATGGCTACCTCGTACAACACAGTCAGCTACGTAATGTTGGCAGCAGTCGAAACTGTGTGCCTACCGAAGCCTCCCGATGTTTACCGACTTCTACCGATTCAGGACTACGGAGAGGTCTGCCATCTAAATGTTTACACACCGTACGAAACCTTTTCATGTGAATCACCTGACAAGGGAACCTCCCCATCGCACCCCCCTCAGATTTAGTTATAAGTTGGCACAGTGAATAGGCCTTGAGAAACTGAACACAGATCAATCGAGAAAACAGGAAGAAATTGTGTGGAACTATGAAAAAATAAGAAAAATATACAAACTGAGTAGTCCATGTGCAAGATAAGCAACATTAAGGACAGCTTGAGCTAAAGAACGCGGTGGTCCCGTGGTTAGCGTGAGCAGCTGCAGAACGAGAGGTTCATGGTTCAAGTCTAACCTCGAGTGAAAATTTTACTTTATTTATTTTCGCAAAGTTATGATCTGTCCGTTCGTTCATTGACGTCTCTGTTCACTGTAATAAGTTTAGTGTCTGTGCATTGCGACCGCACCGCAAAAGCGTCTACTAACCGCACGGTCGCACGCTTTTGCGGTGCGGTCGCAAAACACAGACACTAAACTTATTACAGTGAACAGAGACGTCATTGAACGAACGGACAGATCATAACTTTGCGGAAATAAATAAAGTAAAATTTTCACTCGAGGTAGGACTTGTATTAAGGACCTCTCGTTCCGCAGCTGCTCACGCTAACCACGGGACCACGGCATTCCTTGGCTCAAGTTGTCCTTGATGTTACCTATCTTGCACATGGACTACTCAGTTTGTATATTTTGCTTATTTCTTCATAGTTCCATACAACTTCTTTCTGTTTTCTCGATTGATCTGTGTTCAGTTTTTCAAGGCCTATCCACTGTGCCAACTTATAACTAAATCTGAGGGGGGTGCGATGGGGAGGTTCCCCTGTGAGTAAGCCGCGCGGGATTAGCTAAGCGGTCTAGGGCGCTGGAGTCACCGACGGTGCGGTTGATCCCGGCGGAGGTTCGAGTCCTCCCTTGGGCATGGGGGTGTGTGTTTGTCCTTAGGATAATTTAGGTTAAGTAGTGTGTAAGCTTAGGGACTGATGACCTTAGCAGTTAAGTCCCATAAGATTTCACACAAATTTGAACGTACTGCCAGAAGTAAACCTGTGAGTACCAGCCGTGGGTCGTGCTTCGCTAGCTCAGTTGGTAGAGCACTTGCCCGCGAAAGGCGAAGGTCTCGAGTTCTAGTCTCGGTCGGGCACACAGTTTTAATCTGCCAGGAAGTTTCACATTTGAACGTTTTTGATCAATCAGATGTGTACAAATGACAGTTCCGCCAATAGACGGCCGTTTTTTACCTTTTGTACGTGAATCTGCCGCCATCTGTATGCCTGCATATCGCTATCCCATGACTTTTGTTACTTCAGTGTAAATTTCACGTTTATACCCAAAGCTGTACTAACGAGATCTCTCCTTACTTTTCTTTGATTTGTAAAGAACAGCTGTGAAGGAAAGTTTATATCTTCCAGTAATGGTCCTTTGTAGTTCACTATTGCTTTCATTATTCTCTCATTACTATAGTCTTCATTCTGAAGACTTCTTTGATAGAGCTCTCCACACTACTATGACCTTTGGAAATCTGTTCACCTCTGCGTAACGACTGTTACATAAATCCATTTGATGCTGCTTACTGCAGTCAATTCGTGGTCTGCCTTTACAGTTTTTACTGCCGGCCAGAGTGGCCGTGCGGTTCTAGGCGCTACAGCCTGCAACCGCTTGACCGCTACGGTCGCAAGTTCGAATCCTGCCTCGGGCATGGATGTGTGTGATGTCCTTAGGTTAGTTAGGTTTAAGTAGTTCTAAGTTCTAGGGGACTGAGGACCACAGCAGTAAAGTCCCATAGTGCTCAGAGCCAATTTAAGCATTTGAACAGTTTTTACTCCTCGCACTTACCTCCGTTACCAAATTAACTATTCTTTACGTCCCGGCATATGTTCATACGCCAATATTGGTGAAGTTTTGCTGTAAATTCCTTTTCTGTCCAATTCGATTCAGCACGTTTATTACGTATCCGAGCTATCCATCTAATCTTAAGCTTTCCTCTACGGTAGCGCATTTCCAAATTTTCACTTCTGTTGTTGTCCTTACTGGTTATCGTCCACGTTTCCTTCTCAGTTAAGGAAATTTTTGGAAATTTGTGTTAAGGTCTTATGGAACCAAACTGCTGAGGTCATCGGTCCCTAAGCTTACACATTACTTAATCTAAGTTAAACTAACGTATGCTAAGGACAACACACACACACCCATGCCCGAGGGAGGACTCGAACCTCCGTTGGAGGGAGTCGCGCGAACCGTGGCGAGGCGCCTCAGACCGCTCGGCTACCCCTCGCGGCTCTCCGTTGAGGCTACGCTTCTAATGACCACATTTAGAAAATGATCTCCTGTCTTTTTTTAAGAGCTCTTCTTAAATCTGCATAATAAGTCATTTTTATTTCTGTTGTTCCCAGTTATTTTGTTGCGCAAAGAGCAATAGCAAAATTAGTCACTACTTTTATCTTGCTATTTCCTAATATCATTCCCTCAGCATCATCTGGCTTAATTCGACTACACTCCTTGTTTTCCTTTTGTTGACGTTCATCTTATAACCTCTTTTTATGACGCTATCAATATCATTCTAAGCCTGTAACTGAATTGTATTGTCTTCGGCGGATCTTAAAGTGTCTGTGTCTTCTCCTTAAACTTTATCTGCTTTCGCAATTTTTCTGAAACCGCAATTAGTTCTTGTCTGTACATGTGAAACATAGTTACCGATTTCGGTCCCAATCGAATAATTCGTTCGAGGTGCGTCGTTTTTTGTCGCCAAATTGCGACCTGCGGACCGCATACGGGCCGAATCAAGCATCCGTGTGGCCCGCGGTAGGTAGCCGTGTATTGCAGTAATATGCATCTAGCTAGTAACAGTCGAATGCAAAAGCGTGAAATAACGTTAAATCTTCCTAAGAGTAGTTTTCCTGTTCAGTAACAAATAAAAAGCTTTGAGACAATAATACTTAAGATACGCTATACTTTAACTGACATCGGTGAATTCATCTATGAGGAAAGTACAGTTGGTCGCTTATCTCAGGGCGAAAGGGTAAGTAGTGTGGTGTTACCGCCAGACACCACACTTGCTAGGTGGTAGCTTTAAATCGGCCGCGGTCCATTTAGTACATGTCGGACCCGCGTGTCGCCACTGTGTGATCGCAGACCGAGCGCCACCACAAGGCCGGTCTCGAGATACTGACTAGCACTCGCCCCAGTTGTACGACGACTTTGCTAGCGACTACACTGACGAAGTCTTTCTCTCATTTGCCGAGAGACAGTTAGAATAGCCTTCAGCTAAGTCAATGGCTACGACCTAGCGAGGCGCCATTAACCAATTTAAGATAGAGTCTCACATGTATCATCAAGGAATGCTGTATTCAAATGAAGGATTAAAAGTTAAGTATTATAGCGGCTACGTACTTTTCTTGCTACCATTCATTACGTATCCTGTTTCAGACCTCTCACTAGCTACGTGAGATTAACGCGTGCCTTTCGGCTACTTCAGTGTGACGTAGCTGTCTTGTTACGCCACAACAAGTAGCGTAGCCACTGTGAGAAGGGGAATGTTTTGTTGTCTGCCTTCTAGTGTTGACAACTTTTGGGTGTGCGTGCCTCACACCAGTCAGCTGGTACGGTGTAAATTTAAAACTGATATAGCGTGGGTTTAAGAACGTGCATTATAGAACCAGTCATCTTCAAATGCGGCATATATTCGCAGCAAGGAATAGGAAATTAAATTAAAGCTGTTGTAATGCAACGCAATGAGTGGAAGAAATGTGCTCAGAACATTTAGTAAAAGTTGGTAATCGGCCTTATATTGTGTAATGCATTTAAACGTAATTACAGCTACTGTCATTAATCAGTTAATTGTACACTCACATAGGCAACACAACAACATTGACATGAAATTACATTGTCACATCTTTGGGGTCGCTGAGGATGGTAGCACTCGGAAACAGGCAACAGTTGGCGAGAAGTGTTCTGAATGGTGGCGACATATAACGAACAGTACTTGTGGGCCAGAGGCCAAGTTATCGCTGCCCTACTACGACTAGTTTATTGGGGACTGGTAACATATTAATTTATGTAGGTTATCAATTAGTTACCAATTAATAACGTGATCGGGACCGATGACCGCAGCCGTTAGGCCCCACAGAACCTTACCACAAAAAATAACGTAAGCGGTAAATCCGCGTCCCGAGGTGGAGCCCCGCAATTGGCTCTTGATCAAAAAGGTTTGACGACTACTGCTTATTTCTACTGTGGCCAGTTATTCTGCTACATAAATAGTAAAATTAGTCTACTACTTTTAACTTTTCATTTCCTAATCTGATTCCATCAGCATCATCTGGCATTATTCGACTTCACTCCTTGTTTTCCTTTTTTTTTTTACCTTCATCTTCAATCTCTTTTCATGACGCTATCAATCATTCAAGTGGTCTTCTAAGTCTCTAATGAATTTCAGTGTCATCAGAAATCCTTAAAGTATTTGTGTCTTCTCTTTAAACTTTAATTCCGTTTCCAATTTTTCTGAAATTTTAATCATTTGTTTGTCAGTACATGTACAACGCATCTTCAGATTTCCAACCATTCGCCCTCCCTCCCTCCCTCTCCCTCCCTACCTCCCCCTCCCCCTCTCTCTCTCTCTCTCTCTCTCTCTCTCTCTCTCTCTCTCTCGTCTTAGAGTGTATGTACTCCGAAAGCGAGTCTGCAATGCATGGCAAATTCTACCCACGTTCTTTGCTATTCCATCTGCATATTGAGTAAGGGAATAATGGCCGTCCGTAAGTCTCTGTCATCATCATCATCATCAGTCAATTCAATCATTAGATGATGTGGCCTCTTCGAGTCGTGGATTCAGGTAGGCTTTCAGCAGTCTTCTCCAAGTGGGACGGTCTTGGGCAGTTCTCTGCCAGGTGTTACCAGCGATCTTCTTGATGTCTTTGTCCCATCTGTCTGGTGGTCTTCCTCTAGGCCTCCGGTGCTCCCTCGGACTCCACTCCAGTACTAGCTTCGTCCATCTGTTGTCTTTTCTTCTTGCGACGTGGCCAGCCCACTGCCATTTCAATGAACCTACTGTCTCTAAGATGTCATTAACCTTCGTCACAGACCGGATGTCATCTGCCCTTTTCCTGTCCTTTCTTGTATAGCCCAGCATTGATTTCTCCATGGCTCTCTGTGCACTCCTAAGTTTCCCTTTTGTAAATGAGTTCAGTGTCCATGTCTCGCAGCCATACGTCATCACAGGAAGAATGCATTGATCAAATACTGCTTTCTTCAAATTTACTGGCATTTTTGATCTGAACACTTTTGAATTCTTCCCAAATGCTTGCCAGCCAAGCTTGATGCGTCGATAGATTTCTGGCCTTATGTCTCCCTTCATATTTATAATCTGGCCACGGTACACATATTCACTGACCTCTTCTAGCAGACTGTCCTTGACCTTCACATCTCCAGCTGGGATCCATTTGTTGGACATTACTTTTGTTTTGGAAATGTTCATGTTCAAGCCAACCAGCTGACATTCCGATGCAAGATCTGTAACTAAGTTTTGGAGCTCTGCGAAGTCTTTGGCCAGTAAGGCAATATCATCAGCAAATCTCAAGTTGGTAAGCCTTTTTCCATTAATTCTAGTTCCCTTACCTTCCCACCTCAACTTCGACATAGCCATTTCCAATACAGCAGAGAACAGTTTTGGGGAGATGGGATCGCCTTGCTTGACACCCCTCATGATGCGGAATTCTTGAGTTGATTCGCCGATGTTAACATAAGCTGAAGAATTCTCGTAGATTTTCCTGAGCACTTCAATGTATGCTGCTCCCACTCCTTGCTCACTCAAAGCTTGGAGGACAGCTACATGGCTAACGGAGTCAAATGCCTTTTCAAAGTCAACAAAGGCAATGCAGAGAGGCAGTTGGTATTCATTCGCTCTGCTTATCACTTCACTAACGGTCAGAAAGTGGTCAATAGTGCTAAAATTGCTTCGGAATCCAGCTTGTTCTATAGGTTGGGCTGAGTCTAGGGTGGAACTAATTCGGTTTAGCAAGATCTTTGTGAAAATTTTGTACAAAATTGAGAGCAAGCTGATATGACGGTAGTTTTTAATATTGTGACTACTTCCTTTCTTGTGTATCAAAATAATCTTAGCCTTATTCCACGATAGTTGGATTGAAGCATAGTGCAGGCAGGAAGTAAATACTTTTGCCAAGTGATTTATTGTTACCTCTCCTGCCAGTTTGAGGATGTCAACGCTTAGCTCATCATCACCCGGCACTGTTCCCTTCTTCATGCTATCTAGAGCACACTTGACTTCTGATGGGAGTATATCTGGAACACTAGGTACATCATTTGATTTAGATACACTCAAATTTTCCCTTGGGTTGCTATACAAGTTCCTATAAAAGTCTCTGATGAACTTCAAAACCTCCTCCTTTTCAGTGATTCGACTGTCATTTCCATAGAGTGCGATAATCTGCTTTTTACCGATTGTGAGTTTGCGTTTGGCTGACTTTAAACTTGTTTGTTCTCCAAGCTTGCTCGTAAGGTGTCTTCAGTGAATTTCTGTATGTCAGTTTTCATTTCTCTTCGCACTGCCTTACATAGTTCGGAATACGCTACCATGTCACGATCGGTTAGGATTTTCATTTCTCTCCTCTGTTGTAAAAGGGATTCAGTTTTGGCACTGAATTTCTTTGGTTGTCTATTTTTTTGGCATAGGCCACCGACTTCTTGTGCACTTGAAACAATCATTTCCGCCAAATCACCATCTTTAGTTACATGGAACTTGCTTTGGAGGACTTCTTGGAATTTCGAGGAATGTTCTTCCTGGTTTTTGATGTTGATTACCCTTCTCTTCCCTTTCATAAGTTTATTCCTTTCATTTCTTACATTGAGTTCGACCCTTGCTCTCACAAGACGGTGATCACTGCCAGTGTTGAACTGATTTAGCACTGATACGTCTTTTGCAATCTCCGGAATGTTTGACAGAATAAAGTCTATCTCATTTTTGACACTGAAATTTGGGCTCCTCCAAGTCCATTTTCGGTCAGGGTGCTTCTTAAAGAACGTATTCATGATAGACATACTGGTGTACTCAGCGAACTGGACTAATCTCTCACCTCTATCGTTTCGGTCGTCAATCCCATAGTTGCCCACCACTGTGTCGCCTTGTTTCTTGGTGCCAACTTTTGCATTGAAATCGCCAATGACCATCTGGAAGTGACAATCGCTACCTTTTTTACAGGTGCTATCCAGACTTCCATAAAAGGATTCAATTTCTTCGTCAGTGTGACTTGAGGTGGGAGCGTACATCTGAACAATCTGTATTTTGTACCTATTCGACACCTTCAGGACCATTCGAGCTGTCCTCCAGGAAGTTCTTTCTAAGACAGATACTCTATCGGCAATATTCTTGTTGATTAAGAACCTAACTCCATTGAGTTTTCCTTCTGGGTCGCCACAAAAGTGAAACAAGTTGCCAGACTGCAAACTGAGACAGTCTTCCCCTTTTCGGCGTACTTCGCTTAAACCAACAATACTCCAATTGATTTTTGTAAGCTCTTTCTCGATCTCTTCTAGTCTGTCGTTGCCTATTAGAGAGCGACAGTTATATGTACAGACTTGAAGAGTCTGTATCTTCTTCTCAGCACCACTTGGTGTTTGGGACATCAAAGTTGCTCCCACCCGGAGATCCGACTGTGGGGCTATTACTCCGGAAAATTTAACATTAATGTCACACAACATAACTCGAAGGTGAGAAGCATAATCGCCACGCTTGCTTCAGAACGGATTGGCGATATAATTTCCAGGCCACCCCTGACATGGGGTACAGACGCCTTTGGTAGGCCGCTCCACTAGAGTACAGACGCCACCACGCTGCTAGTTTTGGTCCACCCTGGGTATTTCATTTCCCCGGTGCCACCCATATCTGGGAGGCTTTCCCCTATCCGCCACCTGGGGAGGCGCCCGATGGAGGACTAGCAACCCCACACGTGCCCTAATATCTCTAATCTTACTCTGAATACTCCTAAGTGAGATATGTGTTCGGTGCAGCATAATGGTCGCACATACTTCTTTGCAAAGAGGTTCCACTAGGGCTCTGTCAACTTTCCTCGAGCATTTATGTTGCGCTCTCGTATCGGAAATAACGAACTGATCGAGCCCTCTAGTATGTCCTTGAATTCTTTCGATATCTCTTGTCATGCCTGCTTTATAAACACTGTAGCAATAGAACTGGTAGTACAAACGTCTTGTACACAATTTTCTTTACAGGTGCGTTGCGTTTTCCCTGAACTCTGTCAACAAATTCAAGTCTTCCACTCCCTGCGACTGACTTTAGCAGATCGTCCTATTTATCACCTCTTACCAATACCCTAAATTCTTATAAATTACGATGAAACATTCAGCACTAACCCTTTTCTATTAGAGGTATTGTCTTATAATTATCCACGCTTAACAGAGGCGCCATTCATACCGTTCAATATATGAACTGAAGAGTTTGTCCTTCTGCAGTTCCTTACTATCGTTCAATGACGATAGATACTTTTATGTCGACAACAGCATCGTCAGCGGACAATCTAACTGTGCAGCTCGTCCTATCTGATAAATCGTTTGTGCATGTAGAAAATATTAGAGGTCATATTGCTCTTCCTCGAATCATGCTTTCGTTGCTGTGTGACACCGGCCGTCCAGTATAACGTTGTAGGTCTCTTTAGCTACATATTTCTTGAGCCACATATTTACGAAAATACTCTGTATGACCATATCTTCTTCAGTAGTCTACGATGTCGTCCATCCAGACGGTAATGTCTTCAATTAATGTAACGAAGCGAAGTGCTGCCTGACAAAGGAAGCTCCCCATCGCATCCATCTCAGATTTAGTGTTAAGAGGAGCCAATGGACAGACCGTCAAAAACTGAACACAGATTACACATGAAGACAAGAAGAAGATGCACTGAACTGTAAAGATTGAAGCAAAATAGAAATAGTGAACGGTCCAAGAATAAAAAGGTAAATATAAAGAGGTACGAAACAGCAACGACTTCGTGGTTATGTGGGCAACGTGTTGGACTGACAAGAGGGCGGGTCGTGTCCAAACCTCTTTTATGTATAAGCAAATTCGTATCTGTGTCGCGATGTAACGTCCGTTTGCAACAGCGAGGAGTAATGAAGGGACCTGTAAGGAGGGTTGATTCTGCACAGCCACTCTACTAGCAGCCGAAAGGAAGGGCTTTCGAATCGGAACCGCTAACATTTGATGACAAGGTGACGAGTCGACCGAATCCTGCGCCGGAAAACACGTCTGGTGTATCATACACGGCATTAGTGACAGTACGTGTGTCATATGAGAGGAATCTCTTACCGACAGACCTAATTTGTACGGCTGGTACATGAGTTAGATATGCCTCCTTGCCCGATTTAGGTGAATGTGATCACTTCCAAGGAAATGACGAAAACTTATAGTTTGTAACAATTGCATGAGAAGGAAAGTTTCCACTCACCATATAACGGAGATGCTGAGTCGCAGATAGGCACAAAAAAATACTCTCACAATTAAAGCTTTCACCATTAAAGGCCTTTGTCAACAATAGACCCACACAAACACGCACACACACAAACACACACACACACACACACACACACACACACACACACGCAAACGCAACGCGCACACACTACTGCAGTCTCAGGCAACTGAAACTCTGGTTTGCGTGAGTTTGTGTGCGTCTGTGTGTCTATTGTTGACGAAGGTCTTAATGGTGAAGGCTTTAACTGTGAGAGTCTTTTTGTTGTGCCTATCTGCGACTCAGCTCATCCGCTATATGGCGAGTGGCAACTTTCATTCTCATAATATTGTTACATTCCATCCTGGACGTTCCATTGTTTGATTTAAACATAATAGCTTGTCACTTAAGCTGCAACAAATGAACACAACAGTTTCACAATCACACAGTTTCTCTGTGCTCTGTCATGGTGTATGTTTTTAACGCTTTTTAAGCTGCGTTACGTTTTGGGAAGTTTTGAGTCCTGAATTCTTTTGTTGTAACACAGTGCACACCTATGTATTTGTTACTTGAGACGGTAACGTATTCTTACCACATGACTCATGTTCTATAACCAATGTATAACATGACAACTGCCAATAGAACAAACATTTGCCAGCCGCGGTGGCCGAGCGATTCTAGCGGCTTCACTCTGGAACCACGCGACTGCTACTGTCGCAGGTTCGAATCCTGCCTCGGGCATGGATGTGTGTGATGTCCTTAGGTTAGTTAGGTTTAAGTAGTTCTATGTTCTAGGAGACTGATGACCTCAGATGTTAAATACCATAGTGCTCAGAGTTATTTGGACCGTTTTTGAACCACACTTCCCATTGTACGAATTATTAGGACTTCTTTCCATACCATTCACGTACTAAGTACGATAACAGTGATTGCTTAAACGCTTGTGCTTGTGCTCTAGTTAATTAAATCTTTTCGGTATCAAAAAATGTTCAAATGTGTGTGAAATCTTTTGGGACTTCTGCATCCTCATGTCTTTTTTTCCATTCCTTAACGTTATTCGTTGCTGATTCTTCCGCCTTTAGCGGAGTTTTCTCTCCGAAAGGGTAACAGAGTGCCCTGAATCTCTGTCCGCTCCTCGCCCTCACTGACAAAGGCAGAAAGAGGGCGATTTCTTATGCCAGAAGTCTTCTGCCGCCAATGATGATTATTAATCAAAGTTTAAGCGGTGGCGGATTTCGAAACCGAGCACGTTTTGACTACTAATCAAAGACGCTACCCCTAGACCACAGGTGACAATCGCCTCTATAGTCGTCCATAACTACGGAAGTGTCATCGGTGCAGGATTTTGTGCACAAACTGTCTCGACGATGTCCCATGAATATTCGATGGGATTCATGTCGAGCGATCTGTCTGGCCAAATCATTCGCTCGAACTGTTCAGTATGTTCTTCAAACGAATAACGAACTATTCTGGCCTGATGACACGGCGCATTATCAGCCATAAAAATTCAATTCTTGTTTTGGAACACGAACAGAGCTCAGCTGTTAAGTCCCATAGTGCTCAGAGCCATTTGAACCATTTTGATCAAACATTTCAGTGACCAGACCGGCAATTCATAATGTTTTGAATAAATAAATAAATAAATAAATAAATTGCACGAGGGAGTAATCAACACCGCTCGTTCGCTTTACAGTCCAACACCGTGACCACTTAACCACGACGTCGCGGCTGTTTAATTACGCTGTATATTGCAAATGTTAAGTTTGGACCATTCACTGTTTCTATCTTGCTTTTTCTTCTCACAGATCAGTACACCTTCTTCCTGAATGAGATTTTCACTCTGCAGCGGAGTGTGCGCTGATATGAAACTTCCTGGCAGATTAAAACTGTGTGCATGGCCGAGACTCGAACACATGATAGGAGACGAGGTACTGGCAGAGATAAAGATGTAAGGACGTGTCATGAGTCGTTGTTGGGTAGCTCGGGTGGTAGAGCACTTGCCGGTGAAAGGAAAAGGTCCCGAGTTCGAGTCTCGGTCCAGCACAGAGTTTTAATCTGCCAGGAAGTCTCACCGTCTTCCTGTTTTCATGGTCGATCTGTGTTCACTTTTTGATGGACTATCCACAGGGTCATCTTACCAGTAATTCTGGACGGGGTGCGATGGCGAGTCTCCGTTGTAAGTTATGGAGGGAGCAGCTGGTTCGGGTGAAGCGATGCAGGCGGCCCCAGTATGCGGCGACCTCTTCGTCGCCTCGTGTAGCAGCCGCATACCAGGCGGCCGCGTCACACCTCTCGCCGCCAGCCGGTATGCGAACACTGGCTGTAAACCACGATGACGCTCACTTGGACTCTCACATCGAAATGACTATCGTAATAAAAAAAGAACAATTACGTCTCCTCTTCTCCTTGTTCCTCATCTTCTCCATTTCAGTATTTGGGTTACTGCCACTTTGTACACCACAATAGTTTCTAGAGAAACGAGGAAAGTACAATTCACTGACACATATTTCTCCCACTTACTTTATGACGGCTTTTAACAGTGTAAACGGGGAATTATAATGGACAGTCTTCAATAAAATAACAGTGTTTGGCAGCCAAGAGATCGAGTTGTAATTTTTTTTTCATCTTTCCACGCTAACCGGTTCCGACAGAGTCTAGATGTCACCTTCCAATCACCTGGAAATAACATTACTGTGCATAAGTCACATAGAAATAATGAGAGTACACTCAAAAAAAAAGAAAAAGTTTCAAATGGCTCTGAGCACTATGGGCCTTAACATCTGAGGTCACCAGTCCCCTAGAACTTAGAACTAGTTAAACCTAACTAACCTAAGGGCATCACACACATCCATGTCCGAGGCAGGATTCGAACCTGCGACCGTAGCGGTCGCGCGGTTCCAGACTGTAGCGCCTAGAACCTCTCGGCCACTCCGGCCGGCAGGCATGGGACAATCCATTCCCGAAATCGTTAGGGAGTTCAGTATTGCGCGATCCACAGTCTCAAGAGTGTGCCGAGAATAACAAGTGAAACTAACTCTCTAATTATTTTTTTTAACACTGACCTACAGAATTTTCCCTGACAAAGGCAACTCAAACTTCACCTATTCATGTATTACCCACAATATACAAGCCCAACGCAGTCTAACTGCTACACATTGACAACGTGACTTCCAATAATTGACACAAAAGAATGGTCCTGAATATCCAAGAAATCCTAACAATAATACAAATCCAAAAAATATGAAATTAAAGAAATATGAAACTACCTCAACCCCTGTTAATTACCTAAACTTATTTCAATCACCAATCCTGATAGTGGAAACCCAATCTATTTCATAAGTCACTTACCTCACAGAAAATCTGCATAACATTAATTACAGCAATTACAGCAAGTAGCAACAACAGCTACCTAAATAAAAGGATTCGAACTACTATAGACTCTAACTACTAGAAGGCATATGGTTAGCAAAAAGAAAGATTTTGTCGAAGAGCAAACAATGTATTTAGAAAATTCTACCTTATTCATGTGACACACAGTTCCAAAAACTATATAGTTGCCAGTAATTTCACCACCCAAACATTACCAACAATATCCATTATCATACATTTCCTTGCGCTTTTCCTCATAAACACGTTATTTCATCTCACTTTACAATGCATGTCCTACCAACACAGATTCTCCACTAAGAATGTCATGTCCATACACTTCCCTATCCACTCGCTAACTGCTAGTCCTCCCAACCACATAATCTCTTGTCGAGGGCGCAGAACGCTGTCAGCCATATTAACACAGTCTATAGCGCTGCCAACATACAATCAAGCTACTTACACAAGTTTCAGGCATTTTCTTTCAGCACGGACAGCCCAGTGCCCAACGGCCTTCACTTAATGAGTAGCGGAGTTTGCGTAGAGTTGTCAGTACTAACACATAAGCAACACTGCGTGGAGTAACAGCAGAAGTCAATGTGGAACGTATAACGAACGTATTTGTTGGGACCGTACGGCGTAATTTGAGGTTAATGGGCTACGGCAGCAGATAATCGAAGGGAGTGCCTTTGCTAAAAGCTCGACACCGCCTGCAGCGCCTCTCCTGGGCTAGAAACCATATCGGTTGGACACTAGACACTGGAAAATCGTGACCTAGTCAGGTGAGCTTCGATTTAATTTCGTAAGGACTGATGATAGGATTACATTGTGGCACAGACTCCACGAAGCTATGGACCCAAATTGTCAACAATTCACTGCGCAAGCTCGTCATAGCTCCACAGTGGTGTGGACTGGAATGGACTGGATCCTCTGGTCCAATTGAACAGAACATTAACTGGAAATATCTTCAGCTACTTTTAGACCGTTTACTGCCATTCGTAGACTTCATGTTCCAAAACAAGGATGGAATTTTTATAGGTGATAATGCGCTGTGTCATCAGGCCACAATTCTTCGTTATTTGTTTGAAGTACATTCTGGACAATTCGAGCGAATGACTTGGCCAGACAGATCGCCAGACATGAATCCCATCGAATACTCATGGGACATCGTAGAGATAGTTTGTGCACAAAATCCTGCACCGGCGACACTTTCGTAATTATGGACGACTATAGAGGCGATTGTCACCTGTGGTCTAGGGGTAGTGTCTTTGATTAGTAATCAAAACGTGCTCGGTTTCGAAATCCGCCACCGCTTAAACTTTGTTAAACTTTGATTAATAATCAGCATTGACGACCGAAGAGCTCCGGCGTAAGAAATCGCCCTCATTTTGCCTTTGTCAGTGAGGGCGGTGGAGCGGACAGAGTTTCAGGGCACTCCCTCATCCTTGGGGAGGGAAAACGGCCGCTAAAGGCGGGAGAATAAGCAACGATTAACGTTAAAGAATGGAAAAATGGCATGAGGATGCAGAAGGCAATGGAAATCAGTGTATTAAGACAGGTATCTTGTATCCACAGGTCATGTGACCTGTGGCTGAAAAAGTGTGATGATGATGTCTCCACTGGCAAAAGGTTCCAGAATAGTCCCCATTCGGATCTCCGGGAGGTGACTGCCAAGGTGGAGGTGACCGTGAGGAAAAGATTGAATAACCAACGAAAGGATAACGTTCTACGAGTCGGTGCCTGTAATTTCAGAAGCTTGAACGAGGTAGGGAAGCTAGGAAATCTGAAAAGGGAAATGCAAAGGCTCAATCTAGATATATGGGGGTCAGCGAAGTGAAATGGAAAGAAGGCATGGATTTTTGGTCAGATGAGTATAGCGTAATATCAGCAGCAGCAGGAAAAGATATAACGGGAATAGGATACGTTATGAATAGGAAGGTAAGGCATAGACATTGTTACTGTGAACAGTACAGTGACGGGGTTGTTGATATCAGAATCGACAGCAAACAAATACCAACAACGGCGGTTCAACTATACATGCTGACGTCGCAAACTGAAGATAAAGAGATAGAGAAATTATATGAGGATATTGGAATGGCAATTCATTACGTAAAGGGAGATGAAAATTTAATAGTTATGTGGGACCAGAATGCAGTTGTAGGGGAAGGAGAAGAAAAAAAGGTTACAGGAGAAGGATATAATAATATACAAAGGTGAATACAAATGTGGCTTCCGATTTAGCAGGTCATTCATAGAGGATTTTTGAAATATAAAATCAGAAATGATACGCACAAACAAGTTCTAATATCGATGTGATAACCTCTGATTTTTTATTTATTTTTTTTTTTTTTTTACAAAACAGTAAATCTCAATCGACAGGTCAATATTGCTTATAATTCTCAATAATTGGTGTCTACATTAGAAAACAGCCGCCTTCGTTAAAAGAAGTTGAAACAACACCTACTCTGGGGTAAAACTCAGGGTCAAGACTTATAGAAAATTTGAGGTTGAAGCATTGGTCAGGCAAGGAGATGGCCATTCACTATTGTTTTTTAACGATATTCTTGAAATACTTTGCATGAATGGAGGGAATCATGAAAAAATCAGATCATCAAAGAAGTAAGAGAGTGTAGAGGATGACTTATGGATAGACTGCAAGAGTCTTTGCAGACTAGAGATAGTGGCCAAACAAATTAAACTACTGAAAGAAAGGGGAAGAAAAACAGGTTTATACACTGAAGCGACAAGGAAACTGATATAGGCATGCGTATTCAGATACAGGGATATGTAAACGAGCAGAATAGGGCATTGCCTATATAAGACGACAAGTGTCTGGCGCAGTTGTTAGATCAGGTAATACTACTACAATGGCAGGTTATCAAGATTTAAGTGAGTCTGAAGGTGGCATTACAGTCGGCGCACGAGCGATGGGACACATCATCTCAGAGGTAGCGATGAAGTAGGGATTTTCCCGTACGACCATTTCACGAGTGTACCGTGAATATCAGAAGTCCGGTAAAACATCAAATCTCCGACACCAGTGCGACTGAAAAAGATCCTGCAAGAACGGGACCAACGACGACTGAAGAGAATCGTTCAACGTGACAGAAGTGGAACCCTTCCGCAAACTGCTGCAGATTTCAGTGCTGGGCCATCAACAAGTGTCAGAGTGCGAACGATTCAAAGAAACATCATTGATATGTGTTCGGAGCCGAAGGCCCACTCGTGTATCCTTCATGTCTGCATGACACAAAACTTTACGCCTCAAAAAATGGCTCTGAGCACTATGGGACTCAACATCTGAGGTCATCAGTCCCCTAGAACTTAGAATTACTTAAACCTAACTAACCTAAGGACATCACACACATCCATGCCCGGGGCAGGAGTCGAGCCTGCGACCGTAGCCGTCACGCGGTTCCAAACTGAAGCGCCTAGAACCACACGGCCACACCGACCGGCTTTTACGCCTCACCTGAGCCCGTCAACACGGAGTTGGGGCTATTGATGACTGGAAACATATTGCCTGGTCGGACGAGTCTCGTTTCTAGTTGTACCGAACGGATGCACGTGTATAGTATAGAGACAACCTCATAAATCCATGGACCCTTCATGTCAGCCGGGAACCGTTCAAGCTGGTGGAGGCTCTGTAATTGAGTGGGGCGTTTGCAGTTTGAGTGATACGGGACCCCTGGTACGTCTACATACCACTCTGACAGGGTACACGAACGTAAGCATCTTGTCTGATCACCTGCATCCGTTAATATCCACCGTGCATTCCGAAGGACTCGGGCAATTCCAGCAGGACAACGCGACACCCCACACGTCCAGAATTGCTACAGAGTGGCTCCAGGAACACTCTTCTGAGTTTAAATGCTTTCGCTGGCCACCAATCTCCCCAGACATGAACATTATTGAGCATATTTGGGATGCGTTGCAACGTGCTGTTCAGAAGATATTTAGCAAAAATCAGGAAAAAAGTTAATCTGGGTCTCCCTCCAGGATCCGAGTCGGGCGTGGAAACAACTGTTCCACCTCGGTCTGTAGACGGGATGAGACGTAAAAACCGCGTTGTTACTTGTTATAAGAAGAACTTTTGTTTTAGTTGTCGTAAGAGAAACACAGTAAGTCTTTAACAGTGAACTGTGATGCAGAGATATGACGTGCTTCAGTGTTAAAGAGTTGTTTCAAAATACCCATGAGTTAAAAATGAGGTTTTGTTTATTATTTCTGCTTACAGTTCCTTCGTATAAATTTTACAATTATTCTGTACAGGTAAAAATCGTGTAAACAATCACGCTCTGAGGAAGACACAACGAGACCAAGAAAATAATCAGCAAAGTACAAAATTCTCTTTGTCAAAGTAGGCATCTCTTTCACTTTGACTCAAAAATGACGAAATCTTGCAGGGGATGTGTCATTACAGATAGATTTTCATTATTGAAAGAGCATGTTACGAACTGCTGAATCTAGAAGAAAAGCGTGAAAAGTTTTGGCAGACAATTAAGAAAGAAAATAACTTGAAAATTTACAATGAATGATAGGTACAACCGCTAAAATAAAAAGAAATGCCAGGTAGAAATAAGTGGAATGAAAAGTTGAAAGAAAGGGATGATCAGTTCGAGGAAAACAAGATGAAGAACAGGGTAAAGGTCTATGTGAAACGGCGTCACGGTGAACTGGAAAAAGAGCAGACAGATATATAGATATATCTGTGGCAGGTGCAAGGTAGTACAAAGATATATCTGTGGCAGGTGCAAGGTAGTACAACGATCTGTTGAGCACTGAAACAAATACACAAAAGCTAAAGCTACAATATGACATGTTAGGCAACACAGATCATACATCCGCAAGAATGGAAGCTGTAAAAGCAATTAAGTATTTCAAGAGCAATAAGGCTGTTGGTAATGATGGCATTTGCGCTGAGGAAATTACCAGGCTTACCATTCTGTAGACAGGAATGCGTTGTTGAATGTCCTTCGTGACAAAGGCACGGGGCACAGGTAACATACGAAATTGTAAGGGACGCTCTGAAAGGCGTCTCTACTAGGGTCACGTCGAAAATTCTGTTTTGCAAAGGAGTGTCTCAAGAACGTGGGTTGTCATTGATTTTGCTCAGCTTCTTGCTGGATGGAGACAGGTGAACAAAACCATGCCTATTGAAGGCGTACAGATTGATTGCAAAATAAAACGTAACACAACAATAGACTGCCTAACCTTCGCTGATGGTATGACATTGCTACATGAGAAACAGGAAAACTTGCAAACAGCACTTGAAAATATTGCTAAAGTTGCAAAAAAGCCGGTCTTAACATAATATACAATAAAACCAAGGTCCTGGATCCAGAGACCAACTGGAATGTTGACGATTAAATGGTGGAGAATGTGAAGAGCTTCCGCTACCTAGGAGAAAACATAACAGGCAAGTTACACAGCAACAAGAGCATAATAGACAGATCCCAAAAGCTGTGAAAACTACGATGTGTGCAAAGTAAACATATGTAAACAGAAGCTTAGACATTATGTGTCAACAATAAGAAATACCGCACTGTGTGCAACGAGGACGACCGTCTTGGGCCTGTATCCTGCTGGCGAAGGAGGGACGAAAGATCTTGAGAGACATCTGGGCTACGAAACAACAGGGCGAAATATGGATACGTGTACGAGGCTGCTGTCTAAGTGTTGGACTAATTTCAAACATGATAAAGAAGAGAAAACTGAGATTCACCAGGCACTTCAAGAAATGTAGAACGTAAATCATTGTAAGTTAATGCGGAAGTATAAGAAGAACAATCTTCCAAAATTCGAATACGAGATTAGTGATGTGCGGCTTGGTACCGTCTAGTAGGATAACCGTCTAGGTGTAACGTCACAAAGCAGTATAAAATGCTGCAAGCACTAATTTTGGTGATGGGGAAAGCAAGTGGTCTTCAGTTTATTGTGAGAACTCTAGAAAGTGTAGCTCATCTATAAAGGAGATCGCTTGTAGAATACTAGTACCATCCAGTCTTGAATACTGCTCCCATGTTTGGGATGCCCAGCAGATCGGATTAAAGGAAGATATAGAAACAACTTAAGAGCGTGCTACTACATTTGTTACTGTTAGGTTCCCTCAACACTTGAGGAAATGCATCGTGAATTCAAATGGGGTTCCCTGGGGGAAGACAACGTTCTTTTCGCGAAACACTGTTAACAAAATTTAGAGACCCACCATCTGCAGCTTACTGTTGAACGATTTACTGTCCTCAACGACCATTTAGCGTAAGGTCCGAGAAGACAATATAAGAGAAATTAGGGCTCGAACAGAAGCATACAGACAGTCACTTTTTCCTCGCTCCGTTTACAAGTGGAACTGGAAAGGGAATGTTTACTAATGATACGAGGTATGTTGCGTCATACGTCTTGTAATGGGAGGAGGAAGAGGAGATTAGTCGACAATGAGGTCGTCAGAGACAGAACAGAAGCTCGGGTTAGGGAAAGATGGAGAAGAAAATCGCCATGCCCTTTCAAAAGAGCCATCTTGTCATTTGCCTGGAGCGATCTAGGGAGATACTGGGCTGTTCTGGCTGGGAGAGCGGCAGCTGTGTCGTCTGCGAAGCCTTCTGCTGCGGCAGCAGCGGCGTCTGATTACGCCTGGCGGTGTGTATCTTGTGTCGCCGTTTCTCCCAGTTGACTGGAGACGCGCCCCGTGCGTGAACCGGATGGTGATACCTTGGATGTGGCGTCCCAGTGTTTCTCTTCTCTATGCGGCCGCGTGTGTTGTGCGTCGGCCAGCGGAACGGCGCGGCGGGGAAAGGCAAATGTCCCGGACTCGAACAACGGACTCTAGCTTGCCAGTCTTCGGCTGTCAGATCTTCATCCCAGCTCACAGGTGACTGCTGATGTGAGGCTGCCTCCTTCCCGTCCTAACGAGTCACCCGGCTACGTAAAAATCAGTCTTCGAATACCTTCTATCTTCTAGCGGCGAGGCTGCTGCTTGCTATTCCATTACAGTGGAGGACTTGGTGGTTCTGTGTAGGATGTAGTCTCTTCTTGCATGACGGTCTTCAGCACCGAAACTGACTGAAAACTACTGTCGGGCCCACTGCGTATTTATTTACTTCAGTTCACTGGAGGTGAACGACTTCACGGTCACTGCCTCTTCTGTCATGTTGAAAAGCTTCTCGAAGAATCTTCTTAACGTCGGTCACTGGTTCTTGGAATGTAGGCGAGGGCCTTTGATCACATGTGACAATTGAGAAACACGTGAGCCGGTCGGGCGATGCCCTGACGGCTGAATCGACAGCCTCCGCTTATGTGGGGAGGGCGATGGCTTCTCCTCAACGTGCTGACTTGCAAGCGCCGGTCGTCGCCACTGCTGCTCTGTCCGCTGTTTGCCAGTGTGTAACTCTTCTAAACTAAACCAAGTTTTTCATTTATTTTCTAATTTCTACTTCACTTCACATTGATTTCACTAATTTATTTACCTATCTTATGTACCACTCAACAGTAGCATCACATCTCAAATGCTTTGATCCTCTTCCGTTCCGGTTTTCCCACAATTCACATTTTGCTACCATACAATGCTGTACTCCAAAAGTACATTCTCAGAAACATATTTCTCAAATAAGGCCTATGTTGGACACTAGTAGATTACTCTTGGCCAGGAATGCCCTTTTTGCCAGTGTTAGTCTGCTTTTGATGTCCTCCTTATTCCGTCGGTGACTGATTATTTTGTTGCCGAGGTAGCAGAATTCTTTAACTTCATCTACTTCGTGACCATCAATCCTGATGTTAAGTTTCTTGCTCTTCTCATTTCGGCTACTTCTCATTACTTCCCTCTTTCTTCGATTTCATCTCAGTCCATATTCTGTACTCATTAGACTGTTCATTCCATTCAGCAGAGCATGTAAGTCTTCTTCATTTTCACTCAGGATAGCAATGTCATCAGCAAATCGCATCATTGATATGCGTTCACTTTAAATTTTAAGTCCATTCCTGAACATTTCTTTTTTTCCATTATTGCTTCTTCGTTGTACAGATTGAAAAGTAGGTGCGAAAGACTACACCCTTGTCTTACACCCTTCTTAATACGAGCACTTGTTTCTTACTTGTCCACTCTTACACCTTCTTGGCTCTTGTACCTATTACCCATCTCTCCCTACAGCTCACCCCTATTTTTCTCAGAACTTCGAACATCTTGCACCATTTTACATTGTCGAACGCCTTTTTCCAGGTCGACAAATCCTATGAATGTGTCTTGATTTTTCTTTACTCTTGCCTCCATTATCAATCGCAACGTCAGAATTGCCTCTCTGGTGGCTTTACCTTTCCTAAAGCCAAACAGATCGTCGTCTAGCGCATCCTCAATTTTATTTTCCATTCTTCTGTGTATTATTCTTGTTAGCAACGTGGATGCATCTGCTGTTGACCTGATAATTCTCGCAGTTGTTAGCTTTTGGAGTCTTCGCAATTGTGTGGAAGATATTTTTCCGAAATTCAGATGGTACGTCGCCAGATACATACGTTCCACATGCCAACGTGAATAGTCGTTTTGTTGCCACTTCACTGAACGATTTCAGAAATTCTGATGTAATGTTATCTATCCTTCCTGCCTTATTTGATCTTAAGTTCTCCAAGGCTCTCTTATATTATGATTCTAATACTGGATCCCCTGTCTCTTCTAAATCGAGTCTTGTTTTTTCTTCTATCCCATCACACAAATATTCCTGCTCACAGGGGCGTTCAATGTATTCTCTCCACCTGTCTGCTCTCTCCTCTGCATTTAACAGTGGAATACCCGTTGCACTCCTAATGCTTCCACACTTGCCTTTAATATTACCGAAGGTTATTTTGATTTTCCTATATGCTGAGTCAGTCCTTCCTGGCAATCATTTCTTTTTCGATTTCTTCATATTTTACAAGCTTCCTTTTCGTCTTAGCTTCCTGCACTTACTATTTTTTGCATCCCTCAGTGACTTGTATTTCAATATTCCTGAGTTTTCCTGAACACTTTTGTGAGTCCTTTTTTCCAACGATCAGCTGAAGTATTTCTTCTGTTACCCATGTTTTTTTCGTATTTACCTTCTTTGTACATATGTTTTTCTTTTCAACTTCTGCGAGTGTCCTTTATACGGATGTTCATTCCTCTTCAACTGTACTGCCTACTGAGCTACTCCTTATTGCTGTATCTATAGCCTTAGAGAACTTTAAGCGTATCTCGTCATTCCTTAGTACTTCCGTGACATTCTTCGGTATTGATGCTTACTGACTAACCTCTTGACCAACTATAAAAAACGATTAGGAAGTAATGACTAGGTTGAAAGCTAAAAAAAAAATTTGCGTATTGAGGAGATTGAAACTAGTAGAAACATTCTTGTTCTCACAAAACATCTCAGTTCGGTCACATTTTCACTTCGAATCACTGAAAATCTTGGGGAGAGACAAATCTATAAGTTAATATATTTTAGGTGTTTTCATTCAATATTATGCTATGAAATAATGTTCTGCGGTTCTAAAGGAAAGAAATTTTTCATTGGTCTTAAAGATTAATATGTGATGTTTGCCCAAGGTTATCCTGTAGAAATTAAGAGGTAGGCATCTGACTACCGTGTCACAGTGTATGCATCCCCCCCTCCCCCAGGAGTATCTTGTAAATAACATAGTACTGTTCAAAATGTACAATGATGGTCGTAATTATATCAGAAGAAAACATTACATTCATCGTCCCGCAAGAGCTTGACATTTCGCCAAACGCGGGTGCACAATACAACCACCAAATTTTTTGATCACCTACACCACAATGTAAAATATTTGGGAGACAGCAAAGTTAAATTTGAAAAGCAATTAAAAATGTTTTTTCGTGACAATTCCTTCTATTCAGTACAAGAATCTCTATTTACTTGACATGTAAAAGAAAGTCAACAGGAAATACTAATTTACTAGCGCAAATGATCATAAAATTGCGAAGACACTCGTTAAAGAATTTTTTTGGGAGGAGTGGGAGGGGTCAGTGGTTAATGCTAGTTGTAGAATTGAACTACCAACATTAATTAACTGGATACATGTCCAAGCTGCGACGGGAACCTTTCCCACCGTAGAGAATCGGAGTCACTTTATGTCTGCATCTGCAGTTGACACTTGAGACCGCACTGGCCAGCGATGACGTCAGTAGCCTTTCTACCTCTCCACAACGGCTAGAGCCCAAAATGGCGGTGGTTGGGGGAAGCGATATGCGAACGGTGGAGGAAACCAGACGCTGAGCATATTCAACAGGTCGGGGCCCATTCGCGGTGAATCGGCTGGCCTGCGGACGCCACAAGTTTGGAGCAGGTGCGTGTTTCACACGCACACACACACACACACACACACACACACATACAGAGAACCGCGCTTTTCCTATGGCGCACGCGGCTCAGCTGCAACAGCTAGGCGGACCTGCATGTTGCTTTCCTATTCTCCCACGCGCAGTGCCGATAAATGACCCCAACCTTGCATGGGCGTCACAGCTCATACTGACCGCCATACATCATTTACAACATTGCTGCCTGACAACCTATGGGTACTGCTGCTGTCGGTGATTCTTAGAACACGGAGGGTCCACTGTTCGCCCCGCCAGATATTCACGCAATGAGGGTTCACGCATATCAACACATCAGCGCTGGCATAAGATAACGAAAGATGCACACTACAGAATCTCAAGTCGAAAGCGACATCTGCAGTGTCGGTACAAGTGGTTAAAACAGAGTGAACTAAAATAAAAACCAGAGTATGACCCGGCGGATCTCTTGTAAATACATTTCCCAGCTTTGTCGCCAGATAACTGTCTGTAAGTCCCACTTACATATACTTATCCGTAAATACGAACCACCAGCATGAGGATTAAATGAAAATTACGTTTCACTTGCAAACCCGAGAGCTTTATTTGCAACATATTCGCCAGAAAAGCCAGAAACTTTTCTCGTTCCTTGTTTTTTCTTTTACTTCGCAAGACGTATATCGACGGTAGAGATGACGGTTTCGTGGTAAGTTGCTCTGGAATATTTCTGTCCCTTCTTATCTGAAACAAGAAGCTAAACTGATACTGTTTGTTGATGATACAAGTATCATTACTAATCCAGTAAAAGAAACTCCAATAGAAAATGATACAAATAATGTCTTTTTAAAAGTTATTGATTGGTTTTCTGCGAACGGGTTTGGTCTGAACTTTGAAAAAACACAGTACATTCAATTTTCTACTGCAAGGAATACAGTTCTTTCAACAAATTTAGCACATCAGTAGAAGTCAGTAGCCTGGGTAGGGCATACGAAGTGTATGGGTGCTGTGACGGTACGTCACATGAATGGACCGTTGTAGGAAGGGAAAATAAGTTTTTGTTATGATACGTGTGAACCATAAATTATCTACAGGCTAAGTACGTCTGTGCGATGAACAACAAATAGTAAAGATTCTGAATTATTATTATAAAAACACAAATATCGATGTAATTAACGAAACACAGTTTTTTGGTATAATCTCTGTGTAACATAGGCCATGAAGATCAGAGACAATGCTTTGAGTGAACTCTCTCTCCTGGTTTATTTTCGTTTAGAGATACGCCGCCATTGTAGTGCTGTCTGATAATTAACGTAAGTTTTACCTGTATTTTTGAAAAATATAATAGAAATTTTTATTAGAAAATGTGTATTGTCACATCTCACGATTGCCACGGTTAATTATAATTAACAAAGTTTTTACAGAACTTCGTAGTGCAGGGAGCTCATCTCCCCTAGCTTGATTTAGTCGGCCATTACGCTGACTGTATTATTTAATTAAAATTTCATGTCATAATATTAAATGGAAATGCGAGAGACTTCTCAATTTTGACCTTTCATTAATTTCAAAGTTAAAAAGAGTACTGAGAGATTTCATTTAATAAAATTCACAGCACTGAATGAGTTCAGTATGTTTCATTTTGGCCGCTTAACGGCAAATGAGATTCTCTCCAGTTTTGCCTTGCAAATAATGAACAACAAATATTGAAAATCATTCCATTCAATAAGCTCCGCAATATCTCAGTTGATCTTTGTGAAATTTGGTACGTAAATAACCAGTAGCCCCTGAGACCCATATTAATAATTACAGCTTGCGTAAGAATACGTATATTTCTTTTCTAAAGAGCAGCGCTCATGCAAACTATTTATTAGAAGGCCGTGAGTTGCGCGTTGTGTTTAAAAAATATTATATCGAACGTACTTCGGGGCAGCCGATGTCCGTACGAGTGTTATCGTGGTATAAGTTAATTAAAAGTCTCATGCTAGCCCACAATATTTAAAGACACCCCAATCAAAATCATAAAACATATAATTATAAAAATAAAAATATATAATTATCCCTTGATAAGTGCACACACCCATATACAGTTATACCGTGATAGTGTACGTACACGTGTGTATCGTAACTGGAAAAATTCGTATTTTGGATCTCCTGAAGCGACTAGATTCAGCAACTTTTGCGATCAGAATGATTGCTAATTTTGAGAATACAGAAATTAGCAAGCCAACATACTTTCTACACTTTCACCCTCTGATATCATATGGAATAATATTTTGGGGTAACTCAACGCTTAGGCAAAAAGTATTCATTGGTCAAAAGAAAATGGTTAGAATAAGGTGTGGGGCTCATAGGCGCACATCTTGTAGGCTTCTGTTCAAAAGGTTAGGAATTCTTCCAACAGCCTCGCACTACATTTACTCAGTGAAGAAATTTGTTCTCAACAACACGGACCAGTTTAAAAATAACAGTGACATTCGTGATTATAATACCAGAAGAAAGAATGACTTACACTATCCTCTCCTGAACCTATCTTTGGCACAGAAAGGGGTAAAATATGCTGCTGTGAAGCTTTTCCATAAAATTTCTGACAGACAGCAGTAATACTTTCAAATAAATTGAAATCATATTTCCTTGACAACTCTTTCTATACCACAGATGAATTCTTGAATAGGAATAAATAAATCTATAGTTATAATATATGCGTTTTCTGCCATTTAAGCGAATGGGGTGGTAAAAAATTTAAGCCTTTGGTTTTTAATTTTTTATTTTTTTAAAGAAACCTTGATTCACGTGTGCATTTATTATGCACTTGACACGTTCCACATCATAACGGTTCCCATGAGATTGATCAATGGAACACGTAACTAACTAATTAACTCTGTTTTCTTTCTTTTTGCGACAGGCTTTAAATTTTCAAGCGCACAATATAATACTGAATGACACTGCTCTGAAGCGGAACGGATTAACTTCATCAATATTTACATCCACATTTTGTGCCTTCGTACAAAAATATGAATTTGTTCTAGTCAGCAGCATCGAACGCATCTATTAATTTATTATCTTGTAAGTAACAGCAATGCATAGGAAATATTTCTGCTACGTTGTGCAACTGCAACAGGTAGTACAAAATATCTACGAGCGGTCTGATGTTAACACGAACACGTGAAAAGCCTGTGTCTTTTCTTTTTTGCAGTGAGCGGCTCTTTCATCCTGCGGGTATCTCGCAGCTTTAAATCGCTCCTTCTTCTTACCTTCTTGCGCTCCAGCTCTCCACCAGGAGGGAACGTGCGTTTTCGGGACAAATCGCAGGCAGCAGAAATAGGATTACCGGTGCAGGACTGCCGCGTATGTTGCAGCTTACGGATGAGTGGTTGGAGAAGAGCGGCAGGCATGGATGTTTCGAGCACGAGACCTGGAAAAGCGACCTTCCTTCAAGCATTCTCTACCGTTACTTAAAACATGTCATCGCCTCATTCTATAAGAAAATTATTCTGCTGCCTTACATCCTTTCTATTTTCCTGAACCATCTCCACAGTTGATCCACAATTATAAAAATTCACTGCTGATTCCTATAATTACCAGGAAACTAGAGCTCTCTGTACAAGTGGAAACGCTCAACTGGAGCTACTTTTACAATCACTTGTATCTTTTCATGTGCTCATTTTGTTGGCCTGTATTTTGTCTTCCTCTGATAATGAATCCACAGATATTATAAAAATGGTATGGATGTATGTTCTGCCTCCAAAAATGCTGGGCTGATATCAATCAAATTGGGATGAGAAGCACTTAGCTATCAAAGGTGCGGGGGTGAAAAAGGAGTGTAGCTCACAGCGTGCGAATATCCAGCCTTTATGTAATAGTAGCAGCTTTAAGCAGCTTTATTCATCCGTACATCTCTTTTTACAAGGATATAGGACATCTCAAAGTATTTACAAGTTTAGGCCAATTTAAAATAAGCTAATTAGTATACACATATATTTACAGACTTATAGTTAGCGACAATCATTAGATTTTTTTTTTTTTTACAAATAACTTATTAAATAATGTAATGCCACACTGTTCACTCATATCTCACTATCAGTCACTGGACACACTACACACACACATTGTTTCATAACACTTCACTCACTACACATACCAACACTCACACACTGGTGATATCTGGGCCATTTTCTGTACCGCAACTTCCTAGTTGCTATCCTGAAAAACTGAGTCAGCATCCCTCCATAATGAGTGAGATGTTGAGCTCAGAAAGAGGAAGAGTTGTCAGTATTGTGCAATAACTTAGGGGTAGATTTTTGTACAAAAGGAAAAAAAAAGAAGGAAAGAAACAGTGTGAAGGCGTTATGTGGAACGTTGTATATTTTATAATCATTATTATTATTATTTATTTGTATAACATTTTTTTATCAAACCCCTACTCTGTTTTATCTAAGTAATTCTTCAATGTATAAAATGTATTGCATAACAGGTACTTTTTAGCTGCATTTTTAAATAGGTGTATTCTTGCAATTTCTTTAATCCCTTTTGGTAATTTATTGTACAGTTTTATTCCTTGGTAGAAAATGCTGTTTTGAGTTTTATGTTTATTTTTTCATGGTAAATGTAAGTTGAGTCTATCTCTCGTTGCATGGTCATGGACAGAGCTGTTTGTGCAATAATTACCGATGTTATTTTTGATGTGTACGACTGAGTGGTAAATGTATTCACATGGAGCAGTTAAAATCCCGCATTGTTTTGAACAGATCTGTACAATGAGTTCGACTAGTATTTTTTATTATTATTCTTATGGCTCTTTACTGGAGTTTGAAAATTGTGTACATATTTTGTGTGTTTGTTTCCCAAAAAAGAATGCCATAGCTAAGAATTTAGTATACATATGAATAATATGTAACAAAAAGACACTGCATGTTACACACTGATGATAGGACTCTAAGGGCATAACATGCTGACGACATTCTGTTTGCAAGTACCTTTGTGTGTTCACACCACTTCAACCAAGAATCAATTCATACAGTATTTGAGAATGAGAGCACGTTGTAACTTGCAACCAACTTTAAACAAAATTTTAAACTTTTACGAAACTTTCTTCTCGCTGACAGTTACGACAAAATGATGAAAGGGAAAAAGTTAATTGCTTACCACATTTTCTGTGTTAATGCAGTAAAACTGCTGCATAGGCATGCCGTTTTAATTAATTTACTACTAACAATATAACACCTGAAAGCAAGGGCAAACTACGTCCGTAATTTTTCCCGAGGGCATGCAGCTTTACTGTATGATTAAATGATGATGGCGTCCTCTTGGGTAAAATATTCCGGAGGTAAAATAGTCCCCCATTCGGATCTCCGGGCGGGGACTACTCAAGAGGATGTCGTTATCAGGAGAAAGAAAACTGGCGTTCTACGGATCGGAGCGTGGAATGTCAGAGCGCTTAATCGGGCAGGTAGGATAGAAAATTTAAAAAGGGAAATAGATAGGTTAAAGTTAGATATAGTGGGAATTAGTGAAGTTCGGTGGCAGGAGGAACAAGACTTCTGGTCAGGTGACTACAGGGTTATAAACACAAAATCAAATAGGGGTAATGCAGGAGTAGGTTTAATAATGAATAGGAAAATAGGAATGCGGGTAAGCTACTACAAACAGCATAGTGAACGCATTATTGTGGCCAAGATGGATACGAAGCCCACACCTACTACAGTAGTACACGTTTATATGCCAACTATCTCTGCAGATGACGAAGAAATTGAAGAAATGTATGATGAAATAAAAGAAATTATTCAGATAGTGAAGGGTGATGAAAATTTAATAGTCATGGGTGACTGGAATTCGGTAGTAGGAAAAGGGAGAGATGGAAACGTAGTAGGTGAATATGGATTGGGAAAGCCGCCTGGTAGAATTTTGCACAGAGCACAACTTAATCATAGCTAACACTTGGTTTAAGAATCATGAAAGAAGGTTGTATACATGGAAGAACCCTGGAGATGCTAAAAGGTATCAGATAGATTATATAATGGTAAGACAGAGATTTAGGAACCAGGTTTTAAATCGTAAGACATTTCCAGCGGCAGATGTGGACTCTGACCACAATCTATTGGTTATGACCTGTAGATTAAAACTGAAGAAACTGCAAAAAGGTGGGAATTTAAGGAGATGGGACCAGGATGAACTGAAAGATCCAGAGGTTGTAGAGAGCTTCAGGGAGAGCATAAGGGAACAATTGACAGGAATGAGGGAAAGAAATACAGTAGAAGAAGAATGGGTAGCTATGAGGGAAGAAGTAGTGACGGCAGCAGAGGATCAAATAGGTAAAAAGACGAGGGCTAGAAGAAATCCTTGGGTAACAGAAGAAATATTGAATTTAATTGATGAAAGGAGAAAATATAAAAATGCAGTAAATGAAGCAGGCAAAAAGGAATACAAACGTCTCAAAAATGAGATCGACAGGAAGTGCAAAATGGCTAAGCAGGGATGGCTAGAGAGCAAATGTAAGGATGTAGAGGCTTGTCTCACCAGGGGTAAGATAGATACTGCCTATAGGAAAATTAAAGAGACCTTTGGAGAAAAGAGAACCACTTGTATGAACATCAAGAGCTCAGATGGTAACCCAGTTCTAAGCAAAGAAGGGAAAGCAGAAAGGTGGAAGGAGTAAATAGGGGGTCTATACAAGGGCGATGTACTTGAGGACAATATTATGGAAATGGAAGAGGATGTAATTGAAGATGAAATGGGAGATACGATACTGCGTGAAGAGTTTGACAGAGCACTGAAAGACCTGAGTCGAAACAAGGCCCCCGGAGTAGACAACATTCCATTTGAACTACTGACGGCCTTGGGAGAGCCAGTCCTGACAGAACTCTACCATCTGGTGAGCAAGATGTATGAAACAGGCGAAATACCCTCAGACTTCATGAAGAATATAATAATTCCAATCCCAAAGAAAACAGGTGTTGACAGATGTGAAAATTACCGAACAATCAGTTTAATAAGTCACAGCTGCAAAATACTAACCTGAATTCTTTACAGACGAATGGAAAAACTAGTAGAAGCCGATCTCTGGGAAGATCAGTTTGGATTCCGTAGAAATACTGGAACACGTGAGGCAATACTGACCTTACGACTTATATTAGAAGAAAGATTAAGGAAAGGCAAACCTACGTTTCTAGCATTTGTAGACTTAGAGAAAGCTTTTGACAATGTTGACTGGAATACTCTCTTTCAAATTCTAAAGGTGGCAGGGGTAAAATACAGTTTGTACAGAAACCAGATGGCAGTTATAAGAGTAGAGGGGTATGAAAGGGCAGCAGTTGTTGGGAAGGGAGTGAGACACGGTTGTAGCCTCTCCCCGATGTTATTCAATCTGTATATTGAGCAAGCAGTAAAGGAAACAAAAGAAAAATTCGGAGTAGGTATTAAAATCCATGGAGAAGAAATAGAAAACTTTGAGGTTCACCGATGACATTGTAATTCTGTCAGAGACAGCAAAGGACTTGGAAGAGCAGTTGAACGGAATAGATAGCGTCTTGAAAGGAGGATATAAGATGAACATCAACAAAAGCAAAACGAGGATAATGGAATGTAGTCGAATTAAGTCGGGTGATGCTGAGGGAATTAGATTAGGAAATGAGACACTTAAAATAGTAAAGGAGTTTTGCTATTTGGGGAGCAAAATAACTGATGATGGCCGAAGTAGAAAGGATATAAAATGTAGACTGGCAATGGCAAGGAAATCGTTTCTGAAGAAGAGAAATTTGTTAACATCGAGTATAGATTTAAGTGTCAGGAAGTCATTTCTGAAAGTATTTGTATGGAGTGTAGCCATGTATGGAAGTGAAACATGGACGATAAATAGTTTGGACAAGAAGAGAATAGTAGCTTTCGAAATGTGGTGCTACAGAAGAGTGCTGAAGATTAGATGGGTAGATCACATAACTAATGCGGGGGTATTGAATAGGATTGGGGAGAAGAGAAGTTTGTGGCACAGCTCGACGAGAAGAAGGGATCGGTTGGTAGGACATGTTCTGAGGCATCAAGGGATCACCAATTTAGAATTGGAGGGCAGCGTGGAGGGTAAAAATCGCAGAGGGAGACCAAGAGATGAATACACTAAGCAGATTCAGAAGGATGTAGGTTGCAGTAGGTACTGGGAGATGAAGAAGCTTGCACAGGATAGAGTAGCATGGAGAGCTGCATCAAACCAGTCTCAGGACTGAAGACAACAACAACAACAACAACTAACAATATTCGTGACTTTTTCAAACAGTACCCACATATGGTACTGACTATTCCTGCAAAATTGTATAATTGTACGACACACAGTTAACAAGATATGGAGTTATGAGCACTAAGATGCACGGAAAACTACCGAATCGTACAGGACGTTCAGATTTGACACTTATTTGCTGCTAACTCTATTAGCAATACATTCAGCTTACAAGATTAAAATATGCCGCTGCCTGTACGTACAAAGTCGTATCATTGGACGACACATGGTTCAGGAGATACGACGTCATAAACACTGACTTGCGTGAGAAATTGCCACAATCATGCATGACGTTCAGATTCATTACTTCTTTGCTGCTAAGTCTATTGTCAACACATTTCGCAGACGGTATACGAATATGACGCTGAATGTACCTACAAAATTGTACTGTTGTGTGACATAGAGCTACGTGAAAACGAGACTGCAGGTCGAAAATCGCTAGAGACACAGGTGATATACGCGTACAAACATGTGTGAAATACATGTGACACGTGCATATGCAGGCAAATCTGCGGGTAAAAGACTCCTCATAAATCTCAGGATCGACTTCAGCAAAACTTGGTGCACATACTACGTACTAACAGGAAAGAAACACTGTGAGGGAGGAACCATCAATCTCCTATTCGGACGAGGGTAATGACGTGGAGAGAGAAGGGGGTAGGAAGAGATGGATAAACAGAGAAGGGGAAGGAAGACGTGGACACTCGTATGAGGTAGAGGAGACAGACGGAGAGAGTGGGAGGGGGAAATAGACAGAGAAGGGGAAGAGGAGAAAATGTACAGAGAAAGAAAAGAGGGGGAGATTGACAGTAGAAGGAAAGAGAAGGAAACGGACAGAGAGAGGCAAAGGGGGAGGCAGACATTGAGGGTGGAGATGGGTATGGATAGACAGATGGGGAGACGAAAATGGACAGAGAAAGGGAAGAGGAGATAGACAGAAGGAGGGGGAGCAGGAGATGGCCAGAGAGAGGCAAGGAGGACATGGACAGATGGATGAGAAGATAAATGGAGTGATGATGAGGTAGAAGGGGCATGAGGAGATGGACACAGAGGTGGAATGGGAGATGGACAGTGTGGGATGGCAGATGGACAGTGGAGTGAGAGGCAGGTGGATACTGGAGTGAGAAGCAGTTGGAAAGACAGATAGGGGAGTAGCGTTTAGGCCGAGAGAGGGCCTGGAGGAGATAGAGTGGGGGTGGAGGAGGTGGAGAGGTGAGAGGAGGAGACAGACAGAGGGGAGGATTGAGGAATGGACAAGGAAGGAGGAGAAGAACTAATAGAACTGGAATAAATACATACCTGGGCAACACCAGGTAGGCCCTATTCAGCTAGCGAATTTTTATGTGTAGTTAGTCCTCCTCTTATGATATTGGTCCTATAGATGAAATTCGTTCAGTGGCTGTAAAAGATCAGATATGAGCCTCCTGTCAACATTATTATTGTATCACACAGTATTCATCCTCAGAGATCTCGACTACATAAGACTTTAAAAATGGGACAATGATACACAAACACAGACGTTATTCTAATAAGTCTGTCAGTGTACAGTATTCCATCATATAAATAAATTTCGTGTTAGTCTAGAAAGGTGTACCCTTTACAACAGCTGCGGCGATTTTTATTCAACATTTGAAGCTGCTTCAGTGGATTACGAGTCAGTTTCGGTCATTATTTCTTGAAGCAGCTTCTCATTTGGTCTGACGAGGCATAAGGCTCACAGTTCAAGGCCTCTCCACCGTAGAAAAATCTGAGATTGTTAACTGGATCTCTGCGTCACTAGCTACAAAAACACAGAACGACCCGTTACTGCAACATTCATTTCCTCATTTCTCTTTTCAACGTCTCCATGAATACATCACTCTCCCTTTCACGCACTCTCTCTCTCTCTCTCTCTCCCTCTCTCTTTTTGCTGAAGCATATCATTATTGATTTGTCACATATCACATGGAATTTAATTGGTCAGCAAGAGCTTTTGAACAGTTTGTGACACTACTGTGTGATATACAGGTGAGAGCAACCATTTGTTTGACTATGATTTTTGAATTAGAGAACAGCTACTGATTAATGCAACTTTGAGAAAGGTAAGACTGATGAACCGGCGTTTTTGGTCGAGAAAATCTATGTATGAAAATGAACTAATGGGTAGAACCTCGTGAGTGTAGGAATACGTCCACTTTGCAAAGAAAAGAAAAGTAGAAATCTGAGACGCCGCTAACAGACGGATAGAGGCTGTTTCATAACTGTATCTAAAAGCTTGTAAGCATTGTAAATGAAGCCGTGGAAACAATCTGAGTACGAGCGCCTGAGCACCAGAAACTTTTGTAGTAAACATCTAAGGATCAACGCTAATCAACAACTCACACAAATTTAATCCGCTGAGCTACATTATTTCAGAACTTTTGATCTGTATGGCTTAGGAAACGGCAACGGAGTTAAACGAAGAGCTCTGTTGCAGAAATTGTTCCGTATGTGAAGTTCATACTATGGCAGACATCAGCTGGTGTACAGAATATCAGGTGCGCTACAATTCTGTACGCAGTAGCATGAGTAATAGTTTACTGTTTTATACAGCATTATTTCATATTTGACACAGGGTATTTACTAATGTCACTAATACTGTGAATAAACTGTAGCTTCAGTTGTCCAATGTATGTCTCACTGCAACGGTTTTCAGCCAACTGGACATTACCAGGTTTTCGGCAGGGGACCTGTATAAAATATGTGATGAACATTTTGTAGTATCACAGTGCCCAAATACTGGTCTTGATGAGAAATACAGTTATATAACTGGAACTGAATTTTATTCAGCTTATTGAATAATAGTTTGTATGTCTTCAAAAATGATTTTTCTGTTTTTCCAGCGTAGTAGGAAGTGTGTGATTAATTTTATTTCGTATTTATTTTTTCTATATATTCAAAATAGTTGCCTTCACCAAACCAGAGTTGTTAGTTTCGAAACTGGCTTCCAAAATAATCACAGTAGTACTTGGGTGGTTGGTGCACTGGTTGCTATGAGTACCGTGGAGGAGCACTGAATTGAGTTTTGTGCCACAATACTATGTAGTTTTTCTGTATCTTATCACATACCTAGGACGTTTGATAATTTATGATGGCCTATCACGCACAACCGACTGAAGCAACTGGACTGTCCTATGTATCTGTTAAAAGATATTTTAAAATTTTTCTTTAAAATGTCGTATAACAAATATATGGCTGTCGTACCCCACATGCAGAAAATCTGTCTGCATCTACATTTACATAGAGAATGTGTAAGCCACTGAATGATGCATGGCAAAAGGAACCATGTACCACCACTAACCATTTCCTTTTGTGTTCCACTCGGAAAATGGATAGAGGACAAAATGACTTTCTGTATGGCAACATTTGAGGGCAGAGTGTAGCTGAACATATTTTAATGCATATGTTGTTGTGGAGCGGGACTGTCCCGCCACCTCAGTAATATTTACGACGGGGTTCTGTGTCTGCCAGTTGTTTCCAAAACTATAATTCTATACTATAGTTTCTTGCATGTTATGATTGCTATGCGTGGTTGGCTGTTTTCGGCTTCCCATTTGTGGATTCCACCGAATGTTATTGTTGATATAGTTCTGACAATGCACTTTACTATGTATTACCATAGTAACCAGGTTGATCACTGTTATCATTTCTCCTCTTTTTATTAAAATTTGATGGACAGCCATGAACTTGCTGTACTTCAATCATCGGAGGTGACCTTAGCTGCATCACACGATTTACCCAATTGTCTCTTGTCCCTCTGTGATTATGCGAGTGTGCTTTTAGTGGAGAGGGCTATGCTGTGCTATTATTGCAACTGTTATTCAATTTTGAATCTTCATGTATAAGGTCAACTGAGTCTAATATAAGATATGAAGTCTTCAAGATTTATTTCTGGCTCATGGACTAATATGTCCCTTAGATCCAATGGCAATTTTGCTTTTAGTAATTGCAGTACATCCCTATACGATATGGGTTCATCCCAAAACTGTGTGTTAGTCAAAAACTTCTCATACTAATTGGGTAGACTTCCTTGCCTACTATTAAAGGGTTGAGGATTAAAGACCTCCTTATGGAGTCTTTATTGGATGCTACCAGAACAGTATTCCGATAAGAACACTCTCTCGAACTATTCGTCATTTTGACAGGCTTCAGCTGTATCAGTTGCCTAAATGGCAGCTTCTCACTGAATGAAATGCGTGATGAAATGGATCTTTTGCTGATCTGGCCACTTCCTTGGTAACACACCTTTAAATGACTTAATGAAGACGACGGAATGAATATTTTTTTCCTGTCAGGAGTAAACACTTGAAACTGTCTGTGCTTTTTAATAGAACAGATGACAATGGAGCTGCTGCCCCGACCCCATATGATACATGGTTAGGTGACATACTGTGAATTCCTTCATGTGACGTATGGAGGAGGAGGATATTAGTGTTTAACGTCCCGTCGACAACGAGGTCATTAGAGACGGTGCGCAAGCTCGGGTGAGGGAAGGATGGGGAAGGAAATTGGCCGTGCCCTTTCAAAGGAACCATCCCGGCATTTGCCTGAAGCGATTTAGGGAAATCACGGAAAACCTAAATCAGGATGGCCGGAGACGGGATTGAACCGTCGTCCTCCCGAATGCGAGTCCAGTCTGCTAACCACTGCGCCACCTCGCTCGGTCACGTGACGTATAAATATGTATATATGTATAGTACGTGCCTTTTGCAGACGTTCACTGAAGCACTCTCTCTGCAGATATGACTTCATTCATATGATACACAGAGATCATCACGAGTTTCACGTTTGACTGTTGGCGGCAGAATTTTATCGGGCGTGGAAAGTCGTAACTTCGAGATTGTGACGACTGAGACTTCAGCTCTGACTCAGAATCTCGTATCCAGGATTCATCAAGTGCAACAATGCTTTTCAGAAACTTTTCTCCTTTTGATAACGCTGAAGAAATTTTCTGCGTTTCTTTTGCGACCTGCTTTCTGCTCGTCACTAAGGCCATGTGAAATCCATCTGGGAGCATATTTTCTCATCTTTTCCTTTTCAATTACGATTCTGTAAACTGATGTGACATGCTTTCTGGCCTCATATGCAATTTCCTCACATTTTCTTGTTGAGCCTATCGCAAAATATCATTAACCTGAAAGATCCAGTTTGTTGCATTTGATGGCCTTCCACTTCTTGGGTTATCCTTAGTATTTATCCGACCTTCACGGAATCGAGCAGACAACCGTGATACTGTGCTACGATCAACTATACTATTCCCACACACCTCTCTCAAAGTGTCGTAAATTTCCATTGGGTTCTTTCCACATAGGAATTCGGTTTTGATGTAAGAACGCTGGTCATTAGGTGCAATCCGATCTGACTCAGTTTCAACTTCCATTTTAAAATGAGTTACGACACAGCCACGCGAACCAGCAAACGCATGTAACACTGCTATGCCTAAAGTCTAGCTCACTGCTCGAGAAGTACACAAGAATGGGTCATACTAATATTCTATACGCAGTCTCCTTTGCAGATGAACCACACTTTCCGAAAACTCTCCCAATAAACCGGAGTCCGCCGTTCGCCTTCCCCAATACAGTCCTGAGGTGCTGGCTCTATTTCATATCACTTTGCAGTGTTACGCCTGTCAATGTAAAAGATGTGACTGTATCAAGCAACAGAGCAATCATACTGTATTCCAACATTACAGGACTGTTTTTCCTACTCATCTGCATTAAAAAAAATGTTTCTACAATTAAAGCAAGCTGCCATTCATCACACCAGATACAGGGTGGGACAAATAAAAGCGGCACGGCGAACAGAGTTCCAGGTTAGAAAGAAACACAGCAGAAGAAATGAAAGTGACTACAGCAGATGTTGAAAGTAGTTACCATTCATCTCTTGGCACTTTTGGACCCTAATTAGCAAACTGCTGAAGGTACATCGAAGCTGGACTGATGGAATTGCTACAGTCTCACCGGAAATATTCCGCGGCAATTCTTGAAAACTACGAGAGTTGTTCATTACATCTTAGACTTGAGGGCTCCCCACACAAAGTAATCGCACACTGACAGATCACGTGACCTGGGTGGCCTGTCAGGACTGCGCCCAGACTGACCTCTGCCGACAACTCTGGCAAGCGTGAGGACTGGGAAAGTATGCTCCAACGTTCGGCCGTCTGTGTTGGCATCGGTCCATCCTGTTGGAAACAACTGTAGATTAATGACGAACAAATGGTTTCAAAATGTTGACAATATAACGCGTCGGAGTCAGCGTCTGATGAAAGAAGATGGGAACAATAATGAGGCGTGCAGACACTGCACATCACACTCCAACCTTTTGATCATGCAATGGTGTTTCGTGCAAGTTAAGCGGATTCTCCGCCGCCCAGAATTTGTGCTTCTGTGAGTTAATATATACTTAAAAACCTTGTGTACTGCCTTACGGCAGGTATTGTCATTGGAAGAAGCCTCGTCAGAGACGTCCACCGATTGAGCGTCTAGAGAAGTGATTCCAGTGGTGGTTTCCCGTTGCCTTCCACTTATGATGATGAAACTATAATGATGACAACACAACACCTAGTTGCTGAGCGGAGAAAATCTCCGACCCACCCGGGAATCGAACACGGGCACCTTGGCGTGATACAACGCCGCTCTGACCACTCAGCTATCGGGGCGGACAGTTAATATAACCACTCAGGTGAAACAGACTTCATCAGACATAAAGTACAGATCTGTTATTTCAGTGAACAGCCACTCACGAAACTGGAGGCGCTGGGGATTGCGTGAGCAACAGACACTCACAGGGAGACGGCACGACGGTGGGGTCGATCCAAAGTTTCTTAGGTGTCGTATGAGTATAAAATGTTAGTGCATTACCGAGGCACCGTCTGGCCAGATGTTTAGGGCTCGCACTCTCACGCCAGAGGTCTCGGGTTCGATTCCCTCCCCGGCCCTTTTTTTCTTCTGTTTCATTTTCTTTTGTTATTCCACCAATTATTCAGAAAGTTTCCCAAACCAACATTATCTTTAACAGATTAGTTACATTATTGAATGAAAATTATTTTCTTTTTGTCCAACAACACAATTCATGGCTGTGGGTTTTCCATTTTTCATTGTAAAGTACATGAGGAGAAACATTGGGTTTTTAATCAGAATAGCAAAGTCGATTGGGAAACATTCAGTTTTTATACATATAATAATTATAAACAAGAACCGCAGTGGTAATTATCGAAAAAACAAACAAAGCAATAGTTTTTGCGACATCTTACGCTACAAATGAAAGCGGGTTTTTTACAATCACAGGGCGTTTGCAATACGTCTGTACAAAAACATGTCCCATTAACATTTACGAAAATGTTTTGAGTTTCTGATAATTTTGAGGCAAACCAGGAATATTGAATCATGTCTCGGAATATTGGTGGCGATAATTGATGGTGAATTATAGAAGGAATTTTTATACAACCTTCCCTGGAATTAATTTCACGATTCTCATGTAACAATGCGCTGCAATTTTGCAAGCAACAGAAGAAAAAAAATGTGTGGGGGGAGGAATCAAACCGAGGCCTCTGGCATAAACGTCCGAACGCTAACAACGTAGGCCAAACGGCGGCTCGGCAATAGACTAACATTTTATACTCATACGGCACCTAAGAAACTTAGGATCGATTTTTCTCGGGATTTTCTGAGTAGTGCGTCCTAATATTTTAACCACGTGAGGTGTTAGGGGTCCTCTTTCACAACACAAAATTGCGGACAAATCCCCGACCCCCCGGTCGTGCCGTCTCCTTGTCAGTAGGGATGCATGTGCAGGTCCAGATGAAGTATTCGTTCGCATGATTGACATGGTAATCCAGTCTCTTGCTACAGGCATCGAGTTGATTTGGTAGGATCCTGAAGCATTGTCTGGCGATCTGCAGCCACATTTCTGGTGTGCGGGCACATTTCGCAGTGATTTTTGACTTGTTAAAAACGGATCCCGTCTGACCGCATTTTCGGACTAAGCATTGCATGGCACTCTTTGCTGGCACCTCGACCGTTTCCATGACTTTGTGTTGTCACGAAATTTTCCACAACGGACACCCGCTGCTCCACTATGGGTACCATTGTCCCCTTTGCACTGCTCCACTTACACTGAAAGAGGCCTCACTACGTTCTGAACCGCAGTGGATCACGTGATGGGTGTACACTGTACACTGTAGAAATTCTGTCTAAGTCATTCTGTATCCTCCTACAGTCACTTAACGACGATAAAAATTTCCGAATTTCCGAGATTATTGCAGAAACAGGTGAAACTGGAACGCCTGCAAAGAAAGTAGTGACAAACGTCGCCAAATTGGTTCGTGTGTTTATGGTCCAAAGTTCTGGAATGTTGATATACTGCGAGCTCTCAGAATTGCCGCAACACGACGCGGCATGGACTCGACCAATGTCTGAAGTAGTGCTGGAGGGAACTGACAACAAGAATCCTGCAGGGCTGTCCACAAAACCGTAAGAGTGCGAGAGGGTGAAGATTTCTTCTGAGCAGCACGTTGCAAGGCATCCCAGATACGCTCGATAATGTTCATGTCTGCGGAGTTTGGTGGCCAGCGGAAATGTTTAAACTCAGAAGTGTGTTCTGAAGCCACTTTGTAGCAATTCTGGACGTATGGGGTGTCGCATTGTCCTGCTGGAATTGCCCAACGTCGTCGGAATGCACAATGGACATGAATGGATGCAGGTGATCAGACAGGTTGCTTACGTACGTGTCGCCTGCCAGAGTCGTTTCTAGACTTATCAGGGTCCCATATCACTCCATCTGAGAACGCCCCACACCATTACGAAGCCACCACCAGCTTGAACAGCCCCCTGCTAACATGCAGGTGCCATGGATTCATGATGTTATCTCCATATCCGTACACGTCCATCCGCTCGATACAATTTGAAACGAGACTCGTCCGACCAGGCAACATGTTTGCAGTCACCAGCAGTCCAATGTTGGTGTCGACGGGCCCAGACGGGGCGTAAAACTTTGTATCGTGCAGTCATCAAGAGTACACGAGTGGGCCTTCGGCTCCGAAAGCCGATATCGATGATGTTTCGTTGAATGGGCCGCACGCTGACACTTGTTGATGGCCCAGAATTGAAATCTGCGGCAATTCCCGGAAGGGTTGCACTTCTTTCACGCTGAACGATTCTCTTCAGTCGTCGATGGTCCCATTCTTGCAGGATCTTTTTCCGGCTGCTGTGATGTTGGAGGATCTGATGTTTTACCGTATTCCTTATATTCACGGTACATTCGTGAAATGGCCTTACGAGAAAATCACCACTTCATCGCTACTTCGGAGATACTGTGTCCTATAGCTGGTGCGCCGACTGTAACACCACGTTCAAACGCACTTAAATCTTGATAACCTGCCATTGTAGGAGCAGTAATCGATCTGACAACTGCTCCAGACGCTTCTTGCCTTCTATACAGCAGGCGTTGTCAACCGCAGCGCCATATTCTGTCTGTTTACATATCTCTGCATTTGAATACGCATGATGAAGTGTGTATCACTAAAAGAAATATTATAAAGAGGGAGGAACCCAATAATAATAATAAATAGTCAAGCAGTGAAGAGAAAGTAAGTAAATGGGTAATTTTATACGTGCATCGACGAGAATCAAAAGCCTCTTGCGTTTTTGGAAATCATTTAAGAGAAAGAGATTAAAATCCTGAACTAAATAACATCAAGTACTAAAAAAAAACTTTCAGCTACCTCTGTGTGTAATAAATATATGGGCTCCTAGACCCAGAATGTATAGACCGCGCACGCTCTCTAGTGAAGAGGGTCGCGTATGCAACAGCGACGACAGAGGCGCTCCTGGTGATATTAGGCTTACTACCAATAGGTCTAGAGTGAGAAAGACAGGTGCAGAATATTGGCTCAAATAGGGTGAATATGATAACGTAAAGGGCAATTATGAGCACAAGAGCCAGATCGAAGAAAGAAATTTGTGAAGAATAGCAAGAAATCCCCTGCAAGGCACAAACGGGAAGGAGAACTTATCAGTTCTTTCTTAACGCAGCACGAAGATCAAGAATATGGTAACTATCGTTGATCGAGAGAGCAATTCACTACCTGTGATACACAGTCCGTTTGAAACCTATTTACTAAAAGTGCACCAACGCACCAAAGGCAGCTGTAGTTGTAGAACAATCGGCGCCCTAGGTCATGTCGTGTGGCAGTGTATCAGTGGACAAGAAGATACAGCTAAGGCAAATGTCGTTGATAATAAACCTGCCTACATTAAAATAAGGAATGAGGAGCTATGATACAAACAGAACTTGCTGACAGGCTAAATATCAACTTACGAGCAGCAAGCCTACTTACCCAGATTAGAGGAGCACTAGAGGCTCCAACCAAGACGTCCTTCCGCAAGCAGTGGGGAGATGAGCTTCGTGGAGGACCAGGAAGGATTTTATGAAAACTTACAACCATCTCTCTACCAATCTCTACACCCTGGGTGCCGTGGCAGCCCTGACGCTGCGAATCCTGAGTTATGCCTCTGCTCACGAGAGGCTAAGGCTCCAAACAAAATGAGAAAAAACATATTTTTCTTTTGTACAGTAGTCTAGTATAGCGTAAAATTATAGGTGCTTGTTTGAGGAGAAGTGGGAATTTGGAACATCATATTGTTTATTGTTAAAAATTTAAATCCCGTACCCAACATAACTGCAATAGGAGCCGTAACACACAGGTATAAGCAAATAATGACACTTCTAGTGCTCAGTTGTTAACAGCTTGCTGACGTACAAGACGTCACTGATGTAGAATGGACGAGCTGACTAGCAGAGACAAGTGCCTTTGTTTCGCTTCACAGTAGACAGCGTGGCTGCTAACGATACCGCATGGGACCGTGCGCACCGCTTTGTTCTGCTCTGTTGTGTTTTACAACTCTGGGAATATAGCGTGAGGCACGCTTTAATAAACCGAGTGAAGCGAGGACCCACAAGCTCACAAACGGTGTTCGTCAACTTGGTACATATGGCTGGAAGTAGTGTCTGTTTACACGTGTTCCCATCTGCCTTGTAAATTCAGACATCCTCCATTGTTCATGCTTATGGTTCCCTCTTTAGCCACGTCATGGCTTATCTACGTGTACATCTGCAGCCATACTCCAGAAGCCACTTTATAGTAGTGGCGGAGAGCACTTCATCACTAGCATCTCCCTACTCTCCCGTTCTATTATTCGGTACGCCAGAATAACAATTACGAGCACGTGTTTCTCGTTATACCATCGCGGCCACAAAGTAAAATATAAACGGCAAGAAGTAATATGTTGCTTGACTCTTCTTGCAACATGCATTCTCGGGCTAGCAATCTCTGTGTGTTGTACAGCGTTAATTTTGTAGTACCTGGAGTTAGATGAGCATCTCAGTTTCGTCTTCACTTTTAGTAACCTAACCTTTGAAGAAACGTAAACTTTTCTTTTGATATTTCCGATCCACCCTGTTTCCGGGTTCGATTCCCGGCGGAGTCAGGGATTTTCTCTACCTCGTGATGACTGGGTGTTGTGTGCTGTCCTTAGGTTAGTTAGGTTTAAGTAGTTCTAAGTTCTAGGGGACTGATGACCACAGATGTTAAGTCCCATAGTACTCAGAGCCATTTTTTTCGATCCACCCTGGTGAGGATCCCAGTCTCCTAAACTATACCCAAGTATAAACTGAAGAAGGATGTGGATGCTAGGTCTTTCGAGAATTCTTCCAGTGACTATCTGGACGTCGCTTTTTCCTACAAACAGCTTTATGTGGCCGTTTCATTTAATATGTCCGCATAGAGTTCTTTTTTTTCTGACAGTTCTGGTTGTTTTCAGTGATTACTAATAGTGGAACAAAACGGAATTGATTTTCCCGTCTATTTATTCACAAATACATCTCATTTGTTTATGATTATGGTCAATCACAGGACCTTGTACGGATGCTGGATCAGCCATCTGATAAGAGGGCTGGCAATAGTTCGCCTGGCTGAAATAGATCCCATTATCGGTACGATTCGAAGCCACGCGTGTTAATTTCCACTTACAACAGGCGGCAGTGGAACAGGTGAACCATCTTATTTTGTAGAAAATTTTAATTGGTAGTGAGTTATTGGGTAAGGTAAAGCGGTAGATTTAATTATAGTAACTAGTAGTAGAAACTCCTCGTCGGAGGACCACAAATTTGCCTAATTATTTCCTTAGTAGTCTTAAATACAGGGATGTAGTTACAAAACAGAAGTATAATAAAGTTCATGTGGCAGAAGTATAGCAACTTGACAATCTGCCTTAGATAAAAAATCAAATGAAAACATCATTCGTTGATCCCAGCAGTCCCTCCTACATTTCGCTACAACCATGTTGCATTACACCTTTCTGACATACGATGAAAACATTTACGAGCAATTCCGTGGCTCTTACGACGTTTTTCGACAGTATCGTGAACAGGAACAATAAGACTGAATGACGATGAACGCAGTACTCGGATTAAAAAGTATGTAAGACAAGATAGCAGTCTTTCGTCCCTACCGTTCAATTTACAAATCGAAGAAACAATGGCGCTAATGAAAGAAAGTTCAAGATTGGGATTAATATTCAATGTGAAAGGGTACCAATGACAACATTTGCTGTTGGCATTACTACCATTAGTGCAAGTGAAGAAGGATTACAGAACCTGATGAATGGAGTGGATATAATAAAGAGTACAAAATATGGATTGAGAGAAAACTGGAAATGAGTAGAAGCAGAAACGAGAATAGCGAGAAACTTAACATCGAAATTGGTGGTCACAAAGTAGACGAAGTTAAGGAATTCTGCTATTTTGGAAGCAAAACAACGCATGACCGACATAAAAAGTAGTCCAGGACAGGGAAGGAGGGCGTTCCTGGTCAAAAGAACTATTAGTGCCAAACATAGGCTCCTCCTCAAATTAAGACCTATATTTGATATTAGCAGACTTCTCTTGGCCATGAATCCCCTCTTTGCTTGTGCCGTTCTGCGTCTTATGTCCTTCTGGCTTCATCCATCGTGGGTTGTTTTGATTTCAGTGTATCAGAATTCCTTAAATTCGTCTACTTCGTGACCACCAAGTCTGATGTTAAGATTCAAGCTGTTCTCATTTCTCCTATTTGTCGCTACTTTTGTCATTTTCTGCTTTACTCTCTATCCATATTCTGTACTCATTACTTTTCATACCATTCATCAAGTCCATTTTTCTTCACTTTCACTGAGGATAGTATTGTCATCAGCAAATCATTGATATTCTTTCACCCTGAATTTTAATTCCACTATTGACTTTCTCTTTTATTTCCGTCATTGCTTTTTCGATGTACAGGCTGAACAGTAGGGGCGAAAAATTGCAGCCGGCCGGTGTGGCCGTGCGGTTCTAGGCGCTCAAGTCCGGAGCCGCGCTGTTGCTACGGTCCCAGGTTCGAATCCTGCCTCGGGCATGGGTGTATGTGATGTCCTTAGGTTAGTTAGGTTTAAGTAGTTCTAAGTTCTAGGGGACTGATGACCGCAGCAGTTGAGTCCCATAGTGCTCAGAGCCATTTGAAAAATTGCAACCCACGCCGTACACCCTTTTTCAATAGAACTCTTCATTCCTGGACGTCTATTTTTATTGTCCTGGCTTGATTCTTCTACATATCGTACATCGCCTGTCTTTCCGTGTAGCTTACTCCTATTTTTAGCGTAATTTTGAACATATTGCACCATTTGACGTTGTCGAATGATTTTTCTAGGTTGACATATCCTATGAGCATGTCTTGATTTTTCTTCAGTCAGCAACAAAGTCTCTAACGCCTTTACCTTTCCGAAAACGAAAATGATCATTATCTAACAGATCCTCAATTTTCTTTTCCATTCTTCTGTATATTATTGTTAGGAGAAACTTGGAGCATGAGCTGTTAAGCTCATTCTGCGATAGTTTTCGAATTATTCCCTAGCTGTTTTACAATGATATATTTCCAAAAGTCTGACGGTACACTGCCAGTGTCATAGATTTTACGCACCAGCTTGAGTAGTCGCTCGGTTATCATTTCCTCAATAATTTTAGAAATTCCGATGGAATGCTATCTATCCCTTCTGCTTTATTGGATCTCAAGTCTCCCATAGTTCTTTTAAATTATGAACGTGATAATGGTTCCCGTATGTCTTCCTTATCGTCTCCAATTTCTTCTTCTATCAAGCCATCAGGCAAATGTTCCTTCTCATAGAGGCCTTTAATGTACTCTTTCCACCTATCAGCTCTGCGTTTAACAGTAGAATTCCATTGTAGTCTTAGTGTTACAGCCCTTACTTTTAATATCACCGAAGGATTTTATCGATTTCTTCACAGTTTTCCTCCAGCCATTTCATATTGGCTTCCCTGCACTTCCTAATAATTTCGTTGAAAAGTGATTTATATTGGTGTACTCCTGGCTTTCTCCGAATAATTTCGCGCTTCTTTCATTGATCAATTGAAGAATTTCTTCTGTTACCCAAGGATTTTTCGCACTTATCATTGTTGACCCATGTTTGACTGTCCAGCATCTGTGATTTCCCTTCTTAGAGATGTTCACTCCACATCAACTGAATTCCTTATCGTGATATTCCCTATCCATATCTTTAGCAAGCTTTAAATACGTCTTATCATTCCTTAGTACATCAGTATCCCAGTTCCTTCCACTGTGATTCTTCCGGAAGATTCTCTTAACCTTCAATCTACTCTGCAGCATTACTACCTTTTGCTCTGTGTCTGTATCTGGGTACGCCTTACATTCCAATATCTTATTTCGCAATCTCCGTCTGACTACGATGTACTCTAACCGTAATATTCCCGTTTCTCCAGGGTTTTTCCAAGTACAGCTTCTCCTCTTGTGATTCTGGAGTACCATCTGAGTAACATCTGAGTACAATCTCCTCTCTTATTCGTACTTTGAACTCTATACCACCCCGTAATCCTTCATTCTATTCTTTCCCCTGCAACAGCGATACAGTCACCCATGATTATTAGATTTTAATATCTGTTTATACACTGAATTACCAGTTCAGTATCCCTTTCTAGGTCTGTTTCTTCGGCCTGCGATTTCAGCATGTATATCTGAATTACCGTTGTGGGCAATCCTGGTCCCGCTATACCATTTTCTGCTGCTGTTGATATTACCCTATATTGGTCTGGCCACAAATTCTTCTTTCCATTTCACTTCACTGACCCTCACGACATCTAGATTGAGCCTTTGTTTTTCCCTTTTCACATTTTCTAGTTTTCCTACTACGTTCATTCCCTATTATCCCTTTCGTTGATTAATCAGTCTTTTTCCCATGGTCGCCTCCCCCTCGTCAGTCCCCTACCCTAGATGAGAATGGGGCACTAATACGGAATCTTTTTGAATCGCAAACCACATGTCCTGCGGATACACATGAAGTGTCTTTTGTGGGATCCATCGCGTTCTGCATCCTCATGCCGTTGATCATTGATGCTTCTTTCGCCTTTCAGGGGCAATTTCCCACCCTAATGGCCAGAGAATACCCAGGGCCTCTGTCCGCTCCACTGCTCTCTTTGACAAGGTTGCTGGAAGAACAAATGTGACTTCTTACGTCAGAAGTCCTCGGCCGCAATTGCTGATTATATTTATTCAAATTTAAGGAGTGTCCGGCTTTGAAGACGAGACTTAGGACGTTTTGTTTATTAATGAAAGACGCTACTTCTACACACATTAAATGTATTACGTCTAGATTATTAACGATTTTAGACAAACGTAAGCACAGCATTACAAACGCCAGCACATCTAATACCTTGCAAGTTTTAATTCCAGTCTCATATTAATTCGAACCAAAATAATCTCAAAATCGTAATAAAAAAGTGTATTATATTTTTCTGACAAAAAACAAGTTGCAACTATGTTACTAATTACCAAGAAGGGATCGGCCTACCACCCCGCCTTTTTCAGACCGTCTTGCACACTCGAGACGTGAATGCCGCCAAGCCTCCACTGGAAGTCAATTTTACCGTGTATCATTGGAAAGTGAAGGAGTATCATGGACAGATAGGTGTTCTGTTAAGTCAGTAGTTCTTAAGGAGCGACATCCAATCACAATCTTTCCACTGTGTATTTTTGCTGTTGTTTTAGAATATTTGCTTATTAAATTCTGGTTTTCTGGTGTCAGTAAGTCTTGTCTTCATCTTAAGCCATTATTTCTTAAATTATTGTTACATTACACAAATTACGCCTGTCTTCTGTTTTCTCTGCCAGCCAAACGCTGATGTGCTTTTGCTGCTCGCGGAAACCCACCTGCACCAATGTTCTAGTCCTTAGGACGGCCATTTCCCAGAATCTACGTTGTCTTTGATTAGCAAGCTGCTCCGCCATACGCCGGCCGATGTGGCCAAGCGGTTCTAGGCGCTTCCGTCCGGAACTGCGCTGCGCTGCTGCTACGGTCGCAGGTTCGAATCCTTTTTCGGGCATGGATGTGTGTGATGTCCTTAGGTTAGTTAGGTTTAAGCAGTTCCAAGTCTAGGAAACTGATGACCTGAGATGTTAAGTCCCATTGTGCTCAGATACTTTCTTTTTTTTTTTTTGCTCCGCCATCCGCTTGTGGCGCTACCCAAATCTCTATCCGGATCTTACAAACAGGAAATAAAGGTGGTGCGTTATTTATTTTCCAAAACACCTTCTTGGAAGACGGTGCAAATAATCACATTCTTCTCTCTCTCATTCACTTTTATTTCACAGTTGTCGTTAACATCGATAACATTTGACTTATTCAGATTGCGCTGGTCCACCACTTTGTTCGAGAGTTTGTGGCGTGTGTTTACTGTGTGTAATTATATATTTCTGGTAAGCTTTTATTTCAAATAAGAGTACTTCCGGAACCGTTCGGAGCTGTACTTGAGGGTGATATTATGGAAATGGAAGAGCACGTAGATGAAGATGAAATGGGAGATATGATACTGCGATAAGAATTTGACAGAACACTGAAAGACCTAAGTCGAAACAAGGCCCCGGGAGTAGACTCACCTCAGAAGAAATATTAGGGAAAGGCAAACCTATGTTTCTAGTGTTTTCTAGACTTAGAAAAAGCTTTTGACAATGTTGACTGGAATACTCTCTTTCAAATTCTGAACGTGATAGCTGTAAAATACAGGGAGAGAAAGGCAGTTTGGAATTTGTACAGAAACACATGGCAGTTATAATAGTCGTGCGGGGCATAAAAGTGGAGCAGCGGTTGAGAAGAGAGTGAGACAGGGTTGTAGGCTATCCCCGATGTTATTCAATCTGTATAGTGAGCAAGCAGTAAAAGAAACAAAAGAAAAATTTGGAGTGGAATTAAAATCCATGGAGAAGAAATAAATACAATGAGGTTTGCCGACGACACTGTAATTCTGTCAGACACAGCAAAGGACCTGGAAGAGCAGCTGAACGAAATGGACTTTGTTTTGAAAGGAGGATATAAGATGAACATCAACAAAAGAAACGCAAGGAAAATGAAATGTAGTTGAATTAAGTCAGGTGATGCTGAAGGAATTAGATTAGAAAATGAGACACTTAAAGTAATAGATGAGTTTTGCTATTTGGGGAGCAAAATAACAGATGATAGTCGAAGTAGAGAGGATATAAAGTGTAGACCGGCTATAGCAAGGAAAGCGTTTCTAAAGAGGAGGAATTTGCTGACATAGAGTGTAGATTTAAGTGTCAGGTAGTCTTTTATAAAAGTATTTGTATGAAGATTAGTCATGTATGGAAGCGGAACATGGACGATAAACAGTGTAGACAAGAAGAGAGTAGAAGCTTTTGAAATATAGTGCTGAAGAATAATACTGAAGAGTAGATGGGTAGATCGCGTAACTAATGAGGAGGTACTGAATAGAAAAGGGGAGAAGAGGAATTTGTGGCGAAAATTGACTAGGAGGAGCGTTCGGTTGGTAGGACACGTTCTGAGCCATCAAGGGATCACCAATTTAGTATTGGAGGGAAGCGTGGAGGGTAAAAATCGTAGAGGAAGACCAATAGATGAATACACTAAGCAGATTCAGAAGGATGTAGATTGCAGTAGTTATTTGGGAATGAAGAGGCTTGTACAGGATAGAGTAACATGGAGAGCTGCATCAAACCGGCCTCTGGACGGAAGACCACAACAGCGGCAACGAGTATTTCCGGAACCGCTTAAGATATCATAATTGTGTTTTGACTCAAATGAATTGAGGGAAAGTCCTCACTAAACGATATATAGTTCCTTCTGTTAGCGACACTGGACTGCAAAACTTAAGGACGATAGTAACTTTCGCATAAAATGTCACTGCCAAGTGCTCGTAACTTAGCTCGAAGAAAGTTGGACTATACATAGAAGGAACTGCTGTAGTGTAGTACAGAAGATAAATGAACGAAATACGCAGCTGACCAACAGATATGACACTTTCACTCAAAGACAATAAATACATTGTGTCCCCTGGACATTACAAAAGGCGGAACATGATTCTTAATAGGATGTGTGATCACCATGCTCTCGAGCGTGCTCCTTTGCTGGCCACAAGCCAGGTAAAGAGTTGTTGTTGTAGAGCGTTGCGTTCCTCCAGCAGTGCAGCTGATAGCTACTGGAGTGTCGTTGGTGTGTGTGTGTGTGTGTGGACGTGTGCTGCAGTAGGTCTCCTCAACACATCCCAAATGTTGTTGGGGAACGGGCAGGCCAGTCTATTCGCCGAATATCCTCTCGTTCCAAGACCTCCTCCACCTGCACTGCTCGATACGGTCGCACATTGTCATCCATAAAGATGAAACAGGGTCGTATTCACCGCTGAAAAGGCCTACACGGGGAAGAGGTTGAGCGGTGCGTGTACCGTGTTCAGACATTTGGAGGTCAGTACACCAACGCAACATTGTTCCTTCGCACACTCTAACGCCTGGACCACCAAAACGGTCGTGTTCAAAAATGTTCCTGGGTGCATTACGTATTCACCACTCTCCCCTTTAAGGATGCGGCCCCAGTTCCATCGAGATATGTTACTGGGCAGTCACACATCATGCGGAAGTCGAAAGCCACATTCGTCCTTAAGTTTAGCACACCAATGTATATTAATGGCAAACATGCCAGTATCTATTTCTCTTTACCAAACGGAACTGCAGAAACTTCTGCAGCTACTATCGGAAGAGACAAATCTCTGTTCAAAATCGGATTAGTAGTTTTGAAATAATTATCATGTTTAGAACTTAGGATTTATCTGTTTTGAACGTGAAACTGATTGCTACATTATGCGGGAGTTGACTTAATACTCGAATAAGGAAATACGTCACATTGGATAAGGAGGCAGTTTGTTGCACCACTGCAGTACCGGGATGAAAGAGGCATGGAGGAAATGTAGCATTATTTCCGTTTGTGTCATTCACTTGTATCGAACGTTGGTTTGTTCAGAAAAAAGAGTCATTCATAAAACAAGAGAAACTAATTTCGTACCTCCTGGCTGAGCTGGGAATCTTCGCGAGCACATTTGCCTAGTGTCCGAGCTACCCAAGCACGATTCACGAATCGTCCTCAGAGCTGTACTCCCTCCTGTACTTCACTTTCACCTTGTATCGTAATTACATAACTCAGTCGGTACAGTCCGGCACATGGTTTTAATCTGCCAGGAGGTTTAAAATTAGCGCACATTCCGCTGAAGAGTGAAAATTCATAACGGCAAGAGAAACTGCAGGTTGTCGCAGGAAGAATAGTCACTATTCAGGGATATAACAGGGACGCTCGTTTGAAACTAAAAACTTGATACACTCACACGCCCTATTCCCAATGGTTTCCGAGATATAACACATTTAACGCATATTGTTATTTATTTTCTGCATTATTCAGTACATTATGAGGTTTACACATGAAGGGCGATTTAGCTACTCCTACTGACGTCGTCTTATGCATCCCGCAATGTTCCATCTTGCGTTCAAAATCCACGTCCTTGGATATTTTCTCCCCCGGTAAGCGCAAACTATTAGTCATGCAGAAGAAAATGAACACCACCTTTTTGTACGAAATTTAATGTACAGGAGAGTGGGGCTACAAGGTCCGATTTTTAGTTAACCTCTAAATTCGTTAAGAATACTTGATTTTAGTAATCATGCGATGCAATCAAAATTAACTTATATACACACATCAAAAAAGTTTTGTATCACCTCCGTTCCGGAACCTGTACAGAAAATTGGAATAGAGATCAACATAAACATTATTTTCACCATTTGTACAGGGCTATTACAAATGATTGAAGCGATTTCATAAATTCACTGTAGCTCCATTCATTGACATATGGTCACGACACACTACAGATACGTAGAAAAACTCGTAAAGTTTTGTTCGGCTGAAGCCGCACTTCAGGTTTCTGCCGCCAGAGCGCTCGAGAGCGCAGTGAGACAAAATGGCGACAGGAGCCGAGAAAGTGTACGTCGTGCTTGAAATGCACTCACATCAGTCAGTCATAACAGTGCAACGACACTTCAGGACGAAGTTCAACAAAGATCCACCAACTGCTAACTCCATTCGGCGATGGTATGCGCAGTTTAAAGCTTCTGGATGCCTCTGTAAGGGGCAATCAACGGGTCGGCCTGCAGTGAACGAAGAAACGGTTGAACGCGTGCGGGCAAGTTTCACGCGTAGCCCGCGGAAGTCGACGAATAAAGCAAGCAGGGAGCTAAACGTACCACAGCCGACGGTTTGGAAAATCTTACGGAAAAGGCTAAAGCAGAAGCCTTACCGTTTACAACTGCTACAAGCCCTGACACCCGATGACAAAGTCAAACGCTTTGAATTTTCGGCGCGGTTGCAACAGCTCATGGAAGAGGATGCGTTCAGTGCGAAACTTGTTTTCAGTGATGAAGCAACATTTTTTCTTAATGGTGAAGTGAACAGACACATTGTGCGAATCTGGGCGGTAGAGGATCCTCACGCATTCGTGCAGCAAATTCGCAATTCACCAAAAGTTAACGTGTATTGTGCAATCTCACGATTTAAAGTTTACGGCCCGTTTTTCTTCTGCGAAAAAAACATTACAGGACACGTGTATCTGGACATGCTGGAAAATTGGCTTATGCCACAACTGGAGACTGACAGCGCCGACTTCATCTTTCAACAGGATGGTGCTCCACCGCACTTCCATCATGATGTTCGGCATTTCTTAAACAGGAGATTGGAAAACCGACGGATCGATCGTGGTGGAGATCATGATCAGCAATTCGTGTCATGGCCTCCACGCTCTCCCGACTTAACCCCATGCGATTTCTTTCTGTGGGGTTATGTGAAAGATTCAGTGTTTAAACCTCCTCTACCAAGAAACGTGCCAGAACTGCGAGCTCGCATCAACGATGCTTTCGAACTCATTGATGGGGACATGCTGCGCCGAGTGTGGGAGGAACTTGATTATTGGCTGATGTCTGCCGAGTCACTAAAGGGGCACATATCGAACATTTGTGAATGCCTAAAAAAACTTTTTGAGTTTTTGTATGTGTGTGCAAAGCATTGTGAAAATATCTCAAATAATAAAGTTATTGTAGAGCTGGGAAATCGCTTCAATCATTTGTAATAACCCTGTATTGCTCATGAAAACCACACATTGCATGTTGCACCACCATACAGGGAGAGCATCAGAGGTGGTGGTCCAGATTGCTGCACACACCGGTACCTCTAATTCCCAGCAGCACGTCCTCTTGCATTGATGCATGCCTATATTCGTCGTGGCATACTATCCACAAGTTCATATTGTCCCAGTTCTCAACGGGGATTCGGCGTAGATCCCTAGAATGGTTGGTGGGTCACGTCGTCCATAAACAGCCCTTCTCAATTTGAACCAGGTTACGTTCGATAGGGTTCATGTCTCGAGAACATGCTGGCCACTGAAATGTTGCTTTTTTGAATAATTAATAGAATATGCCCCAATATTTAATTAAGCCTAAAATAAATTAAGAATAAATTTTCTCCCTTACAAATCTGCAACATAAGGAGAAAAGGTCACGATTTAATGAAAAGAAATGTATTTTTTGTTGTTCAGTTAAAGAACTTTCTAGAGGAATGTTTATGTATCGAAACTGTAAAGCAAGTTGAAGGCAATCGCCGTAATTTGTTTTTGAATTATATAAAAGCAGGAGCTGTGAGCTCTCTCTCTCTCTGTCTCTCTCTCTCTCTCTCTCTCTCTCTCTTGATTGTTTTCGATGGTTGTTTCACAAATGTGTCGCTCTGTAGCGTTTGGCAAATAATTACACTAATTTAATTTCAAAAGCCATGTTTTAATTAAGACTGTACTTTCCTTTTTCATTAATTCCACACATCAAATTATTATGCTGCAGTGAAGGAGAATTACCGACGAATTGTTTGGTGGCCACAGACGAACGCTACTAGTGTTCAAACGGCTATCACTTTATCGAACTTTTATTTCAGCGTCCCTGAGGTACCTTTCACCAGTCATTTCTATCAGTATCCGGCGGTGTAATTACGCAAACTGCATAATTTTTAGATCGGTCATTGGCCTTTAGCAATGCAGTCGGTCAACTTTCTCGTCTGTCTGATGGGAATCAGATGCTGGTTGGCGGAATATGTAATTTCATCATCCACAAGTAAAAATTTTGTGTGCACCATTATATCACTTTAGAAGCTTGCCACCAGTAAAAGCAATAAATATATTACATTTTCTTTAAATACCAGTAGTAATAAACCAATATAGTCCAGCGATGTCGTTATCCTGAAGGAAGTTGATTGGTTGGTTGGTTTGGGGGAAGAGACCAAACAGCGAGGTCATCGGTCTCATCGGGTTAGGGAAGGACGGAGAAGGAAGTCGGCCGTGCCCTTTCAAAGGAACCATCCCGTCATTTGCCTGGAGTGATTTAGGGAAATCACGGAAAACCTAAATCAGGATGGCCGGACGCGGGATTGAACCGTCGTCCTCCCGAATGCGAGTCCAGTGTGCTAGCCACTGCGCCACCTCGCTCGGTCTGAAGGAAGTCATTCACAAGACGTGCACGATGGGAGCACGAATTGTCGTCTGCGAAGACGAATGCCTCGTCAATATGCTGCCGATATGGTTGCACTGTCGGTCGGAGGATGGCATTCACGTATCGTACAGTCGTTACGGCGCCTTCCATGACCACCATCGGCGTACGTCGGCCCCACATAATGCCACGCCAAAACAGCAGGGAACTTCCACCTTGCTGCACTCGCTTGACAATGTGTCTAAGGCGTTCAGCCTGACTGGGTTGCCTCCAAACACGTCTCCGACGATTGTCTGGTTGAAGGCATATGCGACACTCATCGGTGAAGAGAACGTGACGCCAACCCTGAGAGGTCCATTCGGCATGTTGCTGGGCCCAGGTGTACTGCGCTGCATGGTGTCGTGGTTGCAAAAATGGAGCTCGCCATGTACATCGGGAGTGAAATTGCGCATCATGCAGCCTATTGCGCACAGTTTGAGTCGTGACACGACGTCCTGTGGCTGCACAAAAAGCATTATTCAACACGGTGGCGTTACTGTCAGGGTTCCTCCGAACCATAATCCTTAGGTAGCGGTCATCCACTGCAGTACTGATCGTCTAGGCATCGTTGAACTACGGATAACTCGAGCCGTGTACCCCCTTCCTGGTGGAATGACTGGAAGTGATCGGCTCTCGGACCCTCTCCGTCTAATTGGCGCTGTTCATGCATGGTTGTTTACATCTTTGGGTGGGTTTAGTGACATCTCTGAACAGTCAAAGGGACTGTGTCTGTGATACAATATCCACAGTCAATCCCTATCTTCAGGAGTTCTGAGGACCGGGGTGATGCAAGATTTTTTTGAGATGTGTATTTCACGAACTCGGTAGCTGTCATGTATACTGAACTGTTTCCTGAGCCGATAGATTCCGGTTGTCCACCTTTTATAAACAAATCCTTGTATTTAAGCCTCGGGAAAATAAGCATGAGAGGAACTGCATGACCTAATGCATTTCCTGCCAGTTCCACTGTAACCAATGTCCCTCTTTCAGCAGATACTATGGCTAGAACTTGCTCCATTCCCTTCTTGGAAATATTTTCCTCGGCTTTAGCACTGTGGTAACTCCTGTTTCATCTAAATTATATATTCTTGAAGGTGCAAATTTATATTTATCCCACACTGCGCTCAGTTTTTTTTTTAAATTCGGGAACATCGTGTTTGTTAGATGATGTCGCACTGCTGGCACTAATTCACTCCAGTGTTCTTATTGACAGGTGGGGCTGTCTTTTTAAAAAACCAGCCAGTCTGGACCAGCTTTTTTATTTTCGTACCACGATGGTGGAATATTTCGACCATTGAATTTCAGTGCACATTCGGACGCAAACTTTTTGACATCTTCTGTCAGAAGACAAAAGAAGATTGAAGCACATTGCTACAGACATTCTGCTAACTTATGTTCCTGCTCTTCAGTAAAGACCAATCTTATTTTTTTGTAATCAATCGTGATATTTTCTGCCCGAGATCTTGGCTTTTTGACAAATCTGTATAAAGTCAGATGACAAATATCTAATTCTTTGGCATCAGTTTTTATTTTCCTGCCATCGTTGAGAACTGCATCTGCTGTTTTTTGCTTCAACTCCTGTGACACAGAACCTCGTGTTGTTTTTCGGGAATACGTCCACACACTACAAAAGAAAAAAATAACTATATTTATGTTCCATTTGTGGTACAAATGAATTGGGGCAAGTTGTTCCGAGGTCACAATGTTCCCCCGAAATACGATCTAGCCCCAAGATATTGGTTACGTTACGAAACATAAGTAATTTACGCATTGTGTACCAAAACAGTAGACAAATCCTTACAATGAAACACTGAAACACTAAAGGCTACTCGTTAAAATTCGTGAGATAGATCAAAAATACTAATATTTACTTATGTGAACCAGCGACGCACGCGCTGTCGTTCCGAAGTTCCAGGGACCACTAGCCTGTTTACGTTGGCTGCCGTTGGTGGGCTGTGGCGTTTCATTTCACGACGTGTTTACTTCATATTCATACCTCTTTCCCTCGCGGAGTTATTTCAATCGGAACCAGTTACCTCGGAAACTTCTAGCCCCGCTCTCCCCTATATTTTTATACTCGGATACGTTTTCTCTAGAGGTCGTAGTTTTTGAGTAATTCTAGAAAAATGTACAAAAGTGACCTTCAAATACACCCTTATTCTCATACTCAAGTACCATTGGTCAGGATTTCTAGTATGTTGTTCATAGCACACCCTTCCACGACTGTACAAAAATTTGGGACTGTACTAATTATTTCCCACATTCGGTCTTGTTTGATCTTATTACGCAACTGGCTTAGCCGAGCACTTAGAAATTTACCTAATGATCCTGTGAATTTTAACAGCATATTTGCATCACGGCATTCATCAAGCCTTCTGACTAAAAAACATCTTTGCTTGTAAGGACTAAGTTTGAATCGAATAGTCAACGTAATTAGTTGTAGCGTAACGTTTATAAAAGTTGTTTTTCTTTCGTTACCTTCACAGGCACATTTAAATTAACAATGTTGATGAAATAGCCGATTATACAGGTAACGTAGTAGCCCATTCAACAGAGACCAAAAGAATGTCGAACATAGGAAATTTTTGTACAGTGGTAAGATGGAGTGCCATGAACAGCATATTAGAAATCCTGACTAGTGGCTGGCCTTGGTGGCCGAAGGGTTCTAGGCACTACAGTCTGGAATCGCGCGACCGCTACTGTCGCAGGTTCGAATCCTGCCTCGGGCATTGATATGTGTGATGTCCTTAGCCCTTTCACTGCGCATTTACTCTCAACGGCTCCCGCCCTGTGCGCGTTATTTTCACCCGGTGCGTATACATACGACTGTAGCAGTCTACCGTCATTATTGAGATAAAAATGAGACGCAAAATCCAGTATTGTCGGTGTAAATCGTTTCCTTTTCTAAAATCTTTGTTCAGAAAGTCTTATTTTGTTCAAAAAGGGTACTTTATTAGGAGAAAAATTACAAAACATATTACATTAGTAATACTTCAAAGTGTGATATCTCTCGAAAAAAAAAAAAAAATTCAAACATAAAGGCACATTACATTTTACACAAATGTATCTTGTGTCACTTAGTTTATCATGTTTTGCACATACAATACGTCTTCTCTGGGCGGCCTTCTTCTTTGAAGTTCCTAGGATTAGCGAGATAAAGTGGCGCTCGGTTAGGCGTAAGGGATTGTCACCATCAGCCGATCTCCTTCCACGACGTACCTCTGTTTGCGGTTGGTGGTGAATCTCTAGGATCTCCTTGATAAGTTTCTGTTGAAAATCAGATACTGAAATATTTCGTCGCGTTTGAGTTTTATATAATGCATGTGCATTGAGCAGAGACAGATCCACCAAATGAAGAAATACTTTTTTATACCATTTTACAGTTTTTCGTACACATTCTACTGAACTTAGTATCATGTCGCTCCTGTGGACGGCCCCCATATTTTCAGTGTACCTTACAATGCAAGCTGGTTTTCTTTTTGGTTATTTCGTGGTTCTGTCAATTTTGTCAGTCGCTGTAATTTCGCTTGTATGAAGAGTTGAAAGCACCCTCACTTCCCGCTTGTCCTGCCACTTCAGAGCAAGAAGTTTATCTGTTGATATAAACTCGATCTCGCCTTTTCTAAGTTTTTTTGATAAAGCAGGCATGCCTTTGCCGTTTGTTCTCACAGTTCCACAGGCATTAGTCACTCTGTCATGCGAATAAGAAAATAACGTTGGGCTAGTGTACCAATTGTCAACATATAATGTGTGACATTTACCAAGGTAACGTTCAAGTAAAGTGAGAACAATGCTTCCAGGTATTCCAACATTTACACCAAAGTCAGTTTCTTTTTTTGCATCTGTTGCTGCACCCACATAAATAATAAAGTCAAGAATATAACCAGTTTCACAATCACATAACACAAAAAATTTTACACCAAACCTGTGGCGTTTGGAAGGAATGTACTGCTTGAAGAAGACACGACCTTTGAAGAGAACTAAACTTTAGTCAATGCACAAATTTTTAGAAGGATAGAAAGCACCTGGAAATACTTTTCTTAAGTGATCCACAATTCGACGTAATTTCCAGATTTTGTCATCTCCAGGGTCCTTTATGTTATCAGCAAAATGTAACATTCTAAGTAATAGAAGATATCTATCTCTCGGCATGAGCTGCGCAAACATTGGAGTAGACAGTGATTATTGTCCAATAACTGTTTATTTCGTTTTTTTTTTCTCACTTGAGGCATCAGAAAATGTACAGCAAGGAAACAGTAAACTTCGTAACTGTTTGTGTTTTTACAACGTCGCAGTCTTGATTTTTCACTGGCATCATTGCAAAGGTGTTCATAATATAAATTACATTGCTCAGCTATGTAGCTCACAATTTCTTGGCTAAAAAAAACCTTGGAAGCAGTCGTATACAGTACATAAATCATCTAAATTGACGATTTTGCAACCGGAATCACTGTTATCGAAATTATACACTTTAGAGTCCAAATCAGAGTCTTTCCATCTAAAATCAACTGTTTTGTGTCTCTTAGGAGATTTTTCAGGCGAACGCTCAGGTTCTTCTTCGGAATCGGAGAAAGAATCGACGAGAACATCAAAATCTGGATCTGCATTTACTGGTTCAACGTTTGTTGGTTCACAAATATTTTTTATATTTTTGGTGACAGATTTATCTGCCAGCTCGTCGTCGTCATTATCTGTCCACCCATAATCAGCTGGATTGGGCATGATGATGTCCTAGTCGTCACTTTGGTTTAGAATACTCAGCAGCTCATCGTCTGTAAACGGACGGTAAAGTCGCGTCATTTTATTCGGTAACGCTGAACCGGCCGCAGACAAACTAGGTAATATAGCGATACGAATGAACTAAGCAGAAAGAGAATTCATCATTCTATAGTCGTTCAGGTATTTCCTAGTATTGCAACAATTAAACTGCATACTTGCGTAACAATTACCTCCGACTCGCTGGCCTGATTGTCGGCGTTATACGTAACTATACGACTGTAGCAGGGAACCGCTGTTAGTATTTTTATAGCAAATAGTATATATGTCTGGAGCACTGAAACGATTAGCGTATATTTACCTCTGGAACAGTGAAAGGGTTAGGTTAGTTAGGTTTAAGTAGTTCGAAGTTCTAGGGGACTGATGACCTCACAAGTTGAGTCCCATTGTGCTCAGAGCCATTTGATCCTGACTAGTGAGGGATGAGTGTAGGGGTGGAAACGTGAAGGCCATTTTTGTGCGTTTATCTCGAATAACTCGTAATCCGTGGTCTCCGGCGGAAACTTACACTAGTACAAAATTTGAGGACATTAAATTTTCTACAGAAATGTCCCGTTCGTTTCTTCCTGCAGGACTTATAGTTATTGCGGAACGAGCGAGAGAATATAAGTGTCTCACGTGTGGTTTTTGAAGGCCAAATACACTCCTGGAAATTGAAATAAGAACACCGTGAATTCATTGTCCCAGGAAGGGGAAACTTTATTGACACATTCCTGGGGTCAGATACATCACATGATCACACTGACAGAACCACAGGCACATAGACACAGGCAACAGAGCATGCACAATGTCGGCACTAGTACAGTGTATATCCACCTTTCGCAGCAATGCAGGCTGCTATTCTCCCATGGAGACGATCGTAGAGATGCTGGATGTAGTCCTGTGGAACGGCTTGCCATGCCATTTCCACCTGGCGCCTCAGTTGGACCAGCGTTCGTGCTGGACGTGCAGACCGCGTGAGACGACGCTTCATCCAGTCCCAAACATGCTCAATGGGGGACAGGTCCGGAGATCTTGCTGGCCAGGGTAGTTGACTTACACCTTCTAGAGCACGTTGGGTGGCACGGGATACATGCGGACGTGCATTGTCCTGTTGGAACAGCAAGTTCCCTTGCCGGTCTAGGAATGGTAGAACGATGGGTTCGATGACGGTTTGGATGTACCGTGCACTATTCAGTGTCCCCTCGACGATCACCAGTGGTGTACGGCCAGTGTAGGAGATCGCTCCCCACACCATGATGCCGGGTGTTGGCCCTGTGTGCCTCGGTCGTATGCAGTCCTGATTGTGGCGCTCACCTGCACGGCGCCAAACACGCATACGACCATCATTGGCACCAAGGCAGAAGCGACTCTCATCGCTGAAGACGACACGTCTCCATTCGTCCCTCCATTCACGCCTGTCGCGACACCACTGGAGGCGGGCTGCACGATGTTGGGGCGTGAGCGGAAGACGGCCTAACGGTGTGCGTGACCGTAGCCCAGCTTCATGGAGACGGTTGCGAATGGTCCTCGCCGATACCCCAGGAGCAACAGTGTCCCTAATTTGCTGGGAAGTGGCGGTGCGGTCCCCTACATCACTGCGTAGGATCCTACGGTCTTGGCGTGCATCCGTGCGTCGCTGCGGTCCGGTCCCAGGTCGACGGGCACGTGCACCTTCCGCCGACCACTGGCGACAACATCGATGTACTGTGGAGACCTCACGCCCCACGTGTTGAGCAATTCGGCGGTACGTCCACCCGGCCTCCCGCATGCCCACTATACGCCCTCGCTCAAAGTCCGTCAACTGCACATACGGTTCACGTCCACGCTGTCGCGGCATGCTACCAGTGTTAAAGACTGCGATGGAGCTCCGTATGCCACGGCAAACTGGCTGACACTGACGGCGGCGGTGCACAAATGCTGCGCAGCTAGCGCCATTCGACGGCCAACACCACGGTTCCTGGTGTGTCCGCTGTGCCGTGCGTGTGATCATTGCTTGTACAGCCCTCTCGCAGTGTCCGGAGCAAGTATGGTGGGTCTGACACACCGGTGTCAATGTGTTCTTTTTTCCATTTCCAGGAGTGTAGAACATTACAGGGTGCATAAAAGGAAATTGGTCGGGGACAACTGTATCACTCTGTGTGCGCATGTACAACAGTTAGTCAACATTACAACATTCGTTCTACGAAGTATCAATCGCAAAACATGTATTTTTAAGACATTCACCTCTAAGCATTATCGAACCCGTAACATTACAACTGGTGTACAGTTGACGATAAATTTCGAATATTTCACCGTTAACTTCATTGCATTTGTGAATCCTTACGAACATATGTGTTGCTTGTCTGAGTGCCCGAGCACGTTCTCTAATGACTGCAGCAGCGTCTATGATGCAACAAGGCAGTTCGCATGTTCAGTTTTCGTCGTACGCATCAGACTTCATCCAACCACATAAATAAATATCTAATGACGTATGATCTGACAATCCTGTTGGACAGTTAACTGTACTTCCACGACCAAAGATTAGGACAATGTTCCGTCACATATCTGATAAAATGTGGAGGATCTTTCTCATGACGGAAGTACATTACAGCCCCTGTGGCCAAAAGGAAGTGTTCACGGTATTCAACTAACGAATTTTGCAAGAAATGCAAGTAATTCTGTACCGTAATTCGCTCTTCTGATACGATGAGACCTACCAACACGTTGCCAATCATGCGGCACCAAATATTTGATCGAAAAACGAACTTGGAAACTGGTTTTCAGAGCAGCATGTAGATTTTCCTGCAACCATAAATGATTATAACATGTGTTGTTGATTCCGTTCCGTGGAAACGTGTCTCCATCACTGAACAATATTACCGGCATGAAATGACGATTGTCATTTAAACAGTGACAAAATTCATGACGTCTGGCGTTGCCGGCAATGTGAGGACCACGGACACTCTGTAACTGAAATGGGTACAAGCCTTCCGCATGAAAACATTTTCCCCATACGAGTGTTCGTGGGACATTGGCACGTGCAGAAATTCGTCGTGTACTTGTAGTAGGCCTATATTAGATCATTTCAATAATGTTTTACTGTTCCTGTACACGTTGGTGAACTCTAAGTTCAGAAGAAATATGGGACGTTGCAAGAATATCTGTTTCACGCAGTGTACTGAACACTCTCTTCAGTCAGGTGTTCGATGTGTCGAAAAGCGCCGGCGGTATTCTTCGACAGCAGCAGAAGCCTTACCACTGTAGAAACCGTAAACAAACACCACACCTGCATTTTTCTTATTATTGTAGATGTGTGGCCTTCTAATCGAAGCGTGTACAAGCATAGTTAACCGATGTTCTCTCTGATAAATACTCAGTCCTCGTACTACTTCACTCAAAACACACCATGGGCGCCAGGGCGTTCAACGGGAAAGATTAATGGCAGACAGACAAAGCGGCTGAAAGCAAGGAGGTGAGTTTGGCTAGAACAAAACGTCTAAGAGGTTGGGTAGGTAACACACTAGCCCAAAAACAAATCTACTATCGTATCTAAAAGTATCCGAACGACCTGAATTGCGTTTCACATCACCTGCATGCAGTCCACATAACGTAGTTGTCTTGCAGATCATCTAATCTCTTTGCAGTGCAGTCGTTTCACTATACAAAATGGATACCACAAGACATCACTAGAGAACAATGTTCTTGAAGGCAGTCAGTCCACATGTAAATCAACAAACAATGTTGTAAATATTAGGGAATGAATAATTAGAGATGATACAATCCTTAACGCTTGTAAACTCAGTTTTTCTTAGGGTAAGTGACATTTCTAATTACTACCACACTCATTACAATTTGAGTTAACTAACCCCGACACAATCTTCAGGCAAAACTACATATTTTTATGAACAAGAGATTTTGAGACACTCTCTGGACTCCTGAACTTCTCTGATAATTATAAGAATTTTAAAATGTTTTTCCACGCCTGTGAAACGTCGTTCCCGATACGAGCCGTTTGTCATAAACACGGCGTTGAACGAAACAGTTAAAAGCAATGTGATTAACAGCTGCAAGCGCTCTGTGGAAACCTCAAACTAATATCGTATCCCCAGTCATTTCTCTGTACTGACTGAGCAATTACTTGTCCACATGTTTGAACTTTAAACGACCTGAGAAACTCCTTTGTTCTGGATCTGTATTGAAACCAAACACCTCTGGCTATTGTAACTAAGCAAAGCTGTCATGCCTGGCCGAGACTCGATCATAGCAACGTTCTTCACTTGTGACTAGGAGTAAAGAGTAGAGAAATATCGAAGTTCTCACCAGTATCAGCAAATCTGAAATTGAAAACTTTTGCGCTCTGCCTGCAATCCTGTCAAGCCCCTTATTTCCATGCTAACTAACCACACAAAATATAATTTCAAGTGACACTGCTAGCAGGTGTTTAAAACGAAGTGCCATGTTATAAACTTTTGTGGTGGGGACTCTAACCCAGCATGTAATCGCCGGCCGGGTTGGCCGAGGGGCTCTAGGCGCTACAGTCTGGAACCGCGTGACCGCTACGGTCGCAGGTTCGAATCCTGCCTCCGGCATGGGTGTGTGTGATGTCCTTAGGTTAGTTAGGTTTAAGTAGTTCTAAGTTCTAGGGGACTGATGACCTTAGAAGTTAAGTCCCATAGGCTCAGAGCCATTTGAACCAACATGTAATCAGATTGTTAACCAAATAAAATAAGATGTTAGATATCGATTTTTTTCACCAGGAGCGAGATGTTTGAATTTGAAATGAGGATACACTTCCTTTACCGGACCGGGAATCTTACCCGGCATCGACCTCTTTTTTACTTTTTTGTCCACCGACTGTTTGTTCAGTGAGCAGTGAGCAGCGAGCATGTTTGCCTAGAAATAACGGCACCTATCGTTGTTGTTGACAACACATGAAGAGACATTAAAAATAAACAATATTCATCACCAGGAGTTCAGTGTGCAAATGGTGGGACTTGGATGAAACTACGGATATTTTTGTGCTGTATCAGAATTCGTACCCGTATATGAATGGCTTATTTCAATAGTGGTACAAGTCAATTTTTGTTCCTATTGAGATACAGAGTCCTAAAGTTAAATGAGCGCTGAAAAATCTGCAATTGAGATATCAGAAATATTCAAAAATATGGCTCTTTGCTAGAGATGAACCTTTCTTTCTGTTACTTTGGCTCATTAATTTCAGAAGCTTTATAGACAGGAAAGTGGAGGTAATGGGCTTGAACCACTGTTGAAATAACCCCTCATATGTGCCTTTTGTGGAGACATAGAGGAGTCTGTCATCTTGGAGAAAACTTCGAAATAATCGAACTATATGCTTATGTGTGAGTCAGATACCACGAAAGAGGAGACCCGAATTCAAATCCAAGTCCAGCAGGACGTTTTTCAGCGTCTCAAGTTCGAATAACATAAGAGCCCTGTGACCTTAAATGACCATTAGCTCAATACATAACAAAAAGTTTCTACCGTAAGGAAGCTCACTGGCGACAGAGTTTCTATTTGCCGCGACTTCCGGGGCTCTGCTGTGGCCCAACCTAAACCACCCCCGCCCCATCTGGTAACGAAGGAATGTAATGTTTGTAATACGGTGTGGCATTACCAGAGGTGAAGGAGATATATTGGTGTGTGTTTAAAAGACATGCTAGAAGTGGGAATCGAAGCCAACCCTCAGCACTACGAAGCTGGGGAAAATCGACAAGACCCCTGTAGTGTATGATCCACGGAGCTTACAAACTACACACGGTGGAAAATTCAGATCTCTATTAGATGGTTAACTATCGGCAGGCTAATGGTGCCGCAGATGAAAACTAACAGCATCCTGGTATGAAAATAAATGTCACCCACGACGATCACTCCTGGTTGTCGGGCCGTATGACATGCGACAGTCACCATGGTATCCAACCACTGTCAGGATTGTCTCCAGACATATCTTCAGCCTGGAATCTCAATGGAGTAGGTCTACAGTGATAATTCCCGCTTGAGATTGAGCCGCCGATGATCAGCGGATATGTGTCTGGAGACACTCCAGACAGTGTTGGGATATCACCCTGCCATACGAATCACAACCAGTGGTCATGGTCTGGGGGTACGATTCGTTTTCGTAGCGGAACTCCCTTGGTCTCCCTGGTTGTCTTACAGCTCAGTGGTATGTCGACGATATTCTACACGCCGTTCTGTTGCCATTCACGGGAAGCCATCCTGGGCCTGCAATTCAGCAAGATAATGCCCGCCTACACACAGCGAGAGTTTCTACTTCTTGTCTTCATGCTTGCCAAACCCTACATTGGACAGTAAGGCCGCCGGATCTCTCCTCAATTGAGAGCGTTTGGAGCATTACGGGCATTGCCCTCCAACCACCTCGGAGTTTTGACTATCTAATGCACGAATTGGTCAGAATTTGGCATGATATCCGTCTGGAGAACATCCACTAGCTCTATCCATCAATGTTAAGCCGAGTAACTGCTCACACAAGGGCCAGATGTGGACCAAAACGTTACTGAATTGCTCAATAGGTAAAGATCTTTCTCTTGAAAAAGAAAAAAACTAATTTTTCTGATACGATATCATCTGTACGTCTAAGCATGTACTGATTTCTCCCCCATTCGGACAATTCCTTCGACGTGTGTCTTTTTTCCTTTGAATGTATGTAGGAGACTCTGGATGCTTATTTAACTTCGATGAGCTTTGTTGCGGATGTATTTGTGGAACATGTTCTTGTTTGGGAGGAGTTGATGTTCGGTGGAGTATCTGGGGCACATCTCTGGCATTCATCTTATAGCCAAGGTAATTTGTCCATGATGTAGCCATGAGAGTGAATAATATGGAAGCCGAACAGGCAAATCGATGATGTAAAACGAGAACTAGCTAGAATGAGAGAAATCGTGCAAAATAATCAATCGACAGCATCAGGACCAGAGGATGGACACATTGCTGAGTCAGGGTCACACAATCTGCAGAGTGGACAATATAAAGGAGCTGTGGCATTTTTGTGTGAGTTGCCATGCTTTCCCAGAGCTGCCACACTATTAAATACTATCATGTTAGAAGAAAATTTGATACTAAATAGGCAATTTCAAATTTTCCCACCAGATAAAAGAACAACAAATCCTGTCGTATTCATTCATTCCTCTAATAACGTAATGCCCAGATCCTGGATGGATGCAGAGAAAGTAGGGCTACTCAGTGGCTGTTTATGGGGTGACGCTGTATTATGGGCTATTGAAACCTGTACCTGCTACTAAGAATTCGACATAGCTTCTCTAACAAAGTATTGATCCCTTGGAATCCCGGAACGGTTTTGCAAAGAATATTTAATCACAAACCATTCCAGGCATGGAAAGATAGTCTTAGAGACTACTTTGAGAACAATATTAACAAAACAAGATACTAGGACAGTCTAATGACACAGTGGAATGCGTTACAGATTTTAAAGGCTAAGCCACCCACACATATATGAGAAAAAACTTATCAGCATGTCAGAATGCAGCTTAGAGCGATTCCTCTCGGTTTTGTATTCCATAGACTTCATTCATGAGGACGCAAAGTCTTGCAATAATAAATTTAATGGCCACGGATGCAATCCAAATTCGGAACAAATCAAGTGCGTGAATAATAATTTCCACGCAGTGGGCCAGAAGGTCGACAGAAAGCTAACAACAGTAACCGTAATAATTACAGCATCCCAACTACACTGGTGGTGAACAAAGGGGGAGTGTTAAATGTGATCTCGAGTGGCTCGTACAAGAAACTGGGCGAGAGGATGCATGTACCTGCCTTCTCCGCGAGTAACTGTAATGTACGTGGAAGAACGGGTCTCTGATGGCAAGTCACACTAGGAAATGTAGCCATACCGTGCACGTAATTTTTCGTTATGTACTGCATCTTGGGCATAGAAGGACATAAGGCCATGCCCGTAATGCTTCAAAAGCTCTCAAGTGAGGAGAGATCTGGCGGCCTTACTGACTAAGGTAGGGTTTAGTAAGAACGAAGAGAAGCAGTAGAAACTCTCGCTGTGTGTAGGCGGGCATTATCTTGCTGAATTGCCTGAATTGCAAGCCCAGGATGGATTCCCGTGAATGGCAACAGAACGTCATGTAGAATATCGTCGACATACCACTAAGCTGTAAGAGTGCCGTGTACAACAACCACAGGGGTTCCGCTATGAAAAGGAATCGTACCCCAGTCCATGACCCCTGGTTGTGTTTTCAGTGTCTCCGGACACATCTTCGCCGATCATCGGCGGCTCAGACACAAGTGGGACTCATCACTGTCGACAATTCTACCCCAATGAGATTTGAGGCTGAAGACATGTCTGGAGACAACCCTGACAGTGGTGGGATACCAAGCTGATTGTCGCATGTCATACGGCCCGGCAACCAGGAGTTATCGTCGTGGGTGCCATTTCTTTTTATAGCACGATGCTGTCAGTTTTCATCTGCGACACCATTACAGCATAGCACAACGTCGACGATACCCTACACCCCGTTTGTTGCCCTTAATGGAGAGATTTCTTGGCATTATATTTCAACAAGATAATGTCTTTCCACACACAGCAAGAGTTTATAGTGCTTGTCTGCGTGCTTGCCAAACCCGCCTCTGGCCAGCAAGGTCGCCGGATCTCTCTCCAATTGAAATCATTCGGAGCATTATGAATGGGCTCTCCATCCATCTCGAAATTTTGACGATCTAACGCGTAAACTGGATAGAATTTGGCACGGTATCCCTCAAGAAGTCATGCAACAACTTCATCAGTCAGTGCCGAGCTGAGTAGCTGGTCGCATAAGGATCAGAGGTTGACCAACGCTTGCTGACTCGCTCAATTTGTGAAGCTCTTTCTCTTGAATAAATCTTCCAATCAATTGTTTGTCTGTACATGTACAACACATCTACCGATTTCCGTTCCATCCGGATAATTCCTTCGTGGTATGTCGTTTATTTTACCTTAAAGGGCTAATTGTGTCTCCACAGAATGCATTACACTCATGCTCATAAAATAAGGATAATTGCAGAATGTGGTGCCACACAACGTCACTACACAAAACTGGCGCTAATAGCATAGGCGCATAGGCAACACACACGACACAGATCTGTAAGTCCACGATATTGGTGACAAGTTGAGAAATCCGTCCAGAAACACATGTGCTACAAAACGCCACTGTTTCCTGTGCATCTACCACAACATTAATATGGGATATGATCACCACGAACATGTACACAGGCCGCACATCGGGTTGGCATACTCTGGATCAGGTGGTCGAGCAGCTGCTGGGATATAGCCTCCCATTCCTGCACCAGTGCCTGTCCGAGCCCCTGAAATGTCGTAGGGGTTTGAAGACGTGTAGTGATACGTCGACCGAGAGCATCCCAGACGTGCTCAATGGGGTTTACGTCTGGATAACAGGCAGGCCACTCCATTCGCATGATATCTTCTGTTTCAAGGTACTCCACTACGATGGCAGCTCGGTGGGGCCGTTCGTTATCATCCATCAGGAGGAAAAAAATGGCTCTGAGCACTATGGGACTTAACAGCTGTGGTCATCAGTCCCGTAGAACTTAGAACTACTTAAACCTAACTAACCTAAGGACATCACACACATCCATGCCCGAGGCAGGATTCGAACCTGCGACCGTAGCAGTCACACGGTTCCGGACTGCGCGCCTAGAACCGCGAGACCACTGCGGGCGGCCATCAGGAGGAAGGTGGGACCCACTGCATCCCTGAAAAGCCAGACATACTGGTGCAAAATGACGTCCCGATACACCTGACCTGTTACAGTTCCTGTGTCAAAGACATGCAGGGGTGTACGTGCACCAATCATAATCCCACCCACACCATCAAACCACGACCTCCATACAGGCCCCTTTCAAGGACGTTAAGGGGTTGGTATCTGGTTCCTGCTTCATGCCAGATGAAATCCCGGCGGGAATCACTGTTCAGACTATACCTGGACTCGTCCGTAAACATAACCTGGGACCACTGTTCCAATGACCGTGTACGGTGTTCTTGACACCAGGCTGTACGGGCTCTCCTGCGACGAGTGGTCTGTGGAATGCACCTTGCAGGTCTCCTGACAAATAAACCATGTCTTTTCAGTCGTCTGTAGGCTGTGTGTCTGGAGACAACTGTTCCAGTGGCTGTGGTAAGGTCCCGAGCAAGGCTATGTGCAGTACTCTGTGGCCGTCTGCGGGCACTGATGGTGAGACATCGGTCTTCTTGTGGTGTTGAATACTGTGGACGTCCCGTACTGTAGCGCCTGGACACGTTTCCTATCTGCTGGAATCGTTGCCATAATCTAGAGATCATACTTTGTGGCATACGGAGGGCCCGTGCTACAACCTGCTGAGTTTGTCCAGCTTCCAGTCGCCCTAGTATTCTACCCCTCATAACTTCATCACTGTACTCTGACATGCACCAACACACTTCTGCGTATGTGGACTGCTGCCAACGCCACCGTGCGACGACTGCAGGTTAAATACACCGCATGGCCATGCCTCAAGGTGATTTAAACCCGAAAACCACCCACCAGAGCGTTGTTTCACTATGTATCAGCATTATCCGTAATTTATGAGCATGAGTGTACAACTACTGTCTGAAAAGTTCTATGCCCACCTGCAGCCCCCCCCCCCCCCCCATCTCTTTGCGACATAGAATGATAAATACATTCAAAAAAATTCCAGATAAAGTAGACTGTGCCTGTTTGATATTATTTACCTCGTCGGATAGTTTCTCTGCCGCTTTCGGTAAATCGTGCGCTAAAGCATCTTGCTCTGTGCCTAGTTTTTCGATTTCGGAATTGGTAGCGCCCTGATTTTGAGTCAATGTTTCCTGATCTTTCGACATCGTCTCGAGATTTTATGACAATTTTACCAAATCAAATGGCATTGTCTCTTGAGTTTGCGACTCAATTGACTCAAATGACACTCCTTTCATCCCTAATAACATAGCTTCTAGCTTTAGCATTAGGAACGTGATCGGTTCCGTCGATGAGCTTTTTGTGACATGGAATTTTCCACTGCAGAAGCCAGCTCATCGTTATTATTCTCGCTCTGTTCCTTTATTATTCCTTGAGACTGAGTTTTTGCCATGTCTTAAAATTTCTATCGGCGTGTTAAATAAAATGGTTACTCTGCAGACACGTTGAATATTAATACTTAACCTCGTTTCACAATCTGTTAATAACAGTAATTGCAACGTCACGTGTTTGGTATTGGAAAATTATCTTACGGCGCCCTTACTAATGTGAGTCACAACTCGAAGATTTCCAGCAAAAAATAAATAAATAAATAAATAAATAAAATAAAATAAAATTTAGTCACTAAATTGTTCAAATGGCTCTGAGCACTATGAGACTTAACTTCTGAGGTCATCAGTCCCCTAGAACTTAGAACTACTTAAGCCTAACTAACCTAAGGATATCACACACGTCCATGCCCGAGGCAGGATTCGAACCTGCGACCGTAGCGGTCGCGCGGTTGCAGACTGTAGGGACTAGAACCACTCGGCCACCACGGCCGGCCACTAAATTGTGATCTGCGATATCAGTTACCCTAAGTAGTTTTCTGGCTGTAAGCTAGTCTACATGGATAATTGAAATTAAAACTTGCTGTTTTTCTGCTCCACTGGCGATACCTTTTTCCTCTTGCTGCACAATCTTTTGTATGGTTACCACTCGTACGTCTGTTTCGTTGATACATGAAACAGAAAGCACATACGCATTGTACGGTTAAGCATGAAATAATCGCATCAAATTTACGTCTTGGTAATCGGTCGCCACTTTAAAATAGCGTTTGCTAGGCACTATTATAAATGGCTCTGAGCACTATGGGACTCAACTGCTGTGGTTATCAGTCCCCTAGAACTTAGAACTACTTAAACCTAACTAACCTAAGGACATCACACACATCCATGCCCGAGGCAGGATTCGAACCTGCGACCGTAGCAGTCGCACGGTTCCGGACTGCGCGCCTAGAACCGCGAGACCACCGCGGCCGGCCACTATTATAAAATTTCAACTACCACGGGAGTAGGGAAATTGTGCTTTGTTTTCGAGTGCTATTATCCAGCAACACTATAACGCCTGTCTTATTTGGAGGCAAATGGCATTGGAAAAGAATTTCTAGCTATTGTAGGCTTTAATATGAATAACCTAAACGTTTATATTTGACACGTGTAGCAGGTTCATATATCAGCGAAATTACAATTAGTCTGAATGATGACTATGGAATTCTAGCCTTCTAAATAAGTTCATGAATCTTGAATATCCGTTTTGAATTAATAACGGTTGGACTGCTATTTATATTTCTTAAATACTTCATTGATATGAATCGATAAATAATTTACAGTTATAAGTAAGTTCACACTATAGGTTCTTTTACTGCATCACAATTAAATCACCTTAGATTGCCTTCTGCATAACTACACTCGCAATAAGAGTATGAAACTTCATCACGAAATAGTTAGCAATATTTAATCTAATGACTATGCTCAATCAATGCTAATGCCGTAAATAAACCTAATCAAAATCTCGCTCAAAAGCTAGCTATTGCAAAATCAGTTATCACAGAAGTGAGCCTTGTCTAGAAAGTAAGATGAAACGAAGATTTGAGGCTCATGAAATGGCGGTTATGCCTTTTGTATTTTGTAATGGTCAGCAACCAGAATGAAAATGACTACAGCAATGATCGAATTACGTATGCAGCCGCCAGAGGAATCAAACTCGACAGACAATCATACGTACGAGAATCGCGTAAAAATGACTCAAAATAAAATCTTGTAGCTAGGTTTGCAAGGTATGCAGGAGAAATTCTGAGAAGATTGGAAGGTAGTAGGGTAGGTATTGTCGGAAGGGAGGCTGTGAGAGGGAGTCCTGCCTCCTGGCTGGATGCGTCAGTCGGTAGCGCACCTACCTGTGAAAGGCAAAGGTCTCAGGTTTGAATCCCAGTGCGGCACATAGTTATAATCTTCCATAAAGCTTCCAACGAGCGCACACTCCAATGCAGAGAGTGAAAATTCGGTCTGGAGGCAGCCGTATATGTACAGCGCGATGTATTCACAGCTAAAATTTTTAACGTTTCTGTCTCCCTGACTAAAATTAATGGAACTGAAGAAAGGTTTTCGTCTCTTCCGAGAGATTTACGCACAAAAGAAAATCGCCCATTTGTTCCATTGTTAAAAAAATAAAAATTGAAAGGTACTTGTGATTCGTAGCTCAAGTATCAGAGTCAAATGTTGAAAACCTAGAATTTGAATTATTAATACTGCAAGCACGTCAGTACGCTTCTTGCATACATGACAACAGTTGATGGATTTACAATGTTCGCAGCGATCTGAGAAGAATAACGTATTGACAAATTTCATGCATCGTTGTGGCCCTCCATTCACCGCCCATTTCGAAAACATGGGTGCTAGATACCCGATCAACATATTTCACAAGTCTGCCTGTGTTTTTCTCAATGGGTAAGCAGTATTGTTTTCCAGAGGCAAGCATTACAAAAAAATTGAAATCAGTGCGGCAGTAATTCTCTTTTTTCGTTGATGTCCGTATTTTGACATGGGAACTATAAAGATACTGAAACCTCTAAGTACAATGGCTTTAAACCGACTTACAAAACCTACAAAAGGCTTTGGAACGTGCACTAAGCAGGTCTTTATTAAAAGTTAATAGTAAAATCCACGACGCACCAAAGAAAGCTTTTAATTTCCTTGTGACTCGAAACTACTTTTAAAATGCTATGATATGACGCTCAGAAATATCAATTTACACAGAAATACTAGTGGATAACTATCGATGTTTAAGGAAAAAGATTAACAGTTAAAACTGATATTATGTAGAGAAAAGGATACTTCTTTAAGTGTCTGCTAACGGGTTGCATGTGAACTGCGTACACCAGTTTCTACCTCATTGTGTTGCCATGTGAATTGCGGACCGAGCTGGCTTATCGACAAATCCAATAATTGCTCCTCAAATCGAAATTCGTGAATTGTGGACAGTCATTTACTCACGTTCGAGAAACACGTCGTTCTGCTCATCCACTTAGTTATATCCACTTTTATTTATTCACTACTCATATAGGTGTTTCACATTCCCGCTTAATCATGTACATCGTCCATCGATACCACAAAGGAAGCAATCGATTCAGCCACAAAAGTTGGCTATGAAGAGTTGGGGTGGCCGTTAGAGGAAGACACAGGGGCTAGCTGCGCCCAACCACTGGACGTGGAATTTTCACGCCTCTGCGGAAAACCTCACCACAAAACCACAAACGAAGGTCTAAGAGGCCGCCGATCGCGCTCCAAAAGACAATTGATCGGGAACACCGTTATTGTGAAGGCAGCAGGTAAGTGAATACAGAAATACTAATATTAGATGTTTGTCAATCATGTGTTTTTTGTTCGATGTTTTGCTGTAATTTCGGTGGCGAATATGAGAGACAATCAGCCAACGTCCTCGTGGTGTCTGCCAGGTAACGGTAACAGGTTGACCAGTCCTCTGTCCGCAACTCACGTGTCTCCAGTTAACCCTTGTCCTCTGTTCTCATAATTAGGAGCGGGCTGTCCGCAGTTCAAAAGTTGTGTGCTAATGAAAGCGTGCTTCATTTCTCTCTGTTGACGTATAAAGGTTTGAAATTAACTTATTTATGCAGAAGTTTTTGTGTTTCCTTCACCCCACATACGTGAACAATTCTGAACCTAAAAAATAATTAAACCTGCAGGTTGTATATAAAAGCTACCAGACAGTAACGTCACATAATGGGGGCGCTTTGTAAACCAACTATGTAAAGAGTTTGTGGGGTGGCGGGTGGAAATTTTATGAATTATGTATTATTATTTGTTTTGTATTGCCGTTCTCAACACAGACTCTCTAATTACAATGTTGGCAACCAGAAAGTGATTAGCAAAAACGTGATGCCTACAGTTAAAGTTCACTTTACCCACTCTCATGGAGAATAAAAGTAATTGATTATTGAAGTTCATTACTCTGAGGATTTAGGATGATGTCTGGGATTCATAGAAAATGCAGTTTACTATAAAAAATTTTACAATATTCTGAAAACGATAAAGCGTAAATTTCCAGACATTTCATTACTCATATCAGCTATTGTACTATCAAAGCTGTTCAGAGTCTATTGCATGGATCCTATTATCTCTAGATAACGAAACTGTTCTATAATCGTTATCGATGGAAATATTCAAAGTGAATGCTCGCCAAGATTTGATGTTAATACTCATCAGACGCCACACTAGTAATGGTAGAAAGACTGTCCTGCAGCGACACGTGAAAATACGACATATGCAAACTGAGACAAAATCACTGGAGTCGTTCCGTAATTAACACTTCACTCCAATGCGAACTCATTGTTATGTGCATATCGAGTTACATAATATGGCTTCCAAGGCTGTTCCTTGCGCCTTCCGACACGGAGTGCACGCTGATAGGAATCTAGAAGAGAACTGGTGTAGGGAAGCAGCCTACTCACGCCTTATAAAATTCACATCAGTCTTTCCACTGTGTGCCAGCCAGTGCGCTGTAACTATTTCTGACGTCATAAATGTTGCGCAATACTTTAAAAATCAAGTAAATAACCTGAAACGTTTCCAGCATGTCAGGAGTAATACTAAATCAATATGTGTTGAATATCAGTTCAATAACTTTAACCATTTTCGAAATTTGGACGTTTTTCTGTAAAAATCATTGGCGCAACAGAAAAGAGCTAGAAACTTAAAAATTTATATTTAGATTCCTTTTGTATAATAATTTAGTAGAAACAGTATTCTGGATCTCACAAATTAAAATTTTAGTTGAAATTCATGATTTTCTGGTTTTTGTCTTAGAAATTAAGGAAGCAAGATAGATTAAGTAGGCGAATAAATAAAGCTAGGATGTTTAAATTTAAGTAGAAGGGAGATCCGCTATAATCATAAAGATGTGAGAAGTTTCAACTGAATAACTATAAAACTACAGCGATAGCGTATCTCCAAAGGGCAAGTTCAGAGCTCGTCCACTGCATGTAGTGTAGTAAATTAATTCTCTCGCCCAAAATATTTGACTTAGCCACGTTAGACTTTTATTATGATTACTTACTTGTGTACTGATTGCACATTTAAATTGAGAGCTTCATTGGCCATCAGCAAAGGAAGCAATGATTTATTCGATAACTTAAAGTGGTGCATTACTAGCCCAGCGGGTAGTTGGGAGAGCAGATTTGATCAGGCGTTCCCTTAGCCGTCCGCACTGTGGCTTTATATGTAAGAACACTGTGTGAGAAGAAAAAGGCCCCAGTTCTCTCCAGACACTGATTAGCGCACCACCTGTACCGGGAGTCGTGTCGCGTATCGTTGATATAAACAGCCTCGGATGCAGTAATAAGTTACTCGGGATACACGTAACCATGAAATCGCTTTCGAGTGAAGTGTTAATTTTGGGATGACGTTAATGATCTATCTTTAGCCTGCGCATGTCGTATTTCCATGTGCCGCCGCAGGACAGACATTCTACCATTATTTGCGTGGTGTTTGATGAACATTATCATCAAATTATGGCGAGCATTCACTTAAACATTTAATTTGAACAGTTATAGTTGCATCAGTGCATTAGACTCTGAACTGCTCTGGTAGTTCGATTGTATGGATTCTTTTTGGCCTGTGACTTTCAGAATATAGTGAACATTTTAGAGGGAATGGTTTTTGATTATGAATCCCAGACAATCTCCTAATTCCTCAGAGCTATAAGCTGTAGCTCTAAATGTATTTCTCAGATGAAGTGGGCACTAGGAATTCTAATTACACGCTTCACGTTTTGCTAATCACTTTCTGGTTGCCAATATTGTAGTTAGAGAGCCAGTGTTGAGAACGGCAAACAACAGCATTAAATAAATAATAGGAACATTAACGATAAATCCACCCGCCGCCCCACACTGGGGCACCAAAGGAGCAGCTGACAACATTTGCCTTACTGACCAGCTGCTGTGGCTAGTAAAACAGCACTTCAAGTTACTAAATAATTAATTGTTTCATTCGCTGGAGGCCAATGAAGCTCTCGATTTCATTGTGCACTCAGTACACAGGTAAGTATCTCTAATAAAATTCTAATGTGGCTAGGTTAAATACTTTTGGCGAGGGAATTATTTTAGTTGTCCTGCACGCAATAGATGAGCTCTGAACTCGCCCTTTGGAGAGACGCTACAGCTATAGTTTTATAGCTACCGTTTTGAAACTTCTCACATCTTTGTTATTATTTAGGGTACCTCCATTATACCTAAATCTAAACATCCTAGCTTTATCTAATCACTTGCTTAATCTATCTTGCTTCCGAACTTTTAGGACACAATAACAGGAAATCATGAATTTCAACCAAAATATTACTTTGTGAGATCCAGCACGCTGTATCCATTAAAAAGGCTTCCTAATATAAATTTTAAAGTTTCTAGCTCCTTTCTGTTGCACCGATGATTTTTCGTGAAATGTCCAAATTTCGAAAACTGTTAAGGTTTGTAAACTGAAACTTAACACATTATTATTTTAGCGTCATTCCCGACATGCTATTAACTTTTCAGATTATTTATTTTACTTTAAGGTACTGCGCAACATTCATTATGTCATAGCTAGTTACAGCGGAATGGGCTGGCACACAATGGAAAGCATATGAATTTAATATGGCATGAGTAGGCTGCTTCCCTACAAGTTGGAAGAATGAACCTACTTACAATTGTGAGAAATTTTATCGCTACAAATTTACTGGCGACTCGAGGTAAATTTTACAGTTTTATCACGGTCATTCAACGAGACGCAGCACTTGAGTCTCGGCCAAACCTTTTTAAATGCCACCGCCACATTTTTAACCCCTCACTGAAGAGGCTCCTGGTCACAAAATAATAAAAATATTTGCCACAGAAGTTTGTACATCTTACTCATGACATTTTGCAAACCTACACGAACAGTTTGAACAAACAGACAGTCGAGTGGGGAATATTTCTAAACCAAGACTAGTTAACATGAAATCACACTTAGTGCATTATTACAGTTTTGGAGAACTGTTTTCTTTCACCAACATTGTTTAAATAAAATTTCATTTCCTTATTTACACCTTTTTCTTCAGCATTGATCATTTCTATTGGAAAAAAAATTATTTCCAGGCGAGTTCCCATTCGTTATTCTATTAATGAGTTTATACATCTCACCCGGCATCACTAACGAAATATTATTTTATCTCCAGAATGAGATTTTCACTCTGCAGCGGAGTGCGCACTGATATGAAACTTCCTGGCAGATTAAAACAGTGTGCCGGACCGACATTCGAACTCGGGACCTTTGTCTTTCGCCGGCAAGCGCTCTACCAACCGAGCTACCCAAGCAAGACTCACACCCCGTCCTCACAGCTTTACTTCCGTCAGTACCTTGTCTCCTACTTTCGTAACTTCACAGAAGCTCTCCTGAGTTGCAGAAATGTTTATTAAAATCTTGGACTACTGCACAATTTTCTTTCTATTGTTAGTAACTTAAAACATCGGCTATCTGAACTACTGAAATTAAATGTATGCCCAAGGATAAGTTTTCATTTCGTTTTCATCATACTTTTGTTACTTTCTAATGTTTTTTCACGTTTTCAGTGATTCCCTTCACATGCCATCTAAAGCATTTGCGATTATTTTTTTACTTCTTGGAATTCTTTGATAATATTCTATCTATTTTCTTAGTGGCATCAGCTACCTTAAATGATAAAACGTAATGTCTATCCACAATAAGTTTCTGTTCGTTTTTTTTTCATAATTTTTTGCAGTTTTCAGTTGTTTATTTTTCACTTTTTCTTAGTATCTTTTCACATCTTTTCTAAGACGTTTACAAACGGTTTTCGTGAACACAACATTCGCTGGGTGGGAGAAGTTAGCAAGAGGGAATTAGTCTTACAATTAAGGCTCTGTGTCACAACTGTTGTTACAATACACCCAGCAGATACCTGTGTCGGAGCTGGAGCAGCGCGGGCACAAGCGGGGGCGTCGGAATCCCGCCCCTCCCCCCTCCGCCCCCAGGGGACGCGCAGCACGTGCCCGCATACCCAATTAAGGCAGGTCAACACGCCAGAGCTGCCCCGCTCGGATGTCTCACCTCTCGCGTCCACGTGTCCGCCCCAGACGCCGGGGGCGACCTTTCTGTCTGAGCTGACCGACCAGCACAGAGGCACTGCTGATCCACCGGCTTGCGTCCCAAAGGTATTCTTAACAGCGAGTCCCAATGTCCCGACTCCTGCCACGGTTTTATAATCAAAAGGCGCATTTAACAGTGAAAAAAATTATTTTTCAGAATAATTTCAATTTTACAGAAATAAAGGTGTCAGACAAGCTTGCGCACTATCCCCTGTTATCTTTAACGTATACATTGAAGAGGCGCTGAAAAAAGTAAGGGAAAATTCACAGATAGGTGTAGTAATTCACGGCCAACGAATAGATATGATAAGATATGCCGATGATATAGCTGTCCTGGCTGAAAGTGAAGAAGATCTTGTAGTCTTACTGAATAAATGGATAAAGTTATGGATGAAGAATATAATATGAGAATTAATAAAGCAAAAACATAAGTAATGGCATGCGACAAAGAAGATCAAGTGAAAGTCCAAGCTCAGGTAGGCAATGAACTGCTTGAACAAGTTGATAAATTTACTTATCTGGGCAGTAATATTACCAGGGATGGAAGGAGCAAGGCAGAAGTGAGAAGTAGAATAGCTCAAGCAAAGGCTGCTTTTAACAAGAAGAAAAACACATTAACATCTAAGAGCATTAACCTTGAAATCAGGAAAAGATTTTTGAAATCATATGTGTGGAGTGTGGCATGCTATGGGTGTCCTCTCGGGGCAGAGGAAGACCAGAAGCTAAATTCTTTTGAAATGTGGTGCTATAGACGCATGCTCAAAATAAAATGGATCGACAAGGTCACAAACGAAGTGGTTCTGGAAAGAGCAGGTGAGAAGAGAAGCTTCTGGAGTTTCATTGTTAAAAGAAGAGTGCAATTTACAGGCCATCTATTAAAACATAAAGGACTCCTGAACACAATCATAGAGGGATATGTCGAGGGAAAAAAAGAGGAAGACAACGACTGAGGTACATGGATCAAATCGTGAAAGATGTGGGATGTAACACCTATAAAGAAATGAAAAGCTGAAAGACGCACAGAATGGAGACAAGTTGCCATTGTAGCTGTTGCAAACCAATCCTTGGATTGACCACTACAGAAGAAGAAGAGAAGAAGAAGATGTCGTATCGTTGTGAAACGCCGCGTGGCTAATACACGTCTCCACTAATAACGCAACGCTCTGATAACTGGCACCTAGTTGTGGACAATATGGGGTGTGTCCACCCTGCCTGCCGCCGTGGCCGAGCGGTTCTAGGCGCTTCAGTCTGGAACAGCGCGACCGCTACGGTCACACGTTCGAATCCTGCCTCGCGCATGGATGTGTGTGATGTCCTTAGGTTAGGTGGAAGTAGTTCTAAGTCTAGGGGACTGATGACCTCAGATGGTAAGTCCCATAGTGCTCAGAGCCATTTGAACCATTTGTGTACAACCTTCGCCTTTCAGCGACGTGCCTGAACGTCTGTGAAGAAATGAGAGCCGATTCTTTCTCAACAAGCGAAACTAAAGATGTTATTGGACTCTTGGTTCTGGGGCGAAGTCGACGTTCTAATTCATCCAAATGGTTTTTCATTGGGTTCAGGTCGGGACAGTGAACAGGTAAAACTATTTCATGATTGTTATTGTTGACAAACCATTGCCTCACATATTTTTGTTGATCCATTATGGACTGTGGGACAACGGCTGGCATGTATTTCTTGATGCAATAAAATACCAACAGCCGTATGTATTGCAGAAATTTATTTTATGAACTTCTTATGTGCTACCAGTTTCAGCATTACATTGATCCCTTCTTCAGGTCCCATGCGTCATAGTCGTAAAATCGCTATACATGGAGGAGCCATATAACTGGACTATGACGTGTGGGGCATGGCATCAATGCAATGCCGAAACTGGTAGCACGTAAGAAGTTAATAAAATAAATTTCTAAAATACATACGGCTGTTGGTAAATTAGGTTCCTTTAAAACAAGGAGCATTCTCATACTGATGCAGTCATCGTCTACGAATTGTTCTTCAACTGTATGCAGTACACGATACTGTAAATGTGTTCATATCATTTATCATTAGGCATTTTATTAAGCACAAAAAGGGGGCCACACCGTAACTGTGGTGTCACCGCCAGACACCACACTTGCTAGGTGGTAGCTTTAAATCGGTCGCGGTCCATTAGTACATGTCGGACCCGCGTGTCGCCACTTTCAGTGATAGCAGACCGAGCGCCACCACACGGCAGGTCTAGAGAGACGTACTAGCACTCGCCCCAGTTGTACGGACGACGTAGCTAGCGATGCACACTGACGAAGCCTCGCTCATTTGCAGAGCAGATAGTTAGAATAGCGTTCAGCTAAGTCAATGGCTACGACTTAGCAAGGCGCCATTAGCAGTATATTGTCTGAAACTACAGAGTCTCACTTGTATCATCAAGAACGCTGTATACAAATGATGGATTAAAGTTAAGTATTCCAGAAGCTACGTACTTTTCTTGATAGCATTCATTACGTATCCTGTTTCAGACCTCACGCCAGCCTGCGTGAGTTTAAGTGCGTGCCTTTCGGCTTCCTCGCATTGTGTCTAGGCTGTCTTGCCTAGACACAACATTTTTGGCGACTAGGCTTAAAAGACGATTTCGCGTGCGTATTGCTCTAATTTACTTGTCATGGCTTCGCCACAATCTCCAGATGTACTGTCCGAATTTTATCGCTTGCAGAATCAGCAGACGCAGGCGTTATTGGATGCCCTTGGACAGCTCGTCCAGGGTCAACGTGCACTGCAAAACGATGCGGCCGCCGCTGCTTCACCGCTACCGCAGCCACAACATGCAGTTGCACCCCCATTTCGACCGTATGATGCAGCGGTGGAAACCTGGACGGAGTGGTCACGCCAATTTGGATTCCATCTCGCCGCCTACAGAATTCAAGGTAACGAGCGGCAGCCTTTTTTATTTGCCTGTGTAGGGGTGCAAACCTACCGTGTAATAGTGAAATTGTTTCCCCAACGCGACGTAGCGACTCTGTCCTACGAAGAAATTTTGTCGGCGTTAGATGCCTATTTCAAAGAAACAGTCAATGTCGTTGCAAAAAGGTATACGTTCTTTCGTACAAAACGTACGGCCGGTCAGACTAATCGGGAGTGGGTTGCAAATTTTAAGGCCTTACTAGGGATTGTGCTTTTGAGTGTGAATGTGGCCTCCCTTATTCAGATACAATGGTACGTGATGCAATTGCACAGAACGTTTCTGATGTTCGTATACGGGAACAGATTTTGAAACTAGTTAATCCCTCCCTTCAACAAGTGATAGACATATTGGATAGGCAAGACACACTTGACTTTGCACGGGAATCATTTGAAACTTCGCCAGCCGTGTGTCACGTTAACCGGCCCGCCGGGCGCGCTGCACGGAACGATAAACAGCCCTCGCGCTCGTCCGCGCAGCTGCCGCCTAGCTCCCCACGTGTGCCGCGTAAGCGAGCAAATGCAGTGAAATAATGCCCGCGGTGTGCGACTAGACATTCGCGTGAACATTGCCCGTCACGCCAAGCTATTTGCTTTTACTGTCATAAGAAAGGACATGTTCAAAGTGTTTGCCAGAAAAAGCTCCGATCCGACACTCACTACCATTCCAGGCCCTTTGCTTCGCGCCAGAATCGAACCAAGAATAATCAGGCTCGTGAACCTTCGCCCATGGACATTCATGTAGTTAATTCCACTCCGTCCAGTGTCCCTTTCTCTAACAGTGACTGTGTTCGTCCCACAAAACGTGTGCGTCGACGTCAACGGAAATCCCGTCAGGTCGCAAGTGCTTCTGTACCTGTATCAGTTCAAATTGCACGAGACAGTCGCTCTTGTCGTCAGCAGGACAATAAACTTTTTGTAGACTTGGACTTTGAAGGCAAAGTGATCCCATTCCAGCTCGATACCGGAGCTGCAGTTTCGTTGATCAATCACGACACGTGCAAACAACTGGGCAAACCTCCGTTGCGTGCCGCAAATGGTAAGCCCACCAGTTATTCGGGATAGCATCTCCCTGTGTTAGGACAGTGCAGCCTTCTTGCAACATACAAGGGACAAACAAAACTTGTGTCATTTTACATACTTCGTTCTTCTGCTGCAGTGAACTTGTTTGGTTTAGATTTATTTCAAATGTTTAACTTGTCAATAGTCAATCAGGTCCTATCAGTGACCCAGACTGTGCCTTCCGCCGGTGTTTCTCGTCTATGTGACGAATTTGCAGACATTTTTGCACCGGGCCTTGGTTGCGCTAAGAACTATGACGCACATTTGGAACTGAAAGTAAACGCGCAACCGAAATTTTTCAGAGCGCGCCATGTTCCCCATGCATTGCGTGATGACGTCGCAAGAACATTACACGATTTAGAATCGCAAGGTGTGATTGAACATGTGCAGACTATTGTTTCCGACAATGGCCCGCAATTCATGTCCGCAGATTTTCAGTCATTCTGCAAGGCCAGTGGTATTCAACATTTGACATCCGCGCCGTTTTCGCCTCAGTCAAACGGTGCTGCTGAACGATTGGTCCGGACTTTCAAGTCACAGATGTTGAAGTTGAAAGAGTCGCATTCTCGGGAGGACGCGTTATTGCTCGTTTTGTCCTCATATCGCTCTCAGCCCCGAAATGATCGCTCGCCAGCTGAGTTGCTCCACGGTCGTCCTCATCGAACCTTGATGTCTTTGCTGCATCTGCCGCATCAGGTTCATGTGCAGCGGCAGACTCCTGTTTTTGCTCCAGGCGACGTTGTATTCTATCGCAACTATCGCGGTTCACAGCGTTGGCTCGCAGGGCGCATTCTTCGCTGCCTTGGCCGCACAATGTATTTGGTATTGGGGGCCTCTGGTGAGGTGCGTCGGCATCTCAATCAGCTGCGCCTCTGTCGTCGCACGGGTTCTGCCGTTCCCCGTCTGCTTTCAGCGACGGTGCCGTCCGGTCAGCGCCCTGGGGACCCATCTACTGGCTCGCCTCATCCCCAGGTGTTACCGACGCTGCCTTCCATTTTGCCCCATGGCGACGCGCCGCCGCCGCCGCCTGTTCTCCCGCCGGCGCCGCCCGCAGTGGACGCGTCGCTGCAACCGCCTGGCGCCTCCCTGGGTCACGCGCCGCCGATCGCTTCCCGTGACCCGATGTCCTCCGCCATGGAACTTTTGCCCGCTCCGGACCAGATGTCGTCTTCGCCCGTCGGGTGCCCCGACGCAATGGAGGTCGACCCTTAGCCCCTCCTATATCTCTAAGGGCGCATACACCGCATGTTGACGTGCACCCTCGACTAGGTTTTCAGGCTTTTCCTAGCTCCCCTCGGACCGAATGGCCGGGTGCGGGTGGCACAGCCTCGCCTGTTAGGCTCCCCACCTCATCGCATACGTCAACATGGGGTTCTCTCCACGGCGGGCGGAAGCCTTATAACACGACCGTTCGCCGATTTGCGGGGGAGGAATGTGGTGTCACCGCCAGGCACCACACTTGCTAGGTGGTAGCTCTAAATCGGCCGCGGTCCATTAGTACATGTCGGACCCGCGTGTCGCCACTTTCAGTGATAGCAGACCGAGCGCCACCACACGGTAGGTCTAGAGAGACGTACTAGCACTCGCCCCAGTTGTATGGACGACGTAGCTAGCGATGCACACTGACGAAGCCTCGCTCATTTGCAGAGCAGATAGAATAGCGTTCAGCTATGTCAATGGCTACGACTTAGCAAGGCGCCATTAGCAGTATATTGTCTGAAACTACAGAGTCTCACTTGTATCATCAAGAACGCTGTATACAAATGATGGATTAAAGTATTCCAGAAGCTACGTACTTTTCTTGATAGCATTCATTACATATCCCGTTTCAGACCTCACGCCATCCTGCGTGAGTTTAAGCGCGTGCCTTTCGGCTTCCTCGCATTGTGTCTAGGCTGTCTTGCCTAGACACAACAGTAACCACGAAAAACACTGTCATAGAGTGACACCACTTCCTCCGTACTTCACTTTTCGCACCCCATGTGATGGCAAGTAACGTTTTCCAGGCTTTCATCAAACCCAAATCTTTCCATTATACTGCCTTAGGGGATAGCACGATTCATCACTCCGTACCACTCGTTTCCACTCATCCACCGTCCACTGGCCTCACCCTTTACACAACTTCAAGCGTCGCTTAACTCTGGCTTGTGACCATGGCACCCATTCTTTTCACTCCCTACGCACAGTCATTGTGACAGCTTGACTACTGGTGGCACTCTGGAACTTATGAGTGGTTCCACTAATTTCATGCATTCCTTTAGTATCACCCAGCGCTAACCTCGACGATGTCTGTCCGTCATGACATGGGATCTGCTCGCTCTTCGCTTAACTGTGGCTGTTTCTTCGCTTTTACCAACACTCGACTCAGGCAGCTTTAGAAGGATTGAAATGTCCTAGCAGCATCTATTAATGAGATGACATCCAATGACTAATCCACTTCCGAAGTCACTGATCTCTCCTTGTAACACCTCTCAGAGAGGTCGCAGTTCGTATTAACAGATGGTAAATCATCGAGTAGAACAGAAGTGCTATCTGGCGTTCCGCAAGGTGGTTTCATAGGCCCTCTGCTGTTCCTGATTTACATAAATGATCTAGGTGATAATCTGAGCAGCCCCCTTAGATTGTTTGCAGATGACGCTGTAATTTACCGTCTAGTAAAATCATCAGACGATCAATTCTAATTACAAAGTGATCTAGAGAGAATTTCTATATGGTGCGAAAAGTGGCAATTGGCACTAAACAAAGAAAAGTGCCAGGTCATCCGCACGGGCACTAAAAGAATTTTGGGTATACGATAAATCGCACAAATCTAAGGGCTGTCAATTCGACTAAATACCTAGGAATTACAATTACGAGCAACTTAAATTGGAAAGACCACATAGATTATGGGGAAGGCGAAACAAAGACTGCGCTTTGCTGGCAGAACACGTAGAAGATGCGACAAACCCACTAACGACACAGCCTATATTACGGTTGTCCGTCCTCTGTTGGAATACTGCTGCGCGATGTGGATTCCTTACCAGGTAGGATTGACGGAGGACATTGAAGAAGTGCAAAGAGGGGCAGCTCGTTTCGTGTTATCGCGCAATAGGGGTGAGAGTGTCACTGATATGATACGCGAGTTGGGGTGGCAGTCACTGAAACAAAGGCGATTTTCTTTCTTTCTTTCTTCCGAATGCGAAAATATTTTGTTGACACCCACTTACGTAGAGATAAATGATCATCATATTAAAATAAGAGAAATCAGAGCTCGAAAGGAAAGATTTAGGTGTTCCTTTTTCTCACGCGCCATTTGAGAGGGGAATGGTAGAGAAGTAGTATGAAAATCGTTCGATGAACCCTCTGCCAGGCACTTACGTGTGAATTGCAGAGTAACTATGTAGATGTAGATGTATCGATGGTAAGTAGGTATATACTATGTAAACGTGTATTTCTGATTATGAGGTGTTTGTTCTTTGTTAGTTAAGGTCATTGATTTGTGACAGGAAAATTAAAGTTTGTAATGTATCTATGGTAAAAGTTAAATGAACTTTAATATAATGAAATTTTATAATATATGTATCTTCATAAAGAAAAATTTATATATTGGAAGCTGGTTCTTGCTTAGGGAACTTGTATTGTGAAAGGTAAAAGCTGTAGGGAAGTTCCTCCGCAACGGAAGTGACTTGGTGCGAAGTAAAAGGTAGTTTTAGCGGGTGAACTGGGCGGCTACTTTGTGGGAACGATATGCATTCAGTGGCTAGCCGTTGCACGGTAAACATCGAGGGTGCCAAGGGAGGCATTTGGAAGTCGTTTTGCCTTGGATGTGGATTTGACTGTTGCATAGTACATAGTCGCCAAGAAAAAATTGTAAAGAGCGTTCAACATCCAGAGCCTTGAGTACAGTTAACCCCCACGTCGTTTGCCACCACTACTCCGCCGAAGCTCTACCAACCCCAGGCACACAGATATTTTTTTATGGTTTGTATTAACCAATTACACTAGCCCCTGTCCTCACGTTCGGTCTGTGGAATCGATTCGTCAGTATTTGATGTGGTTTACGAAATATATCCAGCGGTAATGTTAGATGACTCACCCTATATATATATATATATATATATATATATAAAATCATAGAGTTTGCCTAGAAAGACAGTATCAGTTTATGGGTCCCCACGATATTCTTCTCATATCAGGAAGATAATTGTGATATTTATTGCTACTAAATAAATCTAATACTTCTGTCAGATGAACCTTAGTTTATTGTTTCCTGCAGTAACATCTCATTACTGAGTTACATAATGATTGTGATCGTAACTGTTGTTATTATGAGTGAAGTACAATCTCGCTTTCTATGATAACTGGTTTGGGCATTAACGGTAACTACTGCTACCCACAACTTAGATCGCCCTGTAGTCCTGTGTATCCAGTATGCTATTCAAAGGGAGTCTTAATGAAAGTTACTACGACAACTAATAGTCAAATTCCGTGAACATGATGTTTCAAATTAATATGCATAAATTGGCTGCCGACGGTTTACTGTTTCATTCGTACGAAATTTTCCACTTTCATGAAATCCCAAAGTTAAAGCTTGGAAAACTTAATAAACCACGTAATAATGTAGATAGAGAGGTACAAATTGACACACGTGCTTGGAATGAGATGGGCTTTTATTAGAACAGAAAAAAAGTATTGCTAGATGCGTGAAAGATCTCTTGCGCGCGTCGTTTGGTGATGATCGTGTGTTCAGCCGCCACCTTCGTCATACTTGGCCTCCCAGGTCCCCAGACCTCAGTCCGTGCGATTATTGGCTTTGGGGTTACCTGATGTCGCAAGTGTATCGTGATCGACCGACGTCTCTAGGGATGCTGAAAGACAAAATCCGACGCCAATTCCTCAACATAACTCCGGACATGCTTTACAGTGCTGTTCACAACATTATTCCTCGACTACAGCTATTGTTGAGGAATGATGGTGGACATATTGAGCATTTCCTGTAAAGAACATCATCTTTGTTTTGCCTTACTTTGTTATGCTGATTATTGCTATTCTGATCAGATGAAGCGCCATCTGTTGGACATTTTTTGAACGTTTGTATTTTTTTGGTTCTAATAAAACCCCACGTCATTCCAAGCATGTGTGTCAATTTGTACCTCTCTATCTACATTATTCCGTGATTTATTCAGTTTTCCAATTTATACTGAGTTTTTGATCACCCGGTATACCAAATTACTGTCCGATATTCCTTACCCATTAGATACACCCACGGTCATGACTCAAAATCCTCCCAGAGGGTAACACTAGTTTGTGCCACAGCAAACGAGAGCTAGTGCTATATCCTGATCAATCCATTCTGCTGTTGCTGCTTCCCTACTGACAATACACTAGCCTCGCCTCCTTTTCTACTGGCCGACATCTTGTGACATTTAGTTGTGAGTTTCGCATTACATAAAGGTGGCCGAATACCTTTTATCAGACAGTGTACACTGAGTTGACAAAAGCCATGGGACAGTGATAAGCACACATACAGATGGCAGTAGTATCGTGTACACAATGTCTAAAAGGGCAGTGCATTGGAGGAGCTGTCATTTGTACTCAGGTGATTCTGTGAAAAGTTATCCGACGTGATTATGGCCGCTCGACGGGAATTAACAGACTTTGAACGCGGAATGGTAGTTGGAGCTAAACGCGTGGGACATTCCATTTCGTAAATCGTTAGGGAATTCAGTGCTCCGAGATCCACAGTGCCAAGAGTGTGCCGAGAATATCATATTTCTACATCTACATCTACATCCATACACCGCAAGCCACATGACGGTGTGTGGCGGAGGGTACTTTGAGTACCTATCGGTTCTCCCTTCTATTCCAGTCTCGTATTATTGCTCGTGGAAAGAAAGATTGTCGGTATGCCTCTGTGTGGGCTCTAATCTCTCTGATTTTATCCTCATGCTCTCTTCACGAAATATACGTAGGAGGGAGCAATGTACTGCCTGACTCATCGGTGAAGGTATGTTCTCGAAACTTCAACAAAAGCCCATATCGAGCTACTGAGCGTCTCTCCTGCAGAGTCTTCCACTAATCTATCATCTCCGTAACGCATTCGCGATTGCTAAATGATCCTGTAACGAAGCGCGCTGCTCTCCGTTGGATCTTCTCTATCTCCTCTATCAACCCTATCTGGTACGGATCCCACCGGTGAGCAGTATTCAAGCAGTGGGCGAACAAGTGTACTGTAACCTACTTCCTTTGTTTTAGGATTCCATTTCCTTAAGATTCTTCCAATGAATCTCAGTTTGGCATCTGCTTTACCGACGATCAACTTTAGATGGTCATTCCATTTCAAATCACTCCTAATGCCTACTTCCAGATAATTTATGGAGTTAACTGCTTCCAGTTGCTGCCATGCTATATTGTAGCTAAATGATAAAGGATCTTTCTTTCTATGTATTCGCAGCACATTACACTTGTCTACATTGAAATTCAATTGCCATTCCATACACCATGCGTCAATTCGTTGCAGATCCTCCTGCATTTCAGTACAATTTTCCATTGTTACAACCTCTCGATATATTACACCATGCGTCAATTCGTTGCAGATCCTCCTGCATTTCAGTACAATTTTCCATTGTTACAACCTCTCGATATATTACATCGTCCGCAAAAAGCCTCAATGAACTTCCGATGTTATCCACAAGGTCATCTATTTATATTGTGAATAGGAACGGTCCTACGACACTACCCTGCGGCACACCTAAAATCACTCTTATTTCGGAAGACTTCTCTCCATTGCGAATGACATGCTGCGTTCTGTTATCTAGAACTCTTCAATCTAATCACATAATTGGTCTGATAATCCATATGCTCTTACTTTGTTCATTAAACGACTGTGGGGAACTGTATCGAACGCCTTGCGGAAGTCAAGAAACACGGCATCTACCTGGGAACCCGTGTGTATGGCCCTCTGAGTCTCGTGGACGAATAGCGCTAGCTGGGTTTCACACGCTCGTCTTTTTCTAAACCCATGCTGATTCCTACAGAGTAGATTTCTAGTCTCCAGAAAAGTCATTATACTCGAGCATAATAGCGTGTTCCAAAATTCTACAACTGATCGACGTTAGAGATATAGGTCTATAGTTCTGCACATCTGTTCGACGTCCCTTCTTGAAAACGGGGATGACCTATGCCCTTTTCCAATCCTTTAGAACGCTACGATCTTCTAGAGACCTACGGTACACCGCTGCAAGAAGGGGGTCAAGTTCCTTCGCGTACTCTGTGTAAAATCGAAATGGTATCCCATCAGGTCCAGCGGCCTTTCCTGTTTTGAGCTATTTTAATTGTTTTTCTATCCCTCTGTCATCTATTTCGATACCTACCATTTTGTCATCTGTGCGACAGTCTAGAGAAGAAACTACAGTGCAGTCTTCCCCTGTGAAACAGCTTTGGAAAAAGACATTTAGTATTTCGGCCTTTAGTCTGTCATCCTCTGTTCCAGTATCATTTTGGTCACAGAATGGCTGGACATTTTGTTTTGATCCACCTACCGCTTTGACAAAAGACCAAAATTTCTTAGGAATTTCTGCCAAGTCAGCACATAGAACTTTACTTTCGAATTTCAGGTATTTCAGGCGTTACCTCTCACCACGGACAACGCAGTCGCCGGCGGCCTTCACTTTACGACTTGTAGAGTTGTCACTGCTAGTAGGCAAGCAATACTCCGTGAAATAACCGCATAAATCAGTGCGGAACGAACGAAGAACGTATGGGCAATACGACGAAATTTGGCGTTAATGGGCTATGGCAGCTGACGATCGACGCGAGTGCCTTTGTTAGCAGCACGATATCGCCGGCAGCGTCTTTTCTCGGCTCGTGACCGTACCGTTTGGACCCTAGACGACGAAAACCGTGGCCTGGAGGGATGAATTCCGATCGCAGCTGGTAAGTGCTGATGGTAGGATTCGAGTGTGGCGCAGAGCCCTCGAAGCCATGGACTCAAGTTGTCACCAAGACACTATTAACGCTGTTGGTGAGTCCATAATGGTATGGGCTGTATTTAAATGTAATGGACTGGGTCCCTGGTCCAACAGGTACTCGGAGAGAATTTGTAGCCATTGATAGGCTTCAGGCGCCCAGATAACGATGGCATTTTCATGGATGACATTGCGTGATGTCAAAGGGCCACAGTTGTTAGCGATTGCTTTGAAGAACATTCTGGACAGCTGGACCGAAAGATGTGGTTAGCCAGATCGCCTGATATGAATCACATCGAACATTTATGGGACATATTGAAGAGGTCACTTCGTGCACAAAATCTTGCACTGGCCACGCTTTCGCAGTTATTGATGGGTATGGAGTCAGCAGGGCTCAATATTTCTGCAATGGACTCCCAACGACTTTTTGAGCCCATGCTAAGTCGAATTGCTCCACCAAGCCGGGAAAAACGAGATCGGACACCATATTAGGAGGTATCTCATGATCTTTTTCACCTCAGTGTATTTTACTATATGAAGTTAAAATGGTACATAAAACCATGAAACGTTACGAAGCATCAGATGAAAACTGTATAGACGCCTAGCAGAATTCGAGTCTGTCATTTTTACGTAAGATACTGTAACTGGTTAAAATACATTGAAGCTGTCCTAAATCGGTCGTCACACCAGTTTACAATAAGCGAAAGAGAAAACCTATTATGAGAACATTTTGGGAGAAGACCAAAATGGGTTTAGGTAGGCATGACCAAGTTGTTGTGGTTATTTTACACGAAATTATTGCGAGAGAACCATAGATAATTTAACACTGCAAGAGATATCGTCTGTTTAGTTCGTGAGAAAGTTTTCGGCAGAGTAAACATCAAGAAGCTACTGCCAATGCTAGTAAAACATTACATAACGTTAAAAAAAATTGTGCTAAATAATTGTATACAAGAAAACTCCAATCGTAATCATAATTGAAGACAGATTATAAATTTGGAAACAGATGTTTTTACGGGAAACAGACGAAAACAGCCGGCCGCTGTGGATGAGCGGTTCTAGGCCCTTCAGTCTGGAACCGCGCGACCGCTACGGTCGCAGGTTCGAATCCTGCCTCAGGCATGGATGTGTGTGATGTCCCTAGGTTAGTTAGGTTTAAGTAGTTTTAAATTCTAGGGGACTGATGACCTCAGCTGTTAAGTCCCATAGTGCTCAGAGCTGTTTGAACTATTTAGACGAAAACAAGGGCTACCTTTTCTTTTCTTCAAAACATGTATGAATCCTATAAGATGAGATTTCAGGTCAGCAAGACATGGCTACAACCATATCGATCAAAATCTACACCTAGATGCACAGATCTCGACAGGCGATTTAGTCTTAATAGCAACTTCAGAAAACGCTTTACAAAGGTGAAGTATCGACCGACAAAACCAATCGAATGACATCTTCTGGGAAAGACTCCAAGCCGAGCAAGACCTACATTCGTAACAAAGAATTTAAGTACTCTGTTTTTTAGACTATCATTTTTGACAGTGTAGATATCTCTGAAAAATGTGAATGTCAGAAAGTATACATTAACAGTAAACGAGGTGATAAAAGCAAATCTTATACAAAAACACATTCGGACTTAGCCTTACAAAACCTTAACTAAATCTGTGCTTTGTTATGTTAGTGAAGGTCTTTGACACTGTTGACTCCTATACAGCTGAGTGAATAATTGTCTGTTCTCTCGGATGGTAATCATTTGTGGCCGTTGGGATCGCCGGCCGTGGTGGTCTCGCGGTTCTAGGCGCGCTGTCCGGAACCGTGCGACTGCTACGGTCGCAGATTCGAATCCTGCCTCGGGCATGGATGTGTGTGATGTCCTTAGGTTAGTTAGGTTTAAGTAGTTCTGAGTTCTAGGGGACTGATGACCACAGCTGTTAAGTTCCATAGTGCTCAGAGCCATTTGAACCATTTGAACCGTTGGGATCTGGCATAGCGTTGAGCATGCCCATAACAGCCATGTTATACTGACCAATGCGAGAAGAAATGCTGCAGAGAGATAAACCGCAGTCTCAATAGGTCCCAATATTGTTTACGTCTAACTCCGATATGTGCTGGTCAGCAGTACTCCTTCATACATAACGCATCACACGATCTTCTCACAGACAAAATTCTGAATAAGATACACGCTGCATAATTTTTCCTTCTTACAACTGGCTACTTCATGTCGTTCTGCTTAAACACTAGCAATTTTCGTCTTAAAGACTGTGTACGCATTATGTGAGCTTGACTTTTGTTGCATGCCGCCTTCATGGTATTACAGTCTTAATGACCAGCCGTGTAAAGACCATCCTCTGTTAGTAACTGCCTTCTGCTTGCCTCTTCCGGCTAACCTTCTCTCAATATCACGAGTGTACGTAATGTGTAAAAGGGCAGATCAGAGCAATTACGAAGAGCGACATTAAAAGCGTCCCTAAAGACCGCTCAACCTACGCTGGGATTTATTGCTTCAATTTAGAGTAGTTTTAAAAAGAGCGATCCCGGCCTACCGAAGTAATCTGCTTTTATTCGTGCCCGTTAGCGGCGTGACTTCTCGCAAAGCTGTCTGTGAAGAGCGATACAGTCGCTGGCGAGGGCCGACCGGCCCTCAACCCACCACACCCGAGGGCGTGTAGCCGCGGGCACCTGCCCTTTTACGTAAAAGCGTCCAAGTTCTGTCTGAGCGGCGAGCGACTCGACAGGAACACCCCGCCAAAAAATACTCGCATAGGGCTCAGACAGAGACGACACCGGCCGCAGAACAGCGTAGCTGTACGCTGAAAGGCGCACTCCACAACACTGGCAAATTACAAATGGGCTTAAAGAACCTTATCCCAAAACAAAGAGCTGTCGTCAGCTCTTCATACAAGGCGATGATTTACATTACGTGATCAAAGGTACTCGGAAACCCCTATGTAATGCGGAATTGACCACCAGATGTCATGAGAAGCAGACTCACCAGTATACGAGGGTGAGTCAAATGAAAACCTTAAATATTTTTTAAAAATGTTATTTATTGTGCAGAAGTGGTACAAAGCTGTGTCACTTTTCAACATAATCTCCCCCACGCTCAATGCAAGTCCTCCAGCGCTTACAAAGTCCATAAATTGCTTTAGAAAAAAATTCTTTTGGTAGTCCGTGCAACCAGTCATGCACCGCGTGGCGTACCTATTCATCAGAACGGAACGTCATTTCTCCCATTGCGTCTTTGAGTGGTCCAAACATATGGAAATCACTTGGGGCAAGGCCTGCTGAGTATGGTGGATGAGGAAGACTCAAAATGCAGGTCTGTGATTGTTGCAACCGTTGTACGCGCAGTGTGGGGCCTTGCATTGTCATGTTGCAAAAGGACACCAACTGACTGCAATCCTCGTCGCTTTGATTTGATTGCAGGCAGCAGATGATATTTTAGGAGATATGTGTATGATGCACTGGTGACAGTGGTCACTCTAGGCATGTAATGCTCAAAATGACACTTTTTTCGTCCCAAAAGAGAGTCAGTACGACCTTCCCTGCTGATGGTTCTGTTCAAAACTTCTTTGGTTTTGCTAATGAGGAATGGCGCCATTCCTTGCTCGCTCTCTTCGTTTCCGGTTGGTGGAAGTGAACCCAGGTTTCGTCCGCAGTAACGATTCTTGCAAGGAAGCCATCACCTTCTCGTTCTTCACAAGCATCAACACGTCGTTCTCTCATTTCAGGAGTCAGCTGCCGTGGCAACCATCTTGCAGACACTATGTGAAACTGGAGCACATCCTGCACAATGCGGTGTGCTGACCCATGACTAATATGTAAACATGCTGCAATGTCACTCAGCGGTTTTCCTTCACTATGGCTTCAATTGCTGCAATGTTCTGTGGAGTCACAACTCGTTGTGCCTGACCTGGACGAGGAGCATCTTCCACTGAAGTCACACCATTTGCGAATTTCCTACTCCATTTTCGTAGACTTGCTGCTGGGACAAACATGCATCACCGTACTGAACCTTCATTCGTCGATGAATTTCAATAAGTTTCACACCTTCATTAAGCAAAAACCGAATAACAGAACGCTGTTCTTCCCTGGTGCAAGTCGCAAGTGGGGCGGCCATCTTTATACGGTATGTGTGCATCTGCACTATGCTGCCACCAACAGGCCATTCTACAAGCTGTTTGTAGAACGATTACAGGATAACGGCGCGAAATTTCGATTTGTTATTATAAATTTAAGGTTTTCATTTGACTCACCCTCGTAAAACGAAGTGGGGAGTACTGTGTTACTAGTAGAGAGGTGGTAACAACGTAACTGCAAGGTCAGGAGAACTCAGGGACTTCGAACGTGGATCTGTCACCGAGCAAAAAAATCCATCAAGGCACATTTCAACGCTTCTAAAGCTGCCCACGTCGTCTGTCGGTTATGCGACTGTGAACTGGAAACGCGAAGGAACAAACACAGCTAAACCAAGACTAAGCAGACATCATATACTGACAGACAGGTTTCGCCGAGGATGACTAAAGGCCTGGCCAGGCAAAATGCGGCCTGGCCGTGCGGCCTGTGGCCTTGAACCGCAGCCGGCAGGCTGCACCGTTGAATCGCTCGTTATTGTATGTCGGCGGTCACACACAGTGCGGCTTTGACGCACCGGCAGCTGCCGGCTTGTCACAGATCACAGAACAAGAAAAAAGAGAAACGCAACTCTCGTGTTAAAAGTGGAAAACACAGACCGACAGCAGCGCCTCAAGTGGTATGGAGATGAACTAAAATATGAAAACATTGCGTTTTGCATCCCCCCCTAGTTTACATACGTTGTAGGTTTTTCTTTTTCTTTTAATTCTATTACTTTATTTTTCTGGGCGTGCTATGTAATTATTTTGGCTGGCATCATAATAAAATATTTGAAACACAGCTATAGCACACTGTACTACAGCAGAGAGAAACCTATTCAGTAACATTTTCAGTCTATTTTTGAAGTTTACGTCTGACATATAAGAAAACGTGATAGGAGCAGCGACTGTCATGTGCAAACATCAAAAAGAGACTTTTAAATTCACATGCTTATATTGTTATTTATAAACATGTAAAAGCTCCAGCATGTTTTATGATTCATAAGAACTAGATGCAACACTTGAAACTGAGAGTAAGTCGAAACAAGCTTGTAGTGTAAATAATTGAAGCAAAATAAAAATAAGATTGTAGCAGCTAAACTGGACTACAAATATTCCTGAATAATGTCATAATTTTTACGTCATACAAGCTGCTGGATCAATGGAGGAAAAAAGCCTATTATTAAGAGAATAAGCAGCAGTTAAAGAGGTTCAGTTAAGAAATATTTATCACAGTATTAATTAATGAAGAATTCTAAAATTTGTTACAACTATGTTTCAGGACTATACGTTCTGAGTAACTGCCCAGCAAACTTGCACTACTGACCATTAATTTCCTAAAAAGGTTCCTACATCTTAATACTGTAAATGCTTCAACACAAAAAAGAAAACATCAATATCAAGTACCAAAAGCAGGAAAGGTTGATAAAAACAGTGAAATGAGAACAGTGAAATGAAAACAGTGAAATGAAAACAAGACTTACTTTTTATTCACTATTAACAACAGCGTCACCTGATTCACTACCGATTTTGGCAATTTCACAAGGAACACCTGTCACATGTTTTGGAAACACACCCCTGTTTAGCCTATGCCTACCTTTATTCATAAAATCTTCTTCGGAAAAATGACCTTCACAAACAAAATAAGAAGCACAGTTCACATCTGGCGACAGTTTACAAACACTCTTCCACTTTAGAAGCAACTCTTGAAGTTGTTTTGGAAACCTGTAGAAATGCCTGTTGCGAATTTCCACCGTTGAACCCACGTAATAGCCAGATGAACAGCTTGGGAACTTGCAGGAGTATCTCAACGTCAATCTGTTGTGTTGAATATTCTGAAAAAAAAAACATAAAAGTCTTCATTAAATAAAACTACGACAGACATATCAAAGTTATTTAAATAAACAAACAGAAACCACGCTGCTTTATTCACGATAGAAGAGAATACATTTCAGTTATAGGCTACGAGATTATTTAATGAAAAATTAAATGTCTTACCTTAAAATTAATTGTGGACATTTTTCAGCAGGAAATCTCTTCAATTCCACAGTGAACTTCATCTGTTTATAATGGCTGGCTGGCTCTGAGCACTATGGGACTTAACATCTGTGGTCATCAGTCCCCTAGAACTTAGAACTACTTAAACCTAACTAACCTAATGACATCACACACATCCATGCCCGAAGCAGGATTCGAACCTGCGACCGTAGCTGTCGCGCGGTTCCGAACTGCTCTGTTTATAATGAAGATGAGTAGTATGTAAATATGAAACAAATACGAAGACGACTGTAACCGAGGCTCACAGACTTCAGTGCAGAGCAAGACGACAGAATATTTCAAAACAACCACCATTGGAGTTTAGACAGCTCTCATTGGTCAATTCCAGCTTCGTTTGTCCCCTAGCGCCTCTAGTGGTCTGGAATGGAACTACGTGGCTTGTTGCCTCTTCACCCATATAGCTTTCACCCCTGTGTCACAGATTACAGATTCGCCACAAGCCGGAGCAGCTGCTTGCCTCTGTTGGCGCATTCAACTGCTCTGTTGTCACACTGAAAGCAGCGGCGTGAGGCAGTTTTTGTCTTGCTGCTCGTAGTGCATGCATCATGGACACAGAAAGACTTAAAGAGGAGGTGAGAGAATATAACTTTTTGTATGATACACGCGATCCTGATTTGGAGGTAGAGTACTTTTGCCCTCGATATACTCTCGATAGAAAGCTGGATTCTGAAAAATATAAAAAATAGTGTTGTCACTGTGACGTCCATAACTTCCAATATCAACTACTGTAAACTTGTAGTATGGATCAACGATCGCCAGGAGAACTAGCGAAAAGCACTGTTTATAACAGAAGAACCGGCCGGCCGGAGTGGCCATGCGGTTCTAGGCGCTACAGTCTGGAGCCGAGCGACCGCTACAGACGCAGGTTCGAATCCTGCCTCGGGCATGGATGTGTGTGATGTCTTTTTTTTTTTGAATGGTCTTACTTTTTTCGCTTTGTAAGCAATTCCGTGTTGTTGACATAACAAAACAATTGGCGCCACACTGGCACCACAATCAATGTTTTTAATTTTTTTATATTGCTCAGTTAACCACCGCCTGACTATCAGTAACAATTAAGTACTAGTTTTACCGGTAATTCCCAGCAGTCACGTGACTTGTCCAAAGCTGACGAATGGTATCCTCATCTGCAGTTGACCCGTTTGATGTGTCCTTTTTTCTTCCTTTGTCCTCCTTTTTGAAGCTGTTTGTCCTCCTTTGTAAACAGTTGCATCTGGTCACCCTACTAAGTGCTATACCACCTACTGCACTACCCTGACTGAAGCCCTCGTGAGTTCAACTCGATTTCTAAACTGAAGGGAACACATCACGGCATTCGCTTCAGAACTGCTACACATTCGTCGGGCAATAGACCGCGCCGTTCGAACTGTCAACACAACTGGCACTGCTAAGAGTATCCTATGACTTACACATCGCTGGCAACGGGTTATACACAATGTTGGTGACTACTCTGAAGGTCAGGAAAACTTTGAAACGCGTATCTATTTTGTACGAGATGTAAATCAGTAGTTGCCACTATTAAAGTTCCAACCCCCGTAGTTTCGCACTGACAATTGGTACTTTTACATTTTTGTTGCAGCAGTGTTTTTTGCCACGTACGGTATTTTTTTCCTCAACAGTGGGACAGCGGTTCAACGAAACATACCTGTCCACAGTGCAGGTAGCGGCGAAACTGTTAGCCGGCCAGCGAAGACACACTATCTTGATTTGGTGCCACACCGTCTGTGTCAAAGACCGAATGGAAATCAACAATAAAACATAAGGCTGACGGCCACTGTATTTAGTATCTTCTGCCCAGTTAACACTCTTGTCACCTCCAAAAATCAACACACAGGGAAATTTTGTGAATCGAGCGTTCCCTTGCAGGACGTTCATAATTTTAGATGGTAAATGTTATGATTTCCTAATAAAACATTTTGTAAGTCTGTTATTGAGTTCTGCGTAGGATCTCCTAAAGTAATAGCTTGTAACTGGTTACACCGAATGACGACTGACGGATAGAGGAGCTCGACAGTTGCCGTCGCGTAAAATGTGGACGGCCATTCCTGTGCGGTGACGAAGTGGTGCGCGTTTAATATTCCACATGCCGACTGTCCAGTAGCAGAACTGGCCTGCTCTTCACGTGCTCTGTCCAGCGAAGCAAGGACGGCGGCACGTCCTTCAGGCACTTCATTCCATAGTTTTAGTCCCTCCGACAGATGGAAGGAAAGAACCGATGGGCTGCATAAAAGAAAAGAAAAAAATATTACCAAAAGCGAAGAAGACGTAGATGAAGATTAGATGCGGTACACGGTACTGCTAGGAAAATTAAAGACTTAAAGTCGAAACATGGGCCGGCCGCGGTGGCCGTGCGGTTCTAGGCGGTCGCATGTTCGAATCCTGCGTCGGGCATGGATGTGTGTGATGTCCTTAGGTTAATTAGGTTTAAGTAGTTCTAAGTTCTAGGGGACTGATGACCTAAGATGTTAAGTCACATAGTGCTCAGAGCCATTTGAACCATCGAAACATGGTACCTACAGTACAATTCATTCCTAGAGAATTTTTGAGTCCTTGGGAGAGGTAGTCATTATAAAGCTACGAGACCTGCTGTGCCAGGCATATAGGTTAGGCGAAGTATCCTTTGACTTCAAGCAGAATATGATTACTCCTATTCCAAAGACGATGGCTGCTAACAGGTTGGAATATTACAGAACGTCATGCTTGAAAAATGCTGACCCGAATTATTTGCAATAAAACTGAAACAATGGTAGAAGATCTGGTTCCAGAGACATGTAGGAACACACGAGGTAAAACAAATAGCAGTCTATCTCTTGGAAGCTCTTCAGCGTTACCAGTTCACTTTCAAGTATACAGTATTCTTTCATGGTTCTTAAAGTAAGTATTAACAGAGATTAAACTGTACTTGTGTAAAATTCTACCATGTGGCTTATTCATTCCTCTACCCCCCCTCCCCCCACCCCCATCCCCAGTCCCGTCTTCCCGACCCACTATTCTCTCCTATTATTTTCCCCGTCCTTTTCCTACTATCAAATTTCATTACCCCACCCCAGTTCAGTTTTCATATTCAGTAACTAATTTATTTTATCTCGTCGTATATTCTTTCAATCTCTTGGATATTTTCGAAATTAGTCGGCGTATAAAGTTGCGCTACTATAATGGCTGTTGGCCTTGTTTCTATCTGGGCTACGATAATGCGTTCACTATGCTCTTCACAGTAACTTATCCGCATTCCTGTTTTCTCATCCATTATCAGACACGTTTTAAAACTGCTTAATGTGTATGCACAGCACGTATGGCCTGCAACTGAAAAAAGTGTCATGATGCTCCCACCACTGGACAAAGATTCCGGATTAATCCCCTGTGGGACTGCCAATGGGCGGTATCCATTAGAAAAAGACTGAATAACTAACGAAAGGGAAACATTCTATAAATCGTTAGAAGTCTAAATTTAGAAGGGAAGTAGCAAAGCTAGAAAATCTGAATAGACAATTGGAAAGACTCCTGTCCATTAATTATGACTGACCCATGGATCTTGAGCTTATATTCCGGTTTCATCACATGATTAAAATCGATATGTTGTATCTTGGCGGAGTTGGGGAAATGGCTACTTTTATTGACGGTATAAATATTACATTTTTGATGAAGAGGGGGTAACGTACACGGTAATATTTAAGACTGTGCTTTTTCGAGGCTTTTTTTGGCGAGAATAACTTTGAAGAGACATGGAACGTAGATAGTAGATAGAGGCAAATTTTCCTTCGCACAGTAGAAAGACACAGCCTTTTTCTATTTAAAGGTGGCACTCATCTATATTCTGTTTAGTCGTTTCATCGCTATCATATCAAACACTAGTTGTTGCGATTGAACTTACCGTTGCAGATATTGCAGCACAGAGAGGACGAATGTAGAGCTTGATCTTTAATTGGCTACATCGTACGTCATTACTAATGGATATACCTCATGCTCATCTGTTAAAAGTTTGGTTAAAAATTGTGTTAGTACATGTAGCTGTACTCTGAGGCTGTCGTGAAGCACAACTGTCGTAGCAGCACGCTGCGATTGTCGTATTTCGTGATGTCTATTCACCTGGGAAGAACGACAACTTCGCACTCGCGTTCCAATACAGCATTGCCTCGTTCAACTGTTGTTGCCAGTAAAGGCCCATAAAATGAGAAATTGCAAGTGGACATCGGATGTACGAGCAGCTGTCAACAATTGAACAATGACGTATATTTAGCAGTAAAGGAGAAAGTCAATTAGCTCGAACATATTTTGCAGGGAAGAATGATGAATGAAGTAAAACCTACTTCAGTCGCTTCCGCTGCTGACTGAGGTCTTGTTATTATTACAGCTGTTTACTTGGGTCAGCAACGGTCCTACTGTAATGTCAAGATCGTGGGCTATTTGTACAACCTGCTTGTAAATTTGCACACGTGACTCACTGAATTCCGCCAGACACATCGGAAACATTTTCCACAGGAGAGCGACACGACGCTAAAGTACAATTTATTTAAAATTGTTGTTCTCTTTTGCTTCCTTGTTCTTGATAAAGGTCAGAATAGGTTCAATGGCATGAGAACTTTAATTTTCTTTCCCACTGAATGCAATACATTCTCCAAAGGTATTCTTTGGACCTGTAGTGCTGTCGCACGCTTTCTAGTAGGCCCTGTTTTAGTAAATTCCTCGTTTAGCGTGACATTACATGGAAGCTTTGTCATTGCTTTCCATCTATTCAGTAACAGAATACTTCTTTCGTTTCATAGATGGATTCGTGATACTGAATTTACACTGAAGAGCCAAAAAAACTGGTACACCTGCGTAATATCGTGTAGGGACACCGCGAGCACGCAGAACTGTCACAACACGACGTGGCATTGACTCGATTAATGTCAGAAGTAGTGCTGGATGGAACTGACACCATGAATCCTACAGGGCTATCCATAAATCCGTAAGAGTACGAGGGGGTGGAGATCTCTTCTAAACAGCACGTTGCAAGGCATCCTAGATATGCTCAATACTGTTCGTGGATAGCGATAGTGTTTAAACTCAGAGTGTTCCCGCAGCCACTCTGTAGCAATTCTGGACGTGTGGAGTTGTCGCATTCCCCTGTTGGAATTGCCCAAGTCCGTCAGAATGCCAATAGACATGAATGGATGCAGGTGATCAGACAGGATGCTTAACTACATGTCGCTTGTAAGAGTCGTATTAGGGTTCCCGTATCACTCCAACTGCACACGCCCCACACCAATACAGAGCCTCCACCAGATCGAATAGTCCCCTGCTGACAGCAGGGTCCATGGATTTACAAGGCTGCCTCCATACCCGTACACGTCCATCAACTCGATGTAACCTGAAACGAGGCTCGTCCGACCAGGCAACGTGTTTACAGTCATCAACAGTTCAATGTCGATGTTGAGGGGCCCATGCGAGGTGTAAAGCTTTCTGTCGTGTGATACTCAAGAGTACATGAGCGGACCTTCGTCTCCGAAAGCCCATATCGATGATATTTCGTTGAATGGTTTCCACGCTGACACTTGATGGCCCAGCACTGAAATCTGCAGCAGTTTGAGGAAGGGTTGCAGTTCTACCACGTTGAGCGATTCTCTTCAGTCGTAGTTAGTCCCGTTCTTGCAGGATCTTTTACCGGCAGCAGCGATACGGAGATTTGTTGTTTTGCCTGATTCATGATATTCACGGTACATCTTGAAATAGTCGTACGGTAAAATCCCCACTTCATCGCTACCTCGAAGATGCTGTGTCCCATAGCTCGTGCGCCGACTGTAACAAAACGTTCAAATTCACTTAAATCTTGATAATCTACCATTGTAGCAGCAGTAACCGATATAACAAGTGCGCCAGACACTTGTTGTCTTACGTAGGCGTCGCCAACCGCATCGCCGTAGTCTGCCTGTTTACATATCTCTGTATTTGAATACGCATGCCTATACCGGCTTCTTTTGCGCTTCAGTGTGTTATTTTGTAAGCTGGAGTCTGATCTGTAACAATAGCAGATCTTTTCGGTAATTTTTCGAGAACACGCCTAAACCAATCTTCGTGGTCCATGGAATTCATCTCAAGAATGATAATTTACATTTCTTTTTTGCCTAATAAAACATAAGGCAGTATTTTGTACCGTCTCAACCTCGCTCCAAGTGTGGTTTATTATAATTTTTTCTCTAGAGCCGAGCTGTGTCTGAATTCTTCATTTCCAATCATTCCGCTCTATAACACTTCTTGCGTGATACTCGTAACTTTTTCTGATGAATAAAACTTTTTTATTTTATTTATATATTTAATTTTTTAGTTTATCCCATGTAAACTTTCTGGGATTATTTGCACCTCATAATCGTAGTCCACAGCCCACGCCGCGTTTCGCAAATGTCTCATTCCACGCAAAAAATTTTATCTTTTTCCTGATACTCGGTTCTTCTCAATTAGGACAGGTTATTTGTTGAACTTTTGGTGCATGAAGCCCAATCTCCAAATAACACGCCAAGAGATCAGATCGTTTCACTCACATTAGGACACTCCTCCACTTTAGTCTTCAACTTTTACAATACGGCTACTCCTGTTGGAAACTGCTTTTCCACACAGACGTGGATTTTCTTTCTTATGACTTCTTGTGTAATATGGTCCAGTGTAAACTTCTGTCGATTTCTGATGATTCAAGACATGGAGTCTCTCTATATTTTCTCTCGGAATTCGCTTCGCTGTACTTTCACTAATAGTAGGAAATTAGATGTTCTGTTTACTTGCTGTAACTCGGAACTGCTAATGCCCTGTTCTTTCTCGGGCTCAAAGTAAGCACGCTTACTGATCGTCGAGAACTTTTCACAACTCCGTAAATGTTGCTTGTGCTCACAAGAGTAAAATTCAACTAATTGTATCACGGCCACCGTCTCGTACGAGTACACAACAACAATTGACGCCAACATTGTTCGATATGGCGAGAAGTCTCGATGTAAACATTGCAACAATAAACAACGCAAAGGAAATACTATTCAGAGACCTGACAAAATAGCAAACAGAAATTAACGGTGCGTAAAGACGCAAAATCACATAAATTAAGCACGTGATATTAGCGCTTTACGTAGATTTACGTGCATAAAAGCATAACAGCTATGAAAGGGAACAACATATACACTTTCGCCTTGTTCGTACATATCTCCATTGGGTGAACTGCGGCAATCTGTATCCACCATTGTTATAACAAAACGATTAATCAAACAGCAACGAAAATCCGTCTCTAAGTAGAGAATGGTTGTATCTTTAAACGTTCAAATGAAATTATTAACTCAATTACGGTCTGGCTTCTGTGACTCTTCAAGGGTGACACTTCCAAAAAAAAAAAAAAAAAAAAAAAAACTCGGAAAACACACTTTATGTTTTTGCTGCACACACAGCGTACTTTTCAAGTAAAATGTTATTTATGTTTATCACGCACCAGATAATAGGCTGTAGGGAGGCTAGACTGTAGTATAAGGGGAGTAGGATTTGTTATGAGTAGGAATATATGGAGAGTGAACTAGTTTGAATAAACAGCGATAAAATTATGTAAGTCTGCAGTGATAGACAGCAAAGACATTGAAGGAGTAATTCTGTCTGTAATGGGATATGATTATCTAATAATCTTGGAGAATCGGAAAACTGTGGCGGGGAAGGAAAAGCGGATGGAGTTACGTGAGAATGTGGGCTTGGTAATATGAATGATTGAGTTCTGCAATAAAATTTCAACTTGTAACAGCGAAAACCATGTTAAAAATCAAAAGATGACGAAGTATACTTGGAAAAGACCTCTTCACACAGTAAGATTTCAGTTGAATTACGTCCTGGTCAGACGGAGATTCAACAAGCAGATATTGGAATGTAAGGCAGCTTACAAAGTGACATAGTTAGGATTACAATTTAGTAATAACAAAGAGTACACTGAAGTTTAAGAGAATCGTTCGGAAGAACCCTCGTGGAAAGAGATGAGATACTGAAGTATTCAGATATTGACAAATGCATTTGAAGTTAGTTAAAGCGGTGCACGTCGCAATAATGAGTACCACAGTAGGCATTTCAGTCCAAGAGGAATTGACATCTCTAAAAAAGGGCAATCAAGGGAGTTGGAGCGACAAACATAGGTACAAGGCAAGTAACTGCAAAGAAATCTTGGATAACTGAAGAACTACTTCAGTGGCCTGCAAGAAAAGAAGTGAAAATTACTTACGGAAGACAGGAATGCAGCAATATAAACCACTGAGGAATGAAATAGGAACGGAGGCGGAGCTAAAGCGAAACTTCTGCAGGAAAAATGAGAAGAATCGCATAAGATATAGACGTTGTAAGGCCTAATTCAGTACCTAGAAAAGTAAAAACAGTGTCCATGAAATTGAAAGGTGTAATCATCGAGAGTATTGGAAGAAATGCGCTATTAACCATAGAGAGGAGAGCCCGTGGATGGAAAGAATCCGTTGAAGACGTCTATGAGGAGAAGGAACTGTCTGGTGACAACAAAATAAGAAAGGGATGACATACGGAATCGAGTATTACTGTCAGAGTCTGACAGAGCTTTGAAATATTTGAAATCAAATACGGTAGAAGGCGTAGATGACCTTCCTTAGATATTTCCAAAATAACTAGGGAAAGGGCAACCAGTCTTGGAAACTGCAGATGTGCCACCAGCCATTCAGAAAAATATCATCCACACAATTCTGAAGATAACAAGCGCATGGAGTAGAAGATTTGTTACACTATCAGATTAATAGTTCCTGCACTGAAGTTACCCACAAAAATAGTATTCAGAAGACTGAAAAAGAAAGTTGAGGAACTCTTAGGTTGAAAAAGGCTTCCGAAAAATCAGAACACATTCATAGGATATGTTAATCAAGAAAACACATTCTACAGACAAAATGGTACGAGACGCTCCAGACTCACAGGAAAAGAAATGTTGCCTATAGGAGAAAATAATTAATCAATTTCTTTATTTTATTTACACGTCTAGTTCCATAGGGCCAAATTGTGGAGCAAATCAGAAAGGTAATGGAACGTGTCATGAAATTACAATATAAAAGTAATAACAGATAAAATGAAACGTTTATGAACCCAAAAATAGTCAGGCTATAAATTTAAGTAAATGCAATCAACAATATAATATAGGAATCAGCTTAATTTTTCAAGGAGTTCCTCAACAGACTAGAAGCAGTGACCTATGAGAAAACTTCAGTTTCTACATCTACATCTACATCCATACTCCGCAAGCCACCTGACGGTGGGTAGTGGAAAGTAGCTTGAGTACCTCTATCGGTTCTCCCTTCTATTCCAGTCTCGTATTGTTCGTGGAAACAAGGATTGTCGGTATGCCTCTGTGTGGGCTCTAATCTCTGATTTTATCCTCATGGTCTCTTCGCGAGATATACGTAGGAGGGATCAATATATTGCTTGGCTCCTCGGTGAAGGTATGTTCTCGAAACTTTAACAAAAGCCCGTACTGAGCTACTGAGCGTCTCTCCTGCAGAGTCTTCCACTGGCGTTTATCTATCATCTCCTTAACGGTTTCGCGATTACTAAATGATCCTGTAACGAAGCGCGCTACTCTCCCTTGGATCTTCTCTATCTCTTCTATCAACTCTATCTGGTTCTCGACTTTAAAGCGCGTGGATTACTACTGAGATTTTTGAATCCTTGTGGTACCTTATTTAAAATGAATGCAGCAGTATACTGCGGACTTTCCTGCACAAGACTTAAGGAAGTGTGATCCAAATGCAGATTGGATTTCTGGCTAATATTAACTGAGTGAAAGCTGCTAACTATTGGGAATAAGTTGATATTGTTAACAAGAAAACAATAAGTATATTGAGAGGTCTATGTCAGAATACCCAGATTAGTGAACAGGGATGGACAAGAGGTTCGCGAACTTGCACCACTTATTGCGGGAACTGCCTATTTCTGAGCCAAAAATATCCTTTGAGAATGGGACGATTTACCCCAAAATATAATGTCATGCAATAATCGCGAATGAAAATAAGCAGACAAATTTTCGTATCGAACGGTCACTTACTTCAGATACCGTCAGGATAGTGAAAATGACAGCATTAAGTCTTTGAACATGATCCTGAATGTGGGCTTTCCACGACAGTTTACTATCTGTCTGAACACCTAGAAATTTCAACTATTCACACTAATCATATACCCATTCTGTGAAATTAAAACGTCGAGTTTTGTTGAATTGTAGGTCAGAAACTGTAAAAACAGTCTTACTGTGACTTACCATTAGTTTATTTTCTACAAGTCATGAACACATGTCATGAACTGCACTATTTGAAACAGAACCAATGTTACACATAACATCCTTTACTAACAAGCTATGTCATCAGAAAACAGAAATATTTTAGAATTACCTATAATTCTAGAGGGCATATCATTTATATAAATAAGGTACAGAAGTGGCCCCAACACTGATCCCTGGGGCACCCCCTCCCCCCCCCCCCACACCCTTTTGACTGTACCCCACTCAGGCCGCACATCACAGTCATTCTCAGCACTGTGAATAATGACCTTTTGCTGTCTGTTGTGAAAGTAAGAGGTGAACCAATTGTGAGCTACTCCCCATATTTCATAATGGCTTAGCTTCTGGAGCAATATTTTGTGATCAACACAATCAAACATCTTAGTTAAATACAAAAATATGCCTAGAGTTCGAAACCTTTTGTATAATCTATCCAGCACCTCACAGAGAAACGAGAATATAGTATTTTCAATCGTTAAACAACTTACAGAGCCGAAATGTACATTTGACTGTTGTTGGTGTTGTGGTCTTCAGTCCTGAGACTGGTTTGATGCAGCTCTCCATGCTCCTCTATCCTGTACAAGCTTCTTCATCTCCCAGTAACTACTGCAACCTACATCCTTCTGAATCTGCTTAGTGTATTCATCTCGTGGTCTCCCTCTACGAGTTTTACCCTCCACGCTACCCTCAAATACTAAATTGGTGATCCCTTGATGTCTCAGAACATGTCCTACCAACCGATCCCTTCTTCTAGTCAAGTTGTGCCACAAACTTCTCTTCTCCTCAGTTCTATTCAATACCTCCTCATTAGTTATAAGATCTACCCATTTAATACTGTAGCACCACATTTCAAAAAGTTCTATTCTCTTCTTGTCCAAACTATTTACCGTCCATGTTTCACTTCCATACATGGCTACACTCCATACAAATACTTTCAATAACGACTTCCTGACATTTAAATCTATACTCAATGTTAACAAATTTTTCTTCCTCAGAAACGCTTTCCTTGCCATTGCCAGTCTACATTTTATATCGTCTCTACTTCGACCATCATCGGTTATTTTGCTCCCCAAATAGCAAAACTCCTTTACTACTTTAAGTGTCTCATTTCCTAATCTAATTCCCTCAGCATCACCCGACTTAATTCGACTACATTCCATTATCCTCGTTTTGCTTTTGTTGATGTTCATCTTATACCCTCCTTTCAAGACACTGTCCATTCCGTTCAACTGCTCTTCCAAGTCCTTTGCTGTCTCTGACAGAATTACTGACAGCAAGTTATGTGATACAAAATGAATAATTATCCTTACACACACAGCCTTTTCAATAACTTTAGCAAACACTGATGGCATAGAAATAGCTCTAAAATTGTCTACATTATCTCTTTCTCTCTTTATATAACGCGTCTTTATTACTGAGAACTTTAATTTTCAGGAAACTGACCATTCTTAAAGGAAAAATTACAGGTATGGGTAAGTACAGGGCTAATAAGTGCAACACAGTACTTTAATATTCTGCTAGGCTTTCCATCATATCAGTTAGAGCCCTTAGTCTTCAGTGATTTAATTACTGACTCAATCTCCTCCTTGTCAGTATCACAGAGAAATATTTCAGACATCAGTCTCAGAAAGGTATTTTTCAAGATAGTTATATGATTCCCTGTAGAAATTAAGTTTTTATTTAATTCACCAGCAACGCTCAGGAAATGATTGTTAAATACCGTACATATATTTGACTTATCAGTAACAGAAATATTTTTACTATGAATTGATTTTATATCGTCGACCTCATCCTGAGTACCAGACACTTACTTCACAACTGACCATACAGTTTTGATTTTATCCTGTGAATTAGCTATTCTCTTTGCGTACCACATATGTATTCTTTGCCTCCCTAATAACATTTTTAACCACTCTACAATACTGTTTGTAATGGGCTACTGTAGCTCTATTGGACTATCTCTAACATTTTGATATACTTTGTTTTACATGATATCCTCACCCCACTAGTCAGCCACCCAGGCTGCCTTTTACTGCTAGTACCCCGTTTAGAACGTTCTAATGGAAAGCAACTCTCAAAGCGCATGAAAAATGCGTTAAAGAAAGTATTATCTATGTTATTGGCACTATAAACATCCTGCCACTCTTGCTCCTTAGCGAAGTTTAAACTCAACACTAACATTATAAATGCAAAAGTTACTGTGTCTGCTACATTTTCACAACGAAACCCCTGAAACGATTTCTATTAAGTTCCCTATCGACATAACTTGAAACCTGAGAATGAACACAGAGAGGCTTAGAATATAAAATAATAATAATGAAAAAATTTAAAAAGTTATTTCTTAAGGAGGTGGATCAGGGAACGCAATATTCTTTTACATCAATGAACATAATCCTCATTAAAAATTATTAGATTTGTTGCATACATTATATAATATATAACTACTGAATTACATGATACATAGATACATACATATGCCCACATCCCTCTACACATCACAAACCACTTGGTAGCGATGCTGTGTACACCGCTGTGAGGGGGGAAGGGGGACATTGAGAGCAATGCTTACCCAAATTGGTAGACACGTGAGGGCAGCTGACGTTACTGCATGTACCAATAGCTTACTTACTCTCTGTCACTTATCATAGCAGAACTACTGATATTTGACCACTTCTGTGGGTAACTGCTAGTATCTAAAATGTGTAGGAATCAAAACAGAACGTTCGGATTGGAAGACCAAGAATGAAGTGCTGAGATTAAAATTGTTTAAGATGGACATGCAGTGTACAAAATCTGTATTTAGAAGCAATGACAAAAATTAAAGGTAGATTCAAGGTGAAATGTAAATGTGTGGTAAAAGAATATCAACGATACGATTCAGTGATGATGTTACTATCCCCAGTGAAGCAAGGGAGAATTACGAAACCTGTCGAATGGTATGAATAGTCAACTACCAACAGGATATGGATTCAATGTAAGACAGAAGACAGTAATAAGAAGTAGCATAAATGAGATTAGTGACAGACCTAACATGAAAATTGGCTGATCGAAATAGATGAAGTGAAAAAATGCTTTCTTATGCCTTTGAAAGATTCTCATAAATTCTCAGGTTCGTCTCATGATTGTATGTAAAGAACAGATGTTCTTCCAAGATTAGTTATTTTCACTTGTAAAACATGGAGCCCCCATGGACGATATACTCTAAGTTAGGTGAATAATAGCTATCTAACATCTATTCTAACAATAAATCTGCAAAACAGTCGTGTCTGTCTGTTTGTCTTTCAACATATTAATCTCCAAATCTATTTGACGTATTTTCATGGGGTTTTCGCGGGTAACTTGACAGTAGTTTGGGGCACCATATAGGCTCCAGTTCATCAAAATCGAATCACGGAAAAAAGATATCGTGATTTATAGTTTTACCAAGACTTTTTTGTTGTCTGTCCACCTGAACACGCTAGTCTCCAAAACTACTAAACGGATTTTTATGCGGTTTTAGCCGGTAACTTCAGCGTAGCTATACGCTATTAAAATCCAATCACGACAAATAAGATACTCATACATATTATAAAAATGTATGTTGTTCCGCATCTCCTCCGAAACCACTTGACTGATTTCAGCCAAACTTGGTACACAAATCAGTTACTGTCTGGAATGAATTGCTGTGGGTGTAAGAAACACCTAGCTATGAAAGTGGTAAGGAAAAAAAAGAAGTGTAGGCTACGATGTATAAATACCCAGATTTTATTCATCAAGTATTTGTGAACGAGAGCATTTTGACTTGCAATAAACTTTACACTTAACTTCAAAACTTTATGAAACTTTTTCTCGGTGACACCCCCCCCCCCCCCCCAAATAATGGAGAAAGGACGAACGTTTGTCTCTTACTACAGTTTAGCTATTTATTTTCGCATTAGGCATGCCTTTCAATTTATTACTTCTTTACCACTATGTCTATTCGCGGTACATTTTTCATACAGTGGTAATCTATACCACTGAATGTACCTGCAAAATTTTAGCTATGCATGACACATATTTCAGGATATATGACGTCATAGACTCTGACATAGGCGAAAAACTGCCGCATCATGCAAAACATTTAAATTTATTAATACTGACCGGCTGAATCGATTTCGATGAAATATAGTAAGGTAGCTTGAATCTTGAGAAAGAACATGAGCTACTCATAAAAGTCTGTAGTAAAAGATGCTTTTTGATTTGAAGAATATTATGCGAACTAGGGAAAATATTTACTCTTTGATAAACCTATTTACGACGTTTGTGAAAAATTTTTTCTTGATTGATATGTTCTACGTGATATGATTCGAAGTAATGAATACAATGCTTATACAATCCGCATTGTGTTTATTCCACACTTCTACACTGTTTGTAGCACAATGTACATTATGCACAATGTATGGCTGCTATGTACACTAGCCGGTATTTGAGAATGAGAGACTTTAGTGACTTGCAATAAACTTTATACACAATTTCAAAGCTTTTCGAATCGTTTTCTCACTGTCAACCCGCACTAAATGATGAAAGGAAAATGTTTATCCCTTACTATATTTTCGCTGTTCATGCAGTAAACTTCTCGCATCAGGCATAACGTCAATAGATCTCCTTATATCACTCCTTTGCTGCTAATTCTGTTCGTAACACGTTAGGACACAGTATCCACATATGTTGCTGAATATTTCCACGCCAGGACACATACAATATTCGTTTACCGAAAGTCTTAAGCTATCATTCATAAACTACAGTCTTACGAAATTCAGTTCGTCGTAAATAAACAGTTAATTACGTTTTCACTTCATCAGATCTACTGATGAGTTACTTTCAAATGATAACTGCTACTGTTCAGCTCTAGGGCGGTAAAATGTTTTAGTTAACTTTATCGACTTCAATGGCTACCTTAACAATAGGCAGGATGCTCCAAAACCCCACACGTCCCTTCTCGCTGCAGTCTTATTACCGAAAGATAGTAATAATATACCAACGCAGACAATAAACTCGTTGCATTCCTTCAGTCGCTTCTTTGCTGATGACATAGGTATACAAAAATCATAGATATTCCACTACAATCTCGCAGATCAATCGCCGAGAGCACTCAAGAGCAGATTCATGTGCAAAAGAAATGAAATGAATTACATCTCAACACAAGAAATGGCGTGAGTCGCATGCCAAGAACAGATTTAAAACATACAATATTACAAAACAATTTTGTGTTGTGTGCTGTTATGCTCACCTCCTGTGAGTATCGTATGATTAATGTACCATAAAGCGTAGTAGAAAACAACTGTCTAAAGTACGTTTAAAGTGTTTCAGAACCCATGGCCGTGTAACCCAGGTTCTTCTAATTTGTGTAAAAAATGCATCCTGAATGTTTGGCCCGTGTGCAGGCGAAAATAGGAATTCCTGCGAAGCAGAAATTAATGGTTTACATGAACTGTTGCTGGTCGAGCCGGAAATCCTCCCTGAAGTTCGCTTAAATTTATTGCCACTATGTTTGGAACTGCAATTACAGAGCACCATTGCTGTAAAGCTACGAGGCAGCAGCGTAGGACAGTACTGTGCATCTCCAGCGCCGGGATGCACGCCTCACAGGCGCAGCATACGGTCTTATAGGCCTCACCGGATAACCACTTACGAGACTGCTGAGAATGTAGGTATGGATAGTTACAATTATGCAGCTGCCCGTAATACGTTTACTTCGACACTGTAATGGAGAGGACACATTGGGATGTAACTGACGCAATAGGATAATGTACAGATCGATACCGACATTTTATCGATCACTCGATACCCATGCGCAAGGAATTAAACAGTTTTTCTTTCTGCTGAATTTATGTATGTATCAAGGAAATAATATTGCGTCAGTTTATATTAATATACGTTAATTGTCAGATATTGTTTATTGACGCAATAAAGAACATCAGACAGTTAAAGTGTATTAATAGAAACTTTATTTGTCTAGATTGAGAGCTTATAAAATAATATGACTATTTTCGATCGTGCTAGCAATCATCTTCGGATCTTAAAATTTAGTTTACAGATTATAAAACGTTACATGTTGTACAACCAAGTACTAAGTCAGTGCTTGCTTGTACACCATGTGGCGTGTTACTCTCTGTAACGAAATGTTATGATCTGAAATTTATTGCTAGCACGATTGGAACTGATCATATCACTATCTAGGCAAATAAAGGTTATATTAAACATAATGACCGATTTTCCACACTTTTCGTCATGTCAGGCCTTATAACATGTATTAGTCTGGTTTAGGATATAAATACAAATTTTTCGTATCACATGCAGAAAATAATGCTACACTGATAAGGTAGAGATCAGTGTTTAAAACGTGTTATTCCGTGTCCTTTATGCAAAAAGTAAAGATAATTAGTAAAACAGTTACGTACACAGACAAAATTCTTCGTCTGATTTTTGACTATATGTGGTAAAGTACTGGAGTCCAATACTCGTCAAATAATTCGTGCATAAAATCTGAATTAGGAGGAATGTAAATACATGCCTTTACAAGAATAGAGATATTATTTTTACGAAAACATACCGCATTATGTAACGTAAACGGAAAAACTAAACAATATCCAGTTCGTAAAATTAACATACAAAAAATGAGTTGTAATTACTTTTGTAATGATATAAAGTACTGATTTCATTGGTATTAAAAAATAAATTCGGAAAGCAACATTTGACTGCTACAACCGAACTTTCAACACAGGCGAGAGATACATTGCCCATTACTTAAGGAAGCAGAGAATAGGATCATAAAAATGCTCGAGATAAATAAGTGATTCATTAGTTGGTCAACAACTGTCTTGAGGAGCAGATTTTTCAATTTTGTTTATACATTTCCCGAATAAACGAAAAATCAAAAAAATAATATTAAGTTTCATACGTGGAAATAACCTGGATCTATTTAGCTAGATTTCATTATAAGTATCTTATTGAAATTACAATTTAATGTCTCCATCGCAGGATGTGGTATGTGGATATTGGTGTCATTCTACAATGATGCAAGAGCTAATTAGTTTGATGCTTGATTATTGGCATCTTATTTCAGAATTAGAAACGTGTTAGATATATAAAAAGAAAACCACAGATGTGAGAGGTATCAGACCTAGAAGATGGAGAATATAGTGTAGGACCACATAGCGTATTCTAAGGTGGAATGTTCGAGGAGATGCCGAATCAGTAGCACTTCTAGAATTACGCTCCAATTTTCTCACACACGATGTGTTGATCGGGTTACAGGGTGATAAAAAGTAGACTGATTCTTCTTAGATTTATGAGAGGAAACAGTGTACTCTAAATAGTACTGTCATATTCCTTGATAACCAAGTTACAATCATGGAGTATCAGATTTGTGTTCTCAAAGAACATTTGACTGCTACAACCGAACTTTCAACACAGGCAGAGATATATTGCCCATTGTGTAAGGAAGCAGAGAATAGGATCATAAAAATGCTCGAGATAAATAAGTGATTCATTAGTCAGTCAACAACTGTCTTAGATTTTTAACCGACAATGTTGTTCTCCATGGGAGAGAATTATCGGTGTCCGAACGTAAGGAAATGCACTTGACGCACGATATAACAATTATTTTAGTCTGTTGATATATTCAAGATAATTATTGGCATAAAGTTTAGAAAGACGCCTAATGCATCTTATTTCAAAATAAGTGCGAATTTCTGCATGTCAGTTAAAGATGTAAATTATGAAACCAAATTAAATGGAATGAACACGTGAAATCCACGTCAGTGAAAGAGAATGGAAGGCTTAGATTTATCGCGAGCTTTCTGGGAACAAGAAATTGCTAATTCGAAATATTCACTAGTATTACTCTAGTGTTAAGAATCATTATTAAATAGGTATGATGGCAGACATCCAAATAAACCAGAGTGAGTTGCTGTTATCCTAATTCATTGTGCCATTCCATCATAGTTACTAATTAAGCTACCAATTTTTGTTTTTAATTAATTTGTAATTGACCTTGCGTAACGTTTAATTCAATTATGAGGGAAAAAGTAATTTTAACGGCATGCAAGTGAACATCACCTTAATGGAAAAAGTGGGACCTATCCATTAACAAATACGTCAGCGCAGTCCAAAGAAACAAAATTCCGAGACCAATTTAGCGGCCGGCCGGAGTGGCCATGTGGTTCTAGGCGCTACAGTCTGGAACCGCAGTAGCGCTACGCTCGCAGGTTCGAATCCTGCCTCGGGCATGGATGTGTGTGATGTCCTTAGGTTAGTCAGGTTTAATTAGTTCTAAGTTCTAGGCGACTGATGACCTCAGAAGTTAAGTCGCGTAGTGCTCAGAGCCAGCCAATTTAGCGCTCAGAAACATTAGACATAGGAATGCAGCCAGAGAGAAAAGTCCAGCGCAGTTTCTTTGCCAGGACAACTCGCAACGACGAGCTCATCCTGTGTTCGGAAACATAGACAGCTATTGCGGGTTTCTGAGGTACTGTCATGAGTTGCAAAAGATCGCCTCTACTACTAGACTCTGAGCACAGTATTAAATATCCGGAAACACCAATTACAACGGAACACGAAGACGACAGCCAGGGAGAATATATCAGACTATATAAGCCCCACCCTGATGGAGCGGAGGAAGAAGTTGAGTGTCGAAGTAAGGAGCGGCCCACGTCACTTCTCCACTGACGGCAATCCTTGCACTCCCACATGCAGATTGGCGCGAGATCAAGCAGATGGAACCTGTGCAGCTACGCACTCTACAGCTAGCGGATAAGAAACCGTTTTCGCACTCATTTTTCTTAACGATCGCGCTGTCCGTAATTTCTTGATAGCCGATGATAGTCCAGAGTTGTGTTTGTAAACGGGTCCATTCTATTCAACTGAAACTGTGTGTCAGTAGCTTGATACGAGGATTTCTCTCTTCCTTTTTTCGCCACTATGGCGTAAATTCTCACTCTGGCAACCTTTGCACCACTACGTGACAGCCCACAACTCACTGAGATTCTCCCCAGCTCCCTAATCGGGCAGCAGGCTTAAAGGCTCAAAATGCAACTTAACATTTAGAGAAGATCTACAGGGTGTTTATAAATGAATATCGGGGTTTTAACGCTTTGTAATATTTATTACATTAAACTTACGTTTATAAATGACGTGTCAAATGAAAGAGCAACTCAAACATTTGTGTTTGGCACCAGTGCGCCACTTCACTGGCATAGCGAAGTACGCGATTGGTTGAACTTCACTGTACCCGAGCGCTGGATAGGCCGCATGGGGCCCAATGACAGGACTTGCTGTGCATGACCTCCACGTTCACCCGACCTAACGCCATGCGATTTTTTCCTTTGGGCCTTCATCAAGGATCGTGTGTACGTGCCTCCACTACCAGCAGACTCCCTGAATTAAGAAACCGGATTGAAGCAGCTGTTGTTACAATCGCTGAAGACACACTTATCAACGTCTGGGAAGAACTCGGCTATAGACTTCTTGTGTGGCGTGTAACAAATGGTGCTCACATTGAACATTTATAAGGTTCTTGGTAAAACTGTTTGAGTTGCTGTTTCATTTGACATATCATTTATAACTGTAAGTTTAATATAATAAATATTATAAAGCGTTAAAACCCCGATATTCATTTATAAACACCCTGTATTTAATGATATTAAATGAAAGAATTTTCACATGTTACGCGAATTAATGTAATATCGCACCGCCTTCTTAGAAGTCTGCTTTAGGTACTTTTAACATGAGGGGATGCGACAGCTGCTAGGAAGTAAGGCAGGTATCAGAAGTAGATTTGTATGAGTCAAGAAAACTTTTTCCAATAAAATTCTTCTGGCGACAGATTTCTGTATTGTATTGAGAAAGAAATTCCTGAAAGTGTATATAAGTAAAGTCGTGTGGCATGAATGGCTGGGAGGCCTCGAAGGACAAGTTCAGCTTCTGGATTTGGACAAATGTTTTCTATTCCTCGTTTTCTGTCCTTTCATTCACGAATTATGAACGTTGTTTAAGTGTATTGTTAAGTGTAGGTGACTGTAACAGTTGTCTGTTGTATGACGATGAGAGAAGTGGCGGGGGTTAAACGCGGCGGCAGAAGTGCCGTTCCCCTCTCGAATAGCACCAACGGGCCCTCCCCACCAAGCTTAACGTCCCCACCCAACAGACAGATCACCGTCCACACTATCGCAAGCCCTCACTTCTTTAGACACTACGGAGGGGTTCGGAAGTGAGTCCAAAACATTGGCGCCAACACTAGTGATCACAGAGTTGATGCCACTACCGCCGGCCGGAGGGGCCGAGCGGTTCTGGGGGCTACATTCTGGAATCGCGCGACCGCTACGGCCGCAGGTTCGAATCCTGCCTCGGGCATGGATGTGTGTGACGTCCTTAGGTTGGTTAGGTTTAAGTAGCTCTAAGTTCTAGGGGACTGATGACCTCAGAAGTTAAGTCCCATAGTGCTCAGAGCCATTTGAACCATTTTTTTGATGCCACTACCCCTCCCGTCCTCTCTGCTTGAAAGCAGACGAAAAACTGCCAACAGTGCGCGGCGCACACGGAGGTCACCCACCGAAGTATTGGCACGCCCAGTGATGCTTAACTTCGGTGATTTGATAAGAATTGGTGTGTCCACATGGCACGGTCGTTGATTTGGAACACTGTGAATTGGAGCACAGCACAACACTGTACCCAAGCGAAACATGAAACGTCGGTTGGAGAAGGAGAAATTCTTAGCATCTGAATGATGATGCTATAAAATAAGCTTTTAAATAATGTTAGGGTAAAAGTAACAAGTGAAGAGGGTCTATGGATGATCCATGGCTGGAGAAGGTACATGTTTGACACTTTCTCTGCCCAAAAACTATCGTACTTATCTTGGAGTTGGAGGGTCACTAGAGGGGGAAACAGTAGGGGAAAATAAAGAACAGAATACGCTAAACGAATTATGGAGGATACTGTGTGTAGTAGCAACGTACGGATGAAAAAAATTAGCACTAGATAGCAAACGGCAGGGGGCAACATCACCCTGTCCAAATATCGACGACGTAAAATGAAACTGCCAAACAGAATGCATATTGCATGAATGATTTCTGATATTTTGTCTGGTGTACTTTATGGAAGTGTGCTAGGGAGCTGCCTCACTAGAAGAATCAGAAATACATTAAGACATGCAGCTGATCAGTGCTTGGGGGTAGGAATAACAATCGACCCTCAACCGGAGAAAACACAGCATAATGTCCATCAATAGCGGAAAATGCTCCAACACAGATTTCATCTTAGTCGACCAATGATTGTAATCCGTCACAAAAAGTGTAGGAAGAGAACTACCCACAAGGGAAGTCAGAAAGATTCTTGGGATTTTTTGGTCTCTCTTTTCGAGTTGTATCAACGAAAGAGATGTAGATGAGTTAGGGAAGAACTGCAGAATTTACCTCGGATTTGTGTAATCAGTGAGCGAACTTTTCCGAAATGCTTAACAGCATCCAGGTCTACAGAGAAAATTTCGTGTGCACCTTCTCCTGAAAACTGGGAGAGCGAGAGTTTAAGAATGAAGCAGGAAGAATATTCCTACCTCCCATGTCCCATCAAGCGTAATAGACATACCGGTAAATACAAAAAAGTTCTGCTCCTCTAGAGCTGTGGCCCAAGAGTCGCTTTCCCCATGCAGTCCACCCGAGTAGGTTTGTTGTGGTGTAAAGCGATACTATTACATCACGAAGCCCCTTCCACTCACTTCCCAGTTGCATATGGAGTACAGCAGTAGAAAGTGCCACAGCTACATAACTTAAAACTTGTGCCAGTACCTTTTTGTTGAGATGACTATGACAACTTTGAACGTTTTACCGTTGGGGAAAACGTTACACATCGCAAGCTAAAAACTTCATAAAACCATAAAACTATTTTTCCTGTAATTTCATGAAACCATAAAACTATTTTTCCTTTAATATCGAGAAATGTGAGAAGCCGTATCAACTTATTTCGAAAAGGATATCAACACTAAAATAATTGTGCACGCAGCGATAGCTTATAACGTCCCACAGCAGATTTAATAAAGGCTATTTTTATTCTATTGGGTTTATGATCCGCACATTAATTTTATATTTTCTGTATGTATAAACTACAGCCGCGCGGGATTAGCGGAGCGGTCTAAAGGTGCTGCAGTCATGGACTGTGCGGCTGGTCCCGGCGGAGGTTCGAGTCCTCCCTAGGGCATGGGTGTGTGTGTTTGTCCTTAGGATAATTTAAGTAGTGTGTAAGCTTAGGGACTGATGATCTTTGCAGTTAAGTCCCATAAGATTTCACACACATTTTAACATTTTGAACATTTTATAAACTACAAGTGAAATCAAATGTAAATTGTATTTATTACCACGTGAAAACGAGCCACTTCGATTGCTCGTTTTTTTCCCATTTGTTTTCTGAATTAAAAAAAAGTCTATTTGTCTCACTTGCTCAGCACTTAACTTACTCAAGATGTATTATTACAAAGTACATTTGGTATTGTCCCTTCGAGTGCAGAGACAAATAGATATTGTGGTCGTCCAGCAAGCGAACATGGTACGTTCAGTTCTCTGTGCGAGAAACACAACTCTTCTAATTTATTCTGTACCATTGGAGTGTATGTTCTCGTGCGTTATTGACCATCACATTGTGCGCTACTCTTATCGGAGACTGGTGCCTTTTAATGCTTTATGGTTAAGTGACTTGAAATACGAATAAAGGAAACAAATTTCCGGCACGAGTCTGCGATCATCATCGATATTTCAAGTATATAACCGTCTATGTCCCTAAAAAAATTCCTTATTTATTACGAAATTTCAGCATCTGTAATCATCATATATCTGAAATTAAGATGAGAAGAACATAAACAGTGAAAGGAGTTTGTTATACCTAATCAAGCTCCAAAATTTAAAGAGTTAAAAATATTTTTAAAAATTCACTCGCCAAAAAAAATTTCGACTTCTGAAACAATGTTTAGCGTCAATAATAAAAAAAAATCTACCTAACAGTGGCACCAACAAACAACTGGTTTAAAAATTATGCAAAGATGTACGTTCTAGTTGGCAGATGGTGCTAGTGTCGGAGACGTTTCTTTCAAATTTTACTTTGATTTTATTATTATTCTATTTTTCCCTCCACTTTGGTATACTTAAATTATAAATTTTTTGTTTTGGTCTTCAGTCCTAAAATTCGTCTGATGCAGCTCTCCATACTGCTCAATCCTCTGCAGACCTCTCCATCTCCGAATAACTACTGTGACTACGCCCTTCTGAATCTGCGCACTGTATCCCGTGCTACAGTTTGGATCCCAGGAAGTGTTTTCTTGTACGAGTGCGTTTCCGTGTCGTATCGTTCTACTTTTCACCGTATATCAGCGTTGTTTACCTACCGTTTTGACGTTGATACACTACTGGCCATTAAAGTTGCTACACCATGAAGATGACGTGCTACAGACGCAAAATTTAACCAACGAGAAGAAGATGCTGTGATATGCAAATGATTAGCTTTTCAGAGCATTCACACAAGGTTGGCGCCGGTGGCGACACCTACAACGTGCTGACATGAGGAAAGTTTCCAATCGATTTCTCATACACAAACACTAGTTGACCGGCGTTGCCTGGTGAAACGTTGTTGTGATGCCTCATGTAAGGAGGAGAAATGCGTACCATCACGTTTCCGACTTTGATAAAGGTCGGGTTGTAGCCTATCGAGATTGCGGTTTATCGAATCGCGACATTGCTACTTGCGCTGGTCGAGATATAATTACTGTTAGCAGAATATGGAATCGGTAGGTTCAGGAGGGTAATACGGAACGCTGTGCTGGATCCCAACGGCCTCGTATCACTAGCAGTCGAGATGACAGGCATCTTATCCGCATGGCTGTAACGGATCGTGCAGCCACGTCTCGACCCCGGAGTCAACAGATGAGGACGTTTGCAAGACAAAAACCATCTGCACGAACAGTTCGACGACATTTGCAGCAGCATGGATTATCAGCTCGGAGACCATGGCTGCGGTTACCCTTGACGCTGCACCACAGACAGGAGCGCCTGCGATGGTGTACTCAGCGACGAACGTGGCTGCACGAATGGCAAAACGTCGTTTTTTAGGATGAATCCAGGTTCTGTTTACAGCATCGTGATGGCCGCATCCGTGTTTGGCGACATCGCGGTAAATGCACATTGGAAGCGTGTATTCGTCACCGCCATACTGGCGTATCACCCGGCGTGATGGTATGGGGTGCCATTGGTTACACGTCTCAGTCACCTCTTGTTCGCATTGACGGCACTTTGAACAGTGGACGTTACATTTCAGATGTGTTACGACCTGCGGCTCTACCCTTTATTCAATCCCTGCGGAACCCTACATTTCAGCAGGATAATGTACGACCGCATGTTGCAGGTCCTGTACGACCTTTCTGGATACAGAAAATGTTCGACGGCACATTCACCAGATCTCTCACCAACTGAAAACGTCTGGTCAATGGTGTCCGAGTAACTGGCTCGTCACAATACGCCAGTCACTACTCTTGATGAACTGTGGTATCGTGTTGAAGCTGCATGAGCAGCTGTACCTGTACACGCTATCCAAGCTCTGTTTGACTCAATGCCCAGGCGTATCAAGGCCAGAGATGGTTTCTCTGGGTACTGATTTCTCAGGATCTATGCGTGAAAATGTAATCACACATCAGTTCTACTATAATATATTTGCCCAATGAATACCCGTTTATCATCTGCATTTCTTCTTGGTTTAGCAATTTTAATGGCCAGTAGTGTATTTCGTAGTTTCTGCCCCAGACTAGCTGCGAAGTTTTTGGTGTGGCTAGTCCCCTCGTGCTGGGCCCCTGGTTACGTCAGGCGGATCCAAGTCATGCAGGAGTCCGCGGAACAGCCTTCGGGGCTCTCCGACTCTTCCACCACCGCCCCTCGGCTGTGCCTGACCATCACCCCGCTGTACCTGTGAGTGCACCCCTTCCTACGTTGTCCCGACACCTTGGCGAGTCCTCCGGGCACCCTGATGCAGCCGGAAAGTCCTCTGGCCGTCGCTCCAGACGCTCCAGACGCTCCTCCGCCCTCGCGGGCCGTGGTCACAGCGGATACCGATATCTCCCTCCCGGGGAATGCGGCACCTAATGGTCCACTGGTTGAGGAAATGGCTCCTGCTCCCGACCCTCCTTTTCAGGAGACCCCGCCCAGCCCTCTGAAGAAAGAGAAGATACTCCTGTTATGGTATACAATGTCACTAATTATACAAAACTGAACACTGAACTCCAGCGGCTCATTTTCGGCCAATTGCGAGCTGATTACCAAAAATATCATGTGAAATATCTGCTCGACAGTGGGGATGACTATCTTACCATTTTCAATTTTGTCAAATCAAAGGCGACTCCTCACTTTACCCACCAGACGTTGGGAAATCGCGGAACCAAAATTGTCATCAAGGACCTGCCACCAGATGTTACAGCAGGGAAGGTCAAGGAGGAACTACTTCAGCTCCATTTCGAATACCCTTTGGTCCCCAAGTATAGAAAGAGGGATCCTGACACCTTGGATGTTGATCCCCTGTCCTACCCATGTCATCTCCCTTTCCTGGAGGGAGGCCATGGAGCGGATTTACAAAAACCTGGTACCTTCTGTACACGAAGGTCCGGATTGAATAGTACGAGGGCTGCAATGGGGCAGTCATTTGTCACAAATGCCAACGATTACGACATACTGGAAATTACTGGTCCCTGCCATTGTGGTGTGTTAAGTGCGTCAGCCTACATTTACTGGAGAACTGCACGGTCAGTGAGGGTCACAATGGAAGGAAAATCAAGCATTGGTGAGGTGCAGGAGTACTGGGTCATGGTTGGAGACCAGTTCGTGGAGAACTTTCAGTGAAAACTGAGCGGCGATGTTTTTGAAGATGGCCACATCAAGAATGTCTGGCTGGCAGTTAGAATGGACTGGGATATGGGTAGATTTGTGGGGCCCATAGAGCGATAGCGCTGAAGTTCCTCCAGGTCAAAGAGGGGTCAGCCTTTGGGGTTAGAGACTCAAGAATACCAAACCAGGTGCTTGACATTGAGATCCGCACCACCACTCCAACCGCTTCGACCGCTTTGGTGAAGGCACGGCAGTGCTCCCCAACAGAGTTCTTCTCCATACCCAAGAGACTCTCCAGGTAATGGAACACATAGGGGCCACAGCAGTTACTGTATCCACACTCCTTGGTGCCATTACCTTTGCAGCAGCGTATTTGACCCCAAACAAGCTACCTATGCCAGGTGTTTGGACACGACCCACGATCCCCATTTACCAGAAGGCACTGAAGTCTTCCCGTCCTCCCAAAAGGAAACCAAGAACAAATCGACATCCCCACTGCAATGGGACATTACCAACTTTCATGCCTGTTTGTCCAACACAAAACTTATCACAATCATTGCAGCTTACTTTATACACTTCTGAGTCACATAACTTGTCGCGTTTATTTCCAATTTTAATGGTGTCACCTTTTTCCTAGGCTATCTCTGGTTTGAAAGGCTATGTTGACATTATCTTTCTTGAAGCTGTCAGCAATGCTTTCAGAATTCGAGCCATTAAATCTTAACACTGCATAACGTTTATTATTCAGATGCATCATTGGACGATTGGTTTTTTATATTCAGTTTTCTTGTACATCTTTGTGATGTCATTACGTCCTATTTGAACCATCGTTTGAAGCTCTTTCTCAGTTTAGTCTTCATCCAAAGGTAACTTCGAGATTCTGTGTATCATAGACGTAAAGAAGGTGTATTTGTATTTTCGGAAATGAAATGATTTCGCATTTATGATTACATCAGGGTAGGTTAGTTACCTGTGCACAACTATTTTAAGCTTCCCATCATTCTTAGGGCTACAAGGTCCAGAAAGGTTATGATATTATCTCTTTCTAGCTCGACAGTGTAGTTGAGGTGCTCATTCTCCTAACGACTTGTTGTATTTCGTCGGAATTTCCTCTGCTTAATAAAATATTGTCATCGAAGATTTCTTACGACGTACGTTTTTCCGTTCTATGTCCAGGTTCGCTTGAAACAATATATTTCGCAGGTCATTCGTAAAAATCTCTGTAATTGTTCCGAATGAACTGTTGTCCATTGCAAATGTGTCCATCTGCTGATAAATACGGTCGTTACTTAAAGCTGTTAAAAGAAATTACTTATTCCGGGTGTTCTGTCGTTTCCACGTATTCCCCTCTGCTAATCTTCTGATACTTAAATAAATTTCCTGTAATAATTCCAACAGAATCATTAATAGGTAGGATTCCATAATTTTTTATGCATTTATCTGGAACATGGCTTATGATTTGCACGTTACTTACAACTACGCGATTTCTTTTCCATCGCATTACACCGCACTAGTTTCCAGGGTCCTTTCTTTCTACATTTATTACGTTTTTTAATCTGACTTTTCTTTCAACTCCTTCATAGCAGTCTGCATGTGGATCGCGAATGATATGAGAGATATTACTAATGCTTGCGTACCCTTTACGATTCATTTTACAAGAAATCTGACATAACAAGCTGCTTTTAATGGGGAACCTTTGAAATTTACGACGTTTTTTATGTGGATATTTCATTTTAGGGGACCCTTAACAACAGAAATGACATATTGTCCTGAACCCGCGTTTATATTATCCGTTAAAGCGTATTACATTTTTTGTGTCTTTAATATATTCTTCTCCACAGGTAAGATATTACTTTTGCTGATGATTTAATGTTTGAATTTTAGTAATTGCTATGATGACATCTCCGCGCGTCAGAAACGAATATCCGTTTACCTAGCACTGTGTCAATGACGTTGCACAATGTTGCTGCATCAGCGATACTCCCCAGAATTTGTAACGGCTGGTGGTTTTCAGAAGGGTTTCGGTGTTGTTATACCTTATATTCATTGCACCTCGAATTGTTTCCCATACACTGTCTGTGCTTGCTAAACACAATACATCAGGCAGACAGAAATAATACAAAAGTAAAAAAAAGAAATACTTTCTAGTAGTGTCACTTTTTTCCCTTAAATACACTCCAAGATCTACGTCCCCTGAGCTTTCATTACCGCACTGGCGAGATTCACTAACATACTGAGAAAAGCACGTTCCATACGTAGTTAAGGGCTATCCGCCACAACTTACATGACACCTGAAACACGAATTAGCTTCTGAAATTGTGGCAGCGTCCTCGGAAATTTCTCTTTAAGGGTTCCAAGCACTGTTTATATTCATCACCCGAAATTAGAAAGGCAAAGTTTTCTTTCAGTTGACGTAATAAGGAAGACTACTTCTCTTATTTTATATCCTTATAAGCAAGTACAAAATTTGTTATCCTCGACATTATGTCCTCTTTTGTTGTAAGTATTGACGCGTCCTTATCTTAGTTATTCAGCAATACTTTGTACTGCCAGAGGTGCATCACATATGCGATGAAATAATCCAGTTAATAGTCTTGCGTCAAATATTATGTTTGATGAAGAGGAAGTGACTAAGACATCATTTCAGATGGGCTAAAGCGAATGCTGTTTGAAGTGTACCCGAGAAAACTAAACGGAGTATCGATTCTGAGTAACAGAAGTGAAACGAAGGGGAAGTTCACAACAAGCTGTCTGAAAATTTAAAAAGGTAGTGCAGTCATTCAAGAGTTGAGCTGAAAATATGTACATTAATAAACCAGTGTACTTAAGGAAAAGTGGTGAAAACATTGCGGAAGTAAAATAACAATTCACTCGATCTCCTGGGGATGTGGTCAGAAAAATACATAGACAGATATCTGGCGTTCTAGAGATCGGTAGGTTGGATCATTCAACCTTGTTAGTAAGTTAAGAGAAACTGACAGTTGAATTTCGGTATAGTAGGAATTCGAGAAGTGTGCTGGTTTACAATCGGATGAGCGTTGGGTTATCAACCACTGAATATGGGTAACGAAAGATTAGGCATAATAATGAAAAAACAATAATGAAGGTGGATTGATATGAGCAGCAGTTATACAGATTATCATAGTCAAAACAGACACAAAGCCACGACACACTACAGTAGCACAAGTATGGGCTATTCCATCTCAAATCGGTCGAAAAACGAGAAAACTGACCTACAGTTTTGTAAAATCATTAATATTTTTTACATGTGTCAGTTACTGTAAAAGAAAACACTGATGATGAAGTCAGTTTTTAATGCGCGACCGCTACGGTTGCAGGTTCGAATCCTGCTTCGGGCATGGATGTGTGTGATGTCCTTAGGTTAGTTAGGTTTAAGTATTTCTAAGTTATAGAGGACTGATGACCTCAGATGTTAAGTCCCATAGTGGTCAGAGACATTTTGAAGTCAGATTTTAAATGTTTACTAGATTCAGTTAAAATTCGAACACGACAATTAGTTTGCCGTGCAACTCATTAACCGTATATTGGATTTCAGTGAACTACGACTCATGTTGAAGCTGAACATCTGTTGTCAATGGAGGTAAATAACAATAACATAACGGTAACTAACCCAATTTTTTAACAACATTTTCTTCATGTATCAAGGACATTACCACTTTCATAGAGATTAAACTCATATTTTAAATTTTATGGAACCCATTGTCTGAAACATGGCTGTACTTAGATTGTAACCGGCTGCCGTGAGCATGAAAAGAAGGCGACCAACAAAGGCCCCGTCATGATTAATATAGTGCAGCACAGCCAGCTGATGTTGCCGCTGCTTTTTACAGCTCCCCCATTCAGAATACCCTAAAAATATTTACTAATATTATTTTTAAGCGAGATGCCGAACAATATGGCAAAATTTTTATTACATTTGAAATAGCGTTTCTCAGTAAATTTGAAACATCCCCTTAGAAAAGTTTTTGAATTACTGTGCTGGTAAAACCCTTACGTTATTTGATTTTCAAACAGCTGAGCAAAACTTAACGCACTCAGATATTTCTCTCTTTACTTATTCTGATCATCACTAAACTGACACATAATATTTTTTTAGCGCAACGCAATCTGACTTTCGATAATCCCTACAAAAGAATGGCCCTCACTGACAATAACCTATACCTTTCATGAATCACTTACCTCACAAAAATCTTCGTTACTCAAACTACTGCAATCTAGCCTGCGCCAATACTGCCAGCTAAATAAAAGATTCTAACTACTGAAGGCACTAACTACTGATAGGCATAGTTAGCAAATGAAAGATTTTGATAGAGAACAAACAATGTATTTGCCTTAATAATGTCATCATATATATATATATATATAAGTTTATATATATATATATATATATATATATATATATATATATATATATATATATATATAAGTTCTTTCTGATGGACACATGTCCAGATCGTCCCCTCTCAAAATTCTGACTTCTCTCTCCCCACATCCACCACTGCTGGCGGCTCACCTCCATCTGTGCAATGCTACGCGCTGTTCACATCCAACCGCCCAACACAACAATAGAAAATATTCCAACAACGCAAACCAGCCAAAGAAAAAAATGGTTCAAATGGCTTTGAGCACTATGGGACTTAACTGCTTAGGTCATCAGTCCCCTAGAACTTAGAACTACTTAAACCTAACTAAGCTAAGGACATCACACACATCCATGCCTGAGGCAGGATTCGAACCTGCGGCCGTAGCAGTCGCGCGGTTCCGGACTGAATCGCCTAGAACCGCTCGGCCACTGCGGCCGGCTCCCCACAGTAGTCCTTGTAGAGATGGGCAGCAGCCATCTGTTGCGACTATGTGGGCGCACAATTAGCATCAAAGAGTCTTGCAAGTCCATAAACCACCACTTGTGCACTCACAAACTTTTTGGAATGTCCTTAGAACCAGCAGTGCTGAACACCAGTCCCTTGCTGAATTATCAACACATGTGCAAATGCTAAGAGCACCCTTTTTTTTACTCACATATTGTGCCTGTACTATGATCAACAAAAATGTGTGCAGTGAAATGAAACTTAATTTGAAGAACTGGTGTCTATACAATTATAAATTGACAAAAAAATATACATCAGTGTTACAGGAATTATAAGTAAATAAATAAAATAATGAGAAAAATTTTCTAAACATTAATTTCACAAATGAGCATTGAAACAGAACAGAATTAATATTGTTTAGATATCTTTACAAAGTAAATAACATAGTATTAAAAAAATTCTACATCATAACTGTTATGAGATAAACATATGAAGACAGGAAGAACACAAATACACAAAGGTACACAAACACACAGTGGAATAAAACAAAAGGAAAGGACAGGGTGTGTTTTTAGTGAGACGTCTGGTACCGCAGTCCAACCCAAAACTTCATTCCATAGATCTTTCCTTTTATTTCAACATTTGTTCCTGCAAAAAAATAAAAATAAAAAAAATTATCTAAGCCTGTTGTCCCTAAACCCTGCTCTCTTGTTCATATCCTCTTTCAAAATAAGTGTTTCTCTTTGTACAATACTCATTTTTGCCCAAATCTTTTTCATATAATTTCTCAATGCATTCTTTCCCTATTCTTCATAGTTAGTTTGTTATATAGTCTACCCCCTCTTAAGCTAACTTAAATTTACTGAGCTCAGATATGTATTCTAAGGGACGAGGCAATGCAGCAACACATAACAAATTAACACAAACAGCAACAACAAAAAATGCAAATCAGCTAAGCAAGAAGCAGTATATCTAAATTAGCAAAGCAAATGCAACATTACAACTAATATGTGCCAGTGAGCAGCAACAAGAAAAATAAGTCTGTAGTAAAACCAGCTTAATCCAATGTGACATTCAGTAGAACTATGCCTCGCAGGCAGCAGCAACAAATGCAATAACTTATACCTAAACATGATAAAGCTCAAGCAGAAAGAATATTACAGTAAAGATAGGAAATGTCTAATATCTGTGTCAGATCTTAACACTAGAGTGATAGATCGCCCTAACTTATGCTACCAAAAAAGTTACCAAATCGTTGAAAAAATTATGTATGCAATTCCTGTGAAAGGAAATATCTATTTGTGCTCCCTTTTCTAAGAAAGTAGATCATGAAATTATTCTTTATTGGGTCTGTAGACAAAACATTTCTATTAGTACATCTATTAAATTTTATTTTAAGCAATGCTGCAGTGCAGCTAGGAACTAGATGTTAAACAAAATGAGCAAATGTATACATAAAGCAAGGCGTGAAACGTCATTCACTAGCCATATTGCATTTCATAAGGCAGTAAAAAATCTCTCTACTAGCAAGACAATAGACGTCAAATGTTTCTCATCATTTTATTAGTCATTTCAGTAAATATCAGAAAGTTCAAGCTCCAAGCTGTAATCATGTTTTCGAGTATCGTATTTGCGATGCTTTCTACAAAGGAATGTGAATATCGAGGTTAATAGCCTCTCCTTTTTTTGTTGTGCCTCTGAAAGGCACTGCTTTTTTTTTCAGGTGACCGTCGCATAGCTGGGCGCCTACAGCACATTACGTCAAGGTCACTTAGCTTTCTTACCGAAATATTTACGACAGAGGTTCCGCTACAGTGACAGTCCCATACAAAAAAATTTCAGAGGTCGAAAAATTACAGTAGAACGTAGAACGAAATCTCACGAATAGCTGTGTTGTGATACATTCACAGGACAGACACACATGTCATAACTCTTAAAGTACGATTCTTGGTTTCCAACATCCTTTTCTACAAACCAGAGTCCCTAACTTCTACTCATCTTTCATATACACATACACACATAATCACATTTCTCATATAGCATCAGCTTATTGATCATAAACATACCTCAACAGCATAATACACATTGTCGTCATAACAACATCATCGTAACAGATCAATCGCATCTCAAAATCGTCACAGCTTCTTTCAATAATTTCAAAACCTTCAATAAACTCATCTGCCTCTGACATACTTCAAAAATCATGATCCCTTACCAAATACAACATTCAAAGCTCTCAGAGGATCACAATGGTTCCAAAAAAATATGAAGAGTTCACAAAGTACAGACAAAATACAATTTCAGAAGTGTGAAGTTATGCAACTGTGTAATTGCGTAAACATGTGACACTGACATAGAAAAAAAATGTTCGTCTCTCTGAGGTAAATGACCAGACAGCTGTGTAATTCTGTGTTAGAGAAATATGGTACCGATGTGTAAAGTTGTATAAGCAAATATCATATTAGCTACGGCTCCTAGCGCTTGCCACGCTTAGTACATGAAGTGGGCGTGTACCCTCTGAGGATTAATGTAATTATACCCCCAGATGTCACAGATTACAGCAATGGAATGAAATGTATCAAGGAAAACATTTGTATCTCTGTAATTCAAAAATCTTTAAAAATATATGTTTTAAGTACAAAATTAATCCCACAAATGCGTTTCCTGTAGCGATAAACTGTGCGTCTTGCTATAAGATAGCTTCTGTCATTACTTGACGGTAAAAATGTGCCAAGTGTCGTAGTTATCGTCCTCTGTAAGGAAAGTTCTGTAGAAGTCAATGTACTTACCTCTTAATAAACAAAAGTAAAATGGTATGCTTATAGATATCGTAGCTATTATGTACATTCCCATGATCAAGAAAGTACTATACTGTAACGTATTGTTCTGCTACGAAATTGGCTGTCTCATTGTAGCTATACCACAAAAGTTACTACTAAGACATGTTCTACTTTCCAGAAGAATTCAGAATAACTGTGCAGATATAAAACAGATACAGTGCAAAAGCAATAATATAAATTGTGTCACTCATTAGTAGCGTCGTGATATAATCATGTAGCTGTCAAATAAACTAACCACTGTGTCATCTGGTATCTCTCAGAAAGCACTTTAAATCCATAATGTATTTTCAAGTAAACCAAAATTTTGCATTACAGTGTCATTAGCAGTACCAGTATATGTTCTAAGTATGTAAGCCTTATAGTCATTACGTAATCGTGCAACGAACAAGGAAAAATGTACACACAATAACACCGTGTCGCCTGTTCACTACAAAAATGGATTCGTAATTACTGTCTAAATAAATTCCCTAGGTTCTTGACTGGATAGTTAACTTTAAAACATAGTTACATGTTAACAGTTTCTAAGTGTGACAAAGCGTATTAGTAATGTGAAGTGGAACATTTTATGGCAAAGACTAAGTTAAAAATCAGAAAATTTCTCAATAAACGGTTTTACATGTGAAATGTGGTGCAATCCTTTACCCTTCCTAGTACTTCAAAGCAGTTATCATATTGTATACATCGGTAAGGACTGCTAAAATTTTTCTCAAGGTTACCGTCTATGTTATTTTTCTCTGAGCCAGCCGGTGCACGTGGCTGCCTGCGGTGCGAGTCATTGTCTGTCTCTTTGTTGGCGCGCGTCGTTATTAGGATTAGGAGACCTAACTTCTAGAAATTCACCCTGTCAAGAGGGCCCTGCCCTGTTTGAATCCCGCCAGTGCTGATGGAATTCAGGTCTGTCGTTACTATTATATCTTCTGTCGTCATGTCAGTAGATTCCATAGTTTCCTTCTTGTCGGTCACGTGGTGGAGAATTTCTCCCTGAATCGTAACTGCGCGCTGAACTGTTGCGTCTGAAGTTATTCTGTCTCCCTTGATAATAATTGTTTTGGTTCCCATATTGTCTGTTTCAGTGGTTATCTCTGTCATATTCATTACTACGGAAATGCGATCTTTCTCTGTATCTATTATTCTGCCAACAGTTGTCATACGGGTGGTGTCTGTTTTGGTCACGATTTGCGTTGTGAGAATAGCCTTGTCGAGTCGAGTTATTATTTCTGTCATCGCGGAATTGTGACGGATGTGACCTGTAACTGTTGTGTTCCTGCTTTCGCGTCCCGCGATTGTCAGTGTCTATTTCCAATTCTTGTAACAGTCCCTGAAAAGCTTCAATGTCGTCTTTGCAACGTCCTGCCAAAATAATACGTCGTAAATGTTCAGGCAATTTGATTAAGCAAATGCGGATGAGTTCTGAGGGGCTCTATGGGTTTGACAGATACTGATTCTTATGCAACATGTCTTCAAAATATTTCACAAGACTGGAAAATTCAGAATGTTCAAAGCGTTTCATCATCATGATGCTATGTTTTACACGATCTTGAGTAGCTTGAGACCAATATGCTGAGACGAAAGCATGATAAAATTCTACTTGTCTGCGACAATCGTGAATGACCGCATTCTTACAGCTGGTTCATTCTCTAAATAGCCACACATAAATTCTAATCTGTACTGTAGTGACCAGTTGGGAGGAAAACAATGAGATAATTGATGAAGCCATGCTTTTGGATGAATGTCGTTGCTGGAATTCTTAAATGTTTTGAATTTGCGTGTAGTAATGAACAGCTTATAGTCAAAATCATCATGTCGGCGAGTCGCATATCGGTCATTGTTACTTCGTTTCGGCGGTTCCATCTCAAATTTCGGTGTACCTTGCTGATTTCTTTCATAATTTCCGAGGTGCCCTGTGTTATTATTTTGTGGATGTTCCGTATTTCTATGTCCCTCTTCCCGTGTTGGTGTGCGAATGTCCTCTGAAATATGTAATTCTTGTATTACTTGTGCCAACTGATCTTGTACTTCCCAGCTTTCTCTTTTGTGTTGCGTATTAATTTGATTTTGATTTTGTTTAAATTTCTTAATTTTTTCATACTCTTCTGTGTCAGTGAAGGATACGGGTCTTATGTCATGCTGATCATCTTCTACCTTTGTAGATAAGTTAGTGAACTGATCCGAAAGTTCGGCTACTTTCTCCGATAATGAACTGATTTCCTCAGTGTGTTTTTCTGAACCAAGTTTCAGAGTGACCATTTGTGTTAAAAGCGCATCTACTGTGTCCTTTAAGTTTTCCCGAGTTTTTGCAAGTTGCGTAACCGAATCGGTAGATGTAACTGAGTCAATTTTAGCCCGCAAGGTCTCGTGATTTTCATGAACAATAGTTTGCAGTTCTTTTATGGCTGCTTCGTAATTCTGTAATGCATTTTCATGCCGCCAAAAAAAGGCAGAACATGCTCACAACTTTGTGTTTTTACGTCATTATAGATTTTTTGACATTTCTATTCCATGTTATGTAACTCAGTAGTTAAATCTTCACGTGTTTGTTGAAGTGTTTCTTTAATTTGTTTCTGATTTTGTTCCATTTGTTGCTGTGACTATTTTGGATTTTGTTCCATTGCGTCTCACTGTTGCTGTGTTTGTCTCTGGTGTTGTTCCATTGTGTCTAACTTTTAAAGATGTTGTTCCATTGTGACTAACTTTTGAAGCTTTTGTCCCATTTGTTGCATTAATTGCAATAACAATGCTCTGGTGTCTGAAAGATGTTCCTCAGTGCTATTTGGCAGTGCATTTGAACCGGCAGTTCTCGTATTTTGAAAAGCAGAAAATGTGTCTTGACTTATTTGAGAAAACGGTGAGGACGTAAAACCTGAATCTACATATTTGCAAGATTGTGTCCTGTCATTTCGGAATCCTGAGGCGAGCTGTTGCCGACCGATCGATCGATAATGCTTCCCTGTTCACTATTTGTTTCACTGTCTACAACATTATTTGCCACCTGGTCGATTTCCCTATGCACAGTTACCAAATTACTATGTTGAACATTAGTTAATTCATTACATGGTGGCGCTAACACACTGCTTTCGTCTTCACTGTCATTTCTCAGTTTACTTTGGAGCCTAGTATTACGTTTTTTACACACCATAATTGTCACAATATTTCACACGATAACACAGAAAAAAGTAAAATAAGAAAACACATTAGCATAGCACTGAAAATAATATCTAGTTAATTGCAAGCGCAGCTGCGAAATACTTGATGCAAATCTAGAAGCATGCCACACCTGTTTTACAGTACAACAATGAAAAACTACAACTACAAAGAAGATTCTCTCTACAATTACGCGCTAGCAATAAACAATAGCGACACTAATTGCACTAACTACAGGAAAAAATCAGAAGATTCCAGTGAGGTACCCTCGGCTAAGGGTCGACATATGAAACATCCCGTTAGAAAAATTTATGAATTACTATGCTGGCAAACCCCTTACGTTATTTGATTTACAAACAGTTGAGAAAAGCTGAACGTACTCAGACATCTCTCTCTTTACTTATTCTGATCATCACTAAACTGACACAATATGTTTTTAGCGCAACGCAATCTGACTTTCAATAATCTCTACAAAAGAATGGCCCTTACTAACAATAACCTATACCTTTCATGAATCACTTACCTCACAAAAAACTTCGTTACTCAAACTAGTGCAATACAGCGTGCGCCAATACTGCCAGCAAAATAAGATATTCTAACTACTGAAGGCACTAACTACTGATAGGCATAGTTAGCAAATGAAAGATTTGATAGAGAACAAACAATGTATTTACCTTAATAATGTTCAAAAGTCATCATATATATATATATATATATATATATATATATATATATATATATATACATAAGTTCTTGATATCCAATATTACCAATTTATGCTTTCTGATGGACACACGTCCAGATCATCCGCTCTGAAAATTCTGCCATCTCTCTCCCCACATCCACCACTGCTGGCGGCTCACCTCCAACTGTGCAACGCTACACGCTGTTAACACCCAACTACCCAGCACTACAATAGCAAATATTCGAACTATGCAAACCAGCCACAGACTTCACACAACACAGTCAGTGTTTTTCATATAGAGCGCTGCGTGGCGTGACCTACATAAAAACCTAAACAGCCTACTTATAAAATATGAAAGCTACATAAGATTTATGTTCTATAATACCGCGTGAATACCACCTCAAACTATACGATAGTACGTTCGTTTTGACTTTTATTTGAGAAATGTACTTTACATTGTGTCTGAGTTACGCGTCTCAGAATCGCGTGATTTTACGAAGTTACGATAAATTTTACCATTAAACCAGCGAGTTTTCAAAAGATATTAACTTAACGCCTACTTCAGATCACGGAAAACTGAAACCCTACAAAAAATACCAAATTTCATGTTGTCCGAATTAAAATTGTATAGCCCGTTTACATGCCTACTATCTGAGCAGATGATGACAAAATTTAATACGCTTATTGTGAAGTAAAAGAAATTCTTCGGATGTTAAGGAATGATAAAAACTAGTCTCGTGCTTTAATTGTACAAGTAAATGTCTTTTACATTATTAAATTTTTTGTTCCAGAAATTACATTAAGATCGCTGTCTCCTTTCTGACGTTTTCAGGCTGGAGTAAAAAAAGTTAATTGTGAGGTGGCAAGCGGAAATTTACAGCAGGAAGAAAGAGAGAAGAAGAAATTTTAGAAGAACACGGAGTAGGGGAAAGGACTGAAAAGGGTAGACAGATAGTTAGATACCATGTTACACATTGCAAAACAATTTTAGGAACATATATAGACGCTGATCATAATTTATTACTATGAATATGAGTTTGCTAAAGGATAGGAATTAAGAAGATGGATCTGGGATAATTAAAACAACGAGATATTGTTGAGGCTTTCAAAGAAGTGTTATCCAATGTTGCAACATGATGAAAGCAACAAAACACATAAGAAAAAGGGTATCTTCTAAAAAAATTCTGTTTATGCTGTTCAGATCTGCCCCATAGATTTTTCGCAAAAACGTCGGAACAAAATCATAACAAGTACTTCATAATAATTATTTAATTATCAGTTTCTGTAATACAGTGGTTCCATATGGTAGTGTAATGGTTACAGAATAGATACATCAGAAATTTGTACAGTCTCTGGCCGCGGTATAGTCGATGGCTCAGCTACATAATCGCTTTGGGACATTTTTTTTATTTCCTTTTCGACGCTGTTGCAGCTCTCACATTGCTCGGCAGTGGATTGTTTAGGATTTCAAGATTTCTTTATTTAATAATTTGCAATTTAATAACGATTTTCACTTACATTCCGGCGAATATTTTTGTTGTCTCACTGCAGGTCCCAGCAGAGCTCTGCAAGCTCTTCACAATGGCATCTGAATCAATGTCCTGCCTAAACGCGTTTTCCACACTACATTAATTTATAACTTTACACATTGCTAGTTCGCAGCAAACATTCACATGCAACTATACCATTACATAAGGTGGAGTGTATTTTGGATAAGGTGCTTTATATTTTTAAATAATTTAGTTATGACAGACATATTTACAATGTGCTAATTTTTATCCACTTGGCAAACTGGTGTGAGTTTCAACGTAAAATGAACACGGCTCACAACAAAAAGATTTTGAAGGTGTGAAAATGTGCAGTTCCACTTCTGGTTTTTCTAATGCCAAACTAAAACATTTATCTGAAATATTACGTCTTAACTCATGTTATGAGACTTATTCGATGTACACACACTTTTTTACAGAAGCATGTCGGAACCGGTTGTCAGGAAATATTTTATGTGATCTGGACTTCTGAATGTTTTTTTTAGAAAATAAAAAGATTGCTCCTTCTGTACTCTCAAAATGAGAAAACTAAGACAGAATAGACGTTTTCACGTCAAAAATAATGTAGGTTTGAAAATTAAATGAACATTTGGAGATAAAAAGGATACTGCCCCATGAACAGCAAGAGTCAGTTCTATGAAGAGAAGAGGAGATAGAGGGCAGATGAAATACGTAAGTGTGTCGCACTGGAAGTAGGTTGCAGTAGTTATACAGAGATGAAGACGCTCGCAGGGGCTAGACTAGTGTGGAGAATTGCATCAGAACCCTACTTTGGACTGAAAACTACAACAAAAAGAAAAATCACTCACGTTTTAAATTATACACTCATCAGTTTATGAACTAATCGCGTATTGATGTTATAAATGTACATGGCAAAGTTTGTTCAAGATCTTCAGACATGCTATTATCGACAGAATATTTATATTTAATGTGAAATAAATTAGAAAAGCAGTGAAAATTCTGTATTCCAAAATAACCAAAACACTGCTTCCTTTAGTCTTCCCCCATGTACTTCACATTAGCAATATAAGTCTATGGCAAATTTCAAGCTTACATATATTAAGACCCTCTTACTTCATAAAACTGTAAAATTATTGTTACGTAAACAGTGTTCGATATACATACACTTTTACAGAAACAGTACAGTGCTACAATACGTCAAGGACTGATGACAACGTACGATATAGAGACACAATAAAAAACAAAAAATCATCGAAGTTATTTGATGTACCATAATTAATTTTTAAATTAGCTAATATAAAACTCACCAGATTGGTTAATTGTTTAGTTACTGCGTATTTATACCGCAGAACAAAATATTGATGACGAACACATCTCTACATGAACTTCACAGCAAAGACAATTAAATCGTTTAACGTTACTTTTTAGCGTTTCATTAAAATAATCAACAAATAAACACTCAGCTTTCAATAATAAACCACGTTGGAAACATAGTGTATTTGCAGATTTTATCGTTTTATATATACAAAACTAATATTACTTTACTGAAAAAAAACTGGAATGTAGCTACTTAATTTGACGAAAGCTGTGTTGTGTTACGGCGTGGTGATTGTATAATTCTTGAACATAAAACGCTTACTGTTAAATTTTTAGTATAAGAGCAGACCTACTTCATTCAGTTCGGCGGCTCGGGTGGTAAGTATAATAAATGAAAAGATCTAGCGTTCAGTTGCCGGTTGGCGTAACGTTTTCTCGGTCACCTATCAGTTCAAGCACATATGGCAGTGATTTTGATAATGTGAATGTAACAAGTTGGATCGTTGTTTATAATCCACATTACACCGTAGGTATCCTATAACTGGCTGGGTAGATCAATTTAAAAGACAGAGGACGACAATGAAACAACACCTGTGGCTTTGCAGCCGAACTTCTTTTTGGAGAGAGCTTTACTTGCATTAAATTCATATTGTTGTTACTCGAAATCATTACAGAAGACTGAATGAAAATTGAATTCTTAGCACAAATGACATATCTGATAAGTTCTTCTCGGGTTATCAGACAAGTGGTTGCGTCCTCTTGTGGCAACGTTTCGACGAGTTTCGTACCCATCATCTTCTGGCGAAGATTATGAGTACGAAACTCGTCGAAACGTTGCTACAAGACAACGTCACCACTCGGCTGATAAACCGAGAAGAATTCATCAGTGGAATACCCCGAGAGAGACTGCAATCGCATATATCTGATAAGCTTTTGTAACATTCAGTTAGAGCATTTGTTTATCCAATACTTTCTAACTGCCTGAACACAGTTATGCGGTATTACGTCATGATATTTTTGGCTGAATGCATAACTTCAACATTGTTGTGATACCGGAAAAATGTTTTTTGTAGTTTAATTTAGACTCATTGTGCTTTAAAGTTGAATCTTTTCCGTGAAGGACAAAAAGAGTTCAAAACTTTGAACCAAAACTCTTTTTGAAACGAACACATGCCTATAATTCACTCTCAGCATGTTCGGTAGCTCTCAAAAAATCGTCCAGAAGCTGTGAAAAATATATCGTTAAAATTGCTTTTTCACAGTATCTTCGTGTTAAAAGAATCTCTCATGACTTGAAGCACCAGTTCACATTTATAGAGTTTTTTTTCGAGGTCATATTAATGAACGAAAATTGGTGACCTTTCCTCTTCGACTGCATTAGCGTTTTCGTGATGGATTACTACGCCCAACAAATGAACAGACCTGCTCTCCGTATTGTTTACACACACTTGGTAACGATAAAAGTCTTTCACACTACACTTCACAGAAAACGACAGTGTATCATGTTTAAAAAAAGCAGAAAAACAATTACCATCTGAGCTATTCAGATATTATACTAGGCGACTCAGTTCAGCTAGAGGCTCCATGCGGACATATCAAGATTAAAGGCAATGCTTTTGGTTCTAATATTAGTGCATTGCACTCTCTTACCCTTTGACTGAGTTCCGTATCAGCTTACAAATCCCTACAAATAGGGAAACAACCATTTCCTATCGAAAACCATCCACACCGTTTTTGCGCCCCTCCCCCCCCCTCTCCTCAGATAGCCACTTGCGTCAGCACACTGCTTCTGGGGTTCGTTCGGAGAGGCGCGCAGACCTCCAGCTGAATACTGGGCTGGTATCGACGTCCCGCCTCAGTTACACAGTCCGCAAACATTTAGAAAACTTTCGCACACTTTGACGGAGGGTAACACTAGGCGCAGGATAATGGGCTACACAAGTTCCGTCCCGGCGGGGAAAGGCGTAGCAACAGTGAAGGTGTACATCCAGCATCTACCACTACCACTTTAAAATCTAATAATTGACGTGCTGAGCCGACGCAGATACCGGAAAAGACCAGGGAGAAGAATAACAAAATGATATTATTTGCTCCTTTTTATTTGTGGGTACGAAATAATATTTTAATATTATAAAATATCTATGTACAAAAATGACTAAACGTAAACGCTGTAGTGAATGCAGAACATGTAAAATTTACAAACGTGAGGTGAAGTTCTGAAAATAATAAATTAATAAAACAAATACATTGCAAGGAAAATAAGGTCCATAAAGGCGACAAAATAGCGAAAAGTGAATGTGCAGTCACATTTTTGTCGATTTAAACTTCCACTAGCAACGAAGGAGAAAGCACTGGATTTCGTAACATGTAAACCAGAAGCAAAAACTTCACAAGTAAATAAGGTACCAATTGTATAAGGAAATACGAAATTGTAGAGAGATATTATGTATAATGTATTTCGAAAATGACCTCAGATGAAAGCAAAGCAGGTCGGACGAAAATTAAGTGTAGTAGGCTTAAGACCAAGAAATCAGCGATATCTTATGTACATTTAATCACGTTACCTATGACACAAAGTAAATTTAATTTTATTGACAGTAAATTATCTTCTTGATTAAGCAGTTCATATGATTTCTGTTAAGTACTGATTCGAATAAAAATGTGTATCACGCAGTTTCTATTACAATACTGCGCATGTGAAGAATTTAACAGTCGGCCGAAGGGGCCGTGCGGTTCTAGGCGCTGCAGTCTAGAACCGCGAGACCGCTACGGTCGCAGGTTCGAATCCTGCCTCGGGCATGGATGTGTTTGATGTCCTTAGGTTAGTTAGGTTTAACTAGTTCTAAGTTCTGGGGGACTAATGACCTCAGAAGTTGAGTCCCATAAAGCTCAGAGCCATTTGAACCAATTGAACCAAGAATTTAACAAAACAGAGCATATTTACAACCACAAGCTACCATTTAGATTTTTGTAGCATTTTCAATAATATTTAGGATAATATGGACCAACTACAAATCATCTTTGATGAGTCTTTATTTGCTCATTTAAGACCTGCAACTTTACATTCACTTGTCTCACCAGTCTACTAACAGAAATGTTTCCATAAACTTCTGCATCGAGCACATCAGGCCTGATCTACTATTCTCTTCCGTCATTAAATGGCATACTGGCACGCCGAACGTATCGAGCTACGAGTCAGTTTCTACTGTGCTACCCGATGGGTCCGCGTGTGGATAAACGGAGAGCTGGCGGCTGCAGGCGACGCGGCGCCAGCGCATCCATACTTAACGCATCAATTACCCGCGGCGCCTGCCGCGTAGGCCGCCCGCGGCGCGCACAGCCGCCAGCTTTTAACCGCGGCACGGCCCTTCGCTTGCTCTACTTTCCTCTCCCCCATTCTGCTCGCTCCCTCCGCGCCCCTCTCACCACTCTCGCTGCCTCCCTTCCCCCACTTCCGCTGTCCCTGCGTCCCCTGATGTCCCAATTTTCGTCACAACTGCTTGCTTTGCGCCATTGTCAGCCCTGAAAACTTTTTCTAATTGCTGGATTGACTGGCAGTGCCTTTACTTGAAAGAGAACGTTAATCGTGTGCAAATTACTGGATTCTGTGGTATTGCGTTCTCAGAGCGCAAAGATTAACTGCTATTACCGTTTTTCCTCTCATTAAATCCTAAACTGGAAAAGTGCAGCACAAGCAGTACAGGAAATTATGCCATCTATGCTGTTCCCCAAAACGTATGGAGCAAACGCATAGGAAATAACTGTGTTATCTGTGTGGTTATCACCAAGTAAATAGCTATCTTTAATACTTCTTGTACCAATAATGGTCTCAGTGATACATAGTTGAAACACTCAAAGTAACACAATATTATTTTCATTGACAAAATGGTAAAGAAGAATTCTGTAAGAGTTAATATCATAAAAGTTTCCGTTTTTCTTGTCTGCTGCATACAGTGTGAGAAAAACAAGATCAGCCCCAAAAAACTAAATTGATCTTTTTTAATTAATATTACAGAAGAGTCTGGAAACTCCTATCTTTGACCTCAGCGCAACACTATGCTCGATTTATCAAACTGTGAGATATGAGTAGCAGCTCTAAATAGGTGATATATGGAATAGCGTTTACAATGTTCTACTGTAGCCCTCCCAGTTTATGAGGATTATTTGAGTACTTCTGACCCTTCAATTTGCCCCACAGATAGAAATAACTGGAGAGAGATCAAGTGGTCATGGTGGACAAGAGATTACACTGCCTCTGCCGATAGTGCTCTCCTCACCGAACAATTCATGCATTCGTGGCTTTGTTTTCAGGTGCGTGTGCTGTTGTTCAGTCTTGCTGAAAATATCTATACAGTTATTCAGCTTCTTCGAGTTGAGCCACGTATGAATGAAACTGGTTCCGGGCTGGTTCTTTGACGAAACAATCGTATTACGATGCGGAAATTCCGCACCAAACAGCACTGATATGATATTTTGAAGGTGGCTGCCCGTCAGCAACCGTTAGAGATCAGTAAATGAATCGCAAGAAGCCAACAAGTTGCAGGAAAAGATGGTTTTTTTCAAACGTTGACGAGTCGCCGTGAGTGTCATAACATGACCTGACATTTTATTTCATTGGTTTCATTTCTGGATTTTAAAGATTCTTACCTGAAATGTACTGACCATAGAGACCAGCATATTTATTAACATATATAATAATGTGCATGTGCAGCACATTTTCATTGACTAATCGCCGCGCGTGATTAGCCGAGCGGTCTAGGGCGCTACAGTCATGGACTGTGCGGCTGGTCCCGGCGGAGGTTCGAGTCCTCCCTCGGGCATGGGTGTGTGTGTTTGTCCTTAGGATAATTTAGGTTAAGTAGTGTGTAAGCTTAGGGACTGATGACCTTAGCAGTTAAGTCACATAAGATTTCACACACATTTGAACATTTCATTGGTCAATCGTCAGATCGCTTCATTATGTGGTGTTTATTCATCACATCGTGGTCGAAGGTCGAGTAAAACCACCTTTTGTTGCAGCTGGTTGGCTACTTTGCGTTCATTTCCATACTGGTTAGCGTTAACGCTTTGATGAAAGTGCACTCTTGAGATTATGCAGACGGCTCTTCAAAGTAGCGATGGGATTATAAAGAATAATGGCGCATGTTCTGTGAGTTCACGTACTCTGACAGGCTGAACCAAGCCACAACTGAGGATCCACAGCTCCTGATTCCACTTCACTCAGTAAAGACTGGCTGTACTGATGAGGCGTAAGTCCGTCTGGACGCCTTAACTTAGGCAGAACACTAAGTTTTTAAGTGGAATTATGATAATGTTTCGACATGACGATCTCTTAGTTCCCATTTGCACAGATATACGACGTTGAGATTTCGTCAGACTTTGTTCCCGGTTTTCCTCCATTGTAGCAATTTTTCTGCTGCTCGAAATATTTTCATATAGCAATGGCTTTTTGCGCTGCCGAGCCAGATTCACGTAATTTTTTCTGTAACTTTTGCATTTCAGGCTGCTGGAGGCTCTGCTAAAACACACAATCAATTTCGCACATGTTTTTCACGAGCTGTGTTTGCATAACACTCGACACTGAACAAGAGCTATTTTATCGTACCATTCTGTGTGTAAGTAGGCTGTTTATGTTTTCTTATTGGTAACGCCTCGTAGCACTCTGTGTGAGAATCACTGGCTGTGCTGTGTGCAGTCTGTGGCTGGTTTGCATTGTTGTCTGCCATTGTAGTGTTGGGCAGCGGCAGCTGGATGTGAACAGCGCATAGCGTTGCGCAGTTGGAGGTGAGCCGCCAGCAGTGGTGGATGTGGGGAGAGAGATGGCGGAGTTTTGTAATTTGTCATGAACTGCTATATATATATTATGATTATTAAGGTAAATACATTGTTTGTTCTCTACTAAAATCTTTCATTTGCTAACTATGCCTATCAGTAGTTAGTGCCTTCCGTAGTTTGAATCTTTTATTTAGCTGGCAGTAGTAGCGCTCGCTGTATTGCAGTAGTTCCAGTAACCAAGATTTTTGTGAGGTAAGCGATTTGTGAAACGCATAGGTTAATGTTAATCAGGGCCATTCTTTTGTAGGGATTATTGAAAGTGAGATTGCGTTGCGCTAAAAAATATTGTGTGTCAGGAAGAGCACAGTCTTGTATAATTGTTCTAAGGGGATGTTTCATATGTCAACCCTTAGCCAAGGATACCTCACTGGAATCTTCTGATTTTTTCTTGTAGTTTGTGTAATTAGGGTAGATTTTGTTTATTGTTAGCGCGTAATTGTAAAGAGAATCTCCTTTGTAGTTGCAGTCTTTCATTGTTGTACAGTAAAACAGTTGCGGCATGCATGTAGATTTGCACCAAGTATTTCGCAGCTGCGCTTGCAATTAACTAGATATTATTTTCAGTGCTATGTTAATGTGTTCCCCTATTTTTCCTCTTCAAATTGTGTTTTTCTGTGACGTCGTGTGAAATATTGTGACAATAATGGCGTGTGAAAAACGTAACACTAGGTTCCAAAGTAAACTGAGAAATAATAGTGCCGACGAGCGTAGCTTATCAGCACCACTGTGTAATGAAGTAACAGACATTCAAAGTAGTAATTTGGTAATAGTGCATAGGGAAATGGAGCGGGTGGCAAATAATGGTGTAGACAGTGAAACAAGTAGTGAACAGGGAAGCATTATCGATCGATCGGTCGGCAACAGCTGGCCTCAGGAATACGAAATGACAGGACACAATCTTGCAAATACTGCAGATTCAGGTTTTGGGTCCTCACCGTTCTCTCAAATAAGTCAAGACACATTTTCTGCTTGTCAAAATGTGAATGTTGCCGGTGCAAATGCACTGCCGAAAAGCGTAGAGGAACAGATTCCAGACACTAATGCATTGTTATTACAATTAATTCAACAAATGGAACAAAATCTTCAAAAGTTAGACACAATGGAACAAAATCAGCGACAAACACAGCAAAAGCTTCAAAAGCTAGACACCACACTTGAACAAACACGTGAAGATTTAACTACTGAGTTACATAACATTGAATTGAAATGTCAAAAAGTCTGTAATGACGTAAAAACACAAATTTGTAAGCATTTTCAACCTATTTTTTCGCGGCATGAAAATACATTACAGAATCACGAAGCAGCCATAAAAGAACTGCAAACTATTGTTCATGAAAATCATGAGACCTTGTCGGCTAAAATTGACTCAGTTGCATCCACCGATTCGGTTACGCAACTTGCAAAAACTCAAGAAAACTTAAAGGACACAGTAGATTCGATTTCAACACAAATGGACAATCTGAAACTTGGTTAAGAAAAACACACTGAGGAAATGTGTTCACTATCGGAGAAAGTAGCCGAACTTTCGGATCAGTTCACTAACTTATCTACGAAGGTAGATGATAATCTGAACGACACAAAACCGGTAGTGTTTAATGACACAGAAGAGTGCGAACAAATTAGGAAATTCAAACAAAATCAGAATCAAATTAATACGCAACACCAAAGAGAAATCCGGGAAGTACAAGATCAGCTGACTCAGGTAATACAAGAATTACGTATTTCAGAGGCCACTCGCGCTCCAATACGGGAAGAGGGACTTAGAAATACGGAACAACCACAAAATAATAACACAGGACAATTCGGAAATTATGAAAGAAATTGGCAAGGCACACCGAATTTTGAGATGGAACCGCCGAAACGACGTAATAATGACCGACATGCGACTCGCCGACATGATGATTTTGACTATAAGCTGTTCATTACTACATGTAAATTCAAAACATTTAAGAATTCCGGCAACGACATTCATCCACAAGCGGGGCTACATCAATTCTCTCATTGTTTTCCTCCCAGCTGGTCATTAGAGCACAGATTAGAATTTATGTGTGGCTACTTAGAGAATGAACCAGCTGTAAGAATGCGGGCGGTCATTCACGATTGCCACAGTGAAGGAGAGTTTTACCATGCCTTCCTCTCAGCATATTGGTCTCAAGCCACACAAGACCGAGTAAAACATAGCATCATAATGATGAAACGTTTCGAACAATCTGAATTTTCCAGTCTTATGAAATATTTTGAAGACATGTTGCACAAGAATCAGTACCTGTCAAACCCATACAGCCCCTCAGAACTCATCCGCATTTGCTTAATCAAATTGCCTGAACATCTACGACATATTATTTTGGCAGGACGTTGCAAAGACGACATTGAAGCTTTTCAGGGACTCTTACAAGAATTAGAAATTGACACTGACAATCGCGGAAAGCAATTACAGGTCATATCCGTCGCAATTCCACCATGAAAGAAATAACAACTGGTCGCGACAAGGCTATTCTCACAACACAAATCGCGACCAAAACAGACACCACCCGTATGACAACCGTTGGCAGAGTAGTAATAATTACAGGGAAAGATCACCTCTCCGCGGTAATTACTATCACAGAGACAATCAGAGAAACAGACAATATGGGAACCAAAATAAATATTATCAGGGGAGACAGAATAACTTTAGATGCAACGGTCCAGCGCGCAGTTACGATTCAGGGAGAAATTCTCCACCGCGTGACCGACAAGAAAGAAACTATGGAATCTACCGACATGACAACACACGATATGATCGTAACGACAGACCTGAATTGCATCAGAACTGGCGGGATTCAAACAGAGCAGGGCCCTCTCGACAAGGCGAATTTATAGACGTTAGGTCTCCAAATCCCATTAACGACGCGCGCCAACAAAGAGACAATAGGCAATGACTCGCACAGCAGGCAGCCATGTGCGCCCGCTGGCTCCGAGAAAAATAACATAAGACGCTAGCCTTGAGAAAAATTTTAGCATTCTTTACCGATATATACAACATGATAATTGCTTTGAAGTTGAAACTCTGTGCACTAGGAATAGTAAAGGTTTACACCACATTTCACATGTAAAACTGTTTATTGAAAGATAATCTGCTTTTTAACTTTGTCTTTGCCATAAAACGTTTCACTTCACGTTTCTAGTATGCTTTGTCAGACTTAAGAAACTGTTAACATGCAACAATGTTTGAAGTTAAGTATCCAGTCAAGAACCAAGAGAACTTATTTAAACAGAAATTACAAATGCATTGTTATTGTGAACAGACAACACAGTGTTATTGTGTGTGTGCATTCTTGCTTGTTAGTTGCACGATTATGTAACGACTATAAGGCTCACATACTTAGAACATATACTGGTACTGCTAATGAGATTCTAAAGCAACATTTTGGTTTACTTGAAAATACATTCTGGATTTAAGGTACTTTCTGTGAGATACCAGATGAGACAGTGGTTAGTTTATGTGACAGCTACACGATTTTATCACGACGCTACTAATGAGTGACAATTTACAATGTTGCTTTTGTGGTGTATCTGTTTTATATCTGCACAGTTTTTCTGTATTATTCTGGAAAGTAAAACATGTTTTAGTAGTAACTTTTGTGGTATAGCTACAATGAGACAGCCTTTTCCATAGCACAACAATACGTTACAGCACAGTACTTTCTTCATCACGGCAATAAGCGTAATAACTAAGATATCTATACGCAAAGCATTTCACTTTTGTTTATCATGAGGTAAGTACATTGGCTTCTGCAGAACTTATCTTTCGGAGGACAATAACTACGACACTTCCACAGAGATTATCATACAGCAAGACACACATTTAGCGCTACAGGACATGTATTTGAGTGATTAATTTTGTACTTAAATTATTTTTTTTTAAAGATATTTGAAGTACAATAATACAAAGGTTTTCCGTAATACATTTCATTCCATTGCTGTAATCTGTAACACCTGAGGGTATAATTACATTAATCCTCAGGGGGGTACACGCTTACTTTGCGTACCATGTGTGTGGCAAGCACAAGGAGCCCTAGCTAATATGGTGTTTGCTTATACAACTTTACTCATCGGTACCATATTTCTCTAACACACAAATTACACAGCTATCTGATCATTTTTTTTACTACATCAGTGACACATGTTTACACAATTACACAGTTGGATAACTTCACACTTATGAAACTGTATTTTGTCTGTACTTTGTTTTTTCAGAACCATTGTGATACTATGAGAGCTTTGAATGATGTATTTGGTATGGGATCATGATTTTTAAAGTACGTTTGAGGCAGATGACACTTTTGACATGAGCAGAGAATTTTTTTAGGTTTTGAAATTATTGGAGGAAGCTACGACGATTTTGAGAGTTGACTGAGGTGTTATGATGTTATTATTACGATGACTATGTGTATTATGCTGTTGCGGTATGTTTATGATCAGTAAGCTGATTCTATATGAGTTATTTGATTATGCTACGTATCTGTTATGATGAAATATTGAAAAAGTGTCGACAAATAAGGTAAGGAATAATGAGTAGTGGTTTGGGACTCTGGTTTGCGAAAAAGGTTGTTGGAAACCAAGAATCGTACTTTTAGAGTTATGAAATGTGTGTATATGCGTGAATGTATCACAATGCTGGCGAAAATGTTTTGGACGCTGTTATATTTATAGGATTTTGTTTCTACAGATTTGTAACCCAAATTCTTGACCTATGAAATATTTTTATATGAGACTGCCACTGTAGCAGAAACTGCTGTCGTAAATATTTCAGTAAGAAAGGTAAGCGATGTTGACGTAATGCGTTTTGGGCGCCCAGCTGAGAAGTAGTCATCTGACAAAAGAAAGCCATTAGGTGCAAAAAAAAAAGGAGGCCATTACCCTCGCTATTGACATTCCTTTGTAGAAAGCATCGCAAATACGACACGCTCGAACTTCAAAATATATGATTACACTGTGGAGCTCTTAATTTATGATATTTACTAAAATGCCTAATGAAACGATGAGAAACATTTCACGGCTATTGTCTTGCTAATTGAGAGAAATGCCATATGGCTTGCTTTATGTATTTATTTACTCATTTTCTTTAATATCTAGTTTCTAGCTGCACTGCAGCATTGGTTAAAATAAAATTTAATATATGTACTAATATAGTTATTTTATGCCTACAGATCCAGTCAATAAGAAATTTATGATCTACTTCCAAGAAAACGAGGGCACATAAATAGACATGTCCCTTCACAGGAATTGCATAAATAATTTCTTTACTATTTGGTAACTTAACTGCTAGTGTAAGTTCTCGTGATGCATCACTCTAGTGTTAAGATGTGACATAGGTATTAGACATGGCCATTTTTAGTGTAATATTTTTTCTGCTTGAGGTATGTCATGTTTAGATAAGTTTTTGCATTTACTGCTGCTGTTTGCCAGGCATAATGTTCCTGAATTTGACTTTGTATTACGCTGTTAAGCCAGTTTTACTAGGCATTTATTTTTCTTGTTTGCTGCACAGTGCCTTATATTAGTTGTAATATTGCAATTGCTTTGCCAGTTTGAATTTTTTGTCATTGATGTTTGTGTTACTTGTTTTGTGCTGCTGCATTGCCTCGTCCCTTAGTTTAGTATCTGAGCTCAGTAGATTTAAGTTAGCTTAACAGGGGTAGACTATATAAGAGAATGAGTTGCGATGAAATGCATTGAGAAGTCATATGAGAAAAGTACAGAAAGCAGGTATAGATAGGACTTTTGGAAATAATGACGAACAAAGGGAGATCTCCGAGAAGTAAAGAACGTTTTGTTTGCAAAATACTGCAGTAAAACAAGCCCTGTCCTTTCCTTTTGTGTCATCCCTCTATATGTTTGTGTACCCTTGTGTATTTATGTTTTTCCTGTCTTTATGTGTTTAGCTGATATGAGTTACATTGTAGAATTTTTCAAATACTATGTTATTTTCTTTGTAAAGATGTTTAGACATTATTTATTCTGTTCTGTTTTAATGCTCATGTGTGAAGTTGATGTTTCGAAAGTTATTCTGATCTTTTATGTATGTACTCATGTCATAATTCCTGTAACACTGATATATATGTTATTTCGATTTTTTTGTAAAGCCTGTATTACTACAAATGTTATCTGTATTATTATGTTTTTAATTATGTATTTTGTACCCTTGTTATTGTATTCTTATGTTATAAAATTGTAATTGACACCAGTTCATCAGATTAAGTAACTTGTAAGTTCCATTTCACTGCACACGTTTCTGTTGGTCATAGTATATGGACAATATGTGAGAAGTAGGGACTGTTAGTGTTTGCACATATGTTAATAATTCAGCAAGGGACTGGATAACAGCATTGCTGGTTCTAAGGACAATTCCAAAAACTTCGTGAGTGTACAAGTGGTGGTTTATGAACTTGCTATCTTCTCTGCAAGACTCTTCGATGGTGATTGTGCACCTGCACAGTCGCAGCAGATGGCTGCTGGCCATCTCTACAAGGACTACATTGGGGCTGCATCTTTGATGGCCCACCAATACCATTATTTCTACAAGGACTACAGTGGATCTGCACCTTTGGTGGCCCACCAATATCGTAATCTCTACAAGGACTATAGTGGGTATGCTCTGTGATGACCTACCTACCAATATTCTTCAAAACTTCGACTGACTCTGCTGTGGGTTTGCTCTGTTGTGGCCCATGACCTGTCTGCATGTCGAGAGTCAGCACTGTCTTTCCATTGGAAGGACAACACTACTTCTTCAAGACTACATGGAAATCCACTACTTCCGTGTGCATTTTCTTTTACTGCTCAGACTTTGAGAAAAACGCTTCTGTTTTACTGTGATGAACGATTAGGACTGTCTTTATGGACTGTGAGAAAATTTTAGCTTTTGACCAACATTGTATCAATAAGTGTGTGCATTTGATATCTTTGTTATTGTAATTATGAAAAATTTTATCAAATCATTATTGGCAACTGGCCAAAACAATTTGTAAAATTTTTTGTGGGGAGCATGGGGGCTATGTAAGTAGGCTGTTTATGTTTTCTTATTGGTAACGCCACGTAGCGCTCTGTGTGAGAATCACTGGCTGTGCTGTGTGCAGTCTGTGGCTGGTTTGCATTGTTGTCTGCCATTGTAGTGTTGGGCAGCGGCAGCTGGATGTGAACAGCGCATAGCGTTGCGCCGTTGGAGGTGAGCCGCCAGCAGTGGTGGATGTGGTGAGAGAGATGGCGGAGTTTTGTAATTGGTCATGAATTGCTATATATATATTATGATTATTAAGGTAAATACATTGTTTGTTCTCTATTAAAATCTTTCATTTGCTAACTATGCCTATCAGTAGTTAGTGCGTTCCGTAGTTTGAATCTTTTATTTAGCTGGCAGTAGTGGCGCTCGCTGTATTGCAGTAGTTCCAGTAACCAAGATTTTTGTGAGGTAAGCGATTTGTGAAACGCATAGGTTAATGTTAATCCGGGCCATTCTTTTGTAGGGATTATTGAAAGTCAGATTGCGTTGCGCTAAAAAATATTGTGTGTCAGGATAAGCACAGTCTTGTATAATTGTTCTAAGGGGATGTTTCATTTTCATGTGTTGCATTCAGCTGTTCACTAGACATCTCTGCTTATCCGTTACTCAGCAGTGAAGTATTCGGGATAGAGCATCGAAACTTTAGTTTCCAGCATTTTCTGTAGTGGGCAGTTCTATGTTCATTGCCAACGGTCAGTTCCACGTCAGTTTGATAGATAATTTCCAGGCAAGTTTTATTTTTACAAATAATTTGTGTGAAAGTACTGGAAATGAAATGGGACGAGAGAGAGACAAGGAAGTAAATAATGACTTCCATCTGCACAGGACACTGCGGCAGCGCGACGGCGAGAGTTGAAAGTACTTCCCGGGTCGGGACTCGAATCTGGATGCTCCGTTTCTTTATAAAGGTTCCCTCAACGTCCTCGGCCGTCCGAACACGATTTGTGTGAGACCCAGAGTCCCAGCTTCCCGCTCGCTGCTCCGTAACGACTCCCGCCCAATAACCCCATACTTGCAAATTTCTCGTTCCCGTAGGAGTTGGACGTTGGTTGTGCATCGCCGGTGTTCACAGAAGTCCCTGTGTGGTTGAAATTCATTACTTCCTTCCTATTTCTCTCCCATCTCGTTTCGTTTTCATTCCTTTCACCTCAGTTATTCAGGTATGTATCACAGCTGCTTCACCGCAAGTGCAATAGAGAAATATTTCACAAACTGTTCTCGATATTGAAACAGTGCGTCCAGTGTGTGAACGCTACGCTAAGTGGAGGAGTAGAAAATAAAGTTACAGGAAAATACAGGACTGCCAATAGGAACAAGATGGAAGATGATTTGAGTTCTGCAATAGATTTCATCTATTATACCAAATACAATTCGTAAATCACAAGCGGTATGCTATGGAAAGGCCAATAGATAAGGCATAATACCAAATGGATTACATTCTCGTGAAAAGAGACTTCGAATCACATAACGGATTTTAAGGTGTACTCAGGAGCGGATATAGACTGAACTCACAGAGGTGTAGTGATAAAGGGTATCCTGAAGTTTAACGGGATCGTCAGGCAGAACAGTATACATGGAAGTGAGATAGGAATTACAGGGGAAAGACGATGTGAATTCTGAGTTCTCTGTACAGGTATAGATGGTCCCTGGGCAGGATAGACGATGAGGTGGCCATCTGAATGAAGCTCTTTTCAAATAAAAGAGTTCATTTCGAAACATGTTACAATATTCTTGTGCACAGAACAGATTTGGACACGTCCGATTCGGAATGGAGGGGGCATTATTCGATCAAGATGGCCACTGGATAATGTACTTTTGGTGGTGGTTCGAAAAATAAAGAGAGGGAAGAGATGGTTGTGTCATAACTAGCTGAAGGGTGGATCCAGAAAGATCATCCAGTCCTGGACCGACGCTCGAGCAACGAGCGTCAGCCGACGCGTGATTTCTTTTCTTCGCTCGCTACGTGCTGTTCAAAGCTACGTATAGGGGCTTGTTGGCCATGTATTTCAAGAGCAGTAGGCGACGATCCTACTGGACACGTAGGCCACTACGAATTGTTCTCGAAACTCATAGACGAAGATTTAAATGAGAAGAAAGTTTAAAAATAATTATAAAAATTAACGGTAGCCTCAAGGCTGGCTAGGTGGCGAGCACATCTCTGGGGTTGTAGATAACAGCAACACTGTACACCACTTCAAGTAGTTGAGTTGAGGAACGGACATCTCTACAAGACAGTAGGTTTAAAAAGAACAGCTGCCAAGAAATTCTGAGTAAGGGATCAATAAGTCAGTTCACAAAGATTTGTTTAACCATTGCAGGGAATATGAAATAGAACTGATCACATGGGTTCTATCATATGTAAACTGGGTGGCATACCACGGCACGTTGTTCAACAAAGCCTAAAAATCCTGAGTTTTGGAGATTTTTGAGATACTTTTTTCCTAGGGTGGTGAATTAAAACTGCATGGTGGACCCAAATGTGATTCAAACGCTTGCCTTTCGGGAATACGCACCAACTAAGTGAGTTACCGGGCACAACAGGCGACCCGTCCTCACAATCTTAATTCTTGCAGTAGCCGCCCCCCACTACCAAATCAAAGTTTAAAAACCCTTTCCCAGTTCACAGCTTTAACCTGCTCGGAGGTGTCAAAACAGCTTACAGTCTGCTGCAAAGCGAAAGATTTGTTTTAATCTTTTTCTTGAGATGTTTATCCAGTTCCAGAGATCAGCCAGGCACAGATATTTAATAGCCTAAAGACGTACATTCAGGAAGTAACGCCAGATGTGGTATACACAGCAATTTCACGTATGAAGAGAGGAGAAGCGTCTGAAGTGGTACTGTATCAACAGACATACTTAAACGTGCAGAAAAACTAGTTCAAGAGAAACTTACGGACATAGTTAAAGATCGTCCAGAGAGGAAAAAAGTTCTTCAAAACTGACAGAATTCTGTAACTGTTGTCCTTCACAATAACTGTATGGTACATTACTGGGAATTTTTAAGTAATGCAAGGAAAATGGTTCCGTTGTCTGGAGATGGCCTTGTAAGCCGAAAACCGGTTAACAAAAAATGTAATACTGTAGAAAAAAAGCAAACTGATGCTTTTCATTTATTATAATGTTGTTCTACCAAGAACCGACGGAAGATTCTGTTAACATGAAAATGATTCAGGCAAACAGCAGTTGAGTATCTACAAAAATAATTTCGTACTATAAAAATTATAGATGTGAAGACTACCAAGGTAGACAAAAGGCTACACCTGCAGATAAGCGAGTGTTAATCGGGATATACTATACTACTAGAGGGAAATGATACAATACTGAAAATTATTTACGGTGTAAACCTGTGCCTAAAATGATTTTAATCACAAGTGTGGCTCCGCGGATCCGTGGATGGTTAGTTTTCGTTCCGTCTGTGAGAGTGCGTATATGTGAACGCCGATGACCGTAGTTTTATCGTATTTTCAGGTAATTTACAGCAGCATGTCTTTGAGCGAATTTAGTGGTCGTAAATACAACCTCGACAGTAGCGAGAACTTTGATAAAGTGCTGAAATCGCTCGGTGTAGGCACGGTGACCTGCAGGGTGGATAACGCAGAGATCCCCGCCATTGAGCTGATAAAGAACGACGACGTGTACACGCTAAAGTCCTCGTCGACGTTCAAGAACACGGCCATAACCTTCAAACTCAGCGAGGAGTCTTAGGAGGAAACTCCGGGCGGTCGTAAAATAAAGTCCACGGTCACCCAGGAGGGCAACAAGCACTACCGCATCCAGAAGCCCGACAACATCGCAATACTACGCGGAAGTCCTCGCACGAAGACGTGAAGATGACTTTGACGGTGGACGATATTGTATGTACAAGAATTTACAAAGCAGTATAGGACTGCACATTTCGTCATTCAGTAGAATTATGTAAATTTTTTGGAAGTTAACTGTTAATAATTTGTAGGAGAATTAGATTCCTAACCATGGCATGCTGTTTCATAATAATTTAACTAATACTTACTGTTTGCAGTCAATAATGTAGTGTTGGCTCAAGAGCCGTGTCGCTACAGGAGGCCGAAATGCACGCGTCTAAATGCACGCAGACCGGCGTGAGGTCTGGAACAGGACAATGTCTTGAGAATTGCAATAAAGTACGAAATTCTTGTAATACTTAACTTTAATCCACATTTGTAGCACATCGCTCTTGATAATACATGCTTCACAATATTAATTATCAAAGCTATGGCGCCTTGCTAGGTCGTAGGCAATGACTTAGCTGAAGGCTATGCTAACTATCGTCTCGGCAAATGAGAGCGTATTGGTCAGTGAACTGTAGCTAGCTACGTCGGCTGTACAACTGGGGCGAGTGCCAGTACGTCTCTCTAGACCTGCCGTGTGGTGGCGCTCGGTCTGCTATCACTGACAGCGGCGACACGCGGGTCCGACGTATACTAATGGACCGCGGACGATTTAAAGGCTACCACCTAGCAAGTGTGGTGTCTGGCGGTGACACCACAAATAATGTTAACGTCTATATTTATTCCATCTTTTTAATATTAAAATATAAAAGTTGTAGTATTTAATCTGAACAGATCTTGACGTTCCTTGCTAGTTATTCTATTCTGCATTTGATATAACTTTTTCAAATTTAAAACGTGTTTACTGTAAGTTAATAAACTTACACCAGAAAATGAAGTGGTAAACGGCCTAATTCCGAATGAAAAAGTCTAGGGATAGATCTTCAGTTAATCCTACTATTTTTAGAGGTCACTTACTACTTCCTTCACCTTTGGAAATGTGTAAAATACTGAGCTGCTTCGTCGTTAGGAGTCCACGTTGAAGTGTACATCCCACTGTGTGACAATATCAGTTCAGGGTTCTAAGAAGGCAGTGGAAAACATCCTCCAATAAAACAACGCTTAGTAAATCAGTGCGGTGTTCGAACTAACATTCGGGTTGATGGCAGCTTTATCGCTTTAACATAAATTGAGGAGACAAAAGAAATTGTATACTCCTCATACAGTGTCAGCTCTCCTTTTGCCTAGTGTAGTGCAGCAACTCGATGCGGCGTAGATTCAACAAGTAGTTGGAAGTCCACTGCAGAAATATTGAGCAGTGCTGCCCCTATAGCAGTTCATAATTGGAAAGTGTGCCGGTGCAGGATTTTGTGTACAAAGTGACCTCTCGATTATGTCCCATAAATGTTCGGTGGGGTTCATGTAGGACAATATTGGTGGCCAACACATTCTCTCGAATTGTCCAGAATGTTGTTCAAAATGTTCAAATGTCCAAATGGCTCTGAGCACTACGGGACTTAACAGCTGAGATTATCAGTCCCCTAGAACCTAGAACTACTTAAACCTAACTAACTTAAGGACATCAAACACATTCGTGACCGAGACAGGATTCGGACCTGCGACCGTAGCAGTCGCGCGGTTCCGGACTGAAGCGCCTAGAACCGCTCGGCCACCGCGGCTGGCAGAATGTTGTTCAAACTACTTGGGAACAATTGTGGTCTGGTGACATAACATCGTTGTTTGGCAATACAAAGTCCATGAATGGCTGCCAATGGTCTCCAAGTATCCGAATGTAACCATTTCCAGTCAATCGTATGTTCAGCTGGACAAGAGAATCCAATCCATTCCATGTAAACACATTCCACACCATTATGGAACCACCACCACCACCTTGCACAGTTGATTGTTGACAATCTGGGTCCATGTCTTCTTGGAGTCTGCTCCAACTTCGAAACCTATCATCAGCTTTTACCAACTAAAGTGGGGACTCATCTGGCCGTATACGATTTGCATGTCGTCTACGGTCAACAGCTGCCACAGATGGCGACGAAGTGGGGCGCGGACGTCAGAGGGAGCACCGGGGAAGAGACAACACGTAACAGGCAACGCCAGGCGGTCGCGGACGGCAGAGAGAGCACCCAGCGCCCTCCGGGCATAAATACTGGACACGATTCTCCAATACGGCAGTCTCAGGTAGCACCTGAAGAAGGCAACGAGTTACGTGGCCGAAATATTGTGCCAGAGCGACACAAACATCCGGCAATACACCCGATTATTCTACATGTCACAAATAAAGTGCTTGCGCTTTCTTCTTTACAGTGTGATTTCTTTTAAATAATCTGCAAGTCTTAGTTTCGCGAAAGAAATATAGGCTATACCAACACGGCAGCCTAGTCAGTGTTTGTGATGCCCCGAGATTCTCCCAACGAGACTGCTAGCTTTACATTTCTCGTAAATAAGAAGATGTTAGTGAGCAAAGAGTTTTTCCTTGTTGTAGGTCACTGATACGGATACTCAAGATTCGAAACCCATCACTTAACAAATTTTTCTATGTAAGTGAGATTGTGGACTGAATTATGTAACCAACAAGCCGCTGTACAGGGCGTAATGGAGCGTATTCAGTACTAACATTATCGATCTCCCGTTCCATTACATGCATGTAATAAGAGAGTGGAAGATGACTGAGTTCTTACATTTCGTACTCTCATGGTCCCTAGGCGAAATATGCAATGGTGGTAGAACAATAGTCGTACAGTCTTCTTCGAATTCACGTTCTCTAATTACTCAATTGACCTTTGCGAGAATTTAGCCGTCTTTCTTCCAAGAAATCCCGTTTCAGGTCAACGAGCACTTTTGTCTTGGTGTCATATGGAATCCAAAATTTGGAACAACAGAGCTAGTTGCGACAATGTCTTGTATGAAAATTAGTTTAGAGGTGCGCTGCATTCTCCCAGAAGGCGTCGACCAAATTTTCTTCTTGGACTCACCTCCCCTAATACTCATTTTAAGTGATCATCCCAAATCATAATGCTTCTTAGTGCACTGTCCACTCACATTAAAGTGATCACCTGCCTAAGTAAAGACTAGAGTCAGCGAGGCTCTGGAAGGCTGGAAGGTACCGATAAGGGTGTGGAGCCATGCCAACTACAGTACCGTGGTCAGCTAAGTTGTCTTTCTCGGTTGAGGATCCATGGCACGAACACCCCGTTCGAGGTGGTCCCACAGATTCGCGATTGGGTTTAAAACCAGTTAGTTTAATGGCTGGGCAGTACGGTTAATGCAGCCTGGTGCTCTTCGAACCACGCTTGTCCACTGCGAGCAGCGCGACACGCTGCACTGTCCTGCTGATAGATGCCATTGTGCCGAGAAAACTGCATGTAAAGGTGGATATGGTCCCCAAGGATAGATGCACACTTGTGTTAATTCTGCCTTCCAGAATGACGATATCACCCAGGGAATGCCACGAAAACATTCGCCAGATCACAAAGTTCTATTTTCTGGCCTGGACCATTCTCACGATTGTTGTAAAGCCGTACACGATAGCGGCATGCTGTCCGATGAGGCATAAAATATGATTCATCTAAAAGCCCACGTGCCTCCACTCAACATCCAGCCGTGATACTGGAGTGCAAATTCCAGCCTTCGTCGCAGATGGACAGCAGTCAGCATGGGTGCATGAAGCAGGCGCCAGCTGCGGAGATCCATACGCGGCAACATTCGCTGGAAGACCGTTGAGGAGACACTTTTGGTAGGTCCTTGGTTCATCTGGATAGTCAGTAGCTTAACAGCTACATATTTATCCTCATGTACTCACCTCCGCAGCCGTCGTTCACCCATGTCATATATGGCCAGTGTTGTATCAGAGTTGCCTCGGCATTGGTTCTGGACACCGTCATTTTGCCATGTACGGTATGCACTAACCACGGCGGCATGCGGGCAGAAGACAGACTTAGCCGTTTCAGCAATACTTCCACACTTGACCCTAAAGAAAGTGATCGTCCGCTTTTGAACGTCAGGCAAATCGCTCCGTTTCCAAATACGATAACGACAGCACTGTTTTCAGCGTCCCTTCTATAGGCTTTATACTCTCCACTGCTAGTGGTGCCGCCGGCCGTCAGTGTGTGGTTACTGCACGTTGACGTCGAATGAGGGCGGTGGTACCGTGTATAACCTCTAAATAAGCTTGCTCGGAAAAACTTAATCATCCTGTCAAAAGAGTACACTGGTCGGTTTGAAACGCTGTATTCGGCGCAGAAGTGGTACCGGGCCGTGCTGTGACCCACCACATATGACGTAAGTCATGGCAGTCAAATAGTAATATGTTCCACTCACCTGTATGGAATTAGCACAGTAAGATAGGCTGCATGCAGACTGCCAGAAAGGACCGGTCACGATAGGACCCACCCATGACCACACTATGAATGAAGTTGGCCGATTGGTTGGTATACCAACGCGACTGTCCAACATGTCTACAATGAGCGGTGCTCCAGTCGCAGTCATGTAACACGGCGGAAGAACAGTCATCGTTAACAGACCCTAACCGACAGCTACCTGAATCGAGGGTCACACCTTGTTAATGACAATCGGTTTGAAACTCGACACGAATCGTTGCTCTCAGTGAATCAGATTCCGACGGGCACAGAGTGCAAGACTTGCAGCCGACTATCTCCCAAATGAAATGGGCCCATGGTCTAGGGCTAGCATCTTTGATCAGTAATAAAAGTATCCTCGGGCCTGGATTCGAGGTTCCCACCCCCGCTGTTTAAATTTTGATTAAAAATCATAAGCAGTGGTGCCCGATGACTCCTAGCATAAGAAATCACCCAGATTCGGCCAACGGCCTTGTCAAAGAGGGCGGACGAGTGCACAAAGGTTCAGGCTAGTCACTTTCTTTGGGGTGTGAAACTGCCCCTAAAAGGTGGAAGAATTAGCAATGATCAACGGTATTAGGATGCAGAAAGCAATGCAAACCACACCAATAAAGACACATAAAGTATATCCCCAGGACACGTGGCATATAAGTGAAAAAAATTCGTAACGATCTCTCCATTGACAAATGTTTCCGTATTGGTCCCACATTCATATCTCCAGGAGGCAAATGCCAAGGGGAAGATGATCATGAGAAAAAAATTGAATAACCAACGAAAGTATAACGTTCTACGAGTCGGGGCGTGAAAAATCAGGAGTTTGAACGCTGTAGAGAAGCTAGAAAATCTGAAAAGCGAAGTTCTAAGGCTCACTCTAGATATAATGTGGGTCAGTCAAGTGAAATGGAAAGAAGACAAGCATTTTTAAGACAATACGAATAGCAGCAGTACATGGTATAATAGGAGTAGGATTCGTCATGAGTAGGAAGGTAGGATGGAGAGTGAGTCACTGTGAACAGTTCAACGATAAGGTTGTTCTCATCAGAATCGACAGTAAATCAACGTCAACACAACAATAGTTGAAGTCTGGAAGCCGAAGTCGCAGGTAGAAGATGAAAAGATAAAGTTGAGATGTAGGATCTACGGAAAGCAGGAAAGGGGTGGACACGGCCTAATCAGTTGCCGTTGGTTGCACAAAAAACACATATACTTTATTTTTAAAAAACAAACTCTTAGCAATCATTTTTAAAAATTTTACTACAGTGGCAGCTGAAAGCCTTATTAGAAGAATTGCAAGTTGTTGTCAGCTGAAGGCCACAAGCAATGTTACACACAATCAACGGCTGAAGGTCTAATTAAGAAGGTTCAAAATTATTCGTTAGCTGAAGGCCAGAAGCAATTTCAAAAATACACAACGGCTGAAGGCCTGATTACCAATAAGGTGGACATTTACACGTTAAAAGTACCAAAAACCCTTTTACAATCTTAATAACTGTAACAAGTTGTAGTGACGGCTAAAGGCCTTATCAAGACAGAAATGAAACTGTTTGTCGGCTGAAAGCCCCAAGCAATGTTACAAAGGCCTGAATTACAAGTGAGAAAGGCAGTTACATATTAACAAATACTAAGATATTTTATTCTTAACAATAAAAACAGTAACAAGCTATAGTAACGGCTGAAGTCGTTATTAAGACAAAATTGCAAACTATTGGTTGGCTGAAGGCCACAAACAATGTTACACACAATCATTAAGAAGGTTGAAAATTGAAACTTCCTGGCAGATTAAAACTGTGTGCCCGACCGAGACTCGAACTCGGGACCTTTGCCTTTCGCAGGCAAGTGCTCTACCATCTGAGCTACCGAAGCACGACTCACGCCCGGTACTCACAGCTTTACTTCTGCCAGTATCTCGTCTCCTACCTTCCAAACTTTACAGAAGCTCTCCTGCGAACCTAGCAGAAATTGCCCGCGAAAGGCAAAGGTCCCGAGTTCGAGTCTCGGTCGGGCACACAGTTTTAATCTGCCAGGAAGTTTCATATCAGCGCACACTCCGCTGCAGAGTGAAAATCTCATTCTGGAAGGTTGAAAATTATTCGTGGGCTGAAGACCACAAGCAATTTCAGAATACACAAGGTCTGAAGTCTTGAATTACAAATAAGGCGGACAATTGCAATTTACAAATACTAAAACCTTTTCTAATAGTCTTAATAACTCGTAACAAGCTACAGTGATGGCTGAAGGTCTCACTAAAACAGGATTGAAAATTATTTTTCGGCTGAAGGCCAAAAGCAATGTTACAAACAAGTAATGGCTGAAGGCCTGATTAAGAAAGGATTCAAAATTATTGGGAGCTGAAGGCCACAAGCAATTTTCAGAATACTCAATGGCTGAAGGCCTGAATTACAAGTGGGGAAGGCAATAACATGTTAAAACATTAGAGTGAATTTTAAACAATTATGACAACTTGTCCAAATAAGATGGAGTGGTTCACAGACAGTGCTCCCTGGATCGACCTGAAGAAGGTGACTACAGCTGTGTAAGCGGTGAGACAGGCAGCCAAGGGTTGTACTCACGCAACAGGATGGCAGCTCACATAGGCGTAGCTTAAGCACCGACTCACAGACTAACCAATCCGTCTGACGTCCGATCACCAGTACAACGATGGAATATTTTTAGCCAAGAGCAAAGAGACAGACAGCACCACGTCTTCAGAAACACGCCCAAGGCTGAAGGAAATACTAGAACCAAGATAGACCTCCAAAAAACATATGTACAGTACAATTCAAGAGGTTGTCGAACTACACGTCATGTCGGACAGCATCAACACGACGAGGAAAGGTACACTGCCAGAAAAGTACAGTAGCCTCCAGGGCAGGTAACTGGGGCGTTACCGACAACAAGGCAGAAAATAACTCTGGCTGCACTTCACAATTAAGAATAATGCTAAATCCAAACTAACATCAAGGAGCAGATGGCGGCTAATAGTTTTCGCCAACCAGACAGACTCCACTTGTTGCGGTTGGTCTCACCAACCCTGGGAGCAGCAATATGCAAACAACAGTGAGATCTCAAACAGTGGAGGTTTCAATACTGGACACGATTCACTCAGCTTCAAACGTCCTGGGTTCGGTCGTCACCTACAGCCCCTCAGTCTGACAGTGTCCACACGCCGCCAGCGGTCCCGGCCTGACCTCACGCTGCGGACCTCCTCGCTGCTCCGTCCGAAGCCGAACTGCTTGACACACACGACGACCCAGAATACTAGCCATGGCACCAAAGATAGTACCACAGTACTGGCTATCGATAACTGCTGCTGCTGCCACTCGCGAACAAACAATACTAGCAACTCAATGGCACCATTAACACAAGAAGGAATCGAGATGCCACTACCGCTATTACACAACGTCAAGTTATGTAAGGGAAGAACACGAGCTGCACACGGCTCAAAAGTATATGAGGATACTGAATGGGTAATTCAGAAAGTAAAGGGAGATGAAAATTTAGGCGATTGCAGTGTGGTTGTAGGAAAAGGAGTAGAAAAGAGGGTAACGGGAGATTTGGTAGTAGGAATGAGCGAGGAGAAAGGCTAAGTGAGTGTAACAATAAATTTCAGCTAGCAACAGCGAATACTCTGTTCAAGAATCGCAAGAGGAGGAGGTATACTTGGAGAAGCTCCACAGATACGGGAAGATTCTAGTGAGATTACATCATGGACAGACAGAGATTTCCAAATCAAATATTGGATTGTAAGGCACACGCAGGGGCAGACATAGACTTAGATCATCATTTGTTAACGATAAAGAGTATACTGAACTTTATGAGACTAGTCAGGAAGAACAAGTGTACAAAGAAGTGGGATACGAAATTAGTAAAGAATGATGTTCTCTGAGGCGACAGACACAAGGATAATGAATAGCATGGTAGGCAGTTCAACTGAAGACGAATAGGTATCTCTAAAAAGGGCAGTTTCAGAAGTTAGAGAGAAAAACGCAGGTAAAAGGAGGTAACTGCGAAGAAATCATAGGAAACAGAAAATATATTTCAGCTGATCGACGAAAGAAGAAAGTACAAAAATGTTCAGGGAAATTCAGGAATACAATAATATAAGACCTCAAGAGTGAAATAAATTGGAAGGGCAGCGAAGCTAAGCCGAAACGGCTACATGAGAAATCTGAATATATCGATAAAGAAATGATTATCAGAAGGACTGACTTAGCATACAGAAAAGTCAAGACAATCTTCAGTGAAATTAAAAGCAGGGGCGGTAACATTAAGAGTGCAGGGGGAATTCCACCTGGCCGTGCGGTTCTAGGCGCTACAATCTGGAGCCGAGCGACCGCTACTGTCGCAGGTTCGAATCCTGCCTCGGGCATGGATGTGTGTGATGTCCTTAGGAGGAGGTATACTTGAAAAATCTCCATAGATGCGGGAAGATTCTAGTGAGATTACATCATGGACAGCAGACAGATAATTAGTTCTAAGTTCTAGGCGACTGATGACCTCAGAAGTTAAGTCGCATAGTGCTCAGAGCCATTTTGGAATTCCGCTGTTAAATGCAGAGGAGAGAGCGGATAGGTGGAAAGAGTATATTTAGGTCCTCTACGTGTGAAGCGCTTATCTGATGGCGTGATAGAAGAAGAAACAGGGTCTATAGTAAAGACGTGTGGGATACAGTATTAGAATCAGTATTTAGAAGAGCTTTCAAAGACTTAAAACTGAATAAGACAGAACGGATGGAAAAAATTTCATCGGAATTTCTATTTTCATTGGGGGGATGTAGTAACAAGTCGATTATTCAAGTTGGTGTGTAGAGTGTATGAGACTGGCGATTTATTATCGGACTTTCGGAAATGAATCATTCACACAATTCCGAAGATTCCAAGAGACAGAAAGTGCGAGAATTATCGCACGATCAGCTTAACAGCTCAAGCATCCAAGTTGCTGACAATAATAATATACAGAAGAATGGAAAACAAAATTGAGAATCTGTTAGGTGACGATTAGTTTGACTTTAGGAAAGGTAAAGGCACCAGCGAAGCAGTTCTGATGTTACAGATGACAAAGGTAGCAAGACCTAAGAAAAATCAAGACACATTCATAGACTTCACGACCTGAAAAAAGCGTTAGACAGTGTGAAATGGCGCAAAATGTTTGAAATTCTGAGAAAAATAGGAGTAAGCTATATGGAGAAAAACAATATGTACAAGAACCAAGAGGCAACAAAAAGAGTGGAAGACCAAGAACGAAGCGCTCGGAATAAAAAGGGTTTAAGACGGAGATGTAGTCTTTCGCCCCCGCTGTCCAATCTATATGTCGAAGGAGCGATGAAGAAAATGAAAGAAAGGTTCTAAGATTGAAATTGAAAATGAAAGAATATCAATGTTAAGATTTGTTGATGACATTGCTATCGACAGTGAAAGTGAAGAAGAATTACAGGATTTGTTGAATGGAATAAAAAGTTTAATGAGTACGGAATATGGATTGAGAGTAAATCAAAGGAAGATTAAAGTAATGAGAAGTAGCAGAAATGAGCGAGAAAGTTAACATCAGAACTGAAGACTGCGAAGTAGATGAAGTTAAGGAATTCTGCTACGTAGTTAGCAAAATAACCCTTCATGGACGCAGCAAGGTGGGCAGTAAAAAGCAGACTACATCTACATGTACATGGCTACTCTGCAAATCACACTTAAATACCTGACAGAGGGTTCATCGAATTACATTCAGACTGACTCTCAGTTATTCCATTCTCGAACAGCACGCGGAAAAAAAAACACCTACGTCTTTCCATGCACGCTCTGATTTCCCTTATTTAATTATGATGATCGTTTCTCCGTTTGTAGTTCGGCGTCCACAAAATATTTTCTCATCAGGAAGAGAAAGTTGGTGATTGAAATTTCATGGGAAGATTCCACCGCAAAGAAAAACGCCTTTGTTTTGTTGATTACCACCCCAAATCCTGTATCACGTCAGTGACGCTCTCTTTCTATTTCTCAATAGTACAAAACGTGCTGCCCTTCTTTGAACTTTCTTGATGGGCTCTGGTATTGGTTCTATCTAGTAAGGATCCCACACCACGCAGCAGTACTCCAAAAGAGGACGGACAAGCGTAGTTTAGGTAGTCTCTTTAGGAGATATGTTGCATTTAGATGTACTGCTAATAAACGCAGTCTTTGGTTCGCCACCCCTACAACGTTCATTTGTGGTCTTTCCAATTTAAGTTGTTCGTAATTGTTATTCCTAGGCATTTAGTTCAATTTACTGCCTTTAGATTTGATTGATTCGAATTTTAACGGATTCTTTCCTGCATTGGTGTGGATGACATCACACGTTTCCTTATTTAGGGTCAGCTGCCAATTTTCGCATCACACAGATATATTATCTAAATCTATTTTCAATTCTTTTACCTTTTGATTATTTTACTAGGCCGTAAACAACAGCGTCCTCTGCACACAACCTAAGACGGCTGCTCAGAGTGTCTCTTAAATCGTTTATATAGATAAGGAACATTAGCGAACCTGTAGCACTACCTTGGGGAACGCCAGAAATCACTTCTGTTTTACTCGATGACTTTTGGTCAGTTACTACGCTGACAGGAAATCACGAATGCAGTCACATAACTGAGACCATATTCCGTAAGCACGCAATTCCACTGCAAGCCGCATGTGGGGTACAATGTCAAATGCCTTCTGGACATCTAGAAATACGGAAGCCGCTTGTGGGGCACAATGTCAAAAGCCTTCTAGATATCTAGAAATACGGAATCAATTTGAAATCCCTTGTCGATAACACTCAACACTTCGTGTGACTAAAGAGCCAGTCGTGTTTCACAAGACCTATGTTTTCTAAATCCATGTTGAGTATTTGACAAGAGACCATTCTCTTCAGGTAATTCGTAATGTTCAAACACAATATATGTGCAAACAACGTGCTGCGTACCGACGTTAATGTTATAGACCTGTAATTTAGTGGATTACTCCTATTTTTTTCCTGAATATTGGCGTGACCTGTGCAGCTTTCCTGTCTTTGGCTATGGATCTTTCGTCGAATGGGCGGTTGTATATGATGGTTAAATATGGAGCTATTGTATCAGCATACTCTGAAAGGAACCTAACTAGTATACGACGTGGACCGGAATACTTGCATTTATTAAGTGATTTAATTTGCCTCACTACTCCGAGGATACATGCTTCTGAGTTACTCAAGTTGGAAGCTGTTCTCGATTCTAAGTCTGGAATATTTACTTTGTCTTCTTTGGTGAAGGAATTTCGGAAGGTTGTGTTTAGTAACTCTGCTTTAGCAGCACTGTCGTCAATAGTATTTCCATTGCTATCACGCAGAGAAGGCGTTGATTGTTTCTTGCTGCTAGCATATTTTTTATATGACCAGAATCTCTTTGGATTTTCCGCCAGGATTCGAGATAATGTTTCGTGGTGCAAACTACGAGTATTATAGGAATCTCGCATTGTAGTTCGCGCTAAATTTCGAGCTTCTATAAAAGATCGTCAATCTAAAGGATTTTACTTTCGTTTAAATTTGCCATGCTCTTTTCATTGTTTCTGCAACAGTGTTCTAGCGTTTTTTTGTACCATATGGGTTCAGCTCCTACTTTTGTTAATTTATTTGGTATGAATCTCTTAGTTTCTGGCGATACTATTTCTTTGAGTGTAAGTCACATCCGGTCTACTTACATTGTTAATTTGGAAGGTGTGGAGATTGTCTCTCAGGAAGGCGTCAAGAGAATTTTTATCTGCTTTTTTGAACAGATATATTTTTCGTTTGTTTTTGGTGGATTCGCGAATTATGATATTCAATCTCGTTACAACCGCCCTGTATTCACTAATCACTGTATCCGTTTTCATGCCAGTTATTAGTTCAGTATTATTCGTCTCTAAGAGGTTAAGTGCGTTTACACAAATGTTTACTATTCGAATGGGCTCATGAACTAATTGCGTGTAATAATTTTTTGAGAATGCGCTAAGCACAATTTCGGCTGATGTTTTATGCGTACGTCCGGATTCAAACATATGCTTTCGCCAAAATATCGAGTATAAATTGAAGTCGCCACCAGCAGTAATTGTATGAGTGGGGCAAGTGTTTGAAATTAGACTCAAATTTTCTTTGAATCTTTCAGCAATTTTATCATCTGATGTGGGAGGTCGGTTAAAGGATCCAATTAATATGTAGTTCCGGTTGCCAAGAATGACCTCTGCTCATAGATACTAACTCACAGGAACTATATATACTTCAGTTACAATGAAAGATGAACTACTTCTAACAGTGACAAACATGCGGCCGCTAACTATATTTACGGTATCCTTTCTGAGCACCATTAGGTCCTTTACAAAAATGTCGGCTGAATCTGCCTCCGGCTTTAACCGAGAAATCAGTGCCTATAACAATTTAAGCACCAGTGTTATCCTTTAGCACTCCGAGATTTGGTACTTTCCCAACACAGCTACGGAAATTTACGACTGTTATACCAAAGGTTCCCAGATCAACGTTATTCCTGTGTTCGACATACACCCTTTGACACTGATTCCTTTTTTCTGTTTCCCTGCGACCTTCTAACCTAAAAAACCACCCAGGTCGCGCTACACATAGCAACTGCTACCCGTGTAGCTGCACCCTGCATGTAATGGATTTCTGACCTATTTAGTTGACCCAGAAACCCCACCACCCTACGGCGCTAGTTGAGTCGGCTTTTTACCAGAGGTCCTCAGTCGGTCCTGCCGACTATGTTACGAATGGTGAGCTTTGCTTTCACCTCACATGCAAAACAAGCAGCCTTTACCAATTCAGATAGCCGCTCGAAACTAGAGAGAAACTCTTATGATCCAAAGAGACCCACATCATTGTTACCGATGTGAGCCGACACCTGCAGTTAGCTGCACCCTGTGGTCTTCATGGTATTCAAAAGGACCTGTTCCACTACTGGAATGACTTCACACGGAATGTTCACGGAGTGCTCACTGGCTTCCATCCCCTCCTTGACTCCTTGACAGCCATGCCCCTAAGGCGCCCCACAATGCACCTAACACTGACGCCCCCAACTACCGATAACCCGATCCTCTCGACTGCCCGAATCTTGCAGGCTATTTACTATGAAACAGGACGAGCTACTGCATGTGGCTAAGGGACATTGTCAGCTAGAGAAAGCACCTGGAACCTGAGCGTAAGACTAAACGGGGAGGCCTTACCTTCAGTCCTTTGGGAAGGCTTTCGCAGCCTGCCATGCCATGAAGTGACCTCCCACTCAGCCATGGGTGAGTTGTCAACCTCAGTGCGATCAGTAACTGGGCTGGCCACCATTACGGACCGATCTGCGTACTCGTAGGTCCTGTTGCACATCAGTTGGATCCCCAAGGCTGTTCCAGAACAGTGATGCCCATCCACTGCAGCCTCAAGCTGTGTAACCGACGACAAAACAGCCTGGGACTGAGAGAGAAGTGTTACCAACACAGCAATCACAGTCCCTAACCACATTAAAGACGATGGAAAACTACACTACACAGACAAAATCCGACTATCTACTTGCGCTGCAGAACTCTACTGTAGACATTGAAAGAAACGTAGGAACTGTGTGTAGTAAATTAGTTTAACACGGAGAGATTCAAAAACTAAAATACCAAAGCACACAGGCGACACTAAATAATTAGCTCCTCGTTAGGACTTCGTAAATTTCGCAAAATCGGTTACTTTCCGACACAATCGAAAACGCGAAAACTGTGTCTAGTAAATATCAAAGTAACACGGAATAACTGCGAAACTAAACTAACAAACCAGACAGATGAGCATAACATTCCTGGCCAAAAGGAGTATACTGATTTCCAACATAGGTGTTATTTTGAGGACGTAATTCCTGAGAATGCACTTTTGAACACAGCATTGCATAGCAGTGAGACATGGACCTTGGGAAAAACGGGACGGAAGAAAAGCATCTGAGATCTGGTGCTAGTGAAGAAGTTTGAAAATCAGATACACTGATACGGTAACGAACAAGGAGGTCCTCCACAGAATGTATGAGGGAAAGAATATATGGAAAACAATGACAAGAAGTAGGGACAGGATGGTAGAACATGAGACGAGGGAATAACGCCCATGGTAGTGGTAGCTGTAGAGGGTAAAAATGGTAGAGGAATACACAGATTGGGAAACATACAGCAAATAACTGAGCACGTAGGTTGCTTCTCTGAGATGAAAAGGCTGATACAGGAGAGAAATTCTTGGCGTGGCCCCATCAAACCAGTCAGAAGACGGACGATCATATATCGATAATCTAACGAGACATTTTTCCAGCAGTTTGTGGAGGGTGTAGGTCAGGCCGTAGGTGGTTCCAAGACGTTTTGGGTGTGTTGCTCATACCATAATTTGGGCCCACTCATTCATGTTACCGTGAACATGAACCAGGCTATTAATCTCAACATTCTCAGTAATGAAATGTTGTTCAATATTCTACGTATTCGTGACGAGCAAGCTGTAGACAATCCTGTCTTCCAATAAGACAGCGTCCCTGTCTACAGCGGTCCAGTGATCCATTCTAGTTTGACGATAATTCAGAAATGCTATCGTACCCGAACTGGTCCTCTAAATCGCTCTATCTTCACGGCGTGGAATACGTCTGGGAGTATTTTCAGCACCGAGTGAAATTCAGCAGTGAAAAAATTCCTGAAATCTGTTAGCCTTACAGGATCGAATGAACGACGGGTGGATCCAGTTGCAGAAGTTTGTGGACACATTTCCTCGCCTGCCATTATAAACGCTCGAGGGGAAGTTAAAGCACGATGTCTACTTCTAGTAGCAAAGTTTTGTCCGAGTGCTCCCTTATAAGATTAGACGTGTTCAAGAATTTCTCTACGAATCTTATAATTAGATAGTTTCGGGTTCTTTTTCATAGGCACTGTCTTGTATTTACCCACATTTAAAGAGAGCTGTCGTTCATCACACAATTACTTGTAGCTCTTCTGTGTCACCTTGGCACATTCCATCATAAATACTTCTGGCTCTCAAATAAGGTGACTCACTTGTATGTCCACTTAACTGTACGTGCGGCATCTTCTTCTATTCCTTTAGCAGTTTCTATGTCGGTGATCATTCTTGCTGCAACTACATCGAGATAAATGATCCCAGTATGTCTGTGAACAAACCAACAGATAAAGTCTGTTTGATGCACAAGTGTATTATCGACATGGATCTATTTCTCACATGGGTATACCTACGCAGTTTTACAGGAAGTATTTAGTCCTACACTCAGTCAGTTTTTGTGATGTCTGCAGTGCCCACGTTTCGTGAGTCATTTTAGGTGTTTGTCGAAGACTACTTCGTGTGAAACTATCATTTTCCCCTTTTCCACTCTCAACTGGTGAGTTTGAAGAACAACTGACGGTAGACTTGCGCATTGTGGCGCTGGGTGACAGTGGGAATGGAATGAGGTTGGGGGTCGTGTAGGAGTAGACAGTATACCAAACTCGAATCAGTTTAATTAAACAAAATGGATAATCTAATAAATCAGAGCGTATGCATAGGAAAGAACAAACGAGGAACTGGCGCTCAGTTTATCAAATGACCTTAAGGGGACCACACCCTGCCTACTATCCCATGTTAATTTAGGCTAGTATTTGACCCATTTCTGAAAAAACTATTTGATGCAGGACCTTAATATTTTTACTGTATGTTACATGATGGTAATAGAGTCAATTGTACTAAAATCTTCTTTATCCATTTTATTGTTTTTAAGAAATACTTTTTTAAATTTATTAACAAAAGAATATTAAGTTTTTTCTGCAGAAAATATTTTTTGTGAACTTCCTAATGGGTGAATATTAATTAATGTAGTACCAGAGATGGCTTTTTATGTTATTCAGAGTTTCTGAAAATTTCTTTCATTTATCTATGATAATTTCTGATATAGTGGGGCACATGTACTGAAAATTTTAGTTTGCAGGAAATTGGCTTTAAAGAAAAAACTTTTGAAATTTGTTACTTACAGTTAATTAAAACTGTCCTCCTGCATATGATGGCCCTTCTTTGGCCTCTAGCAGGTCTTCGAGCTTCTTTTTCACCTTACTGGATGTTTGTCTTGCTTTCTTGGCCATATTAGATGCAGACCTGTCTGCATCGGCTGTCCTCATTTTATCGCACTGTTGCAGCGCAGTGATCGTATTTTCACCAGGATTAATTCCCAGTTTTTTCACTACCCAACACATTCCAATATTACCACAATTGAATGTGATAACAGCATCATGAACTCCTAGTTTCATTGTATGCATGCCTGCAAATACAGTTTTAGGAAGGCGGTTCCAAATTATGCTGTTAAAACATTCATTTGCGTTCTGTGTCTCCCCATGCAGACATTTCCTTAGAATGTCAGGATGAACCAAGTCCTGAAAATAGGTTTAATTGCTGTAATAACAGCAGCAGGAAGAGAATGCTGGTAAGAATAAGATACTCCAGTTGCTGAGCCCTATTGTATTTGCACCACGAATTTTCTCCTGACGGACACAAACCATGGGATGGCTTATCATCAGTAGAGGAGTTAGGGAAGAACATGGCCCAAATATATCTCTTCATTGCCTCCATATTTTCTTTATTTCCCCTAATTGCCTGCCCATAGAATACCTGCAAGTTTTCAATCACACTTGAACAAAACTAACCGCGTGTTTGAAATCGTGTTGTTTACAAACTGTAGAAACAACAGAATAACGACCGTTGCATTCCAAGGAAATCCAACACACGCGGGAGTAAAAAAAAGATCTAAAAGCTATGCAGAAAAGTGGGTGACAGAAAAGTGGGCGAGGCAGATAAACACACGTGGTAGGAAAATGCTGTTTAAAAGCTGGAAAAAAAATTTTTCAGCAAAATCCTTTTACAGAGTACTTAAATAAAACCTTAATCTATCGAAATATGATGAAAACCAAACTGGATTTTTTTCTACCTGAACCACGGTGTGGTCCACTTAATACCTATAACAATAAAACAACGCTCGACTAAACTCTTGGCCCACTGCAATAACTTTGCCAAAGGGTCGCGGACAAGTATACAGCGATAGAGAGTAGTGGAATAACTTTGCAAAATGGGCACGTACGAGCATACAAAGCTAGAAAGGCTTACCCTGATACACAGCACATCTGAGATCAAAACCTTACAATAATGGGGGCACGAATTATTACATAAAATAACAACATATGAATCAATAGGAGAACACGAGGTCACCCAACCAAGGATCTTGTTCCAGAAACTAATTATCAGTTGCGTCCAACTAGTTCTGTGATACCTTAAGCAGACCTCCAACACTACCTAAATACACATGCTATAGCAAGGACACAAAGTAAAGTAACATAAATAACAGGTAAACTATTCCCTAACAGCTGGCCGCTGTGGCCGAGCGGTTCTAGGCGCTTCAGTCCGGAACCCCGCGGCTGCTACGGTCGCAGTTTCGAATCCTTCCTCGGGCATGGATGTGCGAGATGTACTTAGGTTAGTTAGGTTTACGTATTTCTAAGTCTAGGGGACTGATGACCTCAGATGTTAAGTCCCATGGTACTTGGAGCCATTTGAACGATTTATCCCTAACATACAACTCATTCTTATAAGGCACTCATCTACATATTCGAAGCCGAACAGTGCTCCCACCATGTTTTACTAAAAATACCATTCTGTATGATAAAGCACAGCTCTACAACTCCAGGCAGCTTCGCCATGTTTCACCAACATAAACCTTGGCTTACTTTAGAATGCCAGAATCGGCTCAACTGTTTTCACAACAAGACAGTACTAGTCACCAGTGCACACTGCCTTGACTCGCATTCGGAAGGACGACGGTTCAATCCCACGTCCGGCCATCCTGATTTAGGTTTTCCGTGATTTCCCTAAATCGCTCCACTCAAATGCCGGGATGGTTTCTTTGAAAGGGCACGACCGACTTCCTTCCCCATCCTTCCCTAATCCTATGAGACCGATAACCTCGCTGTTTGGTCTCTTCTCCCAACCAACCAACCATCTACACACTGCCACTCGTCGTAGCGGAGACCACACTTCATATAGCACGTCCTGGCTCCCAGCTGTGCAATACACCTTGGGCGTATGAAGGCGGACGCCGCCTGCTGCTCCATCCGGAATGATGCCTCGTGTTGACAGCAGGCTACAAGCCACCTTGCCGTCTAAGAGCCCAACTGCCTTGCTGTTCTACCACACTTCCAGCTCCATCTCTAGCCGGCCGTTCTCGACCTCCAAGTTGTTGGCTGTTTCTGCATTTGCTGGCCATTTGCCTCTCTCTCTCTCTCTCTCTCTCTCTCTGTTGGACTGCAGCTGCCTGTCCCAGTTCTGATAGTGGCCACCCGTCCTCTGTCTATAAGAGAATTGCCTGCCCCAGCCATGCTGATGACTACTATGAACCTGCCGAGTTAATGTGACCCCAGCGACGCGATGAAATGTCAGCCATTGTTCATGGCCGGCAGGCGCCGACGCCAAGATAAAATTGCCGCTTCAGTTCTGTATGCTAGATTCCATTTGCTCTCATATTCCTCTACATCTCGCTTCACCGTGCCGCTGCACACAATGACCAGCAGATCCGCGCTTCCTCTGAAATGTCAGAAACGTACGCACAGTACTGGCGCAACTGCGCGCCTTTGGAGTATCGCTTCTGTTGTGCGACTGGATCCGTGATTTCATCTCAGAAAGGTCACTGTGCTTAATAATCGGATGAAAATCGAGTAAAACAGAAGTGATATCTGGCATTCCATGAGGAAGTGTTGCAGACTCTCTCCTGTTCCTAGCCTCTATAAACTGTTCAGGGGATAATCTAAGCAGCGCTCATATACATATTTGTAGATGATGCTATCATTTACCGTCTGCTTAATTCATCACGTGAATAAAACCAACTGCAAAATGAATTAGATACGATATCTGTGTGGTGCGACAAGTGACAGTTGTATCTCAAGAAGGAAAAGTTTGAGGTCATCCACATGAGTACGATAAGAAATACGTTAAATTTCGGTTACACAATAAATCAAACAATTTTAAAGGCTGTCTGTTCAACAAAATACCTAGTAAATACAATTACGAACACCTTCAGTTGGAACGAACACGTAGTAACGTTCTGGGAAGGCAAACAAAAATCTGCGTTTTATTGGCAAAGGACTTACAAGATATAACAGGTCCACTAAAGAGACTGCCTACACTACGGTTGTTCGCCCTCGGAGTATTGCTGTGCTATATGGTATCCTTACCAGATAAGATAGACAGAAGAAATCGGAAAATTCCAAAGAAGTGCAGTCCGTTCTGTTATCGGGAAATAGGGGACAGAGTGTCATGGACATTACAAACGAGCTGGGCCACCAATCACTAACACAAAGGATTGAAGAAATGTATGACGAGATAAAACAAATCATCCAGATAGTTAAGGGAGACAAAAATTTAATTGTGATGAGGGTCTCGAATTCGATAGTAGGAAATGTAAGAAGAAGAAAAATAGTACGTGAATATGGACTGCGGGAAAGGAATGACAGAGGAAATCGCATGGTAAAATTTTACACAGAGCATAATTAAATCGTCGCAAACGCTTGATTGAACAATCATGAAAGAAGCGTTGTATACGTGGAAGAGACCTGGAGACACCGGAAAGTTTGAGACTTATTATATACTGAAAAGACAGAGATTTTGAAACCAGATTTTAAATTGTAAGGCATTCCTATGGGGAAATGTGGACTTTGATCACAATTGAGCTGCAGATTAAAACTGAAGAAACTGCAAAAAGGCAGGGATTTAAGGAGACGGGACCTGGATAAACTGAAATAATCATAGGTTGTTGAAAGTTTCAGAAGGAGCATTAGGCAACGGATGGCTAGAACAGGGGAAGGAACACAATAGAAGACAAATGCTTAGCTTTAAGAGATAAAACATTGAAGGCACAGAGGATTAAATAGGTAAAAAGACCATGCCAGAAGAAAACCTTGGATAACACAGGAGACACTGAATTTAACTGATGAAAGGAGAAAATAAAAAAATGCTTCAAATGAAGCAGGTCAAAGGGACTACATACGTCTAAAAAATGAGACCCATAGGAAGTGCAAAATGGCTAAGGAGGAATGGCTGGAGGACAAATGCATGAAATTAGAAGCACATTTCACTAGAGAAAAGGTAAATACCTCCTATAGGAGAATTAAAGAGTTCTTTGACGAAAAGAGAAGCAGTTGGATGAATATCTAGGCCTAAGATGGAAAACCAGTCCTAAGCAGAGAAGGAAAATCTGAGAAGTTGAAAGAATATATGGAGGAACTATACAAGGGAAATGAACGTCGGGGCAATATTAAAGAAACGGAAGACGACGTAGATGAGAATGAAATGGGAGGTATGATACTGTGAGAAGAATATGACAGACCACTGAAAGACATGAGTTGAAACAAGGCCCCGGAAGTAGACGAGTTTCCGTCAGAGTTGCTGAAAGCCTTGGGAGAGGTAGCCATGATAAAATTATTCCATCTGGTGCGCAAGATGTACGAGACCGACGAAATACCTTCAGACATCAAGATGAATGTAATAATTGCAATTCCAAAGAAAGAAAGTGCCGGCAAGTGTGAAAATTACCGAACTTTCAGTTTAATAAGTCATTGTTGCAAAACAGTAACACGAATGCTTAACAGAAGAATGGAAAAACTGCTAGAAGGCGACCTTCGGGAAGATCAGTTTGGATTCGAAGAAATGTTGGAATACACGAAGCGATTTCTGGCCTTACGACTTACTTCAGAGGATTGGTTAAGGAACGACAAACTTACGTTTATAGCATTTGCAGAGTTAGAGAAAGGTTTTAACGGTATTGACTGGTGCACTCTCTTTACTGAAGGCAGCACAGGTAAAATACACGAAGCGAAAGGGTATTTACAACTTGTATATAACCAGATGCAGTTATAAGAATCGAGGGGCATGAAAGGGAAGCAGTGGTTGAGAAGTGTGCCAGGTTTGTAACCTATCCCTGATGTTACTCAATCTATATAGTGAGGAAGCATTGTGGGAAACCAAAGAAAAATATCAGTAGGAATTAAAGTTCCGGGAGAAGAAATAAAAAACTTTGAAGTTTGCCGATGACATTGCAATTCTGTCAGAGACAACTAAGGGCCTGGAAGAGCAGTTAAACGCAATTGACAGTGTATTGAAAGTGTGATATAAGACTAACATCAATAAAAGGAAGACAAGGATAATCAAATGTAGTCGAATTTAATCAGGTGATTATGAGGGAATTAGATAAGGAAATGAAACAGTTAAGGTAGGAGATGAGTTTTGCTATTCGGGCAGCAAAACGACTGATAGTAGCCGACGTAGAGAGGAATTAAATGTAGACTGGCAATGGCAAGAAAAACTTTTCTTAGTGAAATTTTTTACCATCGAATATAGATTAAAGTTTTTCATCTGAAGGTATTTGTCTGCAGTGTAGCAATCTATGGATGAGAAACATGAACGATAAACATTCAGACGAGAAGAGAATAGAAGCTTTTGAAATGTGATGCTGCAGAAGAATGCTGAAATTAGATGGGTAGATCACGTCACTAATGATGGGGTGACGAATATAATTGATGAGAAAAGTAATTTGTGGCACAACCTAACTAGAAAAAGAATTCTATTGATAGGTCACAATCTGAGACGTCAACGGATCACAAATGTAGTATTAGAGGGCACTACTGGGGAGGGGAATGGTGGTAGGGGGGGGGGGGCGTAGTAGGAGGAGTCCAACAGTTGAATGCAGTAAGCAGATGCAGAAGGATGCAGGCTGTAGATGAAGAGGATTGCACAGGATATAGTAGCATGGAGAGCTGCATCAAACCTGTCTTCGGATTGAAGACCACGACACCAGACAAGCTAATTCATGAAGAAACACGCCGTTCGTTGCTGAAACTTCTTCATTTGTTCAGTTAATGTTACCAGTTAGGCTTCCAAGATTGACGAGCCGGTACTCTTTAAATATACCAAGCAAAGTGCTAAGACACTTGACTCGTATTTGTGGGGTACGGCGGTTCAAATCCCGTTCATCGTTACAGATTTACGTTTTACTTTATTTCCCTCAATCGGCAAAGGCAAATATCCCGAAGTTTCTTTAGAAATGGCATACTTCAATATTTCTCGTCAGTATCGGGTGCGTACGTGATAGGTTTTACAGAGGAAATAGACAAGATCCAATAATAGCTGCATTTCTACATTTTTCCTTACATGTTCATTTAGTAAGCTCGAAAGCGTCACTGAGATGATCAAGCAACTCCAGTGTTGGCGATACAGGAGAGGCGTTCTGGATCATGGTGTGGTTCACTATTAATATTCCGACAGCGTACGTTTCGAGAAAGTTCAACAAATACATGGCTTCCTCCTACCTGTATCTCGTAAAAGGCCACGAAAATAAAATTAGACAGATTTTAGCCCCATGGGATTACCGCCAATCGTTCTTCCGCGATCCATTCACGACTGGAACAGGAAGACGGCCAAGCGACAGAGGTACACCAAGTAGCCTCCGCCACACACCACAAGGTGGCTTGTGGACTATAGGTGTAGATGCAGATAGTAAGTAATTGACAGAGTTGCACAACGCATGCGTCGACAACGTTTTCCGGATCACTTGGGCCATCACAAACTATTTTCGTCCAACTACAAAAACGCCGGGCGGAGTGGCCGAACGGTTCTACAGCCTGGAACCGCGCGACCGCTACGGTCGCAGGTTCGAATCGTGCCTCGGTCATAGATGTGTGTGATGTCCTTAGGTTAGTTAGGTTTAAGTAGCCAAGTTCTAGGGGACTGATGACCTCAGAAGTCAAGTCCCATATTGCTCAGAGCCATTTGAACCATTTTTGAACTACAAAAACGACTGCGAGGAACTGGTAGATTCCCAACTGGGACAGTTGCCTGTGGTGCTCCACGGACGCTTACAAAGGTTCGTGAACCGTGTGTAAGGAAGCATAGGTCGCAGATACACGTTGTGCAACGAACAGCTGGGTCGCCAGGTGGAGCAGCTTCTATAGGGGCATACAGCTCAGAGTTCATTGTCTCCGCTGTGTGAGTACATTGAAGCGAGACATTTGAAACTGATTCGATCTTCAGAGACACCAACGGCCCTGTCGCAGTCTAACACCGGTTCCCGTCAGATCAACGAAGTTAAGCGCTGTCGGGCTGGGCTAACACTTGGATGGGTGACCGTCCGGGTCTGCCGAGCGATGTTGGCGAGCGGTGCGAAGTCAGCCCTTGTGAGACCAATTGAGGGGCTACTTGATTGATAAGTAGTGACTCTAGTCACAAAAACTGACAACGGCGGAGAGAGCCGTGTGCTGACCACATGCCCCTCCATATCCGCAACCACTGACGCTCATCGGCTGAGGTTGACACGGGTAGGACGTTGGTCTTTAGATTGTCACAACAAAACCGTAAGTTTAATTCCGATGGCCGATGGAAGGATCCGACTATAGGTCTTAGATTACTACTGAAATTCGAAACCGCCCAAACTAAGTGGCATGAAAACTGAATTTTTCACTGTCTGCGGTCTCATTTACTTACTGAGGAGCAGTAATCGGAAAACTCACTTTCTAATGTCTCACTGGTTAGAGCTTTTGGTGTATAATATCCCAATGAACCATTTAAGGTATCCTTGCAGCTTTCAACCACATCCCACAAGGACGTCAATTCTGAGCATATACAGACGACCACAGTCATTTTTACAATCAAAGGTGTTAACTGTGATATTGCCTCAACCGTGAGCTGGGTTGGCCTCTTGAGTCTGCCTAATCTCAAGCCGCTGAACTCCTTTCCATGTACTGCTCCCTTTGCCTTAAGTTGTTGCTAATATAACCACTTTATAATCTTATTTTCATTTCCCCACATACGGACACCATTCCTAATTTTCCTGCCCATTGCCTCCATTTCCTTTAGCTGTGCCATTATTCACCATACATTAATGTTGCCGACTGTGAACAGATACTTCCCCTTCCGTACCTGCTTTAATCTGACAAGGGATATTGCAAGTTTTCCGGCAAGAACAGTATACCTCATTGGCATAGACGCATTTTCGCTATCAGAAAAGCACATCTTACCTCTTGTCCTCGTATCCTGAGCACTGTCCCGACACTTCTCTAGCTAGGCCTGCCGCTTACAGACAAGCGGACGGGTAGGTATCACTCCATTCGTTCCTCGAGAGGAATCGAAGTCTGTGTGAGGAGATAGCACTTGGGGAAAGTCATCTAAGTTACTCGGAGAGTTCGTCAGATATGCACACGTGTAGTGGTTGCCAATTGAACGAGAAAAATAAAGGTAGCTCTCAGTTGTGCACGATGGGGAAATAACTCATCCTCAACGAAACCGTGCTCAGAGGAGTTTCTGTCTTGTTAATATATATATATATATATATATATATATATATATATATATATATATGTATTGAAACTTCAAGTTCTATTTAAATAAAGAAAGTAGGAGAAAATCAGATAGAAATGAAATTCTCCAAGACAAGCGAACAAACGAAAATCTTTTGAAGCCAAACATGACTACGTACTGGGCAGATAAAAGTGATCTATGAAAGCAGGTGCACTCACTAGAAGCACATCAGGAAAGGGTGTGCCAATAATCACTACAGAATGCTGAACACCTCACAAGAATTTGAAATAACAATTTCTGTTTTAGACTCATGATAATTCACAAACCATTTAGGCGAACCACATTTGATTAAGAAAATAATTTCCGACTTGTAACCGTAAGGAAAAAAAATGAAACTGTTAGTATTCTTTCCCTTCATTCGCCTTTGGGACAATACACGACGTGGTCCAATAATGCTCAAGATGATGGTGAAATAATGTATACCACCATTCACACAGTTCGAATTCCGAATCACAGTCCTGCACAGCTGGGAAACAGAAGGTCTATCGCTACTTCGTTTCTTTCGCGTGTTGTTTTAGATAAGTGGATAAATACATTTTTTTATTCCACACATCCGCACTGAGGAGACACTCAGGAGTGTATATCATAAAAAGAGAAAGACATAACATATTTACAACAAAACAGTGGTGCTAATGTAACTTCATGAGATACTAAGTCAAATGGTCCTCAAGGAAGTGGAATATGAAAAAAAATATGAAATGTTTTCTCATTTACAAGTTAATAACAAAATTTTCACGAACTTCCAAATTAATACGCACAGAAGTGAGTAAACTAATTTGACAGTACTTACTTACACAGTCTGCAGTATCGCAACGAAGATGTGCAGGTGACATTTTTGTGTAACACTCACGTTATTTGAGTTATTAATAGTACATACACGAATTGTTTCTACCATAAAGTCGCCTTCTCAAGTTTTGGTTCCTCCTTGTTCGTTCTGCTGACCAACCGATAGTTTTCTTCCAGTTTATTTCTATTATTACGTCTCCATTTAAATCTTTCCCCGGTTTTATTAATACCTTTGGTCTATTTCGGTAACATTTTACTTTCTACACTTCACATATTACTAGTCTTGATCATTTTACCAACAGATGTGAAAAAATGGAAAAAAGTTATTTTTGTAGCATCAGACGGTATATATCAGAACATATATAAACGTCGGGACATATCATTCCACTCTACCTGACAAAAAGTATATCTTTAGTGTCAGGAACATGGTAAATATGGCTACTGAAAAGTACCAAAAGAATGTTCTCAGCACCGTGTATATGGGTACCTCCCTGAGTGGGGACCTACTATGAAACTTTTCTCATCGCTGATGCTACTTAAAAGCGTGGTCGTAAAAAATACCTTCTGTTTCTAGACCGACTTCTGTATGCTAGTTTCCGGCCAGAGTGGCCGAGATGTTCTAGGCGCTACAGTCTGGAACTGCGCACTATTTGAACCATTTTTGTATGCTAGTTGCATATTTTTACGTTATGGTAAACATACATTTAATCATCCTATGGCTTATTACATTTGTTAATGACATATTATTATTATTATCAGTAGTATAATTAGTTATTATTGTTGTTGTATTTGTGTTGCTACCAAACCTACACTACTGGCCATTAAAATTGCTACACCAAGAAGACACGCAGATGATAAACGGGTATTCATTGGACAAATATATTATATCAGAATTGACGTGTGATTACATATTCACGCGATATGGGTGCATAGATCCTGAGAAATCAGTACCCAGAACAACCATCTCTGGCCGTAATAACGGCCTTGATACGCCTGGGCATTGAGTCAAACAGAGCTTAGATGACGTGTACAGATACAGCTCCCATGGAGCTTCAACACGATACCACAGTTCATCAAGAGTAGTGACTGGCGTATTGTGACGAGCCAGTTGCTCGGCCACCATTGACCAGACGTTTTCAATTGGTGAGAGATCTGGAGAATGTGCTGGCCAGGGCAGCAATCGAACGTTTTCTGCATCCAGAAAGGTCGTACAGAACCTGCAACATGCCGTCGTGCATTATCCTGCTAAAATGTAGTGTTTGGCAGGGATCGAATGAAGGGTAGAGCCACGGATCGTAACACATCTGAAATGTAACGTCCACTGTTCGAAGTGCCGTCAATGTGAAAATGAGGTGACCGAGACGCGTAACCAATGGCACCGCATACCATCACGCCGGGTGATACGCCAGTATGGCGATGACGAATACACGCTTCCAATGTGCGTTCACCGCGATGTCGCCAAACACGGATGCGACCATCATTATGCTGTAAACAGAACCTGGACTCATCCGAAAAATGACGTTTTGCCATTCGTGCAGCCAGGTTCGTCGTTGAGTACACCATCGCAGGAGCTCCTGTCTGTGATGCAGCGTCAAGGGTAACCGCAGCCATGGTCTCCGAGCTGATACTCCATGCTGCTGCAAACGTCGTCGAACTGTTCGTGAAGATGGTTGTTGTCTTGCAAACGGCCCCATCTCTTGACTCAAGGATCGAGACGTGGCTGCACGATCCATTGCAGCCCTGCGGATAAGATGCCTGTCTTCTCGACTGCTAGTGATACGAAGCCGTTGGGATCCAGCACGGCGTTCCGTAATACCCTACTGAACCCACCGATTCCATATTCTGCTAACAGTCATTGGATCTCGACCAACGCGAGTAGCAACGTCGCGATACGATAAACCGCAATGGTAATAGGCTACAATCCGACCTTTATCAAAGTCGGAAACGTGATGGTACGCATTACTCTTCCTTAAACGAGGCATCACAACAACGTTTCACCAGGCAACGCCGGTCGACTGCTGTTTGTGTGTGAGAAATCGGTTGGAAACTTTCCTCATGTCAGCACGTTATAGGTGTCGCCACCGGAACCAACCTTGGGTGAAAGCTCTGAAAAGCTGATCATTTGCACATCACAGCATCTTCTTCCTGTCGGCTAAATTTCGCGTCTGTAGCACGTTATCTTCGTGGTATAGCAATTTTAATGGGCAGTAGTGTATATAACTGGTTCTGCGTATCAGGGATCCAACAGTTTGCTGGTAGTTTTGGGGAGGTATGTGGCATTAGATGTGTACGCACAGGTCATGTAACTCGCGTAAATAACGGACCACTGATATGCGTATTCGGTGATGGCGTCCGGTAGCAACCAAGAAGGTTTCTATATGATTTACATCAGGCGAATTTGGTTGCGGAGACATCAACGTGAGTTGACTATGATGATCCTCAAACCACTATAGTGCCGTTCAGTTATACTGCCGTAAGATGAGATTGCCATCGGGAAAGACATCAAGCATGAAGAGATGCAGCAGGTTTGCAGCTGTCAGCGTGTTCAAATGGTTCAAATGGCTCTGAGCACTATGTGACTTAAATTCTAAGGTCATCAGTCCCCTAGAACTTAGAACTACTTAAACCTAACTAACCTAAGGACATCACACACATCCATGCCCGAGGCAGGATTTGAACCTGCGACCGTAGCGGTCGCGCGGTTCCAGACTGTAGCGCGTAGAACCGCTTGGCCACCCTGGCCGTCTGTCAGCGTGTCTTTGGTTACTACCACAGGTGCCATGTGAGCGGAGGAGAAAGCTCCCTATAGCATAATACTGCTCAAACCAGTCTGCGTCCATGGCTGATTCACCTGAAGAGCCAACATGTTTCCATTGATTGACGGTCAATGGTACCGTGCCCACTGCAGTCGTAGTTGACGATGTCGTTGGGCCAACATGTGAACACATAGGCGTGGTCTGCAGTGGAGCTCCATGTTCAACAATGTGCGATGAACGGTGTGGTCCGAAACACTTGTGCGTGCACCAGCATTGTGCTCTCTCGGTAGAGATGCCACAGATCATCACCTATCCTACTATACAGAGCTAACAAGCCTCTAAACCCCACATTATGTCAAGAATCATGGACATCCAACTTTTTAACACCTAGTGGTAGTGTCACTGTCCTTCTATCTCTTTCTATTGATGTTCACGACAGTAGCACGTGAACATTTGACCAGCTTGCCATTTTCGAGATACTCGTTCACAGGCTCTCCGTAACAATAATCTGCCCTTCGTCAAATTCGCTTATCTCAATAGACTTCAAACTGGCAGTGCATTTTTTTTTTTTCGCTAGGGTGATCCCCCATCCGTGTCTACTGCGCTTACATACTTTTATTACCGCGTGATGTGCCAGCAACGTTACCAGGTGGAATCCAACGTCATGGTAGGCAGTGGTCGTAATGATATCAGTGTATATTTGACGTATTAAAAAGTATAGCAAATACCGTACGGTCTATCCATTCGTATCTCTGTGCAGAATGAGGAAGTGAATCTTCTTATTACAAAAAAATTTTAATTCATCTGTGATATTGACTTTGACGAGCAGTTGTTAAGGTTCTGCGTATGGTCAACATATTGACGGTTTCAGAGTCGCGAAAGAGTATAATTGGGTCAGTTCTACTTTGCAGTAAAAATGCGGTATTGTTCTATTAGAAATAATAAATTTGGTTCCTGTATACCTGTCCATAAGACTGTTACAAAACATGAAAGTCATTAGTTTATGAACCACTTGAGCCTGAATGGGGATAGAACAGAAATGTGGTACACTACTTGCTGTGAATTATTTTCATATTTTGCAGATGAAAAATATTGAGAAAAATACTTTGGTATGTTTCCATTTTAGCTGTTCATTAATAAAAATACGGTAGGTTACAGAGTTCCTCTAAAATTGCAAAAGAATTTTTGTTTGAATTAATAACCATTTCTCATCTAAAGAGGCTTCATCAGTTATGAGGAACAGCTACATTTCTCTTCCTGACAGGTTTAATTCCTCTTTTCTTTTGCTAAAATACAGTATAAATTAAAATCCATTGAGAAGAAATAAAAACTTTGAGTTTCGCCGATGACTCTGTAATTCTATCAGCGACAACAAAGGACCTGGAAGAGCAGTTGAACGGAATGGACAGTGTCTTGAAAGCGGGATATAAGGTGAACATCAACAAAAACAAAACGAAGATAATGGAATGTAGTCGAATTAAATCAGGGGATGCTGAGGGGATTCGATTAGGAAATGAGACACTAAAAGCGTAGATGAATTTTTCTGTCTGGGTAGCAACATAACTGGTGATGGTCGAAGTAGAGAGGATATAAAATGCGGACTGGCAATGGCAAGGAAAGTGTTTCCGAAGAAGAGTATAGATTTAAGTACTAGGAAGTCTTTTCTGACAGAATTTGTATGGAGTTTAGCCATTTATGGAAGTGAAACATGGATGATAAATAGTTGAGAATAGACACGAATAGAAGCTTTCGAAATTTAGTGCTACAGAAGAATGCTGAGGATTATATGGGTATATAATATAACTAATAAGGAGGTACTGAACACAACTGGGGAGAACAGGAATTTGTGTCACAACATGGCTAAAAGAAGGTATCGGTTAGTAGTACACATTCTGAGGCATCGCGGGATCACCAATTTAGTATTGGAGGGAAGCGTGGAGGGTAAAATTCGTAGAGGGAGACCAAGAGATGAATACACTAAGCAGATTCAGAAGGATGTAGGTTGCAGTAGTTACTCGGAGGTGAAGAAGCTTGCACAGGATAGAGTAGCACGGAGAGCTGCATCACACCAGTCTCTGGACTGAAGACAACAACAACAACAATATAAATTGCAAAAATACACCTTTCAATAGCTATTGTATCAGAATCTTGCTTAAACAAGCAATAGGCAAACATGGTATCAATAACTTACGGAAAACCTCATTGTGTCGGTTTGCTGTAATATAAGGTAAGAAATTTCACGTTTACTTCCATACTAACAAATTTTCTTTTCTATAGCTGTCGAAGACTGTAAAAAACTTACAATACTGGATTGAAAAAATGAAGTGAAATCCATAACTTCTCTCTTATCGCCCTATATAACAAAGTTCCGTTCTTAACTATATAACAACGTACTCTCCTCTTTGCATGGTCTCACTGGCCAAAATCCCGTATCAACAGTTTACTAGATATGTTAGGAATATTTCATTCTTGCTCTTCTGCGGATGGAAGTGCGAGTGTTACATGAATTCAGTTTTCTTGAGATTGGAGATAGATTGCATCCCACGTCTAAAGAAAAATTCATTCATAGCAACATATGGCGCAATATACAACCAAACGTAAAACCATAGCCACTCATATTTTTCATTACAAATTATTTCGAATTTCGCGCAACGTATTACTTCAGCGAGAATATCACAGTCATTCTGACCATTATCGATATTTTGTGAACTTCGCCTTGAAGACGACATATGAAGCTATATAACGTGAAAAAACTTTTTTTTTAGAGATTAGTTTATGTAAAATCGTTTGAGAAAGATTTTAGGGAATGCAACTGTGCTCTGTCAGGTCAACGAGTCGCCAACCAGGGAGCTGAAAGTGGGCAAAGCATGTCTCGTTCGTTCTGGCTCGCCGGCAGGCACGTGTCTGTTGTGTACTGCCTCATTAGGTAACAAGGGGATAGATTGATTGATTGATTTTAACAGGAGAGCTAAAACAGCTCAGGTCTGACCCGCCACTGCCCGCACCGAAACTAGGCTTATTGTGCGGTATCACTCCCTGTATATCTAGTAAAGCCAACCAGTGCCCTTAAATAATGCAAAGAGTCCCTCTACCAGTTTTTTGTTAGACACAGTTTCTTCAGGTCTAGTTGTCCCGAAGATTCTGTATCTTTTACTCTCCAACGCGATGCTTTCAAAGATTAGGTGTGATGCAGTTTCTTCACCCTCATCACAGATCTTACATTTAGGGTCCTCTTCCATTATATCCATTGTGTGTAGGTGTTTTTTGAAGTTCCTATGGCCGCTCAGCAGTCCAGTCATGAGTTTGATCTCTTTCCTGTTCAATCCCAGGATTACAGAGCTTCTTTTAAAACATGGCTTGGGCATCATTACCTTACCATGTTTTTGTTTATAGATATGATTTCAGGGCTGACTGGCTGTCTGAATAGATGTAGATGCTATGGTCATTGTAGCGCCTACTCAAATTCTTCTCCACACATTCCCTGAATTTCGGCTTGGAATACAGAGGCCAGTTTCCCTAGAGAGATGCTGCTCTACAGTCTTGGCTGAACCCCGTAAAACCCTGTCCCAACGCCTTGATCTGTTTGCGACCCATCGGTGAACCAAACAATGTCCCCTGTACGGAGTAGAACTGTTTTCTCCCACTGCTTCCTACCTCCAATTATTATGTTGTAAGGCTAGTCGAAGCAGTTGGGAGCTATTATATAGTCGGCGGCATTTCCCCAGCCATACCTATATTTACCTCACACACTATGTTACTGTGTGATTGTGGATATCCAGATGAGACACAGTTTTGGCCAGTTTTAAGTCTGTATGTCCCAGCTGCTACCTCCATCTTAACCCAAAGGTGAAGTGGAGGCATATCCAGCATGGCTTCCATTCCAGCGGTTGGTGTGCTGCTAATTCCGCCCGTTATGGCTAAGCAGGCCAATCTCTGCTCCTTAGCAAGCTCTTTAGCAGCAACCCGCTGTTCTACCTTGTTCCACCACACTACGCCCCCATAGGAAATCCTTGGTCTATCCACTGTGGTGTATATCCAGTGCATACCCCTGGGGCTTAGGCCCCAGTTTTTGCCACAAATCCTCCTAGTACTCACTAAAGTGCTTTTTGCCTTGAAGCAGATACTCTTAATATGAGGGGTCGAAGTTAGCTTCTCATCCAAGGTTACCCCTAGATATTTCACTGTCCCCTTCACAGATAGAGTTTCGGCGAAGAGCTTTAGATTCCAACTTGAATGCTGAATATGTCTCTTCGTAAATTGCACCACAACAGTCGTCTTAGAATTAACTCTCAGATGCTGTTTAATGCACCATTTTCGCACAGTGTCCAACCCTTCTTGTGCCATATTACTGACTGTGTCTATGTTTGCCAAGTATTACTATGACAAGGTCATCTGCGTATGCTTGGCAGAAGCATAGTCTGTAATTTAGTTCCTCAATGAGCTCGTTCATCACTAGAATCTCCACAATAGAGGAGACAAAACTCCTCCTTGTGGGTAGCCTCTAGTGGTCTTAATTACCATCTTTTCATTCATCATGGTAGCCTCTACCTTCCTTCCAATAAGCATGGCTCTGGTCCACCTACATATAGTGGTCCCCAGGTCATGCACCTCTGCTGTTCTTACCATGGAATCGAAGGTCGTGTTACTGAAGGCCCCCGCGACATCCAGGAAGATGCAGAGGGCTATTTCTGGAAAGTGAAGTGCTTTCTCCACCTTCCCAACGAGTTGGTGGAGAGCTGTCTCACATGATTTAACTGGTTGGTATGCGTGTTGGTTCAGGTGTAGAGGGACCCTACATAGCCTCCTCTCCCCAGCATATACATTAACCAGTTTTTCCAATTTTTTGAGAATGAAGGAGGACAGACTGATTGGTCTCATATCATTGGCCTTGGTATGATCAATTCTCCCTGGCTTTGGAATGAAGACAACCTTCACTGCCCTCCACACACTGGAAATGATTCCTACTACTAAGCTAACCCTGAATAGCCTGCATAGGATTCTTATAAGCTTTCCTCCTGCCTGTTTCAGGAGAGCTGGAAAAATCCCATCTGGGCCAGGTGACTTGAACGGTTAGAATGTTCCCACCGCCCACTGGATTTTGTTGAAGTTCACACACTCCTTGGCCGATTCCCAGTCTTCTCTTCGAGTGCCTGAGAACCGTTGTCTCTCTGGGGTGACATACTGGTTTGTGTTATCCGGCAGAGCATATTGAGGAAAGTGAGTTTTGAGGAGCAATTCCAACGTCTCATGTGCTGCCTTTGTATATTCCCCATCCTCCTTCCTCAACGTACCCCCTGGATAAGTTGGCACTCTAGTGAGAATGTTGTAAAGTCTGGCTTGTGCAGCCCTGCCTTCCACTTCCTCACAGAATGCCTTCCAGGATGCCTCCTTTGCTTGTCTTATTGCAAGATTGTAACTGACAAGGGCTTCACGATATTTAGCCCATTGTCCTTTACGTCTCGCAATATTAAACAGTCTCCGTACCTGTTTTCTTTGCGTTTCCAATTTGTTATTCCACCAAGGAACACTCCTATTTGTGTACTTCCTGGTGATGGTAGAGGTAACAGCCTCTGCTACTTCCTCAAATTCTACTGGCTTCCTTATCGTGGTTTTAATTTCCGATAAGCCTAAGTCAAGGTCCCTCCTATATGTCTCCGAGTCTGTTTTTCTGGGATTTCTGTAAGTCATGGTCTATCTGATTCCCATTCCAACCTTGAATTTAATGTACATGTGGTCCGATGAGGATGGCTCCAACACCACAAGCCATTGTTTGACATAGCTACCCATCGTCATGGAACCAAATGTTATGTCAATTACTTCTTCCCTTCTGCTATTCCTGAACGTAAGTTCATTGCCCCTATTCAGGACCTTAAGGTTGTTAGCTAAGAGGAATTCAAGAAGGTACTCACCTCTACTGTTGGTGTCCTTGCTGCCCCACACTATGTTGTGAGCATTGGCGTCGCACCCCACCAGCAGTTGGTCACCTTGCCGATGGCAAGTCTCTATGAGTCTCCTCACCTCCAAGGGAGGTATGCTGAGGCCAAACCTGTCGAAGACTGTAAAGAAATTGCAATACTGGATTGAAAAAATAAAGTAAAACCCATAACTTCTCTCTTATCGCCCTATATAAGAAAGTTCCGTTGTTAACTATATGACAACGTACTCTCCTCTTCTCATGGTCTCACTTGCCAAAATCCCGTATTAACAGTTTACGAGATATGTTAGGAATATTTCATTCTTGCTCCTGTGCGGAAGAAAGTGCGAGTGTTACATGTGTTATTGAGATTGGAGATAGATCGTATCCCACGTCTAAGGAAAATTCATTCATAGCAACATATGGCGCAAAATCCACCAAACGTAAAGCCATAGCCACTCATATTTTTCATTACAAATTATTTCGAATTTCGCGCAACGTATTACTTCAGCGAGAATATCACAGTCATTTTGACCATTATCGAAATTTTGAGAACTTCACCTTGAAGACGACATATGAAGCTATATAACGTGAAAAAAAACTTTTTTTAGAGACTAGTTTATCTAAAATCGTTTGAGAAAGATTTCAGGGCGTGCAACTCCACTGCATAGGTAACCCGCTTCCGTTCTGTGCGCACCCTATCACATAGGGCGACGGTCAGAGTCAAGCAGTAGTCTCTGATACAGTAATGGAACACATTGGATTAGTCTTGGGGGAACAATATCCTGGCCACCATGATCACCCGATTTAATCCCAATGGACTCTGTAGATGGGATTACATTAAAGACAGAGTGTTTGCTCCTCCAGACCCAGAAAACGTCAACGAGCAATGACAAAGGATAACACAAGCACTTTCGACTGTTCATCAAGATTTGCTTCATGGGATTTGAAAGAAAACTGATTACAGATCGGACACCTGTCGTCTTAAAAATGGTAGTCACGCGGGACAGTTTTAAATAAAACTTGAATATACACTACATTCACTGCTGTATGAAACATTTCTCTAAGTTGTTAACCTTTTTCGCAATTATAGGTTACTTTTGTATAATTAATGTCGAAACAATCAATACTTCTCATCTTAAGCTGCTATGTGGACTACAGCACTGCCTGTTAAGGAAACATTGTGAAATATCCCAGCTAGTTGTAGCAGCTGACCTATACTCTCACAATACAACATAATTATAAAAATATTTTTAATTGCCTTTTCCTACCAGAATCGCCTGCCGCACACTGTTTGAATGTTTTTAATTTACTGTTTCATTCTTCTGGAATTTGTCACAGTTTAATGGCATCCATTCGTTTAAAAAACAGTTATAAATTCTGCAAATTTCTTGACTTGCGCTATCGGGTGGTGGATTTCCGGGTTCCGCTTAATAGGTCAGGAGTCCACTACACGGGTAGCGGGGGCTGTGTGGAAGGGACTGGGTGGTTTTTTAGGTTAAAGGGTCTCAGGAAACAACAGAAAAGGCGCCCGTCTAAAAGAGGGCAGGTAAAACACTGTAATGTAGTTGTAGAAACGATCGGTATCGTAGTTGTAAATTGTCGTAGCTGTGTTGGGAAAGAACCAGAGCTCCAAGCCCTAATAGAAAGCACTGAAGCTCAAATAGTTATAGCTACGGAAAGCTGGCTCAAACCGGATATAAGTTCAGCCGAATTTTTTTCAAACGACCTAACAGTTTCAGAAAGGATAAATTAAATACAGTTTGTGGTGAAGTATTTATTGCTGTCAGAAGCAGTTTTCCTTGTAGTGAAATTGAAGTAGATAGTTCCTGCGAAATAGTATGGGTAGAGGTTATACTTGAAAATCGGACTAATTTATTAATTGGATCTTTTACCGACCCCCGACTCAGAAGATATAGTTGCTGAACAGTTCAAAGAAAACTTGAGTCTCATTTCAAACAGGTACCCCACCCATACAATTATAGTCGGTGATGACTTCAATCTACCTCCGATATGTTGGAAAAATTATACTATTAAAGCCGGCGGCAGGCATAAAACGTCATCCGAAATTGTACTGAATGCTTTCTCAGAAAATTATTTTGAACAATTAGATCATGAGCCCAGTCGAAGCGTAAATGGTTGCGAAAGCACACTTGACCTCTTATCAACAAAAAATCCTGGACAAATACAGAGTATCGTGACGAATACAGGGATTAGCGACCACAAGGCAGTTTTTGCTAGGGTGAATACCGTAACACCTACAATCATCAAAAAGCAACGCAAAGTACATCTATTTAAAAAAGCTGATGAAAATGCTCTTAACGTCTCTTTAAGAGACGGTCTCCACGCCTTCCGATCTGATCATGAGAGCGTAGAAAAGATGTGGAATGATTTAAAAGAGATAGTATCGACGGCAATTGAAAGATATGCACCACATAAATTAATAAGTGATTGTACTGATCCCCCATGGTACACAAAACGGGTCAGATCGCTCTTGCAGAAGCAACGAAAAAAGCATGCCAAATTTAAAAGAACGTAAAATTTCCAAGATTGGCAAAGTTTTACATGAGTTCGAAATATAGCGCGTATTTCAATGCGAGATGTTTTTAATAATTTCCACAACGAATTTCTGTACGGAATCTGGCAGAAAACCCAAAGACATTCTGGTCATACATAAAGCACACCAGTGGCAATACGCAATCAGTACCTTCACTGCGCGGTAACAACGGAATTAACTGATGAGAATGCCGCTAAAGCAGAGCTATTAAAGACGGTTTTCCGAAACTCCTTTACCAAAGAAGATGAAGTAAATAGTTAGTAATTATATATAACCGCTCGCTCACAGGAAGTTTCACACCTAAAGACTAGAAAATTGCTCAGGTCACTCTAATACCCAAAAAGGAAATAGGAGAAATCCGCTGAATTACAGGCTCATATCATTAAGGTCGATTTGCAGTAGGGTTTTGGAACATATACTGTCTTCGAACATTATGAAGTACCTCGAAGAAAACGATTCATTGACACATAGCACGGATTCAGGAAACATCGTTCTTGTGTAACACAGCTAGCTCTTTATACCCATGAAGTACTGAGTGCTATCGACAGGGGATGTCAAACTGATTCCATATTTTTAGATTTCCAGGAGGCTTTCGACACCGTTCCTCACAGGCGTCGTCTGACCAAACTGCGTGCCTATGGAATATCGCCTCAGTTGTGCGACTGAATTTGTGATTTCCTGTCAGAAATTAGACGGAAAGTTGTCGAGTAAAACAGAAGTAATATCCGGCTTTCCCGAAGGAAGTGTTATAGGCCCTGTATCGTTCCTGATCTATATTAACGACATAGGAGACAATCTAAGTAGCCCTTTTAGATTATTTGCAGACGGTGCTGTCATTTACCGTCTTGTAGTCATCAGATGACGAAAACGAATTCCAAAATAGTTTAGATAAGATATCTGTATGGTGCGAAATGTGGCAACTGACTCTGAATAAAGAAAAGTGAGAGGTTATTCACATGAGTACTAAAAGAAATCCGCTAAATTTCGATTACACGATAAGCCAGACAAATTTTAAGGCTGTAAATTCAACTAAATATTTAAGGATTAAATTACAAATCACCTAAATTGGAACAATCACATAGATAATGTCGTTGATAGAGCAAACAAAAGACGGCGCTTCATTGGCAGAAAACTAAGAAGGTGCAACAGGTCTACTAAAGAGACTGCTTACACCACGCTTGTCCGACCTATTCTGCAGTATTTCTGTGCGTTGTGGGATCCGCATCAGGTGGGACAGACGGCTGACATCGAAAAAGTAGAAAGAAGGGCCGCTCGTTTTGTACTATCACGAAATAGAGGAAATAGTGTCATAGACATGATACGTCAATTGGAGTGGCAATCATTAAAACATAGGCGATTTTCGTTGCGGCGGAACCTTCTCATGAAATTTCAATCACCAGTTTTCTCCTCCGATAGCGAAAACATTCTGTTGGCAGCCACCTATATAGAAAGAAATGATGATCACAATAACATAAGAGAAATCAGGGCTCGCAAAGGAAAATTTAAGTGCTCGTTTTTCCCGCGCGCCGTTCGAGAGTGGAACGGTAGAGAGACAGCTTGAAAGTGGTTCGTTGAACCCTCTGCCGGGCACTTTATTGTGAATAGCGGAGTAATCACGAAGATGTAGATGTAGATCCACTGAAATTGTTAAATGGACCTCAGAAAAGGAGGTAGTTACCTGCTTCGTAGTTCTGAACAGTCTTTCTGAGAAATAATTGCAAATGTTTCAGTATAGACTTTTTTGTTGTGTATATCATACAAGGCAAGCTCTTTAAATATAAATTTAGTTAAAGGTGACACATACAGCAAGCAATCTGATCTCTGTATTTAACGAAGTCGGAAATGAGCACAAACTGAAGATAAAGTTCACGAAGCTACTTGAATCTTGGTCTGATTCATTTCCATTTGCTCAAAAATTGTCTCATTTGTTAACTTTTGCACCCTACATGAAGCCGTGAGCTATCATCCGTGATGATACATTTGTTATTGTATCTGTAAGTGCCGACATTTCACTGTAGGCTTACCTAGGGAGAAAATTACGGCTTAAAGTGGGTGGGGTCTTCTGTGCGGTTCTCAGAAACGACACGCGAATGGTCCTTCTGGCAAAACGAGGACTGCTGTTCTTTCTCCCGGACCACTTCCCCTCGCGCCAGAGAAATATTACTTCCGATTCACGGCAGATACTCCGAGCCCCCATCTGCACTCAGTGCTGTCCCTGGAGACTGTATTTTTATTAGCGTATAATAACCCACTTCCCCCCAGCCTCTCTCTCTCTCTCTCTCTCTCTCTCTCTCTCTCTCCCTCTCCCCCCGACCCCTGCTCCTACCCTACCTATCCAGCTGTGTAGTCTCCGATCCCCACCTTCTCGCCAGAACATCGCACATACTGCCCGCAGGACTTCGCGTCCCCTCCTACTAAGGATTACACATCAATATGCAGCGCAGGCTGGCTTAAGGTAATATCTCATCAATGATCTGAGGGTAGCTCCGAGAATTCGGTACCTGTTCAGATTGAAATGACAGTCAAATCAGGATCGAACTGAGACAATAAATTGTCTCAAGGTCTTCGTATCCCTCAAGAATACCCTAAGAACTAATTTCCCTAATTGACAGCGGTCTGTCTACATACGGCGGTATCAACTTCCTACTAGATGATTCTGTCATCTGCGGTACACAGAGCAACTCTGTTATTTAAATGAGAACGTTTATTTTTAACTGCAAATTCGTGTTACAGCGTACTGGCAAAATTAATAATACGCTATTGAAACATATTTTTCGAATGAGGCACGGAACTGAAGTTATAAGCTCACACACATACATACTGGATTTAAATCATTGTATTTCTGTGCCTGTTGCTCTATAACGGCAATGTATAGCAGAAATTTTGTAGATCTGTCTGCTGGGTTTTGATATCCCAGAATACCAGTGATGGAGAAATCTTATCTGTACCTTGCTTTCCACGTAAAAAGAATTTCATATCGATGATTTTCATAATTGTGTACCATTTATCAGTGTATCACGCAAGAGTAATTCGGATTTTTTTCGCCGCAAAGTGCTCTCAGATGAATTAACCTTCACAAATCATTCTGAGGACAACAGACATCACATGTGCTATAGTATCTCGGTAAAATCTTATTTGGTTCCGCAAAGGAATTTAGTGTGCGAGTTCAATTAATAACACGTTTAAAATGATGGGAGGCAAAAGTATTGGTCATTACGGTTTTGTGGGCATTATGATCCATAAACATACACGACCTGTCTGTGGCGTGAATAACTGTTATTGATAGATGATCTTAATCTTCAAGATATTTAGTTATGCGGCTCCAACTTTGTTCTACCTGCAAAAATTGCAGGAGGTAGTAGATCGCAAATACAACGCTCATTTAACCAGAAAAGTCTTTACAACATATTGTGTCATGAATGCAATACAACTCTATATCATGTCCATTTGTGCTTACAACTTTAGCTGCGTACTTTATTCAAATAATATTTTAGAACAAATACATTCGTATTTTCTTGTATAACAAAAATATCCAGTTGAAAGTTGCATTTGTCATTTAAAAATTCTGTTGCCGTTGGTAGAAAAGAAGCAAACTCAATTTACTCGTAGTAAAACGCGGATAGAGTATTTTGTAGACCCCTATCACTTATGCGGCAACGGCCTTACCGCAGTGGATACACCGGTCCCCGTGAGATCACCGAAGTTAGGCGCTGTCGGGCGTGGTCGGCACTTGGGATGGATGACATTGAGGCCGCCATGCGTTGTTGCCATTTTTCGGGGTGCACTCAGCCTCGTGGCAACGGCCTTGCCGCAGTGGATACACCGGTTCCCGTGAGATCACCGAAGTTAGGCGCTGTCTATCCGCATCCTCATCTAAGGATGACACGGCGGTCGGATGGTCCCGATGGGCCACTTGTGGCCTGAAGACGGAGTGATAAAATAAAAAAAAAACTCAGCCTCGTGATGCCAGTTGAGGAGCTACTCGACCAGATAGTAGCGGCTTCGGTCAACAATGCCATCTTACGACTGGGAGAGCGGTATGCTGACCCCACGCCCCTCCTATCCGCATCCTCCACTGAGGATGACACGGCGGTCGGATGGTCCCGGTAGCCCACTCGTGGCCTGAAGACGGAGTGTTTTTTGTTTTTTTATCGTTTATGCGAATTTGTTCTTATGTGTTATCTTGTGTGGCGCATGGTTCTTTAGATTCTTTATTGTCTTTACGTAAAACTCTCTTCCTGCATTATAGTCTGTCGGTCTATTACATGGGTTCCGAGTGTTGTATAATTCAACATGAGAGAGTATCAAAAAAGTTGTAAGACATCATTAGTGATAACATAAGAAAAGCACTAATTACGAAAAAGTAATCAGTAAATGACAAAAAACTTTGTAGCAATTCTAGTGTGAAAACTTCTATTTTGAGACTTAGAGCGCAGAAAAGAGGACTAACAACCTTCATTCATGGTGCTGTGGTTAGCTTGGGACCAAGCTACATGTTGTTAACACTGCAGTGGTGTGTAAAACGCAAGGACACAAGTAACTTTGGCATGATGTGCCACTGCTAAGTGACATAACTGAATGGAACTTCGACCGTACATAGCTAGAACTGCTACAATATAGTACAGAAGATAACTCAAAAAATGCGCATTGAGACGACAGTATTTACACAGAAGTTACAGACATTTATGATGGTCCCATGGACGTTGTAAAAGGCGGCACTTGGTTCCTAATAGTATGTGTAATGACCACGGACGGGGCAATGCACGCTCTGCTACGCGCTCTCATGTTGGCCACAAGGTGTGTGTGGAGTTGTTGTGGTAGGGCGTTCCAACCCTCCACCAGTGATGTTGGCAACTGTTGGAAGGTCGTCGGTGCATCTGGGCGTGCTACATCTCTCCCCCAAATCGTCTCACGCGTGCTCGATGGAATTTAACCCTAGCTACAAGAACGTGCATTATCAAGGTGGTGGGGAGGGGGCGGTACTTTACCCTGACCATAATTTTTTGAAACATTCGTTAATTGTCTTTGACTTATATTAACAATATAATTTTAAAGAGGCATCGATGTCTAAGTAGGGTCCAGAACCTGAAATTACCTGGTACCACACTGTTAGCAATATGAGTGAACTTTCAGTTGCGTGTAGGGCTACTATAAATGTGGGCGTTGGGGAGGGGGGTGGGAGGGGGCTTGGGCGGGTACCGTATGCCCAACTAAAAACATTTAAAAATGAACGTTTCGTTAACTGTTGTTGACTTTTACTCACTACACATTTTAAAGAGCTACTGATGTGTAAATGAGATCCTGAACCTGTAAATATTGAATATGACATTCGTAGGAGGAACTGAAATCCACTATTGGACTTAATTTTTAGGGTTAACTGAAAAATTTGGAATATTTGTGGAAACTGTTAAAAGAATTCATAAAAACATCAATTTTTTGCAAAATTTTAAAATATAACGCAACAGACCACATTGCATTATTTTCGAAAGGTGGACATAAATTCCCCCCGCCCCTGGTATTGATACGATTAAATCGGGGAAAAGGGCAATCCAGTCCATTTACCAAAAACCTCTTCCCATCTGTGTAGTTCGATGCAGACGCGCATTGTTCTTGTTGTGGTCTTCAGTCCTGAGACTGGTTTGGTGCAGCTCTCCATGCTACTCTATCCTGTGCAAGCTTCTTCATCTCCCAGTACCTACTGCAACCTACATCCTTCTGAATCTGCTCAGTGTATTCATCTCTTGGTCTCCCTCTATGATTTTTACCCTCCACGCTCCCGTCCAGTACTAAATTGGTGATCCCTTGATGCCTCAGAACATGTCCTACCAACCGATGCCTTCTTCTAATCAAGTTGTGCCACAAACTTCTCTTCTCCCCAATCGTATTCAATACCTCCTCATTAGTTATGTGATCTACCCATCTAATCTACAGCATTCTTCTGTAGCACCACATTTCGAAAGCTTCAATTCTCTTCTTGTCCAAACTATTTATCGTCCATGTTTCACTTCCATACATTGCTACACACCATACAAATACTTTCAGAAACGACTTCCTGACGCTTAAATCTGTACTCGATGTTAACAAATTTCTCTTCTTCAGAAACGCTTTCCTTGCCATTGCTTGTCTACATTTAATATCCTCTCTACTTCGACCATCGTCAGTTATTTTCCTTCCCAAATAGCAAAACTCCTTTACTACTTTAAGTGTCTCATTTCCTAATTTAATTCCCTCAGCATCACCCGACATAATTCTACTACATTCCATTATCCTAGTTTTGCTTTTGTTGATGTCGTGCATTATCACCCATAAAAATTAAGTCGTTGCCGAACACACCCCTGAAAAGACGCAGTGACAATGTAACGCTGACCTGTAAGTGTTCTGTATTAAAAGATTCAGAGGTCAGTACGCCGAGGCAGCATTAGGCCTCTCCATACCACAACGCCTAGACCACCAAAACGGTCATGTTCAACAATGTCGACTTTTTTTACATGGTGTATTCCGCGTTCCCACCTCTCGCCACATGCGAATAGGGCCAGCAACGTCGAACGTGATCGTTTGGGGGTGCAGATGTCAGATGTTATGATATGAGAAGGCAAAATGTTGCACGGGCGTACTGAACTCTACACCATTGAACAGAGAATACTCAACGTTATTTTGACACGTTACTCCAGCCCCATGTACGTCTTATCAGGGGTGTATTCGGCCCTGATTTCATTTTTATAGATGACAGTAATCGACCACATCGAACTGCGCAGGTGGAGGAGCTCTTGGCAGAAGAAAACACTCGGCGAATGCACTGGGCTGCCCGTTACCTTGACTTAAATCTTATTGACCACGTGCGGGACGCGTGGGGAAGCGTACTGCCACACGTCCACGTGCAGCAACGACCGCCAACCGCGCCGTGGACGAGTGGGACTCCCTGCCACAACAACTGTTCACCAACTTCCGGCAAGCATGGAAGCACGTAGCACAGCATGCGTTGCCATCCGTGGTGATCGCATGCCCATTCAAGAACAATGTCCTGCCTTTGGTAACGTACTATGGACCATCATGAATCGTAGCGACTTCAGAATAATGACTGTCCTGAATAAAAGTGTCATTTATGTTCATCTCATTGCGTATGGTGGTGTCGAGGGGGCTACCGTTTAATCATGACATCCACATATTGAACACTAAGTACGCCGAAATTGTCTGAAAACAGATGAATTTGAAGAAAATTAAACATGACGGATCCGGAACCTTCCGACTCCACTCCTACGACAAACTAGACACATAAAATTAGAAACAACTCAGTCGAATCAGGTACCCCTTTCCCCTTTAAAGCATGCCAAATGTGTACTTCATGCTACTTCACGGACTCTTCGGTTGATGATTATTTGACATGCCTGTGATACTCGACCTGTGTTCCGTCAGACTAATTTTCTTGTGTTTCATGTTGTAGCCCAGCTAAAAATCGCTCAGCCGCATCATGACAAGTGAGTCACTCACGATGATGGAGTTGACATCCAGTGGCAATCGTACTATTCCCTGTAGTGAAAGAGTGAATGCATGTGATATACACGGAAGAGCCAAAAAAAAAAAAAAAAGAAAATAGGAAACTGGTACACCTGGCTAATATCGTGTAGGGCCTCAGATAGCACGTAGAAATGCCACAACACCACCTGTCATTGACTCGACTAACGTCTGAAGGAGTGGAAAAAATTTGGAAATTTGTGGTAAGGCCTTATGGGACCGAACTGTGGATGTCATAGGTCCCTAAGCTTACACACTGTTTAATCTAACTTAAACTAACTTACGCTAAGGACGACACACACACTGTGCCCGAGGGAGGACTCAAAACTTCCGACGGGGGGAGCCGGGCGGACCGTGACAAGACGCCTAAGACCGCGCGGCTTCCCCGCGCGGCTCTGAAGGATTGCTGGAGAGAACTAACACCATGAATCCTGCAGGACTGTCCATAAATCCGAAAGAGTACGAGAGGGTAGAGATCTCTTCGGAACAGCGCGTTGCAAGGCAACCAAGAGACGCTCAATAATGTTCAATCCTGGGGAGTTTGGAAGTGTTCCGAATCAGAAGAGTGTTTCTGGAGCCACTCTATAGCAATTCTGGATGTATTTGGTGTCGCACTGTCCGGCTGGGACTGCCCAAGTCTGTTGGAATGCACAATGTGCATTAATATATATATATATATATATATATATATATATATATATATATATATATATATATATAGGGTGTTTCAAAAATGACCAGTATATTTGAAACGGCAATAAAAACTAAACGAGCAGCGATAGAAATACACCGTTTGTTGCAATATGCTTGGGACAACAGTACATTTTCAGGCAGACAAACTTGCGAAATTACGGTAGTTACAATTTTCAACAACAGATGGCGCTGCGGTCTGGGAAACTCTATAGTACGATATTTTCCACATATTCACCATGCGTAGCAATAATATGGCGTAGTCTCTGAATGAAATTACCCGAAAACTTTGACAACGTGTCTGGCGGAATGGCTTCACATGCAGATGAGATGTACTGCTTCAGCTGTTCAATTGTTTCTGGATTTTGGCGGTACACCTGGTCTTTCAAGTGTCCCCACAGAAAGAAGTCACAGGGGTTCATGTCTGGCGAATAGGGAGGCCAATCCACGCCGCCTCCTGTATGTTTCGGATAGCCCAAAGCAATCACACGATCATCGAAATATTCATTCAGGAAATTAAAGACGTCGGCCGTGCGATTTGGCCGGGCACCATCTTGCATAAACCACGAGGTGTTCGCAGTGTCGTCTAAGGCAGTTTGTACCGCCACAAATTCACGAAGAATGTCCAGATAGCGTGATGCAGTAATCGTTTCGGATCTGAAAAATGGGCCAAATGCTGCCCACATGCATATCGCCGTCGTCAATCCTGTGCACTATATCGTTAGCGAATGTCTCTCGTGCAGCAATGGTAGCGGCGCTGAGGGGTTGCCGCGTTTGAATTTTGTATGGATAGAGGTGTAAACTCTGGCGCATGAGACGATACGTGGACGTTGGCGTCATTTGGACCGCAGCTGCAACACGGCGAACGGAAACCCGAGGCCGCTGTTGGATCACCTGCTGCACTAGCTGCGCGTTGCCCTCTGTGGTTGCCGTACGCGGTCGCCCTACCTTTCCAGCACATTCATCCGTCACGTTGAAACGTCCCCTTTGAACATTTTTACATGACTGTGCTTAAACTGACACACAATATTTTTAGCGCAACGCAATCTGACTTTCAAAAATCCCTACAAAAGAATGGCCCTGACTAACATTAAACTATATCTTCCAGAAATCACTTACCTCACAAAAATCTTCGCTACTCAAGCTACTGCAATACCGCGAGCGCCACTACTGCCAGCTAAATAAAAGATTCAAACTACTGAAGGCACTAACTACTGATAGGGATAGTTAGCAAATGAAAGGTATTAATAGAGAACAAACAATGTATTTACCTTGATATCATCATATATAAATATAGCAGTTCTTGACAAATTACAAACCTCCGCCATCTCTCTCCCCACATCCACCACTGCTGGCGGCTCACCTCCAACTGCGCAACGCTACGCGCTGTTCACAGCCAGCTGCCTAACACTACAATGGCGAGTATTACAACAATGCAAAGCAGCCACAGACTGCACACAGCACAGCCAGTGATTTTCATATTGAGCGCTACGTAACGTTGCCAATAAGAAAACATAAACAGCCTACTTACATAGAGAAAACATAAACAGCCTACTTACAACGTTCCCAGTCCGTTGAAATTTTTCAAACAGATCCTTTATTGTATCGCTTTTCGGTCCTTTGGTTACATTAAACCTCCGTTGAAAACTTCGTCTTGTTGCAACAACACTGTGTTCTAGGCGGTGGAATTCCAACACCAGAAAAATCCTCTGTTCTAAGGAATAAACTATGTTGTCTACTGCACACTTGCACGTTGTGAACAGCACACGCTTACAGCAGAAAGACGATGTACAGAATGGCGCACCCACAGACTGCGTTGTCTTCTATATCTTTCACATCACTTGCAGCGCCATCTGTTGTTGAAAATTGTAACTACTGTAATTTCGAAAGTTTTTCCGCCTGAAAATGTACTGTTGTCCCAAGCATATTGCAACAAACGGTGTATTTCTATCGCTGCTCGTTTAGTTTTTATTGCCGTTTCAAATATACCGGTCATTTTTGAAACATCCTATATATATATATATATATATATATATATATATATATATATATATATATATATATATTTGTGGTAAGTTCCTATGGGATCAGACTGCTGAGGTCATCGGTCCCTAGGCTTACACACTACTTAATCTAGCTTACGTTAAGGACACACACCCAGGATCGAGGGAGGGCTCGAAGCTTCGACGGGGGGAGCCACGCGAATCGTGACAAGACGCCTAAGACCGCACGGCTACCCCGTGCGGCGGATATTAATAGATGCAGATGATCAGATACGATTCTTACGTACGTGTCACCTGTCAGAGTCGTATCAAGACGTATCAGGGATCCCTTATCACTCCAACTGCACATGCCCCACATCATTTCAAAGCCTCCACCAGCCTCAACAGTCCCCTGCTGACATGCAGGATTCCACATATTCATGAGTTTGCCACTATACAATTTGAAACGAGTCTCGTCCGACCAGGCAGCATGTTTAAAGTCATAAACAGTTCAATGCCTTTGTTGACGGGCCCAGGCGAGGTTTCATGCTTTGTGTCGTGCAGTCATCAAGAGTACAAGAGTGGACCTTTGCAGTAGTTCGCCGAAGGGCTGGACTTCCGTCACATTGAACGATTTTCTTCAGTCGTCGTTGATCCAGTTCTTGCAGGATCTCTTTCTGTCCACAGCGATGTCGGAGATTTTGTGTTTTACCGGATTCCTGATATTCGCAGTAAACTCGCGAAATGGTCGTACGGTAATATGCCTACTTCATCACTACCTCTGTGATACTGTGTCGCATCGCTCGTGCGCCGACTATAACATCACGTTCAAACTTACCGACATCTTGATAAGCCGTCATTGTAGCAGTAGTAACTGATCTAACAACTGCGCCAGACACTTGTTGTCTTATACAGGCATTGCCGACCACAGCGCCGTATTCTGCCTGTTTACGTATCTCTGAGCACGCTGGCCTATACTAGTTTCTTTGGTGCTTCAGTGTAAAAGTGTAACTGGAACTGTATCCCCCGTTACTACAGTGTATATGTGTAGACGTGTATGGTTGCGTGTGTACTTTGGATTAACGACATGAATGTAGTAGTAAACAGAAAATTTTACACAAACACTGCATCCACGCAGACACACAAAATGGGTAATACTTAATCAAAAAGTGTTTAAATCACACTGATACTGGCATTTGCCAACAACTGTGATGCTTTGTTTCAAGCGCTATTTAAGCTAAGAAAAAGAGCACAGCAGTGAAACGACTTGAGGAAACAGGACTTCATTTGCTGTATGCTATCAGAGACAAGACCTGCCGGCGCAGTGGGGTCATCTGTCAGTGAAAGCGAGATCACCGACAGAAATACAATTAACGACTGCGACAACATATACCACCCACACGCATACTCCTTAACATGAATATAAATGAAAAGGGACAGCACTTAACATCTTGTAGCTCTATTACTTTTGGGCAGTTTCCGTGAGTAAGGTCTTCCTTAACTTTGAAAGCCATTCACAAACACCATCCTCAGTGCCGTAATAACTTACCTTCCACACAGTCGGCAAGTTCGGTACAGCTTTTAGTACCATAAAGTAAACAGCTTTACACTTTCAACGCAGACAGAACACAAGCATTCCTAATATAAGAGAAGCAACTGTTATACAGTTCTACAACATTTGTAAATAAATGTTCTGTGATTCAAGGAAACAGTTAATCGAATTTAACATAGGCGAATGAGTTATTCCAAATACATAAAGATCACTTCTCGCTGGTATTGAGATAGTAGGTGTTCTTACAAAAAGAATACTACAGCATTCAGAATCCAATGAAAACATATTGGAAATCAGTAATTCAGAGCCCACTTGTATACGTCAAATAATTTTAAAACTATTGCAGCCCGTAAAAATAGTTATTCATGATTGATTGAGCTTTGATACAGTACAATAGGTGTTTAAATACATGTGTTGAAACTATAAAAAATAAGTCAATGAAAATCCCGATAGTTCGCTGTAGCTATGTTTATTTATGTCGATTAGAGAACCACACAACAGGTAACTTCTGGCGTATATAACTGCTGTGACATATGGTATGACTTGTTGTTTCAGAATGCCGCAGAGTAACAGTTGGCGTGGCTAGGCAAAGTTCTCAGTCCTCCTTAATTGATAAAAACCGTCATCAATAACGAAAGTCTCGTCTGTGTTAAAATCGCGAACTTTCACCACTTTACAGATTAACATATTTTCCTGTGGGCCTATATCAAGCAACAGATGATGCCCCTCGGAAATGTTATCCAGAAAAGTAGTGGGTCCGAAGGCCGACAAAATTAATTTGTCACCAACATAACAGTAATCGTAGCAACAACACAAGCTACGAGGCTTCGTGCGTGTTGTCGGGACGTGTGCGGTAGCTGGCGTCCGGGTACTAAGACAGTTGAACAAATCTAACTGTCCGTTTCCTTCCCTCACTTTATTAATATTGCTCTGATTTATGCATACTGTATGAAAAATGCACTTAGATCCGAGGAAATAATAGGAATTTCATAACAGAAGCTATGTGCCTTTCTGGTAAACATGTTTTTTGCATAGGGGCGCAGTCAGAACGTTCAGTATGAGCTCTGTGTATAATAAGACAAAGTTCACTGCAGTCAGATCAAGCGTTCAAATGTGTGTGAAATCTTATGGAACTTAACTGCTAAGGTCATCAGTCCCTAAGCTTACACACTACATAACCTAAATTATCCTAAGGCCAAACACACACACCCATGCCTGAGGGAGGACTCGAACCTCCTCCGGGACCAGCTGCACAGTCCATGATTGCAGCGCCTGAGACCGCTCGGCTAATCCCGTGCGGCTCACTGCAGTCTTTAGTTATTAAAGGAGGAGTTGCATAAACGCGTAATTAACAGAGGAGCTTGCATAAGACTGTAAGGAATAAAAATCATGCTAAAGCTAGATCTATCGCTTTTTTCGACAGAAGAATTGTCTGCATTTTTAATTTCAATCAAGAAGCGGTAAACGTCCATGCGTCGTCGTTTTCGTTTGGTAACCATGGTGTGTGGAACGACCCCTGAACTTTTTAATTTTCTTCAAAACATTCTCGAAAATGTCTTGGACACTTAATTCGGAGATGTTGCTCCATTGCGATTTGCGACACAACAACGTTAGCTCACCGTTGTCGCACGTTCACTATTTAACACAGTCTGCTCACAAGTCAATGGACCAAAGCACATCTGTTGTTTGCAGTTGTTAGTTCAGGCAGATATTATAGTTATTGTCCTGACTTCTATTATACGCCATGAATAAAATTAGCTTCGGAATTATTTGGAAGTCTGCCTCTGTACGCACCATAATCTCTGTAATCATAATGTCGTGGTATCTGTGTGACCTATGCGATGACGGCAGTACAATTTACTTCACACATACATACCACAAATACAATGGCTCTTGGAATCTGGTTAAATATAACTTTCTCTCCGTACTGTACTGTATAACCTTTTCATCGATCATACAATTAAGGCTTTCACGACTGGATGTTTCGACTGATGAGAATTCTTCCGAGTTGTACGGCTGTGGTCCATGGAACTCTTCAATTCCTGAGGTTTCGTCCAAGGCTACGTTGGACATCTTCGGAGGCGCTCCTGATTGTGCTGAGTGTTACCGACTCAGTACAATCAGGAGTACCTCCGAAGATGTCCAACGTAGCCTTGGAAGAAACGTCAGGGATTGAAGAGTTCCATGGACCACGGCCATACAACCCGAAAGAATTCTCAGCAGCTTTTCATCGACATGTAAACATAAATCAGTTGTGCAGTCGTCACCATGCAGGCTGCACTTAACACAGAATTATGGAACGTCGTTATGGCAGTGTCCGAAGATTAATTCACTACACCAACCGATTTTACTGTAGACTGTGTAGTATATTTTACTACTTAGAGCAGCCAACACTGTACAAATCTATCGGACAAAACCAAATAACAAGCAACCAGCTGCATAAAAGAATTTTAATTTCCTTAGAGGTTTCGGCATTTAGTGCCCTTCTTCGGTAGGTTATACCGAAGATTTACTGAAAGCTGTAACGAAATTAAATCTCATTTATGCAAATGGTTCCTTGTTATTTCGTTATATACGACTACAGTTGCTTGGGATGGATAAAATACTAAAATCAGTCATATTCAAGTACTCTATTTATGCATATGAGCACCGTCAGTTACTTTATCCTTTGATCTTAATTTATTTTATTAACGCCACTGTAAGAAAGTCGCCACACCAGCTGTTGTAAACAATTTTATGTAAGTATGTTTCATTGCGGCCCTGGTGGTCTAGCGGCTAGAACACGGTCTCTGACCGTTGAGGTATCACAGATAGGATCAGGTATTTTCCCTCTTTCCACTTTCCAGGACGGCGGTCACGGCCAAATGGTTCAAATAGCTCTGAGGACTATGGGATTTAACATCTGAGTTCATCAGTCTCCTAGAACTTAGAACTACTTAAACCTAACTAACCTAAGGACATCACACACATCCATGCCCGAGCCACGATTCGAACCTGCGACCGTAGAGGTCACGCGGTACCAGACTAAAGCGCCTAGAACCGCTCGGTCACACTGGCCGGCAGCGGTCACAGTCCACTAACCATCTTTCAACGGGTGTAAGGCGACCGGAGCAATGGGCCCACTTCCCTCTCACTCCTGGTGCCGTGGCGAAGGAAGACTGCACTCTGCCTGCAGTCAGTCCATGCGCTTTACCTTTTTACGTTTCACTATATCCTTGTACATTTTGTGAGCATGCTCACGTCATATCGACAAATTGGCGGCGAAAAGTTAAGGCTTCTACACAAGTACCATTTTTTCGGCCGACCCACCGACCGGCCAATTTCGTGACAGCCTACACACAACCTGACCGTCTGCCCTCAGCGGTTACAGTGGCACCGATATTGTCATTCGCTTACATTAAGTTCGCCGAGTTTACGTTCTACGAGATACAGCTTGGTCTTACACAAATACAAGAACGGGGATCTGCCTTGGCCAAAGCAAAAAGAAAAAAAAAGCGGTTGGGAGCCGATAATTCTCGTAAATACACATATCAAAAAAATTTTGCATCCGGGAGTTCCGGAACCTGTACAGAAAATTGGAATATAATAAATATCATTTCCGCCATTTTTAGTGCTCATGAAAACCACACATTGTATGTTGTACCACCATACAGTTAGACCTTCAGAGGTGGTGGTCCAGATTGCTGTACAAACTGGGCTACCTCTAATTCCCAGTAGCACGTCCTCTTGCATTGATGCATGCCTGTATTCGTCGTGGCATACTATCCACAAGTTCATCGAGGCACTGTTGGTCCAGATTGTCCCACTCCTCAACGGCGATTCGGCGTAGATCCCTCAGAGTGGTTGGTGGGTCACGTCGTCCATAAACAGCCCTTTACAATCAATACCAGGCAAGTTCGATGGGGTTCATGTATGGAGAACATGCTGGCCACTCTAGTCGAGCGATGTCGTTATCCTGAAGGAAGTCATTCACGAGACGTACACGATGGGGGCGCGAATTGTCGTCCATGAAGACGAATACCTCGCCGATATGCTGCCGATATACACTCCTGGAAATTGAAATAAGAACACCGTGAATTCATTGTCCCAGGAAGGGGAAACTTTATTGACACATTCCTGGGGTCAGATACATCACATGATCACACTGACAGAACCACAGGCACATAGACACAGGCAACAGAGCATGCACAATGTCGGCACTAGTACAGTGTATATCCACCTTTCGCAGCAATGCAGGCTGCTATTCTCCCATGGAGACGATCGTAGAGATGCTGGATGTAGTCCTGTGGAACGGCTTGCCATGCCATTTCCACCTGGCGCCTCAGTTGGACCAGCGTTCGTGCTGGACGTGCAGACCGCGTGAGACGACGCTTCATCCAGTCCCAAACATGCTCAATGGGGGACAGATCCGGAGATCTTGCTGGCCAGGGTAGTTGACTTACACCTTCTAGAGCACGTTGGGTGGCACGGGATACATGCGGACGTGCACTGTCCTGTTGGAAAAGCAAGTTCCCTTGCCGGTCTAGGAATGGTAGAACGATGGGTTCGATGACGGTTTGGATGTACCGTGCACTATTCAGTGTCCCCTCGACGATCACCAGTGGTGTACGGCCAGTGTAGGAGATCGCTCCCCACACCATGATGCCGGGTGTTGGCCCTGTGTGCCTCGGTCGTATGCAGTCCTGATTGTGGCGCTCACCTGCACGGCGCCAAACACGCATACGACCATCATTGGCACCAAGGCAGAAGCGACTCTCATCGCTGAAGACGACACGTCTCCATTCGTCCCTCCATTCACGCCTGTCGCGACACCACTGGAGGCGGGCTGCACGATGTTGGGGCGTGAGCGGAAGACGGCCTAACGGTGTGCGGGACCGTAGCCCAGCTTCATGGAGACGGTTGCGAATGGTCCTCGCCGATACCCCAGGAGCAACAGTGTCCCTAATTTGCTGGGAAGTGGCGGTGCGGTCCCCTATGGCACTGCGTATGATCCTACGGCCTTGGCGTGCATCCGTGCGTCGCTGCGGTCCGGTCCCAGGTCGACGGGCACGTGCACCTTCCGCCGACCGCTGGCGACAACATCGATGTACTGTGGAGACCTCACGCCCCACGTGTTGAGCAATTCAGCGGTACGTCCACCCGGCCTCCCGCATGCCCACTATACGCCCTCGCTCAAAGTCCGTCAACTGCACATACGGTTCACGTCCACGCTGTCGCGGCATGCTACCAGTGTTAAAGACTGCAATGGAGCTCCGTATGCCACGGCAAACTGGCTGACACTGACGGCGGCGGTGCACAAATGCTGCGCAGCTAGCGCCATTCGACGGCCAACACCGCGGTTCCTGGTGTGTCCGCTGTGCCGTGCGTGTGATCATTGCTTGTACAGCCCTCTCGCAGTGTCCGGAGCAAGTATGGTGGGTCTGACACACCGGTGTCAATGTGTTCTTTTTTCCATTTCCAGGAGTGTAGTTGCACTATCAGTCGAGGATGCCACTCACGTATCGTACAGCCATTACGGCGCCTTCCATGACCACCAGCGGCATACGTCGGCCACACATAATGCCACCCCAAAATATCAGGGAACCTCCATCTTTCTGCACGCGCTGGACAGTGTGAGGCGTTTACCCTGACCGGGTTGCCTCCTTACACGTCTCTGACGACCATCTGGTTGAAGGCACATGCGACACTCATCGGTGAAGAGAACCAAATGCCAGTCCTGAGCGGTACATTCGGCATGTTGTTCGGCCCATCTGTACCGCGCTGCATAGTTTCGTGGTTGGAAAGACGGACCTCGCCATGGACGTCGGGAGTGAAGTTGCGCATCATGCAGCCTATTGCACACAGGTTGTCGTAACACGACGTCCTGTGGCTGCACGAATAGGAGCATTATTCCGCATGGTGCTGTTGCTGTCAGGGTTCCTCCGAGCCGTAATCCGTAGGTAGCGGTCATCCACTGCAGTAGTGGCCCTTGGGCGGCCTGAGTGAGGCATGTCATCGACAGTTCCTGTCTCTCTGTATCTCCTCCATGTCTGAACAACATCGCTTTGGTTCACTCCAAAACGCCTGGATACTTCCCTTGTTGAGATCCTTTCCTGACACAAGGTAACAATGCGAACGCGATCGAACCGCGGTATTGACCGTCTAGGCATGGTTGAACTACAGACAACACGAGCGGTTTACCTCCTTCCTGGTGGAATGATTCGAACTGATAGGCTTTCGGACCCCCTCCGTCTAATGTGAGCTGCTGCTCATGAAAAATTGTTTACATCTTTGGGTGGATTTAGTGAAATCTCTGAACAGTTAAAGGGACTGTGTCTGTAGTACAATATTCACAGTCAACGTCTAACTTCAGGAATTCTGGGAACTGGGGTGATGTCGTGTATCTACGAGACACGAGTCATACATTTCGGAGCTGTTGAACATCGTCAAAACATTCTTAACAGAGAAAAAATCAATCATGAGAGAGTCAGATGCGAGGAGACTCTGTTAGCTACATTACGATTTTCGGCCCCTGGCAGAACTTAAGGGAACCTCAGATTCAGTTCTGTTGTATACTCACAATTACTAGCTGTAATGATTTCTGAATCCCGCAACGAGATTTTTAGTTGACTGAGGATTACGTCATCATAAATCAAAATAAATAAAACAAAAAACTTTCATGTAAACTTTATTAATCTATTCGTATATGTAGTATAAATATAACTTGTATGTTTAACACACTCATTGCAGATTCGAAGAAGAAAGACTACACATGGCGGCGGTGCACATCATCTAACAAATACAACAACACACACATCAGATATGAACCACTTAGCAACTATTAGACCTGACAAAAAAAAAAATCGCAAACATTGCTCTTCATAGCAGACGGCTTGGACATAGGCTTGACTTTAACACTTATAACAATGAAGCAAGCATATTGTTTGAAGTAACGTCCATTGAATGTCGATATTTCAGTTTTTAGATTTCATATTCGATAAGTAACCTAAATAAAATTTAAAAACAGAAACACAGGAGGTCGACGAACTTTTATTCTCTCTATGTGCCACACGAAACCATTTTGTATTCGGTAAAAAATGAGGAAAAGTGCTGCATTTTTCGCATCATTATTGCTATACTCCTCATGGGAGATTTCCCATGAACATGTGCAGTCTTTAAATTTCTCCAGAAACTCTGTCCTCGATTACAGGAAATGTATTCCCAACCGCAAATATGAACCACTACCAGCCGTATATCGGAATGACGACAGTGGAAATATGTGCCGGACCTGGACTCGAACCAGGATTTCACGCTTTAAGCGAGCGGTCGCCTTAACCGCGTCGGCTATCCGTGCACGAATTACACGCACATCCAGACTTCCATACGTCATCACCCACTCTTAATAACTCAGGCATTGCTATTTCGTATCTGTCCTTAAAGTTTCGTCCACCTCGCACTCTGACATGTATAATAGAACAGCATTTAATCCCGTGCTCAGTGACAAAAGACACATCAACGTTACAGACAGCACAAAATGTTGGATGGAGCGGTTGGAGGGGAGAGATTGTCGGGTGGTCCTACCTGCCCGATATCCCGACAAGGAAAGTTCGTTAGCTGTTGGTCAAGACGCCATCATGCATCCAATTTCCCGGTCGGTCGGTCGGTTGGAGCATGAGTAAGGTCTTTCAACTGTATCTCACTGTTCTCTCCGTTGCTCTATAGGATACCTTAAAATGGTGAGATTGTCGAAATAGGAAGTTAATAGCGATTAATTTACCAGTTGCACTTGGCGCTTCGGAAATATGACTTTTTTTAAAAAAATATGGAAAATCACCTCACAAAATTGCCGCCTGGGCTCTGTCAAAAGCGCTGTAAGATAGCGCACTAGAAACATATCTTAAATATTTGATTGTAGCATTGTCACAAGCTGTTTTAGGTACCAGGTGACGGGCTTTGTGTAGGCAATAAATGAAGACCGGAACTAATGGAAGGCAACATCGAACGAGAAGCCAGACTGGAGACGGTTTCGTGACCTGGCCTTTGGGAACGGGGGCATGCCCCAGACGTGGGTGCCGGCTCGTGTGGACCGAGAAATGGCCCGTGCGGCAGCGCCCCATCGGCGCGTAATGCGCTGTTAAACACGTAATGTGAAATTGACGCCGGGGAAGCGAGCAGGCGAGACTCGGCGGGTGTAATTGGAAGTGGGGGCGACGCCGCCCAGCCCCTTGCGCCGCCCCTCGCCAGCCACTCAGCGCACGATCCGCGCCGCCCGCTGCCGGTCACGCAGCCTCCGCCGCCCACACGTGTCTCCACGCCCCAGTCTGGTAGGACAGCGCGCCTTCACCAACGGGTCAAGTAGAAGACATTCTCAGCAGCACACGCATGTACTCTTCGTTGTCTACTCCAAAACTGATATGTAGGATAATTATAAGGATTACGACTTCAATACAATAATCAGCCAAAAGTATGGTACGAAAGGTTTATTAATTATTAACCGTGAAAGATTCGTGTAAGGAAAAAGCCCCCAACTTTGCTTGATATAGGAAATTCCCCATTGGGTGCAAATGTCGCACCATGGTGGAATGATCAAAGATCATCACATTCGCCAGTTCTGTGGCACGCTACATGGATCATTGTGGATTAGTGGTTCTGAACAATCTTCATCAAACTCCAAAGGTCTTCCTGAAAGAGGAGAGTCCTTAAAACGAGATTACCATTTTCTCGCTGTGCTCGGTCCAATGTATTATCTCAAACCGCGTCTAACATTCTGTGTGGTGTCTGTTTGTTCTAAGTCGTGTCTCCCTACCACTTTCGCGCAACGCCGCTCTGAGCGTGTTTTTTAGGGAATTGACTAGTTTGAACCTGGGACCTGTTGCTGGTAAGGAGACGCCAGACCACACATGACATGTAGAGCTCAGAAGAGTTCAGTGAGACTAGCGATGATATAATCAAATACTTAATGATTTCAGCGTCAGCTCCACTGCACTTCCTGTAAAAGAATCTTAATACTAACTAAATTTAGTGGAAGGGGTTCAAGGCTTTCCTATTTTAGTTACCTGGTAAAATAACGTCGAAAAAGCAGTTTACCATTGGAAATTTTATTCTATTCACAAAACATTGTTTATAAATTGCACTATTGATAAAAGGAAATATTTTAACACAGGATGATAAAAACCAACTGCGTTCAACAAAAATGTGAACGAATATTCCCTGAACGGGTTTCCAAGTACTATAATGGATCGAAGGATGACCTATGCCATATCACATCTATAATCTAGATTTATGTTAAGTTTCATAAAAGAGAAAACTATCAAAATGGTCTACAGTGACCCTCAATTATCTTTAATTACTTATTTAACTTGTCGTAAATTACAGTGGCTGATGTGGCTTCTCAATAATTATATAACAGAAAAATCTTCGCGTTTCAGATTTTAGCTTCAAGTAGCAAATGTGAATACCATGAGCTGTAATTGACGATCGACACTAGTATTACGCAAAAAAGGGGGTGTAACAGATGAGACTTCTGCAGTTATGAGTGAAGCTTTATGCGCTGTTATGCGGCATCGTGTGCGTTCATTACCTTGTCGTTGGTTAGGCAGCGTCAGGGGCGGCGGGCGACGCAGCTCCATACAGCTCGCCGTCTCGGAAGCAACTCTCTCCTAACTTCTCCTTACTACAATTTACCGAAGTTGGTTTAAAAAAAGGTATCTGGCTGTGTTTTCAACTGACCAATCGGGGTCTCAACGTTAACCTTAAGCTCCGCCTACAAAATTCTGTCTATCCAATGAGAAACGTTATACTTTTCGTGGTGGGGCAATGTATTTAACGTTTGCAACGTAACAGAGACGCGAAAAAGTCTCACGCTAAAACTTGCAGCTAGTGTGGCCCTTTCAGTGTTATCGTAAGATCTATACTGTTCTTCTGGAGGGCTCTATCTTTTAACATGGGCTGGAGGGCTCTATCTTTTAACATGGGCTGGGGGTGATTTTGGCAGTCGGCTGCCGACGTGGGTGTCCGTCCCTTATCGTAGGGCCTCCCAGCCTACACGATTCTGCTCTCGGCTTCTGTTCTCGTTTCTCCCCTCAGAACTGCGTCTGTTTCATGGTGGGAAGGTATGACATGCAGAATGAGATTTTCACTCTGCAGCCGACTGTGCCCTGATATGAAACTTCCTGACAGATTAAAACTGTGTGCCCGACGGAGACTCGAACTCGGGACCTTTGCCTTTCGCGGGCAAGTGCTCTACCATCTGAGCTACCGAAGCACGACTCACGCCCCGTACTCACAGCTTTACTTCTGCCAGTATCTCGTCTCCTACCTTCCAAACTTTACAGAAGCTCTCCTGCGAACCTTGCAGGCAAAGGTCCCGAGTTCGAGTGTCGGACGGGTACACAGTTTTAATCTGCCAGGAAGTTTCAGTATGACATTCATTTAGGCGTTCTTGTGTTAATCTGTGGTATTCCATTTGCTCACTCGTTGATCGTATTACTTTGGTTAATTTAATGTCAGGATTTATTTGGAGCTATGTGACATACTGCCGGATTTGCTATCATGTCAGGGTTTTCATGGAAGGTGTTGGATTTGCCTGACACCTTACACGCGATGCAAATGGAAAATTAAAAGCAAGGGCGGTAACAATAAGAACGCTGTGGAAATTCCGCTGTTAAATGCAGAGGAGAGAGCGAACATATGGAAGGAGTAAATTGAAGGTCAGTACGATGGGGAGAACTTATCTGATGACATCATAGAACAAGGGACAGAAGTCGAAAGTGAAGAGATAATATATCCTGTATCAGAATCACAGTTAAAAAGAGATCTGGAAGACTTAGGATCAAATAAGGCAGAATGGATGTATAACATTCCATCGGAATTTCTAAAATCATTGGGTGATGTGACAACAAAACGACGATTCACGTTAGTGTGTAGAATGAATAAGACTGCGACATACCATCTTACTTTCGGAAAAATATCATCCACACAATTCCGAAGACCGCAAGAGCTCACAGGTGCGAAAATTATTGCACTTTCAGTTTAACAGCTCATGCATCCAAGCTGCTGACAAGAATAATATACAGAAGAATGGTAAAGAAAATTGAGGCTGTGTTAGATGACGATCAGTTTGGTTTTAGGAACGGTAAAGGCACCGGAGAAGCAATTCTGACACTGTGGTTGATAATGGAAGTAAGACAAGAAAAATCAAGACACGTTCATAGGGTTTGTCGACCTGGAAAAAGCATTCGACAATATAAAATGGTGCAAGGTGTTTGGAATTCTGTGAAAAATAGGGATAAGCTATAGGGAGAGACATGTAATATACAAAACGTACAAGAGCCAAGAGGGAATAATAGGAGTGGACTATCAAGAACGTAGTGCTCGTATTAGAATGTGTGTAAGACAGATTTTCTAGCTTCCCTACAACGTCAAGCCTCTGACATTCCTCGCCCCGATTCATAGAATTTTATACTTTGCTTGGTTATTCAATCATTTTCTCATGGTCACCTCCCCTCTGGCAGTCCCCTCCCGAAGACCCGAATGGGGGACTATGCTGGAGTCTTTTGACAGTGGAGAGATCACGACATTTTTTCAGTTGTAGGCCCCATGTCCTGTGGATACACGTTGTGCGTCTTCAATACAGTAGTTTGCATTGTATTCTGCATCCTCACCCCGTAGATCATTGCTGACTCTTCCGTCTTTAGTGGTAGTTTCCCACCACAAAGACAAGAGAGTGCCCTGAACCTCAGTCCAATCCTTCACCCTCTTTGACAAGTCCGTTGGCAGAATGAGGGTGTCTTCTTATGCCGGAAGTCTTCGGCTGCCATCATCTACATCTACATCTACATCTACATCTACATCTACATGGATACTCTGCAAATCACATTTAAGTGCCAGGTAGAGAGTTCATCGAACCACCTTCTCAATTCTCTATTATTCCAATCTCGTATAGCGCGCGGAAAGAACGAACACCTATATCTTTCTGTACGAGCTCTGATTTCCCTTATTTTATCGTGTTGATCGTTTGTCTCTATGTAGGTCGATGTCAAAAAAATATTTTCGTATTCAGAGGAGAAAGTTGGTGATTCGAATTTCGTGAGAAGATTCCGTCGCAACGAAAAACGCCTTTCTTTTAATGATTTCCAGCCCAAATCCTGTATCATTCCTGTGACACTCTCTCCCACATTCGCGATAATACAAAACGTGCTGCCTTTCTTTGAACTTTTTCGATGTACTCCGTCAGTCCTATCTGGTAAGGATCCCACACCGAGCAGCAGTATTCTAAAGGAGGACGGACAAGCGTGGTGTAGGCAGTCTCCTTAGTAGATCTGTTAGGTTTTCTAAGTGTCCTGCCAGCAAAACGCAGTCTTTGGTTAGCCTTGCTCCACAACATTTTCTGTGTGTTCCTTAAAATTTAAGTTGTTCGTGATTGTAATACCTAGGTATTTAGTTGAATTTACGGCTTGAAGATTAGACTGATTTATCGTGTAACCGAAGTTTAATGAATTCCTCTTAGCACTCATGTGAATGACCTCACACTTTTCGTTATTTAGGGCCAACTGCTAATTTTCGCACCATTCAGATATCGTTTTTAAATCGTTTTGCAATTTGTTTTGCTCTTCTGTTGACTTTATTAGTCGATGAACAACAGTGTCATCTGCAAATAACCTAAGAGGGTTGCTCAGATTGTCTCCGAAATCGTTGATATAGATAAGGAACAGCAAAGGGCCTATAACACTATCTTGGGGAACCCCAGAAATCGCTTCTGTTTTACTTAATGACTTTCCGTCAATTACTAAGAACTGTGACCTCTCTAACAGGAAATCACAAATCCAGTCACATAACTGAGACGATATTCCGTAAGCACGCAACATCACTACAAGCCGCTTGCGTGGTAAAGTGTCAAAACTACAAGCCGCTTGCGTGCTACAGTGTCAAAAGCCTTCCAGAAATCCAGAAATACGGAATCTATCTGGAATCCCTTGTCAATAACACTCAACACTTCGTGTGAATAAAGAGCTAGTTGTGTTTCACAGGAACGATGTTTTCTAGACCCATGTAAACTGTGTGTCAATAGACATTTTTCTTCGAGGTAGTTCATAATATTTGAACAAAATATATGTTCCAAAATCCTGCTGCATGTCGACGCTAACGATATGGACCTGTAATTTAGTGGATTACCCCTACTACCTTTCTTGAATATTGGTGTGACCAATGCTGATTATGAAAGAAAATGTAAGCGGTGGCGGGTTTCGAACCCGAGACCCAGGACGATTTTACTACTAATCAAATACGCTACCCCACTTTTAATCTCATTTTGTTCGTTATTGTTCGATGCATTTGTTCGGGGTGGTCGTCCTATGAAACCCGTTCAGGTTCAGAGTCGATCTGTTCATACAGTTTTTTTTATTAGAAAGAGTAAATAGTTCAAATGGCTCTGAGCACTATGGGACTTAACTTCTGAGGTCATCAGTCCCCTAGAACTTAGAACTACTTAAACCTAACTAACCTAAGGACATCGCACATATCCATGCCCGAGGTTGGATTCGAACCTGCGACCGTAGCGGTCGCGCGGCTCCAGACTGTTGCGCCTAGAACCGCTCGGCTACTCCGGCCGGCTTTCCTCTTTTAGCGTATTATGTCGCGACATTTTGTTATTGGCAACGACATTGATACAGAACAGAATTGAGTGTCCGTTGCAGGTAAGACATTATCAGAGCTTACTTACAGACCTCACCTGCTAGGAGATTTCCTTGTTGGTTGCAGTGAAATAGATCAGACATGGACGCATTAGCCACTGTGATTGAGCATTTCTGCGAGAAGGTCAGTTTCATTTAATTCTGTCGATGTTCAAAGTTCCTTTCATTATCAACTATCAAGTGAAATAGTTTTAATTTTATTTTATATTTTCCACAATTTCCCCTCATCAAATCTTTTGATTAGATTCCTCCAAACGCTATATTGGTTCCGCTTTTTTTATTTTTTTTATCTGTAGTCAGATGGCTCTCAAAAGCTTTCATGGTGAGACCTCACTTTGCAGCCGTTAACTGCCTGGTGTTCTAAGACGAACAAAAACAAATTAATGACTGTTTTGGGTGCACTTACCGCATTGAATCTCTCAGAAAATCCAAGCTTTGACAACCACCACATTGTCTTCGTCACGAAAACACCTGATAATAAAAGAAGTAATGGAATCACCCAGATTCGCTGCGACCTACAGTTGGAACATCTACAGAGTCACCATTTAGATACACAGAACATAATTTTTATCACCAACATACATCAACTCAAAAAGTGACTGTGGTGCGGTGTAGGGTTTGACAGTAACCACTCTCCAGATTTTAAATGTCATTACATTGTTAGCACTTACATGAAATGCTCTAAAGTACCATGAATTTTGTGCACTCGTTTCATAGCTAGTGCAATAATCTGCCTTCAGTACCTAGAATGAACTTACTTTAAGATTTTCAAGAGATAAAATAAGACATATTGCTTATTAACGACGGATGTCACAGCTTAGAAGTCGCTCAATGTTTTTGTATGGGGAAACAAGGTGAAGTTACTGTTTCTTTTTTTATATATATACTGTACTCGATCGTTTTGTCGACTCTCTGTTTTAACAAATTTTAGAAGGGACGTGACAAAACGTGTAAGGTGTCAGACAAATAACACACCTTACACTGGACTCCTGAAACAGTTCTGGTTAAATTGACACGTCACACGACATAGGTACGTGAAAGTGTACGAGTTTTATTGATAAACAAATGGAATAAACAAGCCGACATTTCATGAATATAAACCACTAACACAATAATAATTGCACGCACGTAATTTTCCAAAACTGAGCTACAAGATACAGTTCTGAGGAATGGAGAATTTAAAGATGGCGACGACTGTCCCTGGTTCAGTTGAAACCTTCTCAGTGGCATATACAGCAGACACAATGCGATATCAGAGCTGCTGGGCAGGCTGGTGGCAAAAGCCACACTTGTGCCTACTTTTAACAACATTTCGGGAAAACGTTCTGCTGGAACACGGCTGAACATGACAGACAAGAGTCCAGTGAAACCCAACTCAAAACACTGGTGACTCAACGTAGCCACCTGTGTTAAAACCCCCATAGAAAAAAGCTGTTTGTCTCATTTTTATGTAGCAGAAGTTAAACTCTGCCCTATGAAAGAAACGACACCTGCGATAGGCTACAGAAACTCTAGCGGGTCGGGTTATAACAAATACGAACGCTCTGATTGGCCCAAAAGAAAACGCGTGGCCACCAGCTTTGACATAGGCAAGTGTCGACAGAAAAATTCGCTCTTCTCTTACAGCAAATCGTCGAGTGTTTGAGCAAAACGACTTGCGCTGTGCTGAGATGGTTGCGAGAGCAATTATGTGAACAGTTATTCACAGGCTCGTATTAACTCCTACGGAGTTAAACTGGAAAGTCTCCTAGTGCAGAGATTGCACCGAGCATTGACTGTTGACGCTTGCGAGCATTTTGAGGGCAACGACGTACACGCTATTCCAGCCAAATAGTGTGTACCATGCCAATCAACCAAGCTAGGGAATAACTAGGAGTCTCGGCTTCACTGAAGACGTAGGAATTGTATCAGATTGGTGTTTAACAGTTGAGAGAGGTTTATAATAGATTCTCAGTTTCACAGATTGTGCCAACAGCAGCCACTGCTGCCGCAGTCATGCTGTGCCAAAAAGTGATATTCAATTCACACTCGGAACTGCGGTCATCTCCGCCGCTCCTATTTTTCTATACATTCAACCATGACCTGTAGTTAAATATATTCACAACTGTCAGGCCTAACTGAAGCAGAAACGTGAGACATCTGATCTAACTAAAAGGACTGTGAGCCACAGCAGAGTGATTTATACTCTGAAGTTATTGAACTGTTTTAATTGCGCAGTTATATTTTCAGTGATATTTACGTACCCTATATGGACCCCATTCAATTTTGGGGATTTTCATCGTGAATTTTTAGCTCAATTGATACCTCTTGCCCCGATTGTAAAATGGTTCAAATGGCTCTGAGTACTATGGGACTTAACTTCTAAGGTCATCAGTCCTCTAGAACTTAGAACTACTTAAACCTAAGTAACCTAAGGACATCACACACAATCATGCCTGAGGCAGGATTCGAACCTGCGACCGTACCGGTCGCGAGGTTCCAGACTGTAGCGCCTAGAACCGCTCGGCCACCCCGGCCGGCCCCCGATTGTATTTAGTTTGTTTGTATTTTATCGACCCCAGACATCGTCATCAACCATCTTACTATTAAAGAACCTTAGAATAGTAGGAACTTCGCTTCACAGTTGTGAAACCCCAATATCAATATTTTACCATCCTGCACGTATTACAGTTTCGACTGATATGCCATAAAGACATACTTGGAAAAAAATAAACCTTCATATCGAAAATCTGTACACTAATATCTGTTAGCTATAACGTTTCCTTTACAAGGGTGTTTAGTGAAACCGACATTGAGATAATTGTCTAAATACATCACTGTCCATACTGCTGCACTCTTCTCTGCATGATGAGCTGGTATCTTCCTACCTTGCAGGCCATGGATTCTCCAGCAGAAGGAGGTTCTTACTCATTGGTCTGAAGATGACCACGGTAGTGGTCGAAACCGGTCACCGTAATAAATAAATTGTGATCAAGACTGTTTTTGATGGTAAATACTCACAGAGCGTCCTTGCGCAACTGTGGTAGGAAGATAGATCACAACCAGTCTCACACATGTTAGAAACGGCTTACTAGTAACTTAATGTGTAAATATCCCAAAAACCATCGAATATTGTCCTAGATCATGCAACAATCTAGCCATTTAGCACACAGTGAAATGTTTTTAGCGATGAAATTCGTACGTGTACTCTTTCAAGTGGCAAACGTTTAACATTCGTACAACCTTAGGGGAACTAAAATATTTGCTGTCGCGTAATCATTCATTCTTTAGGTCATAGGTATTAGTGCTAACATTTCCTGTTGTGACAACTTCAAAATTAGCACTATGATATAGATATCTGTACAACCTGAAGCTAATGACTCAAGCTGCCATATACAGATCTCATCTGATGAAAGGGTTCTGAATTTGTATACATTCAACGGACTGACAGGACATTCCCACACAATGTAATTTACATAGCACTTCTCTTATAACTATGTGGCCACAAAGTCAAATACAGTAGCCCAACGATTTCATGCCCTCGTTACGCTGTATCTCAATTTTAATCAACACATAATGCGGTACTTTGTAATACGGTAATTATAATTACCCTATGGTGGTAGGTACTTACTAGGGAAATGGTCCAATCTGACATACCGAAACCTACCCTGAAATTTCTTCTATGTGAAAAGAATACAACGAAAGAAATATGCTGTTAAAAGTTGCTGCTAAGACGCATTACAAGTATTTTTTTAAAACTGTTGAAGTTATTGTTTCTTGTCGCACGAAGAACTGCTTATGACAGTGGTTTGTACAGCCCTTCCTGCCTAGCGTTCGATTGGCCGTGACGAGAGAGCGTAGCGCCGGGTGGTGCTAATATCCAGAGGGACAGAAGTGAATCTGAAACACCTAAAAAAAAGTGTCGCGTACCATTAATGTTTTGAATAACAGACAGTTAGTATCAACAGCTAAACTGCTGCATGTGTAATTCTTTAATTCTTACAAAGGTGACTAGCAGACGACTTCCATCAATCGTGACTTGATTTACTGAAACGAAATATTTCTTACACATACACCACCTTATAACAATTTCTATAGCATAGGTTTTACAATAATTTTTGAATAAGATATATCTTAGTAACAATGAATCACTTCCTTATTTATCCCCCATATTAGTCACAAAAATGTCATTTTAATGACGAAAACAAACAGTTAAATCAGGTCAACCGGACGAAAGAAAAAAATACCGTAATGCTTTCAAGCAGATCACGGTAATCACCAGTTTTATCACACACAATTGGGGTGGAGCAAGAAATGGTTCTGGCTGTTGCTCTGTTTATTGTGCTGTATACCGAGCAAACGTAAAGCTAATCGTAAAATGTGCTAACGCGAACTGATAAGGCACAATGACTGAAATTTAGTTATATTGTCCTCCTGATAAACTTCAAATGACATGGAGCTATCGAAAGTTATTTTACTGACAATTTGCTTAAAAATATTTCTGACAGTCAAAAAAGAGCTTTAGCGAGAATCACATTGGTCGTTTCGCATGAAATCTGAATTATATGAATAGTCTTTTCGTCGTCTTCTCAGAGACAAAAGTAACGTTTTGTCAAGACCAAGAGTCCAACTTAAACAATGAATTAATGTCCGCAAATGGTTAGAAATCGTTACGAATGAAATGCTAGAAACTGTTCTTCCCTATTTTTCCAGGTTCTGATAGGTTGATTATAAGATTTTTGTCACTAAACGGTTCTTTTTTTATTTTTCCTGCTAATACGCCATGAGTTCCCTGAAGACGTATACAGGGCGATCCTTTGATCATGACGGGGCCAAATATCTCACGAAATAAGCGTCAAACGAAAAAACTACAAAGAACGTAACTTGTCTAACTTGAAGGGGGAAATCAGATGGCGCTATGGTTTGCCCGCTAGATGGCGCTGCCACAGGTCACACGGATATCAACTGCGTTTTTTTTAAATAGGAATTCCCATTTTATTACATATTCGTGTAGTACGTAAAGAAATATGAATGTTTTACTTTGGCCACTTTTTTCGCTTTGTGATAGATGGCGCTATAATAGTCACAAACGTATGGCTCACAATTTTAGACGAACAGTTGGTAAAAGGTAGATTTTTTAAATTAAAATACAGAACGTAGGTACGTTTGAACATTTTATTTCGGTTGTTCCAGTGCGATACACGTACCTTTGTGAATGGTTCAAATGGCTCTGAGCACTATGGGTTCAAAATGGCTCTGAGCACTATGGGACTTAACTTCTATGGTCATCAGTCCCCTAGAACTTAGAACTACTTAAACCTAACAGTCATCACGAGGCACCTTTGTGAACATATCATTTCTGAGAACGCATGCTGTTACAGCGTGGTTACCTGTAAATACCACATTAATGCAATAAATGCTCTAAATGATGTCCGTTAACCTCAATGCATTTGGCAATACGTGTAACGACATTCCTCTCAACAGCGAGTAATTCGCCTTCCGTAATGTTCGCACATGCATTGACAATGCGCTGACTGATGTTGTCAGGCGTTGTCTGAGGATCACGATAGCAATTATCCTTCAACTTTCCCCACAGAAAGAAATCCGGGGACGTCAGATCCGGTGAACGTGCGGGCCATGGTATGGTGCTTCGACGACCAATCCACTGTCATGAAATATGCTATTCAATACCGCTTCAACCGCATGCGAGCTATGTGCCAGACATCCATCATGCTGGAAGTAAATCGCCATTCTGTCGTGCAGTGAAACATCTTGTAGTAACATAACGTAGGAAATCAGCATACATTGCACCATTTAGATTGCCATCGATAAAATGGGGGCAATTATCGTTCCTCCCATAATGCCGCACCATACATTAACACACCAAGGTCGCTGATGTTCCACTTGTCGCAGCCATCGAGGATTTTCCGTTGCCCAATAGTGCATATTATGCCGATTTACGTTACCGCTGTGGGTGAATGACGCTTCGTCGCTAAATAGAACGCGTGCAAAAAATCTGTCATCGTCCCGTAATTGCACTTGTGCCCAGTGGCAGAACTGTACTCGACGTTCAAAGTCATCGCCATGCAATTCGTGGTGCATAGAGGTATGGTACGGGTGCAATCGATGTTGATGTAGCATTCTCAACACCGACGTTTTTGAGATTCCCTATTCTGGCGCAGTTTGTCTGCTACTGGTGTGCGGATTAGCCGCAACACCAGTTAAAACACCTACTTGGGCATCATCATTTGTTGTAGGTCGTGGCTGACGTTTCACATGTGGCTGAACACTTCCCGTTTCCTTAAATAACGTAACTATCTGGCGAACGGTCCGAACACTTGGATGATGTCGTCCAGGATACCGAGCAGCATACATAGCACGCGCCTGTTGGGCATTTTGGTCACAATAGCCATACATCAACACGATATCGACCTTTTCCGCAATTGGTAAACGGTCAATTTTAACACGGGTAATGTATCACGAAGCAAATATCTTCCACAGTGGCGGAGTGTTACGTGATACCACGTACTTATACGTTTGTGACTATTACAGCGACATCTATCACCAAGCGAAAAAAGTGGTCCAACTAAAACATTCATATTTCTATACGTACTACACGAATATATAATAAAATGGGGGTTCTTATTTAAAAAGAACGCTGTTGATATCCGTTTGATCTATGGCAGCGCCATCTAGCGGGCCAACCATAGCGCCATCTGGTTTCCCCCTTCAAGCTAGACGAGTTTTGTTCTTTGTAGTTTTTTCATTTGACGCTCATTTCGTGAGACATTTGGCCCGGTCACTATCAATGGGCCACTCTGTATAAAGCTGCAGAAATAGTAATCCACGCATATTTATCACTGTTGTTGTTGTAAATGAATGTGTCACAGCGCTAATCGACTTCACAACAGTCTTTTTTTTTCACCTCAAAATGATAAAGCGTGGTCTGGTTATAGTTCTTTCATGAAAACTTGTTGATCACCATTAGTCACAGCAGATGTCTAGGTAACAACAAGCTTCATCTTCATGGCAGCTGTGAATTAATGGCATCTCCTCTACACTTTTACTTGAAGTAAACTTCATTGCTTTGTGACCTCCTATACTACACGATTTCTTTAATTTGCTTACCCACGCCGAAAAAGACTTTAAATCAGCAATTTTCATTTCAGTTACGATTTGGAGGACCCACTATGGTAGATCTTCATCAGTAATACTGCACTGCCTCACGAGCAACTCTACGTAATACACATCACAAAAAAACTTCTGTTAAGAACTATTGTTCACGTTATTTATTCAAGTTTAGGGGCTTAATGCGGCTATTAATTGGGGTGGGGGGACTTTGTAGCCACCCTGTACAGTAAATATTTCGGATAGTTTTTCTTTCAGATTTATCCGAGTTCCCTTATGGCGCGTATTGATCAATCCGTGTGAGTCTGTCTCTCATTTTATTCTGTTCACTGTCAGATTGCATGAAGCAAAACCGAGTTTCCACAAGTAATTAACATTAAGTGCGAAAACCAATGAAAATTACTTCATTTTAATTGCACAACTGTGGGTTCTTGGTGAAACATTGTAAATTAACGAAACAAACACTGTTTTTTGCCTTGTTTCACAATTTTGTTATTAATGTTATTGCACAACCTAGGTTTCGGATTATAAGCAAGTTTTTGAGTACATTACCCATTCCCAAAGATGATAATGCATAGATAAACGTGATGACAAGGCAAAGATAATTATCTCATCTTCTTAAGGTATCGTTTCACAGTATAATGTAAAATTACGTCAATGACCATTTTTAACAAATTACATACCTAATTATACAATTCAGCAATTACACTAACACGACAAGTCTAAAGTTATGCATCAGACACGGACTTTTTAGCAAAATTTTGGACCGAGGTCCACCATAGTCAAAAAGTTCTTGGCTGATGTATAACTTTAGTCCAGTCATGTTAGTGTGATTGCTGAATTGTGTAATTATGTATGTAATTTGTTAAATATGGTCATTGATGTAATTTTACATTAAGCTTTGGATCTATACCTTAAGAAGTTGAGATAATTATCTTTGCTTGTCATCATCTTTATCAGTGCATTATCATCTTTGGGAATCAATAACATACTTGGAAAATGGGCTTATAACCCGAAACCTAGATTGCGCAGTAAGATTAATAATAAAATTGTGAAACAAGGAAAGAAGTGTCTGTTTAGTTAATATTACTTCAGTTTTATCTTGATTCTTAACACTTATGCTACTGCAAATGCAATTGGTAATTACTATGGGTATCAAATGAGTTGAAAATTTGAGTGAACAGTAAGCGCCAACAATTGTTCCAGACAAACTATCAATCAAAACTAAAATTCGCTATACAAATTACCATCACACTGAGTTGTGTTATTTGTTTACCGACCCGACGTCAAAGAAGGATACGCGCCTGCCATGTTGCGCACACGCAGCCCGATACACCTCCGATAGGGTTGTATATTTTTCCGGCTGCCTGATGGAGTACGAATTTGGCAGTTTCCAACATTTTTTTAAAAAAACACTTACAGTGCGGCTTAACAGCTAAAGATAAAAATAAATCATAAATTTGGAGTGTCGGTCACCGCTGTATGCCTAATGGGCCAGCTATATAATCGCTTTGCGCCGTTTTTCCATTTCCTTTCTGACGCTGTTCTCGTTGTCTAATTAGCTCAGCACTGCACATTTTAGGCTTTTCGGATTCATTTCGATGCGAGCATTCCCTCGGAAATGCGTTTTCTAAAATTCGTAGCAGAGTAACGAGTCGTATGAGACAACCTTGTTTCTCTACTCGTGTTTTGTAATTTTCATTTTAGTACCGATTTTCACTTACATTCCAGTGAATATTTTTATAGTCTCTCTCTTAGGACCCTAGCAGAGCGCTACAAGCTCTTCACTTGCACCCGAATCAATTTTCTAACTAAACGCGTCTCTACACTACACTGATTTATAGCTTTACACGAAGCCAATTCGTAGCAAACAGGTGCACGCGCCTATGCTGGTACGTCACAGGGCGCAACCAGTGTTTACTTACTATTGGTCTCGTAGTTATTAGTGATTCAAACCTGACGATGTTTCGTCACACAAAAAAGTCTGATAGACGAGAGAACAGAAGTCTGATAGACGAGAGAACAGAAGTTTTCACGTCAATAAAAAATAAATCGGCAATTCTCATTGCGAATCCCACATTTTTATTACAATTTTTGACAAACATCCTAATATCCATGCCCTCTTTCAGGACTGAGTTCTCTAGTTTGAAGTGTGGACTAGAAACCGTGTCTGATGAAACAACGTTTTGCACTTGTTCGTTTTGCTGCTTTCGACGACAGCAGATTTTTCTGTATTCCTGTACTTGGAGCGCTGCAGCGCTGTAAAACTGTTCGAATAGACCGGTTCACTGAGCTACTGCCACATTCACATGGAATATTATAAATACCTGCAAACCTTAGCCCACGACCATTTTTCACACGGCGATACTTTTCTGTTATTTTCCTTAGCAGCTGAAAGACGGTTTTAATTCCACATCTGGTTAAGATTCCCTCCAATTTTACTTGATGCTACTCCTCAGAACGAAAGGAAGGCCGTACGCTGAACTTTCTGAGCTGCATGACAGACTTGGATGACAGCTGATTTAATTTCGTGTGACAGACAGCCATTTTACCTGAACGCGGACATTAGGTCGTTTATTTCGGCGCTGAGAGTGTTCTCGTCCGATACACTTCTACCTCCATGTATCAAAGTTTTCAGCAATGCTCTCTTTTAGCTGGTTGATGCAAACTGTAACCGTGGAAATTACGGTCTGTGTGGATCTGTTTACGTAGCTTATAGAGTGTCCAAGCCGAACGCCTAACTTCTGCTCAATTAGGACGTCTAAAAAGTATAGCTTTCCTTTTTTCTCCGTTACCGCAGTGGATTTTATGGAGCGACGTACTTATGATCGGTGGCTTTCCAGGCGAACACAGTGGTGGTTATTGGATCGGATTTTCTTCGAGAATTAAAGCGACAGATGCACTGATAACAGTTTATACAACATATCCGTCGCGAAAGATACCGTCACTAAATTTTTTTTTGTTTAAAATTCAGTAAGCATGGGGTAAATGTTTTTAATTGGCGAAAACGAACGGTAAACCATCCTAAAGTTGATTACTATACAGGGTGATTCAAAAAGAATACCACAACTTTAGGAATTTAAAACTCTGCAACGACAAAAGGCAGAGCTAAGCCTATCTGTCGGCGAATTAAGGGAGCTATAAAGTTTCATTTAGTTGTACATTTGTTCGCTTGAGGCGCTGTTGACTAGGCGTCAGCGTCAGTTGATGCTAAGATGGCGACTGCTCAACAGAAAGCTTTTTGTGTTATTGAGTACGGCAGAAGTGAATCAACGACAGTTGTTCAGCGTGCATTTCGAACGAAGTATGGCGTTAAACCTCCTGATAGGTGGTGTATTAAACGTCCGTAACTACCTGAACGTCAACTACCCGAGGCGATGGATCGGCCGCCAGGCAGCCCGTGACAGAGCACTTCATCACTGACCCCCAAGAAGCCCTGATCTTACCCCCTGCGATTTTTTCTTATGGGGGTATGTTAACGATATGGTGTTTCGGCCACCTCTCCCAGCCGCCATTGATGATATGAAACGAGAAATAACAGCAGCTATCCAAACTGTTACGCCTGATATGCTACAGAGAGTATGGAACGAGTTGGAGTATCGGGTTGATATTGCTCGTGTGTCTGGAGGGGGCCATATTGAACAGCTCTGAACTTGTTTTTGAGTGAAAAAAAAACTTTTTAAATACTCTTTGTAATGATGTATAACAGAAGGTTATATTATGTTTCTTTCATTAAATACACATTTTTAAAGTTGTGGTATTCTTTTTGAATCACCCTGTATAATTCTACCAAAACTTACGTAATGTATGTTCCTGGGCCACGCATTCGTCGATTATTTCATTTGTTTAATTCTGTTTACATTAAAAGTTTATCTGCTTTGAATAAGAATGGCATAACTTCGTAAAGACTTTATTGTACATTTCACATATTTATGTCGCTCATAGTCAGACAGAAAACATAGTAGTTTATCTCTCACGTAATTCTTGGCCATTATACAGAATATGTCTTATTTCTATTTAGGCTACACAATCTATCATTTTATTCGACTTTTAAAATCAGTTCCATCACTTTAGCTAAGGCATATTTCGTTATGCCCATATAATTTACATAGCGTCTAAATGTCTTTGCTGGTTTAGAATATTTGGCCACTTTTTGTTTGTTTTGGTCACGCATGTGAATCAACGCCAGATTTCCTTAATGCTGATCATAAGTGTGCTTTGCACTAAAACTGAGGATGGCGTTTATTAAATCAATAATTAGTGAACTGTTCAGTACATATAGAGTACTCGCGCAGCGCAGCGAAATATCAAAATGTACAACAAAATATTTGACTAATGCGTCGCTAAGAACTATACACATCGTATAAATCAGCCAAATTATATGTTTATTCATTCCAAGATCATTTTCCGTATGTTTTCTCAAATTATAAATCTGTTTTATATGTTTACTGCATTTTAAAAAATTGTTTTATGTTTATTGCTGATGTGAATTACCAATATTCTTTGCTATCATGGTGAGTATGTCGAAATTTGTAGACATGATCTTGAGAAGTTGTCAGCGTTTTACAACACTAAAGGTATCACATAATTTAAGTTATATGCTGAAGTCCATGCTGAACGTTGTAAAAGGTCGGTAACTCGCGGCCTCCTGTAGACTGGAATGTCTTTAGTACACGACCTTGATAACTTTAATACTTTAGTTTCAATTTCGGAAATTTATTTCGTGCAACATTTTAATTTTGCATGTAATTCTCCAGTCTGTTTCGTATAGCATATATTCAGGGTCAGTATATTTTTTCTGTGGATACATTGTCAGTGAATCTAGTTTTTTATGTCTATTTATCAGTTTTCTGTATAACACTAATTATTTGTAGAAGTCCCCTTTATCTAAATGATATACCACAATTGACATGTGGTGATCCGTGTAGCTCGTAAAGGATATTAATTATATTACACATCAAAGGTCTTGTAATTACAATTGCAGTTGATGTAGCATGTCGAATTACCTCACTACATACAATCGCGTGCAAGTAAAAATGCTATAACTTAATTAATACTAAATTAATCTCCATGGCCACATTAAAACAAGAATTACCTCATGCGCAACCATCACAGGATGATTTTAATTTAAGAAACAACCTTTACATCCAAGTGCAAGTGAATGGGACGCATCATCAAATTGTTTTCCTAATTTTACGGGAAAGTAGTTCTTTCACCTTTCAAATGCTTTCTTCACGCACACCCAGTCCAATCAGATAATTATAATTAACGATTCCAGATCAAAATATCTGGTGTTTTGCGATCCATTTTAAATTTTAATATATTTATTTACATTTTAATCTGGTGTTCAGCCTACAACAAAAATGCTTTTGAACAGTACATGAGGATGTCGATACTGGTGATATCAAGGATTTTTTGCTGAGCTCTCTTACAAACGATGCGTGTCTGCCGTCTTCGTCTGCAAATTGAGTTTTCTCTGCAGTTTTAGACCGATCACGTATTAGCCATGTTGACTTTACTCCAATGTGATTATTGATAATATAAGTTCATAGGCTTCCAAGACCAGTGTCAACTTGAATAAAATGGTTTTCAGATGCTATGCAGCATCATTGTACTCTAAAGCAGCTAAATTATCGAAGTTTCTACCGCATTGCTGCCGTGCCTTTCAGGGCGGTTTTATAATGTTTGATTGTTTAGAAAACAAATCCACAATAAGTAGACAAAGTTTGTTGAAATTCATGAATTGACATATGACAATCCAGTGGTTTTTAGGCAGTAAACCTGTGAACTTTCAATCCTGAGCTACCCAGTCGTGCACAAATTTTCGTCGAAAATTAACGTAGTGAAACTGTCGTTTAGTAAAGAGAGAGTTTACACTGATCAGCGAGAACATAATGACACCTATCTAATAGCCGGTATGTCAACCTTTGGCACGGATAACAGGGGAAATGAAGCCTGGGACATGGCTAGAGGGAGTTGGCAACACATTCGCACGCAAGTCACCTAACTCCCGGGAATTCCTTGGAGAGGAGCGATAAGCTCTGATCCCACGTACACACATCCCATATGTGTTTGACGGGGTTCAGATCTGACTAGTTGGGGGTACGGGTTGGGGGGGGGGGGGAATTTGGGACATGGCGCATTATCTTGTTGAAAAATGCCACTGCCATCGAGAAACATGATCGTCATGAATTGGTTACAAGGTATGCAATCAGTGTACGATACTCGTTGGCCATCATGGTGCCTTACACGAGCTCCACTGGACATGGATGCCCACGTGAATGTTCCCCAGAGTATAATGGAGACGCCGCCTGCATGACTCCGTCCCACAGTACAGGCATCAAGGATTCGCACACTCCCATCAGCATAATGAAGAAGGTATGGGAATTCATCAAACCGTGCAACCCTCTGCCACTGTGCCAGCGTCCAGTGCCAATGGTCACATACCCATTTCAGTCATAGTTGCTGATGTCGTGGTGTTAACATTGGTACATACTTGGGCCAACGGCTGCAGAGGCCCATTGTTAGGAGTGTTCGGTGCAGTGTGTGTTTGGACCCACCTGTGCTTTGCCCAGCATTAAAGTCTGATGTTAGTTCTGCCACAGTCCGTCGCCTGTCCTGTTTTACCAGTGTACCCAGATTACGATGTCCAACATCTGTAATGAGAGTTGGCCACCCAATCCCCCCGACATCTACACGTGGTTCCACCTGGGTTTCGCCACGTGTTGATGACACTCATCACAACACACCTCGAACACCCGACAAGTCGTGCCGTTTTATAAACGCTCGTTCCGACCCTCCGGGCCATCACAATCTGCCCTCGGTCAAGCCAAGATAGATCGCGCACTCTTGCCATTCTACAGACTGACAGCAGTCTCACTGACTCTACATGCACCATGCGTACGTCTGTTTGGCAGTCTTTTCTCACCAGGTAACGCTACTATCGCGTGGACGGGTTTATACCAATAGTAGGTCAGAGGTCATAACGTTCTGGTTGATCAATGTAATTCTTACAAGAAAGTAAAAACAATAACCAGCCACTGCTAATAATTCTGTTTACTCAAACTGAACTGCGCCATTACCAGTTTCGATCAGACAGTTTTATTGGCCCGCAGTTCAAGTGTCAATGAGCTGTTGCCTTGGAAGACGACGGATTAGAGCCCTCGCATCGGTGTGATGAAGGAGGTACCGGGATTCATCAGCTCATGCAGTGCTCTGCCACTCTGCCAACCTCCAGTTTCATTCATTTAGCTTACTCTGAATTCGATGTTGGCCAATTTTAGTAGTTGTGAAAGTTTCTTGGGTGGTGGTGCCCCACATCAAAAACAGATTTTAGAAAAATTGCCGCTCTATGTTACTTAGACCTGGCAAGGAACGAAACCGACATAAACAGTTGACAGAAAAGTTAACAGTGGCATAAAATGACTCAGATTTTCGACGCAATTAGTAGAAAGTAAACTGTTGTTATTTTAGAAAGCCGTTTACGATCATTATTACTTTGGGTCGTCGTTAACACTGTGGAGTCTTGTACCAGGGGAAGTCAGGGAGAGGATGTTGTTTGGTGGACGGTGTCCTTTTTCTAAAACACAATTATACACATGTATTAACAGGGTTCTTTATTCACAAGAACAAGAAAGCTTCCTTAAGCAAGTTGTGGCACAAGCTCCCCCGTAATAGTCCACGTTAGCCTCACTGTTGGCGAAGTACATGTCCCACTACAAACACTACACTCTTGTAGCCCGTGACACGAACAGGCAGACGTCAAATAGAATAGTGACTCTGTGTGTGACTGGGCTGGCTGACTGTGGCTGAGTGGGTCCTCTGCTACACGGTGTTGGCGTTGGCAGCGCGTTGCTTGCGAGTCTGTCGTCGGCCTCTCTCCTGATAGGCGTGCTTGATTCAGCAACTATTATCGACCTTCTTGGAACCTCTTCGCCGACCGGTGTGCTGGCGACAGCTTACGCCAGCACATTCTTTCCTCCCCAAAATGCTGCTCTGTTGTCGTGTAGGGAGGCTGCGAACGACAACAGGCAGGGGGGCAGGGCGCTGGACATAGAGATGAGCGAGGAGCGCTGACATGTCAGCTGCTCGTGGTGTAGTGATTAGCGTTGCTACCTCTGGCTCACGGGGTCCTGGCCGCGATTCGCCACCGGGTCGAGGGTTTTCTCCGCCCAGGGATTGAGTGTTTGTGTTGTCACTATCAACCGGGAAAATGGCTAGGTTAAACAGTGAAAACATTTGAAATTTGTACAGGTGCAGAAAAGCATGCCACTGAGCGCCCCACAAACCAAAAAATTGTCAAAATCGAGTTGTCAATGCACCATTGATCGATGCTGAACAACAAGAGTATATTTATTGTCAAGTTGCTACCATTTTCAACTGTTAGATCTAAAACTATGGGCAAGTACTGAATTAAGTCTCCTGAATTAAACACGCCGGCCGCTATTTTCCTTCAGTTCAAAAAAAAAAAAGTTCAAATATGTATGAAATCTTATGGGACTTAACTGCTAAGGTCATCAGTCCCTAGCTAACACCCTACTTAACCTAAATTATCCTAAGGACAAACGCACACACCCATGCCGAGGGAGGACTCGAGCCTCCGCCGGGACCAGCCTTACAGTCCACGACTGCAGCGCCATAGACCGCTCGGCTAATCCCGCGCGGCTTTTCCTTCAGTACTCAACCTAAATCACCCCTCTTGTAATGAAAGTATGCACGTTAAAAGCAGTAGTAGCGGAACATGCTGATTTGACTTTGCAACAAGCTTCTAGAAACAGATGACGAAAGGAACTCTGATCTCTTTCTGATATGAATGAAATTTAGGTGAGAGCTTATAACCACTATCTTCTGTCTTCCATTTTTTACGATTTTACGACGAAAAGATATGTTTGTCTTTTCTTTGTTTTACATTTCAGCCTCAAGTCAAACGAACAGTATCTTTAAAGGTTCCGAGTTAAACATTATCAGATGATATGAATACGCTGGTATCCGATAATGACTTGGTAATATGTCAAAGCCGGAAATGTTCCACTTCAGTGACTTGCACCTGAAACATACAATAAAAATTTAAGAGGTTATCGTTACGATTACCTAAGACAGTATTTAAATTTTCTGTAGCGTTTGTAATCTTGAATTAAATTCAAGTTCAAATTTTGGTTCAAATGCAGTTTACTTTTAAACGTTTAACACATCGATTTCGTCTCGAACTCAAGTGGTTTCTAGTCTGGATCTAAGGCTGTATTACTGCAGTTTTACTGGATAGCTAACAGCATCATCTGCGAAGAGCCTGAGATTGTGACGCACGATCAGCTAAGTTATTAGTGTGTAAAATGCACAGTAACGGTGTGCACTCCTCTGGGGCATACCAGATATTACTTGCATGTCTGCGGCCAGGATGAAGTCGGGCCTAGTGGTCTAATGGCGCAATGTTCCATAGTAGTCTGTAGTGGTCGTAGGTGTTTAGTTTTGCATTGTTGTTGATTCGTTTTTAATCGATTTGTGTGTCCTTTAGCCTATTTATGGAGAGCTGGGAAACACTTTAACTGCCACCCTGGTGGAGGCTTCACAATTAATTGCGCCATACCACACGAAGGGTTCAGTACAATCACATGGCTTCAATAAACCTCCAAAGATGTACGGAAATCCGCTGGCAGTGTGTCCCATGCACAGGGAAGGACAGTATCGGAATGCGCGGTAAACCATGGCGATTTCAGTAACTCTATCAGTCCGTTGAACATGGTTGCTGCACCAAATCAACATCCTGCACCCGGTCAACCATTCCCACTTTCAACACAAAGATGGATATCATCTATACCTAAGGCGGATTCCAACAATAAATTCTCGGTTTGTCCATCAGCCTAGACGTTCTGGAATCCTCTTCCGCGCAAATTATGGCGATGGAGAGAACACGATATCTCGGTAAATACATGAATGATATTATTCGTATCCACAATGCCAATAATGAAATGCTAGGCTGAAAGTTCTGGAATGTGGTAAACTAAAATTAAAGAGCTTTGGCAGACGAGCCAAAGATTACTCTCCAAGTGCTCGTATCCAAATCTGGCTCGGGTATGAGCTTTCTTTTGACCGTCATAACTGGACTGTTGATCGTTGCAGAGAAGAAATCAGATGTGTTACAGATTATTACGACGGTGGGTGTGTCAACGCAAATGATTATACATTTGCTGTCCATGATATCCGTCCTGTAATGGACTCGTAGGAGAAAGTCTATAACCGTAAGAGGGTGGCATATGGGCAGTGGACCTACAGCAACGAAGAAACTGGCAATGAAGGGGCATCCAAACTCAGAAACTGATGTTAGTTACAGGGTGTTCAGTGATGTAGCAAAAACCGAACGTACACTCGTACTTATCAGATGTTAATCAGTTTTGTGTGTTTGAACAGGCACATCAATTGGTTTCATAGATCTTTTGTCACTGGTAAGACAAGCAGCTTTTTACGGTAAATTCATTACGTGTCACTCTGAAATAAAATTATGTTTTTTATCATACTTATTTAGTCTATTGGAACCATTTATTGTTTTTATCGTTCTTTAAAATACGGCCTTCTGAAATGTATTATGATACTACGGCTAAAAGAAAGATAATTGAGGAGTACTACATAATGTTATCAACATATTGCAATTGAAATCACCATAACTTTTAGGAATCAGTCAGCTGATAAGAAAACTATAAAGGAGACTAAAAAAACTTTTGCAAAATTTATAGTATAAACTAAGTGTTAGTGTGACTGAATGAATGCCACAAAAGAGCGAGAGAAACTATCATTTATCAAGAAATGCAGTGAATTTAATTACATAACTGATCACGATTTGTTTGTATTTCAGTCTTCCCAGTTTTAAAACGAACTTGTGTCTTCGATACATGAGGAAACTTATGGTTTGTTACTAATAAATGAACATGCTACATGTTTATATTCATTTCTTTTTTTAGAGAATGAAACGCCTACAACCGTCCTTAAGATTTTATTTATTTCGTAACTACCAGTTTCGGCTCTTCAATATGCCTTTTTCAGGCTGGAAAGGAAAGCATCGGTACAAAGAAGGTAACGGCGAAAAAACCATGAATAACAGAAGAAATACTTCAGATGATCGAAGAAAGAGGGAACTACAATAATGTTCAGGAAAATCCAGGAATACGGAAATACAAGCCGCTAAGGAATGAAATAAATAGGAAGTGCAGGGAAACTAAGGAGAAATAACTGTGTGAAATATGTAAAGAAATCGGAAAAGAAATGATTGCCGAAATGACTGACCCGTATATAGAAAAGTCAGACCAACATTCGGTTAAATTAAAAGCAAGGGTGGTAACATTAACAGTGAAATGGGAATTCCACTGTTAAATGCAGAGAAAAGATCGAGGTGAAAAGAGCACACTGAAGTCCTCTATGAGGGGGGAGACTTGTCTGTTGCGATAGAAGGAGAAACAAGAGTCGATGTAGAAGAAATAAGAGATCGAATATTAGACTAAAAATTTAAAAGAGACTTGACATCAAATAAGGCAGAAAGGTTAGATAACAATCCATTATTATTTCTAAAATCATTGAGGGAAGTGGCAACAAACAGACAATTCACGTCAATGTGGAGATTGTATGAATCTGGCGATGTACCATCCGACTTTCCGATAAATATCGTCCACATAATTCCGAAGATTGAAAGAGCTGACAAGAGCGAGAATTTTTGGACAGTCAGCTTAATAGCTTATGCATTCAACTTGCTAACAAGAATAATTTACAGAAGAATTGAAAAGATGGTTCAAATGGCTCTAAGCACTATGGGACTTAACATCTGAGATCATCAGTCCCCTAGACTTAGAAATACTTAAACCTAAATAACTGAAGGACATCACACACATCAATGCCCGAGGCAGGATTCGAACCTGCGACCGGAGCAGCAGCGCGGTTCCGGACTGAAGCGCCTAGAACCGCTCGGCCACAGCGGCCGGCAATTGAAAAGAAAGCTGAGGATATTTTAGTTGATCAGTATGGATTTAGGAAAGATAGAGGCACCAATGAGGCAGTTGTGCCGTTGCTGTTGATAATGAAAGCGAGACTAAAGAAAAATCACGACACGTTCATAGGATTTGTCGACCTGGAAAAAGCGTTCGTTAATCTAAAATGGGGCAAGATATTCGAAATTCTGAGAAAAATAGGGGTAGGTTATAGGGAAAGAAGGGTAGTACGAAACATGAATAAGAACTAAGAGGGAGTAGTACGAACTACTCGGATAAAACAACGTGTAAGACAAGAATGTATTCTTCCTCCCCTACAGTTCAATCTACACATCGAAGAAGCAATGACGTAATAAAAGGAAGGTTCAGGAGTAGAATTAAAATTCAAGGAGGAATACGATTCGCTGATGACATTGCTATACTGCCTGAAATTGAATAAGAGTTACAGGATCTACGGAATGGAATGAACAGTCTATTGTTCAAGAATACAGACTGAGAGTAAATCGAAGAAAGACCAAAGTAATGAGAAGTAGTAGAAATGAGAACTGCGAGAAACTTAACATCAGGATTGGTGGTTACGAAGTAGATGAAGTTAAAGAAACCTGCTACCTAGGCAGCAAAATAACTCATGATGGAGCTCGGAGGACACGAAAAGTTGATTAGCACCGGCAAAGAAGTCTTTTCTGAACAAGAGGAGTCTACTAGTATAAAACATTGGCCTTAATTTCAGGAAGAAATTTCTGAGACTGTATTTCTGAAGCACAGCACTGTATGGTAGTGAAACACGGACTGTGGGAAAACCAGAACAGAAGAGGATCGAAGCATTTGAAGTGTGGTGCTTGCGACGATGCCTAACGGTTACTGATGCGCAGTTGCTCTGTCTAACAGCATCCCGTACGACTAAACCAGTTGTGGCTTTGCCCGATATTGCTCGTATCGTAGGTACATGGTCTGTATGCGGCTGTGTTGAAAAATAATACCTCCATGTAGTCATTGGATTGATCCGCGCACTTCTGCTTTGATGCTCTACAGCTAATTCGCTGCAGATAAATGACTTGTAGCTGTGATCCTACAGTCAAATAATCTGGGCATTGCCTGGAACTGCGAATTAATAAATTACACAGACATATAAAATGAAAGTTAAGTGATTATTTAATAACAAGGGCTCTACTCTAAAGTCCGTAATTAATGTACAGGACAGAGAATTATGTTGAACAATCTTTATTCAAGAAAGGACATTTCAAATAAGGGGGAAGTCGTCCTACGATATTCAGTTATAATGCAGACAGAAAATACCCTTATCAAATGCACTATCGTTACGTTGAGAGCATTACGAGATTAGTAAACAAATTACCAAACTAAATAGTTATCAAAGATTCACGAAAATTAAGTCCATTTCGAGATCACAATACATGACAGGTTCTCCAGCTCCAAACAGTTCGGAGTTCAACATGATGATTCAGACTTAACACTCACGATGGAAAGAGCAGTAACTCGTAGTCAGTCTGTTCTCAGTTCCTTAAAAGAAGCGGAAATAGCTAGATTCCTGTCCTGGAGCACATTCAAACCTCTCGAATTATAAATTCCCTTCATCTGTATGATAGCGGCCATTGACGGTCCAGAATCAAACACCTCCACAATCGAATCACGCACGTTACCGCCGGCAGGGCTGCCTTCTTCAAGAACCGACATAAAGTGAAAATTCCCAGTCACCACTTGTTTCTCGTAATGTTCCGCTACTGCCTACTTCTCCATTGGCTGAAAGCCATCCCCACCAAAAATACAAACATCAAAAAAAGTTTTCTATCTCCTCAGTTCCGAAAGTTCCGGAACCTGTAGAGAAAATTGGAATAGAAATCAACATAAATATCAGTTCCGTCCTTTTTACTGCTCATGAAAACCACACATTGCATGTTGCACCTCCATACAGCGAGACCTTCAGATGTCGTGGACCAGATTGCTGTACACATCGGTACCTCTAATACCGAGTAGCACGTCCTCTTGCACTGATGCATGCCTGAATTCGTCCTGGCATACTATCCACAAGTTTATCAAGGCACTGTTGGTCCAGATTGTCCCATTCCTCATGGCGATTCGGCGTAGATCGCTATCCCAGGATGTTCGATAGGGTTCATGGCTGAAGATCATGTTGGCCGAATGGACCGCTCAGGATTGGCATCACGTTTTCTTCACAGATGAGTTCCTCATATGCCTTCAACGAGACAATCGTCGGAGACGTGTTTGGAGGCAACCCGGTCAGGCTGAACGCCTTAGACACACTGTCAAGCGAGTGCAGCAAGGTGGAGGTTCCCTGCTACTTTGGGGTGGCATTATGTGGGGCCGACGTACTCCGATGGTGGTCATGGAAGGCGCCGTAACGGCTGTACGATACGTGAATGCCATCCTCCTACTGACAGTGCAACGATATCGGCATCATATTGACGAGCCATTACTCATCATCGACGACAATTCGCACCCTGATCGTGCACATCTTGTGAATGACTTCCTTCAGGATAACGACATCGCTCGACTACAGTGAGAAGCATGTTCTCCAGATATGAAACCTATCGAGCATCCTGGGATAGGGATCTACGCCGAATCGCCGTTGAGGAATGGGACTTTCTGGACCAACAGTGCCTTGATGAACTTGTGTATAGTATGCCACGACGAATACAGGCATGCTTCAATGCAAGAGGACTTGCTACTGGGTATTAGAGGTACCGGTGAGTACAGCAATCTGGTCCACCACATCTGAAGGTCTAGCTGTATGGTGATACAACATGCAATGTGTGGTTTTCATGAGCAGTAGAAAGGGCGGAAATGACTTTTATGTTGATCTCTATTCCAATTTTCTGAATAGGTTCCAGAACTTTTGGAAAGGTGATGGAAAACTTTTTGTGTATCTTTGCGTGCGAACTCTGATTTCCCATATTTTATCATGACAATCGTTTCTCCCTATGTGGATCGGCCTCAGAGATATTTTCACATTCAGAGGAGAATGTTGGTGATTGAAATTTCGTAAGAAGACTCAGCCGCAACGAAAACCGCCTTTGTTTAAATGATGTCCAGCCCAGTCCGTGACAGGCTCCCCTATTTCGAGATAGTACAAAACGTGCTGCTCTTCTCTATGTACTCCGTTAATCCTATCAGGTAAGTATCCCTGACCGCGCACCTGTACCCCAAAAGAGGACGAACAAGAGTTGTGTAGGAATCTCTTTAGTAGATCTGTTACATCTTGTAAGTATTCTGCCAATAAAACGCAGTCTTTGGTTTGCCTTCCCCACAACATTTTCTATGCGTTCTTTCCAGTTTAAGTCGTTCGTAGCTGTAATTTCTAGTTATTTTGTTGAATTTGCGACCTTTATTTCACTGATTTATATTGCAAGCGAAGTTTAACGGATTCCTTTTAGCATTCATTTGGATTACCTCACATAGTTCATTACTTACGGTCAGTTGCCAATTCTAAAACTATATAGATATCTTTTCTAAATCGTTTTGTAATTTGTTTCGATCTTCTGTTGACTTTACTAGTCGATAAACGATAGCGTCATCTGCAAACAACCTAACGCTGCTGCTCAAAATGTCTCCCGTTTATACAGATGAGGAACAGCAGACGACCTATAACACTGCCTTGGGGAACGCCAGAAATCACTTTTGTTTTAATCGATGACTTTCCGTCAGTTACTAACAACTGTGACCTCTCTGACAGAAAATCACGTATCCAGTCGCATGGCTGAGACGATATTCCAGAAGCACAAAATTTTACTACAATCCGCTTCCGTGTTACAGTGTCAAAAGCCTTCTGGAAATCTAGAAATACGGAATTAATATGAAATCCCTTGTCAATAGCACTCAACACTTGGTGTGAGGAAAGAGATATCCGTGTTTCACAAGAACGATGTTTTCTAAATCCGTGTTCACTGTCAATAGGCCGTTTCTTCCAGATAATTCATAATGTTCGAACGCAGTATATATTCCAAAATCCTGCTGCATACAGACGTTAATGATATGGGCTTGTGATTTAGCAGATTACTCCTACCACCTTTCTTGAATATTGATGTGAACTGTGCAAATTTCCGGTCTTTGGGTACGGATCTTTCGTCGAGCGAGCGGTTGTATATGATTGCTAAGTATGGAGCTATTGCATCAGCGTATCCTGAAAGGAACCTAAGTGGTATACAGTCTGGACCGGAAGATTCAGTATCATCCTTTCCTCTAATTCTTTGACCAATATTATTCTTTTTATTGCACTTGCAGTTCTTTCCTTTAGTTGACGCCTGATTTTCAATACTGACTAGTCTTCAGTATAACTTTCTTCCACTCATGATTCCACCCAGCTGTCTCTCGATCGACACGATCTACTCTCTCTTTCTCGAGTCTCTCTCTCTCTCTTTCTCTCTCTCTCACACACACACACACACTCAAACACACGTACACTCGACTTCCTACTCCAGTTTCTGCACAGCAGTGCCCATGAACTTGGCCCCCGTAGTTATGGTCTGCTTGCACCATGGAACTGAGGATATCAGATTTGTTGGAGCCAGGGGTGCCGAATCCGTGGGTGCCCTCCCAGGGTTTTTTTTTTTTTTTTTTTTTTTGGGGGGGGGGGGGAGGGGGTTGCTCAGCAAACGCAAGAAACATGAAATAGAATAAATAAAATAACAGAAAAACAAGAAAATTAGAGATAAATTCAAAGTTGTCAGTCATGTAAATTCTCACATCCCGCTTTCGCGTTGGCCCATGTAAGAGCGATTAGCGCTTCTCAGTTCTACAGAAAGAACTGACAAGTTCTCGTCGCTACATTCTCGTGAAAACGTCTAGCATATCTTTGTGTTTTCCACCCGATGGATAACAGCCGACAGAGATGTAAACCAACTTTTTTGCGTCGATAGACATTCATTCACTCAGACATGGTGAGAGACTATCTTTCAAATTTGTAAGAAATCACCAGTTTTGTCGCCCAAGTGACTAGCAATGTTTGAGTACCCAAGGTGCTAACTTTGTTCATCCTCTTAACGTAGGCTTCCATGGCCATTGTCACAGTCAATAAAATTCTTCTGGGTATGTGACCGCATTGTCAATATGTGAAACTACCGACGTTTCGGTCACTGTCGCAAGCGACTTTCGTCAGGGTGTTTTCGTTTACAATAAAGAAAAAAATACCCTGGAAGAAGGTCATTTGCAACAGCGACCGAAACGTTGGTAGTTTTACGTGTTGACAATGCGTTCACAAGCCCAGAAGCATTTTATTGGCTTTATTCATCCTGTATCTCTTCGGCGTTTACGCCCCGTCACGTGATATTGTTAATAAATTCATTGAAAATTACGTTTTCAGAATTACAAACATTTAACTTAAGGAAATAGAGTTAGAAGAATCGATGCCGGTGCTAAAGCTAAAGGTTTTCTAAATTTTCTGTGTTCCTTCGAATTTACCTTTATCACTACACCTCTCATTAAAATTTTGGACCCAGTTGAAATTTTGAATGTTTTCTTGCAATATTTGTATCTACAGCTCCAAAAAGCCATAAATAACATTAATAGTGCTCGAGATGTGAAGTTATCTCGCACTGATTAAGGTTTCAATGAAGTATGCAGCTCTTGATTGAAATTGACCAAAACATTCGCTGTCGTAAACCCGAAAGTTCCAAAAGTTCGAAATATTTCTCGAAAATTTGACGATGGTACTCTAACCTATGCTTTTGTCAGCCGCTCGTCATTATCATTGGAGAATTTTAAATATTGTGATTTCACTGTTTCGAGGATCAATTTTCCGAAGCTGCTATGACTCACTTCAAAGAAATAGCAATATTTCTTCTTTCCAAAATTAAAGATTGCAGTTCTGTAATAGAATTTTATAAGGATAACTTTGCTTAGAAAGATTAACTTTACACAGAAATACGTTAGATGTGTGCAAATCTAAAAATTATGTCGTTGGAAATACGGAAGACCTAGTGATCTTCTCCTCGAGCAAGCACGTCAGCGGATTGATTCCAGAGACGATGAAATTGATAAAGATGTTTTCAACTATACAGTTTCTGCCTGCAATGTATATTGTTCTTTCTCTGCCCTTAAAATATTAAGAACTTATGATGCGTAACACATTGATGCAAGATAAATGGAACAACAACACCATCATGCGCGTCCACAAACAAGAAGTAGAATACTTTAACCTTGACACTGTGGCGAACATTCTCATCAAACGATTCACAGTTCGTAGAAACACATTCTTTATGAGCGAGAATTACAAATTACACAAAATGTGATAAAATAAAACAACTCTATGTAGACTGTGAATTACTTCTGGTATTAATTAATTACTGTGGAGAAATAACATTATAAACAATAGTTTGTTTACCTTCATCAAGTGCAGCTCATTCAAAAATACCTGAAACTGGATTTTCAGGAGGGTTAGTTTCCGACATTCGTGAACTATGATTTGGAGCGCATCCGTTGATTTTAAAAAGCCGACGACCCGCTGATGAGCAAAAGCAGAGTTCCTCATATCGAACCTGTGCTGATTGTAATTGAGAAGATAACTTTTTTCTGCTGAATTTAAGTGAATGCAATATTAAATAACAGAATTTTTTCTACAGTTTTTTCTGTCAGATAATAATTAGTTGCGGTGTCATTGAACTCGTGTGGGCGTCGTTCAGAGCGATACTGGTATAAGGGATATTGCTGTCGAAAGTTGATATAGTAAATCGTGGCCCTTACACATCACTGGTTCTCTGGAGCTAAGAGCAGTATCTTTCCGGCAGTGCCATTGTCTCGCTATTTGTGTCCAACAACACGCAAGTGGTTCCGGTCACGCGCCAGTATGTGAATAGAAGAATCATTTTTCGAGTTTCGTACGAAACGATCAGATGTAGTTCTTATGTACATGTACGGCAATGGTTTGCTCAGTGCTTTGCTAAAGGTACGAATTATTGAGTTTGGAAGCTTTACGTCGGTAGGTATGGTAACTGGGAGTAGCGATACGGTTTACTCGCGGTTGGTGCGCGTAATTCCAAATGTAATCAATGGACGAAACAGTTGTCAGTCAGCAGCTTCCGTTGGCGGAAGATATTACTGTTTGAACTGTTATAAAAAGCCTACCGTGTGCACTTACACTCAAGCGCCAAAGAAACTGGTATAGGCATGCGTATTCAAATACAGAGACATTTAAACAGGCAGAATATGCGCTGCGGTCGGCAACGCCTATATAAGACAACAACTGTCTGGCGCAGTTGTTAGATCGGTTACTGCTGCTACAATGGCAGGTTATCAAGACTTTAGTGAGTTTCAACGTGGTGTTATAGTCGGTGCACGAGCGATGGGACACAGTATGTCAGAGGTAGTGATAAAGTTGGATTTTCTCGTACGATCAGTTCACGAGTGTACCGTGAATATCAGGAGTCCGGTAAAGCATCAAATCTCCGACATCGCTGCGGCCGGAAAAAGAGCGGCACCAACGACGACTGAAGAGAATCGTTCAGCGTAACAGAAGCGCAACTATTCCGAAAATTGCTGCAGATTTCAATGGTAGGCCATCAACAAGTGTCAGCATGCGATCTATTCAACGAAACGTCATCGATATGGACTTTCGGAGCCAAAGTCCCACTCATGTACCCTTGATGATTGCACGACACGAAGCTTTACACCTCGTCTGGGCCCGTCAACACCGACATTGAACTGTTGATGACAAGAAACATGTTGCCTGGACGGCCGAGTCTCGTTTCAAGTTGTATCGAGCGGATGAACGTGTACTGGTATGGAGACAACTTCATGAATCCATGAAACCTGCATGTCAGTATGGGACTGTTCAAGCTGGTAGAGGCTCCGTAATAGTGATGACGTGTGCAGTTGGAGTGATGTGGGATCCTTGATACGTTTAGATACGACTCTGACAGGTGAGACGTACGTAAGCATCCTGTGTGATCATATGCATCCATTCATGTCCATCGCGTTTTCCGACGGACTTGTGACGCCCCGCACGTCCAGAATTGCTACAGAGTGGCTCCAGTAACACTCTTATGAGTTTAAACACTTCCGCTGGGCACCAAAATCCCCCAACATGAGCATTATTGAACATACCTGGGATGCCTTGTAACGTGCTGTTCAGAAGAGATTTAAAAAACCCTCGTAATCTTACGAATTTATGGACAGCCCAGCAGGATTCATTGTGTCAGTTCCCTCCATGACCACTTCAGACATTAGTCAAGTCCATGCCACGTCGTGTTGCGAAAAAAATTGTAAATCTGTGGGAAGTTCTTATGGGATCAAACTGTTTCGGTCATCGGTCCCGAAGCTTACACACTACTTAATCTAACTTAAACTAACTTACGCTATGGACAACACACACAGTCATGCCCGAGGGAGGACTCGAACCTCCGACGTCGGAGAACCGTGCGGACCGTGACACGACGCCTAATACCCCGCGGCTACCCCGCACGGCTCGTGTTGCGGCATTTCTGCGTTCTCGCGGGAGCCCTAAACGATATTAGGCAGGTGTACCAGTTTCCTTTGCTCTTCAATTTTAACCTAAGAGATTGATTTGGAAAAGCGATACGGCATGGCCACCTTCAGTGCGGAAGTGGTACTGTTAAGGGGAGGCTTAATATCTTTGGCCCGAAAAAAGCATGTTCTTTGAGAATTTTTTTCTCTGGATTTGTTATAGATATCAATGTCAAATTTGATCAAAATGTTTTTGATATTTCCTCTACAAACTAGAATTTTTTCGAACGGAAATGTCGAAGAGCAAAGGCGGATGTGCCGTTCGAACGAAATAAAATTTCGATGTAGACCTCCACGCGCGGCATGTCACAGGTCAGCCGGCTCGTCTGAAATAAAAATTGAGTTGACTTTAGCGAAGTATATAAGATTCTTTAGAAGTTGTACCACGTTTAAGTTATTTGGACCATAGGAAACAAAATGGCGGCCATTTGGAAAAATGGGGTATTTTTCATCGAGTTTTCGACTTCGTCGGCCAAGCAAAAATTTTTTTGTAGTTGATGGATCGGAATAAAAGTGGTACAACTCCTAGACAATTTAGTTAGCTTCGTTGGAAACAAAGAATCATGCCAATTGGTTCAGTATATTTGAAGTTACCATGCCGCTCGATAAAAAGTCATTTCGAGAAAAACGCGTTTGAAGTTTTGACTACATATAAATGCAATATTATGCAACGTACGTTCAATCTGCTATTCCGGGTCCATAAACTAGTCCTTCCTGTTCCTCACAGAGGGCGTTCTGCTCGATCTGGGCCATCCTGTGCTGCTCCAGAGCCGCTCGTACGGCCGGTGACAGGCGGTTCTCGGCCGCTTGAATGCGGTGGTCGTCCGAATGCTTGGCGAACTGTATTTAATAGAGTCCCAGGGTGGCGTCCATCGTTGTCGTGGTCTTCAGAATTGCTGAATACCCTTCGTTGAAGCTGCTTACTTCCAGGAAAGTCGCAATTTCCACAGTTTTCGCACCAGAATGCAAATGCTTGGGGGCTAATTTCCAAACACACGCGTTCAAACTTTCATTTGAATTTTGTGTGTTTCCTCCCAAGAACCGATACAATAACTCGTCCTCCGAAAGAAAAAAAAATTGGTGCGTGAAAAAGGCCTATTTCAGGAAGGTGCGTTTTTTTGTTCAACCGCGAATAACAAACATTTCCGTTCCGTATTCGGAAAAACCGTTTCAGGGGTGGATTCTAAACACTTTTCTGGATCCGAAAATGAAATTTTAAAAAAATCGATTTTTTGAACCAAAAGATGGTAAACCTCAACTCGAGCGTGGCTTGGTCGAGGCAGTGTTAGGAAGTGTGTTACACACACACAAAGTAAAACGATCTGTACTGTAAAACTGGAAGAAGTTTAATATTCGTGAACTAAAGAGAAACGTTTTGGCATTAGGCAACGTTGTCAGATCCATCTAGCAACGAAATGTGTTCTCTCTGTTAACTATCTCATACCCAAGTCCGCTAGTTGTATAATTAAGCTATAAAAAGGTGTGAGGGACGTTACAGTATCACTGAACATACAAGGGTACAAATATGAATTGGCGCCAGGTCATAATATGCAATAGCTGTAGCTGAGCACCTTGCACAGAAGCCCGCAGGAAGCCGGCTCGCGCAGTTCGCTGCTCCTGTATTCCACACACCTCTCACTGACCCCGCTGACAAAGGAACCGAGCTACCGGTTCGACCAGTAGCGCCGTGCGACTGTCTAACGACAATTGACCGCTTTACGTATGGTCGAGTCGCCTGGCGCCACAAAGCTTGTAACTACACCGTGCCGACTAGGTTCCGCACCGCGGACTGGAGCCAGAGGAACAGCAGTTAACGAAGTCTGCGTTGCAGTAGCGAGCGTGCCGTACTGGAGGCGCACAATCCCACGGATCAAGGTGTGTGTGTGTGTGTGTGTGTGTGAGAGAGAGAGAGAGAGAGAGAGAGAGAGAGAGAGAGAGAGCGAGAGAGAGAAAGACAGAGAAAAAGGGAGAGAGAAAGCAAAAGCTCCAACTATGATGGTGGTGTCTGAGAGACGCCGGTTCACTGAGAAATAGGAATTAGAGTCTAGGGTTCTGGCGTCTCCGAAAGAAAGTGTCTGTACCATGTCGTCTATTACAGGGGAAGAAGACAACAAAAAGGATCCAACAAAGAAACACTGAAATGATGCGAAACGTACACAACAAAACACAGGACCCCCACGCCCTACCCCAAAAACTAATTAACACCAGTATAAACAGCCTTTTACTGAAGAAGAACTACCATTTTAAAGTTGCGATTTTTGCCGTAGTATGTTGCAGATCTCTTTAACAAAAAATGTCTACTCAGTGGTTGGAGGAAAACACGAAGGGTAGCTGAAGTGACCTACAAGACAACGACATCATTACCTAACTCGAATATTTAAACAACATCTGTGTAACTGAATGCTGGTTCACAAGTTAAAAAGTTAATGGAATGTCTATTAAGATTTCTGGTCTAGTTGAAATTTATGTTTATAGACTATCATAAACGAAACAGATTAAATTTAATTAATGATATTTGTTAACTATGAGTAGATATTTCCTTTTGCAGAAAATAATTTTAATATTTTGGTGTCCACATGGTGTTGAACCTTTCTGTTAAATATCAAACAGATGTGAATGTCCTTAACTCTTGTAGTCCCGCAAACGCCAGCCATCCATAACAGATCTGCCAAAGAAACCTGAAAAATTTTGCTGAAATCACTTATCGGTGAATGACCGTCTCTGCTGTGAAATGCTATTTCTGGTACAAGAATCAGAGAGTTCGTCTAATGTATTATGACGAAGCTCAGAGCGGAGGACGATCGGGTATTCTGGCTATGTTGTACGTTGACAGGCAGTTCTGTTTCTTAAAAGTTTACACAAATCGCAAGGACCACGTTGCAGGAATCTATCAACCCGTAAGCCTTCACGCTTCCCTGTATCTTACGTAGGGAAAGTTCCTGGTACATGAAATGGGACTTTCAGTGAAGTACCTTGATTGATATGGATAATTATATACAGAACTCCGACAGTTCACAACTTCATTATCCTTCAACACAATAAGTAGATTCTCTCCCCACAACGATCGAACGTACTTTGATAAAGTTTTTCCTTCAATGGCTTTCAACAATGTGGCTTAAATAAAATAAAAAATCTGTACACAGTCTCAAGTAGAAGTAATCCGACGAAATTTAAGTTCATATTCATAATGTATGAAGTAAGCGTCGCTCGTTCCAGAGAGTACGTAACTAACTCGCTGCATATTCCAACACTGGCCGCACTCGGCAGCGTATCAAAACTTCGCTTAATGTACACTGTACACACATTCCGAGAAGCTTGTAAAGCAGCCCAAAAATAATGACGTAACTCAAGCACTTCCCCCACGCCAAACAGCATGCATTCCGAAGACATCGATCATGCGATCTCCAGCTCACGCTTTACTCTTAACGACATCGTGAAAGCCCTGGTTCAAGGTGGTCTAGTATTTCTTACACTTTCGAAATCCATTTCAGTCAGTACCACACCAATTCTGCTAACGAAATTACGATCATATGGGGTACATATAAAACGTAACTTGTGATTCGATTGAGAATTTCTTAGCAAGGAGGACGTAGCATGCTAACTAGGATGGACAGCCATTGACAAATGTAGACGTAACTTCAAGCTTTCCAGGGAAGTCTGGTAGCAACCTAGACGTTAATTTAAAATGAAATTTTCGTGTAGAAAAACTTTTAACGGCTGGACCGAAATTTTCAGTATATAATTAAAGCACAATGACTAAAAACATCATCATTAGCTGTCGTCATGCAGTGAGATGCGTTCGTATTGTAGGGCAACAAGACTGTGACAGGACGCAGATGAAAAATTCGTAGTGAACGAGCCAAGTTGTAAAACCTAATACCGTAATATGATGGTAATAAAGAAGGAAAATGACCAGTTCCATTAGTAATAATTACATCACATGCTCATGATTTGCAATTGCACGGAAGGTATTACAGTGAGAACTATATATGCAAAGGTAACAAAAAAAGTCAGCTGCTCCAAAGCCTGGCTTACAATGGAGTGATCCAGCATTTATTTTCAGATAGACATATTCATAAAATGTGCACAGGTTGAAGATTAAAAGCAAAATTCCACTGGTCCAACCTAACTTCCAAAACACTACTTCAACGATGCCACACTTACGTGCAAACTTAACCATATTAAGGCCGCCATCTCCTCCCTGGCAACGTAAGGCTTCACTAGCTGCTAATTTTGTCCATTAATAACAAATTTAACCGTAGCCTCAATTTTCTATGAGAAGTAGTATCCCAAAGAAGCTACATGAATATCCAGTGACTAATCGATAATGTTTGAAAGATTGGTAACTTGCTTTGACTGCGTCCCGTCATAGAACATAGCTCAAATGTTTGAACTCATACCAGGCAGGATTGACAGGTGATAATGGACGCATACAAGGAAGAACAGCACGAATAATTTGTTTGCTCCGCGGGAGAGCAACATTTAATTGCTGAATAACCAAAACTGATATAGACGCCAGTTATTTCTCGAAGTCTGCTTAGAAGATTCCAAGAAAAAGAATCGAATGGATAATCTAGGAATATACTAGGAACTCTAACGTACTGCTCCCGTGGGGCACCGCCAAGATATTATTCGGCAAACTACAGCACACACAGATAAAGTTAAGGAGTCATTTTTTCCGCTCTCGATACGTGAATGGAAGGAGGAGAAACTCGAATATGCGGTGCAATGAAGACAGCAATTACAGTTCACTGTAGAGTATGAATGCGTTTGTAGCTGTAGGTAGTCTGCGCTCAACCACAACAGCATTTTCATCACTTTATCAATGAAAATCAAGAACAGATAAATGTGAAAACTGTCGAGCAATTGTGTGATAGGTCACTAATGTTAATTGATGGCAGTAATATTGTATATAAGAATACAAAGTAGAATTTAAGATTTCTTGTACGAAGATAAGCATGGTTGCAGGAATAGAAGTGGCACCATAGTAGTAACTGATTTGCTCGTAGTAGTTGAAAGCGGGCTGGAGAAAAAGCAGAAGTGGATCTCGAGAAGCTTTTCGTTAGTGTCAGATGGACTAAGATGCCCGCAATAGTTAGAACATTGGGGCTAAAGATTGTTTCATCATTTTTAGGTCCAAGTAATGTAAAACATATATTTTTCGAACTTCGTTGTTGGCTGTGAGCACCAACACTCCAAGAAACTTCCACTATAACTAAAAACAATCAACATCTCTTGTTCACCATAAGCTAAATGAAATTTTTGTAAAGTGAAAGACAGTGTGACGATGCACTTGTTGGCTCGAAACCAGTAACGTCGTTGTTTGTATTTAGTAATAGGAAATTGTAAAATTAACAACACCTCGTTGCTGTTTCTTCTGAGAATTAAATTGTTGTAAAAAAATTAACAAAATCTGTAAAATTCAATTGTAGATAATGAAAATTTCTGTTGCGGAGAATGTAAGCCAGGGATGAACCTTATATCAGCACTATTGTTCAACTTTTTTGTACTTGGAAGTTGCGATGAAGGAAAAAACACGAAGTTTCGGACGAGCAATAAAAGTGTAAAGAGAAGAGATACCTACTTCTAAACTTTGCTTATCACGCAGCAATCATGGCCGGGTGAAACAGTGGTAGCAGTAGTAGTTTTATTCATCCGTAGATCACTTTTGCGGAGATCCTCCACGTCTTGGCAGTAAAATTTGAGAAAAGGAAAAATAATTCATATACGCTGCTCTAGTCTGACAAGGATGGGACAGGCAGCCGTGGCCTTATGGTAGAAACCACCCCGGCTTTGTCTGAAGTTATTTTTGGGGAAACCACAGAAAACCTAAATCAGGTTGGCCAGATGAAGACTGGAGTCTCCATCCCCCGCCCCCCACAGCCCCCCTCACGAACAGAAGTCCAGTCTGTTTATAACATTAGTTCTACACTGTTCACTTATTTCTTACTCCCAAGCACTGTACACACCACACACACTATACATACATTATTGAATAGCATAATGTTACATACACTCTCAGGAGCATAGCAACATTGTCTGTTTCCCTTCTGTGTACAGCAACTCGCCCTTTGTTACCCTGAAAAAACTGAGTTAGCATCCACTATAAGGAGTGGGAGGTCGAGCTTAGAAAAAGGATGCGTTCGTATTATACTACGCACAGTTTTGGGAGTAAGTTTTTACAGAAATTAAAATTGAAGGAAAGAAAATAGTGTGAAGGAAGTATGGGAAATGATATACGTTTTATTATAGTTATCATTATTTACATATGTTACATCTTTTACCAAACCTCTAGTTTATGTTCTGTAAGTAATCCTTCAGTATATTAATTATACTGCTTAACAAGTAGTTTTTAACTACCTTTTTAAATAAGTTTCTTTTAGTAACCTCTCTATTCTGCTTAATCAACTTATTGTACAGTTTTTTATTCCTTCACATAAAATGTTATTTGAGTTTTATGATTAAGTTTAGCCTAGCACTTGTTCCAAGATCATGGACGAACCTGTTCGTTTAGAAATTACAAACGTTATTTTTGATGTGTACAATAGACTGGTAAATGTACTCAAATGGTGTAGCTAAAACCGTCAGTGTTTTCAACAGATCTTTGAGCTTGGATATTGTTTTTGGTTATATTTTACGGCCCTTGTCTGTAGATTGATAACTACACACCAAAAAAGGTTTTGCATCACCCCAGTTCCCAGAACTCCTGAAGACAGACGTTGACTGTGGATATTGTATCACAGACACAGTCCCTTTGACTGTTCAGAGCTGTCACTAGACCCCCCTAAATATGTAAACGACCATGCATGAGCAGCGCCTATTAGACGTAGGGGGTACGACAGTAGATCAGTTCCAGTCAATCCACGAGGAAGGAAATACACGGCTCGTCTGTAGTTCAACCAAGACTAGACGGTCAACACCGCGGTTCGATCGCGTCCACATTGTTACTTTAGGCCAGGAAGGGCTCTCAACAAGGGAAGTGTCCAGACGTCTCGGAGTGAACCAAAGCGATGTTGTCCGGACATGGAGGAGATACAGAGAGACAGGAACTGTCACTGGCATGCCTCACTCAGGCCGCCCAAGGGCTACTACTGCACTGGATGACCGCTACCTACGTATTGTTGCTAGGAGGAACCCTGACAGCAACACCACCGTTAGAATAACGCAGCTTTTCGTGCAGCCACAGGGCGCCGTGTTACGACTCAAACTATGCGCAATAGGCTGCACGATCCGCAACTTCATTCCCGAAGTCCATGGTGAGGTCCATCTTTTCAACTACGACACCATGCAGCGCTGTACAGATAGACCCAACAACATGCCGAATGGACCGCTCAGTTTTGGCATCACGTTCTGTTCACCGATGAGTGTCGCATATGTATTCAACCAAACAATCGTCGGAGACGTTTTAACACTATGTTCGATAGTGAGTAGTTTATAACTGTAATATATTATGTGAAGTATAAAGTGTTTACTCTTTAGTGCTTCATGTCTTTGCACTACTGTAAGGAAGTGGATTTAGCGAAATAAGGTTTGTAGAACTATAACTGTGTGCTTAAATAATGGAATTTTATTAAATATGTTTGTTTATATATTAGATCAATGTAAAAACTGGTTCACACTTAGGGGTTTTGTATTGTATAATTTCAAAGACATAGTGATTCCCCTCCGCTACGGAAATGGTGTGACGCGAGCTAAAAGGTGGAAGTGTAGCCAGCAGCCGACCAGTCAACAGCACAGGTGCCGAGCGAGGCATCCAGTATCTAATTTGAGATGGAATGGAGTCGGGTGTGATTGTGGCTGTAAAATGCTGCTCTCGTATTGGAAATGGCTCTAAAAATGATATTCACGTCGCCAAGAAGAACTAAAAACAGCATATTACTGCCAAAGGAGAGACCAGGTAGTCGCCACGTGCTCGCCACCACCATTGCGACACCACTTCATCAGATCCAAGAGGTTAGAACTGTATAACAATATGAACCAGAGTGTTTGTGTCATTTAATTTGCAAGAATAATTCACACATTGCTGAACTTTGTGTTCGAACCATGAATTTACTCCTTTCGTGGTACCTAATAGGGTCCTCTCCTCAAAATTATTAAACACCGAGTATCATGTGTGTGAAAACAGACAATAATCTGTGTTATTTGCTTATGCCTAATTTCTGAATGCAAAAATATATAAATGTGGATAGTCTGATTAATGGTTTCATTGAAATCAAGGGAGATACTTACTGATGAATTTATAAAAAATCTCCAATGTGTTTTGGTTTGTTTCTATTTTATAAATATCAGTGTTTTAATGTTCAGCAGTATAAAAGTTGTCAGTGAAAATCACTTGTTTCACAAGT